>NC_140911.1:17286737-18000604 GCF_045865225.1 Trachurus japonicus
CAACCAGGGGCCTCATTTATCAAAGAGGGTGTAAAACTGCTACTACATTTTTGCGTACGGCGAAAAGACGAAAATGGCGTACACCCAAAATATTTACACCTTTTTCAGATCTATCAAACTGTGCGTACGCACAACTCTCCGCAATAAATCACACCGGACCCAAGAATGGTGCACACGTGAACACACCTCTTACTCCGCCCCCGGAACGCCTATATACAACTATATATGGTCAGCACGTGCATATTTAATTAGCCATGTGCGCTCTGTGGAGCGGCTACAAAGTGACAACAAAGTGACAACGAGGCGGGCGGAGGACGGGGAAAAAAGCGGAACTTCTCCGAAAGCAGATACACGGCGATATCGGGCAATAACTCAGTCAGAAAAATGATCTTGCATTTTAATAAGCTACAATAAAAACAAAAAACTCCCAAATCTCAACAAAAGGGAGCAGAAAGAAGAAGAATCTTATGTAATCTGCCCCTTTATCCCAGAAAATCTTTTTTTTTTTTCTTTTTTTTTTTACCTAGATGTTAAAACAATGTAGGAAGCAGGACGATAGTTACCATTACTTTGCACGCCTTTCCACTACACAGTTACAGCTCTACTGGACTCGGTTTAGGTCATTTTCCATTACAGCTGAGTCCTTCACAGTTCCTCCTCAGAGCCGCGTTGTCTCGCTCTTTATTCTCTCCTCTCGTCAGCTCCAAACTCACGTGCACCTCGTTAACTCAGGTGACAGATTAATAACAGTCTCAGTAGCTGCAGATCAGTGTGCGCTGCTGCCGATGTGTTTTTAAACTTGGATGGTTTGATCCTTGTCGGACGTCACACAGCCTAATCAAAAAAGCAAAATCCTCAATCCGCTCTGTTTATCAATTAACATATAGCGGGTTGGATTGCCAGCATCAACGGTCCACCACTACCACAATTACTTCAAAAAATCCTACTGTGCTCTTCTAAATGTACTCCGCTCCTCTCTCCCTCTCACACTGCAGTTCTCTGACTTAGCAACGGTGTCGGCAATTCCTCCTGTTCCTCAAAAAAGGCGTAAATCACGGTACGCCAGGGTCAAAATGGGTGTAAATGTCCGCACTTTTCCCCGTCAGGTTTTGGCTTGATAGATCCCAAATTTGGCGGAGAAAAGTGCGTACGCACAAATCGGGGTGAAAAGGGTGTAAAAAAAGGTGTATCCACAATGATAAATGAGGCCCCAGATGTAATTTTGCTCGACGAGAGAAAGACGGTAAAACGTGGGTCAGGTAAACAATACGACATCACCATGACAACATATTGTCACGCCTGTATTGTTTGACCTCATGCTGGCGGACCACAGGCTCTAATTTCGTAAACTAGTCGCAGGCGTGGCGGATCTGCCCTGCGCCTTGCCTTCGCCTTGCCAACGGGGTGTGTCCAGGTGCAGTTTGCAATTTTCATTAATTGCACGGCGAGGCGCAGCGGGGCGCAATATAGTTTAAAATATCCACAAACCTTCTGAGCTCCACAGGTTTTCATTCAACTTTTTATTTTCAATCAATTACATGTCTGATGTCATTATACGTGGGACAACTGTCCCTTAAGAATTCACCACCAAAAATATTCAGTAAATGTTTATTCAGCCACTCTATTACTTTAGGTTTGCTATCTTGGTTTGTTGCATGGTTCTTAGATGTGTATGCGGTGAGGACTGAAGACACTTTACTAAACCTCATGCAGATGACAATCAGGCTTGGTACTCCTGTTTGACCAAGTAGATTGGACCTATTTTGCTTTTAATATCCTTGAAACTAAGGCCTGGATGTCTAAAAAAGATAACACATCGGGGCAGTGTTTAGCTCAGTTGGTAGAGCACCCGCCCCATGTGTTGAGGCTGTAGTCCTCACTGCAGGCGGCCCCGGTTAGAATCCCATGTCAAGCGGCCCTATCCTGCGTGTCATTCCCCCCCTCTCTGCCTCCCATTTCCTGTCTCTCTCTCAACTGTACTGTTCATTAAAGGCAAAAAAGCCCCCAAAAAATACTTCCAAAAAAAAGAGAAAAAAAGATAACACGTCACCAAATCCTTAATTCATCAACTTGGTTCTCAGAAAGGCTTTAAAGAGGATAGAAATTCATGAACACACTGACCATAGCCTTCAAGGCTCTGCCAATCAGGTAGCAACCAGGCCTTTTGTTCCACTTGATAATACATTAAACAATCCATTTCAATCTAATGAAAGCTTGTTAAACTGTGGCCTTGGGCTGCTTGAAGAAAACAAGATCACACTTATTAACTGGGGTCAATGTAAAATCAATTAACAAAGAGTAAATAAATCCAATATCATTTCACCTGTTGGCCATGTCAGGTGGCCAAGTGTCTGGTTAGGTAATAAGAGCTTGGCCATTGAAACGAGATTTCATCCCATCTGCTCCTCTTCATAACAAATTTGATTTAGCCGAGCAGGAGCAGCAGCCTTCCTATCAGCAATATCCTCTTTTCTGTGGGAAGGAAATAACTGATGAAGCAGTCTGGTAACAGGGTAGTTTTGGTAAAAAGAGTAACTCGCAGAGATAGAGAGTAGCATAAGACTGCTTTTTTAATTAAAGAACTACATCTGTGACAACACCTTCGCTGTGCAATTCACCCATGTGTATTATCCCTGACACAAATGGGACTCTCATGGTGAAAAGGAAATCTTATTTAGATTCAATTTTCTGATGGGAGGTGGCTGATCTGTCAGGCACATTTATCAAGTCTTTAGTCCAGAATGAGTATTATACTCAGCGGCAGATAGCCCGGGGCTAATAAAATAAGTTAATACTAGTAATGTGACCAAACGTGCCTTCTGATTTCAAGTCATATTTCAATTCATAAAATCATTCTATTCTATCACAACTACTACGGTAAAGAAGAAAGTTTCATTCCAATCCCAGCATCTAAGTCTTCCCTCATGCAGCACTCATACCATGAAGTGTGATTAACATAACTGTTAATCAAAATACAGAAACCAAATCTGCATATAAAAAGAGGGTGATGTGTTGTACTGATTTTTTTTATGTTGTATGTTTATGTTCTCTGCATCATGAATGTTCAGTCTGATTCTGTGACATACAGTTCTATGTCTCTTATTTGTTTGTGACAGCCCTCTCTGCAGCTGTTTTCAGCATCAGGTGCAGTGGAGGTGTACCAAGGATAAAGACCTTCGTACACTCATCCTCTCTATTGTTATCTGTTATCATACCTAGTATATTGTTATATATTATTTGTACTGCCTGCTGGAGTGTTTCATTGCTATGGAGCCCAGTTGGGGACATGTGGGGGGAAAAAATGAAGTTTCTCGAGATCACGCAAAAGTTTCTCGAGATCTTGCAAAACTTTTCTCGAGATCCCGAGAAACTTTTGCTATTTCACAGACTGTCTGTCTGTGATCATAGCAGATGAATAAATAACAGATCGATGGACATTTCTCACTCTAGCGATGCTTTTAGTGCTGTAGAGATGTGTTTACAGTTCATACACAATATTGTTTATTGTGACAGTAGCCGCAGTCTGATGTGAGACGGAGCTCAGCTCTGGTGGGTCCGGCGGCCGGCCGGGTCTGATGCCTGATGCTCGGCACAGCGGCTCGCTTTCTCCCTGTGATGACGGCGGAGTTTGACTCTCTGACTCGGGTCGGAGCAAGTTTATGTAACGGGTGTGTCTTTTCTGTTAATGTCTGTGATGCACATCCGTTAACTTCTCTGTATTCTGCGTTGTGTTCTCGGTGTAGAAGTGTGATAGACGAGGGACTCAGGTCTTGACATCCACTGGTTGTTTATCCAACAGGACTATGGTCGAATCTGCATGATGAGCAAAATGAAACTGGACTGTGACATGGTGTTTCACAGCAGGCCCCTGCTCTCAGTGGGCACAGCGCAGACTCCTACTATCATGTTCAAACTAACATTTACAGAATAGAATGCTTTTTAATAAAATCATGAAAATAAATGAAATAAAATGTGTTAAATTGTGTCTCTATGAATTTATATCCAATCAAAAACCAACCAGTTAAATACAAAATAGAAACAGTAAATACAACAATGCAAATAACCAACAACGTCTCCATACCTGCATGATGAGCAAAATGAAACTGGACTGTGACATGGCGTTTCACATGAGACACAGCAGGCCCCTGTTAGCAAGCACACACACACACACATGTGAATGTAACGTGAAAAGAGCTACGAAAACGGAACACATGTGCCACTATAAACCTACAAAAATAAAGTTCTCTTAGCGAAACACACCACAGACTTATCATAGTCTTCATTTAGCGTCTTCATTTAGCATCCATACAAGTATTTTAATCATGTTTGTAATATCTTTAACACAATAAAGTGTAACCATGACGAGAGAAAACACAACATACCTGCTCTCAGTGGGCACAGCGCAGACTGAGAGCACACAGGTGTCTGGGTCAAACAGACGACAAACTCTTAAATTTAATGTCTCTTGACCAAGCTACAAAATAAGACTGAAAATAAATAAAACTGATTTCCTTCGGTATAAAATCAGGATTTTGGTGAGATTTCAAAATAAAAATAAAGGTACATTTCTGGTTACATTTACAAAAAAGCATTATTTGGATAAACTGACATACAACAACCACCACAGCCAGAGGGTCAAACTCCGAGCCGCTGTAGCCGAGCATCAGGCATCAGACCCGGCTGTAGAAGCAGGGGTGGGGGTGGGGGGGCATTGGGGGCACACACACACAGAGCCAGAGGGTCAAACTTCGCCGTCATCATGGGGAGAAAGCGAGCCGCTGTGCCGAGCATCAGGCATATCATACACGGCCGGCCGCCGGACCCACCAGAGCCGAGCTCCATCTCACATCAGACCCTTACTTCTTATGACAGTATCTCTACTTGAACATGCTGTCTCAGCTCTAAAATAACTTCCCACTGATCACCAGGTCAGCTGACTCTGTTTTCAAATCTCGTCTTAGAGAGGAACTATGCAAGATTTTTACCATAATTACACAGCTTCATACTAATTGTGATGGTTAAATGACTTGTTATGGGGAGAATGGAGGCTCTCTGCCTTCAACCAAGCGTCTCTTGGCCTAAAACCAACCTTGCAAGATCAGCGCCTCTGACCCGGTGTCCCAGATCTCTTCTTGCCGACAAATGCACCGCGCAATCTGTAATCTCTTGTTTATGGCAGACAAGACTACAAAAATATACACATCGTAAAACTTATATGATATGTAACGCTATCCACCGCTCCATGGATTGCCTTCTTGTCAGCTTTGTTGGAAACAAATGCACATTGCCAGGGGAGGGGGAGGAGGGTTAGCAAATTAGCGAAAAAGCAAACAGACTTGCATAGTTCCCCTTTAAATCACACTTTTATAAAAAGGCATTTCCTACCAACTGACTATGTTTCTGCTTCTTTTTTTCTCATTGAGTGTGAGATTGTGTAAACCAAAACTAAAATTCATATTATCATCTAGCATATTAGTAGTAGTAGTAGTAGTAGTAGTTCCATTATGTATATAATAATAATCATCACCATCAAAGGGTTAGGGGTTAGGATTAGGGTTAATAGTAGGTAGGGGAATCAGCCAGAATGAGAGTTGAATTTGGAGAGAAGGGAAAGATTCATCATTGGGGGAAACAGCCTAAGTGGGACATTGGACATTACCTAATATTTGCCATCATAAAATACTGGTCATACCAGACCAGTAAAGCTGTGGCAGTAAGAGCTCTCAGGGACAGATTTACTGCGGCTTTTACACCAGTCTTCCCGGGACAGATGTGATGTATTTTTCCCTGGACACATGCAGTGTTTGAACTAGAATCGCATTTTATATGTCGTTTTAACGGAATGCACCTCTCTCCTCATGCATTTAAAAGAGGGCCATGCATGTAATAGTGTTGATTATGTGGTCTGAATGATTTAAGGTCACACTACTGGTGACACTCAGTCACAAATTTTCCTTCTGGAACGGCAGGCTGGTGTAGCCATAATAAACATGACATGTTGCATTGTGTTGCTCAGCGGACATATTAAAGTTATAATGTGTAACTTAAGAATTGAAATGTCTTGAAACAACTAGTCTTATGTGACATGGGTTGTTGAGTTGTGCTTTTACCATTATCCCAGTTTTTCCATCAATTCTCAAACCAGTGAAATCTGCACTAAAGACAACTCCCATGAACCCGCGCTATTTCAAGACATTAACCTTTTGTTAGTGCTTTGATTAGGAAACCCCTTAAGGCACAAGTCACACTGTGCGTTCAAAGGTGGGTAAACAAAATGCATCCTAAGTTGGGTGCTCCACGTTTGTTAGCAGTGTACATAATATATAACAGAGCGTGTGTGTGTGTGTGTGTGTGTCCGAACCTAAAAGGGGAAGGTTTGGGGGCTGATGTGTGTCGTGTTCTGCTCATGTCAGTATTAATATCAATAACAGCAATGTGTTCACCTATTATCTTGGAGCTGTCAGATCTCTCTCTGCTGCTTTTCAGCCCCAGTCTAACTGCTCATTTTCACTTCCAAACTTACTTAATCTCACCTTGATTTACAATTAGTTTGATTTTATGATTTAAATTTGCTGCTTTCACAATTTTGCGGGTATTGTTTATATTCTGTGGTAATATTTCAGTGACAGAAATAAAATGTGGCAAAAACATGCAGGCAGGATAACCCAAAGAGTCTGGAGGCAGTGGCGGAGAGGAGGATAAAGGTCAAGATCAACAACATCCTGGAGAACCCCTCCCACCCCCTCTACGAGGAGCTGTGGTTGAGGGGGAGCACCTTCAGCCAGAGACTGACTCTCCCCAGGTGCAGAACGGAGCAGTTTAGGCGCTCCTTTCTTCCCACAGCCATCAGACTGTTCAATAGTGCTTGAGCGTGAGCACACACGCACACATGCACGAACACACACAGAGAGATCCAAGCACTTTATTAACTCATAAGCCTTTTTTTTTTATCAACTTATTTTATTTATTAGTGATAGGTTACCTTTTTGTGTGCCTGTCTTGTATCTGTTGCTGCTGTGACAAAGTGAATTTCCCCCTTGGGGGATTAATAAAGTTTTATTCTATTCTATTCTATTCTAGATTGACCAATACATGTGCATAAAATTGGACATTATTTCAGTGAGGGAAAGTAAGTCTTGTGGGATTTTCAGTTTCTCAGTAGAGAAATTACTTGACTGTAATATCTTGTGTGATCAGTGATGGGTGTTATAGCTCAGAAAGAAGCCCCAAAGATGAGAGAAGTTGGAGAACATCTTTTTTTTTTTTTTTTTTGCCAATGTGAAGATAGCCAGAGAAGGCTGAAAATGTCTTCAAACATTTTGCATATACAGCATATGGTTAGATCAACTTTAAACCAGCCGACTTCGCATAAACATTGGATACTAGTTTCTATTAAAGACTGGCAGACACTTTAGCGGCTGGACAGATGTCAGTGTCAGTGAGGATACGACGACACAGCAGTTATGCTTGTTGTGGTGTGTTGGAAGGAGGAGGCAGCATGGACATGTGTCGTTGTGAATCTTAGATCTGAACCAGTCTTTAAACTTTTATCATCCAAAGAGGTAACAAAGAGGAGCAAACAAAGACATTCTTGATGTCTGAAGACATCAAAAGACGTTTGACTATGTGAGGACTGACTTCTTACTGAATTTGAAAGCGTGTGTAAACATAATGAGTATTCTGTTAACAGGATAACACACAAACACCTG
Organism: Trachurus japonicus; assembly: GCF_045865225.1. NCBI lineage: Eukaryota > Metazoa > Chordata > Actinopteri > Carangiformes > Carangidae > Trachurus > Trachurus japonicus. The sequence continues at coordinate 17,294,447 of NC_140911.1, forward strand.
TTGGGAGATTGAAGTACTTTTACTGCTGTGAAGGTGCCGGGAGGAAATGGCTCATGTACATCATTTAGGTAAGGTTGTGTGTGCTTCTCCCTGACACTTTTCGGTAACCCTTTCATTTACAGGCCGTCAATTACGTCATAATGAAATAACAAATAACTGCGTATTAATGTTAAGAAATAACAGTGAATTTCATAGTAATGTTGAGAAATATAGCCAGGAAATAACATTTAATTGCATAGAAATAGTCTAGAAATAACGGTCAACTGTGTAGTAATGTCAAGAAATATAGCCCCAAAATAATGAATAATTGCACAGTAATGTCAAAAATAAATAAAAGTCTAGTAAAATAGACGTAATAACAAGTTGTAGTTGTAGAATTGCCGTGAATTACTGCTATTTATCGGGTAATTACAGAGTAAATACCGTGTTGTTTCCAGCCAATGCTGTCAAAGAAATATACTAAACATACACTAAAATAAACATTGTTAGTTTATTTACTTAGTAGCTTGACATGATGCTGTTCTCAGTTGTAATTTACCAACTTTATACCGTGGAGGTCTGCAGTAAAACAGTGAATGGCAAATAAAGAAATAACGTCACTTTATTATGTTTTAATATTTTTTCGTGCGAAATACAGATATCTGTGGGTGGTTCATCCAAATGATGCCTGTTTGGAAAGTTTGCTCCGCTCCAACGCTTTTTGGAGGAGTGCAGAGCTACCGCGAGCAGTGGCTCATCACAGAGGCAGCAGCCCATTGCCTGAGCTGCTCAGCCGGGCAACCTGCGTCGTAAACCCGGGGGAGAAAACGAGCTGAGTAACTTACCCACAGGTTTTCCACCGGCTGGTTACCAGTAATTCTTTTCAGGAGATAAATGTTGGTCTCATTGATGAAATGTAACAACCGTGGCAGCCACATTAGTTTGTTTGAATGAAAAGTGAAACTTTATGTGTGTGTCGCTATTAAGTCTTATTTCTTGATCCTGCCCCAAGTTCCTTAAACTAAATAAAAATGTATATTAAATAAATCATTTTAGGGCCATCTGACAGTTGAAAACTAAACTGATTCAGGCATTTACCACAGAAAAGACAAGGTGATGTGAATGATAAAGGCAGAGAGATGAGTTAATGTGGTGTAGATAATCCACTGGAATAATCCACAGATTATTTGAACATTGTCATAGTGCAGATGGTAAAAAGTTGATCCGCCTCAGTTATGCTGTATACAAAAAGTGATGTGAAGACATGGCACCCTCCCACATCGAGCTGAGCTCATCATTATCTGACAGAGACTCTGAGCAGCTAATGTACAGCTTTCAATGTGTGGTCCTGTATGAATAATGTTTTGCTATGACAGCTCTTTATACTGAGAAATGCTTTATGATATCTTTCAAGTTGGCATTCTGAATCATGGCCATTCTAATTAGGGATTGTCGAGGACTCTCTGCCTCTGTGGCAGAGAATGCAACAAAATAAATATCAGCTAATATCATGGCAGAAACAGTGTGAGTTTCTTGAAGCTTCTCCACATTAAAATGAATATTGACAGCTTTAAAGCCAAAATGTTTAAATATCTCTCTGTGAACTTTAGATTTGATTTTGACTTCTTCCAAAAAAAACTGCTCTGATATAGAGGCATGCAGAACTTGGGACAGCTATGGTGGGTCAAAGTCTCAAAAAAATGGGCTACAAGTGGAAGTCATTTAAAGAAGAAAATTAGACAAACTGGAGAGAAATACAGTTGCCAGGAAGCAAACTCGATTGATTACTAGAATTACACAGATCTTGAATCTGGGAAACACACCATGAAAGTCCTGGGTGGAGAAGCACAGGAGTCAGACTGAACTCCAAATCCCAGAGATTTACTCAGAAACTCCTCAAGCTAAGAAAAGTGAACACAGAGAGGAAAAATCTGCCCCTTCTTCCCCAAGGTGTTGAGATAATGCAGGATGCAGTTTTGGTTATGGGAGGAGACCACCACAGATGGTCTGTGGTGGTCTCTGCTGATTAGATTATCCCCTGCTGTGAAGCTTCATTGGAACTTGGAAGCAAATCTAAATTACAGCCTGGGTGACCCCAGTGGTATATTCACTGGTGCTTTGTTTATTAATTATACACACGTTGATTATCTTTTGATCCAATCATATGATCATTACATAGTATATTGGTGAGGACCTTTTGTTTTAATTTCTGTGGGACGTAACATGCATAAAGGCTAATAGCATCCGCCGCTATTAGCCGCTTCCATGCCATCGCCACAACCTTCCTACTCGTCGCAAATTGGCCCTCGAAGCTCCTTTTGCTAGTGACGGCCTGCGCTTCATTCAGACTAGTAGCTTTATATGAGCAATAAAACATCACTGTAACATCTTAGATTCCATACCGGCATCTTGACTGAGACGAGGTTCTGCCAGGCGGGCTCTGTGTGTCTTTGAACCATCAGCTCTAAGTGTCGGTTCCTGACTGGTGCAGATATCAGGTGCTTTGTTGAAATGTTGCACTTTTGACACGTGGCTGCTTTTGTTTAAACTTTATAGAGCAGCTGACAAAGACTGTTTCTAGGCCTTTTAATTTGTTTTAATGTTGTATGCAAAATATGTTATCAGGAGCTCATCTGTTAAAAACTCCTATCCTATCTCCATCCTGTGCAGTGCAATGCATTATTTTACTCTAATTCTGAATTTGAAGCTAAAACTTCTAAAGTGAAATAAAACACAACACTGCTCAGAGCTACGCTACGGAGGCTCATGGGGGTTCTTGTTTTCCCTCATCAAACTCATTAAATACACAATCCAACAACTCCAAAACGCTCTTCTGGACAAGTTGTGGCCTGCAGATTCACTAAGCTATGAGATGATAATGGAAAGTTATGCAGAGACTGCTTGCCGGAAAATTGCCCCTGACAGGAATGCGCATCAGTAGTTTTGCCTGAATCTACCTTTAAAACCGTTTTGGAGTTGTTGGATTGTGTATTTGATGAGTTTGATGAGGGAAATGAAGAAATCCCATGAGCTTCCATAGCGTAGCTCTGAGCAGCTCGCGGTTCGGCTTTCACCAACAATTAAAGGTAACGAACCTACTGCTATGATAGGGATTATGGCAATGGGCCAATTTGCCAAAATGTTGAACAATCCCTTTAAGATATTAACTGGACTAGCTCGGGAAATAAATTAACACTACAAGTGAGTTTAAAATATGTCAACCTGGACTTAATAAGTGCTTTGAACTTTTAGATATTAAGTTAAATCAACTTGGCATTTAGTGTGTTGAACTAAAAATAGAAATTCCTGTACCTTCAAGCTTTTAGATAGTTAGATGTACTATACTACTTATATGTGAGCTGGCGCATTTTGATTGACAGGGTCGCCAGATATTTGTGATGTCAAAATGGGGTCACGAGCCAAAAAAGGTTGGGAACCACTGCAGAGAATCACACTCTACAACACTGTGACTAAACTGGTTAACAGCATTAAATATTTTTTGGTTTTCTGTATAACACAACTCACAATTCATATTCTCTTGTAAAACACATCTAATTCTGTTATTACTATCATCCAAAAATGCCCTTGAAATGATGGCATCACACTGGGGATCAAAATCACTTAATCAATTCCAGGAAAAGTTAAGAGCTCATCTTACATTTTGGTTCATGTTCTTAAGGAAAAACAAAGTCAGTGCTGCTGCAACCCGACATGAGCGAAACATTGAACTAAGAGGTTTTGATGTTTTATATATTTGCTGTCCCTTTCTGCTGTCCCTTTGACATGAATTTCAAAATCACATAGTGCACGTAAGAGCACATATCAAAACTGAATTATTCAGCACACATCAAACAGCTTGGTGTTCTGGGTGGATAGACAATCACAGGAGTACAGGCATGCTGACATTGATCTGTCTGATATAATCTATGTATTACACTCTACATCAAACAGAATTAAATTGACTGTTGAATTAAAAACAGTGAGTTCAGTGTTGAGACTGTTGTATGGAGTCTCCCCACACTCCTGACATGTCTGCAGTGTAACAGCCAGCTGTAAACAAGTACTCACATCCTGCATTAAGCCCATTATCACCAGCGTAGCTGGCCTGCAAATCTTATCAGGGGAGTCCTACCCTCCCCAAGTCAGGGATGTTTGAGAGATACCATTTAGTTGTGTGCATGCATCATTATCAGAATGCGCCTTGTCGGCACACCATCTCCAGGAAACAGGCATTAGCAGTAGAAATGAGATTAGAGTGCGCAAAAAGCATCGGAGACAGAAAGGACACACTGACAAGCTGAGAGATTAGGGAACCCTGAGCAGAGGCTGCTTGCATAAAGGTAGACTCTAACTTAGCTTACATCTTAAAAATAGACTCCATGTCTGAGTTCTTCCACTGCACAAAGCTGTATGTAAATCAAATCAAATCAAGACGCCTCAACATAAAGCACAAAACAAAAGGCAACTGAGCTGAGACATCCAAATATATGACGCTGATTTAGCTGTACACTTCTACAGTATAATGCATACAGTGGACAATTAAAGAAAGAAAAATAATGTTGTTGTCTTACTCCATGTGCACTTCTTTCTTATTGAAATGGGTGCCATCATCATTTTACAGTGCAACTCAAAAGTTCATCTGGTTGCTTGGTTTGTTATGCTACCAGCGTCTAATGTAGCCTTAGACTAGCCTCTAGCAGAGATGAAAGCAGAGATGAGGAGCTCATGTAAGCTCAAGTCTTTCTAATTCCACACCCTCAGGTGTTTTTTTGTTTGTTTGTTTTGTTTTTTCATTTTGTATGGTCTCAATATTGTTTGTGTGAAAAGATTGAAAATCTGTGAATAAATGTGTAACCTGTGAACATTTTTTTTCCAAAAACAGCCCACTACAATTACTAGAGTTTTGTTCAGACCAGAGGTTGCGCTAGACTTTTTCGTCGCCGGTCATTTTGACTGACAGGGTCATAAAAATTCCGTCATAATCTATTTTTACCGGTCACTTTATTTATTTTTTTAAATGATAATAATGCCATATTCAATAGCATTCAATTTTAATTCATGTTTAATTCATATCAAGTCCAAACAAATTGAACAGAGAATGCTCCGGAGCAGAGTCTGCGTCAGAGCACATCTAACATCTAACCGTGGGGTCAGTCAGTGAATGCGGGGGTCACTTTCTGCCACTCAACATCTAAATACAACGTAAATACCTGATGATGACATCAGTTTTCTGTCAACAATCAACATGCTAACCCATGTGTTATACCAAAACATCCAAAGGAGCACGTTTTCACATAGGCACCGCATAGTGCACCGGCGTTAGCTCTCTCTCTCTCTCTCTGTGCCTCTCATCTCTCTTTTACGCAGCACGCAGCCACTGCGCATCACTGAAACAACTGAAGCTATAGACCACACAGCCAGATGCAGCACAAATTCAGACAGGACCAAACCCACTCAGCTTTACGTGTTATAAACAATGCCACGGCGGGCAGAATACATTAAAATAAGGCTTAACGTTACCTTTGGAAGAGTTGTGCGCGGCGAGTGTGTGAAACGGTGATGTCCTGCCCCCACCGCTCTACCTGTACCGAGACACACCGCTGTGTAGCTACAGCTACGTAACTTAACAACAGCTGACTACTGTCGGTCCCTCGGACACTGCAGCTGAATCTCGCCCGTTAAATCATTATCGACCGTCATATTTGCACTGACACGACTCCCAGTCAATATTTAATCCACTTGTAATGTTTGGAGTTTGAATACTGCGGGGAAGCTTTCTGTCTTCTTCTCTGTTGTTAGTGTTTCTGTGTGGCAGCGCTACAGCGCCACACACGCTCCACACAGGCCTGGAGGAGGTACTACAGCGTTCTACTGAGCGCACCAGCCAGCTGTGAGTTTGTTTGTTTTTTAATCTAATTCTCACCATAGTGACTTTGAGACATTGTATATGTTTTATATCGTTATCCACGCTCCATTTATTGATTATCCGCCGGCTTCATTGTAAACAAATGCACATGGCCAGACGGCCATGGCTGTGAATTGCAATCTGTCAAAATGACGGATGGCCTCAAAATTTTTCCGTCACCGTTTTAAAAAAACGGTCAATGACGGAAAATATCCGGTTAATGCGACCCCTGGTTCAGACTGTTAGAAAGTTTTTCTCACAGCTGTGCGCGTGTGTGTAAAATGCTGTAGAATTGATCCACTGTTTGTTACATAAATAGAAAACTGTTGATTTTAAAGTTGTAAATGTTAGGATTTTATACACTAATATTTTTGATGTATTTACAGATTTTTTTTTTTTGGTGTGTTTTTTTCTCCAACACCTGTGAGTAGACTTTCATAATGTAAAATCACTAGGGGTCTCTCCTAAGGTGAGGAAGGAATATTTGCGGGCACATACTTAATTATTACATGTCATATCTTCTCTTTTTTTAACTTCTTTACACAAAACCAGTGTTCTGTAACAGGGTTTACACCTTGATGTAGTAAACCACAACAATGATTCCATCACATGCTGTACACCTCAAATCACAAACAATGAAACTGACAAAAAATGACACAGACCCACTCAAGTGCTTTGTTTTAAGTATTCATTTAAAAAAAATCATATAATCATCCTTTATTTACAAAATATGTGCATTGATGAAAGTTAGTGATCTTAATCATCAGTTGTCTTGTTTGGTGAAACTATTGAAAATACAAACTTGTATAGTGTTAGGATAGATAAAAGCAGCAAATGTTTTTTCATTGTAGGAACTAAAGCTTTCACTGCTTGTTTGTTGTCTTTTTGCAGAACAAACTCCAGCATCAGGTGGTTTGGTCAGCCTAATTAATTGTTACCATGGTAACGCAGATGTTTTGTAAGATGCTTTTAGATCACAGCAGAGCATGACGGCCGATGGTCGGCTCCCAAACCACCGTCGGACGGTCGGATGAATTTCTGACATGTCAGAAATTTTGGTCGGCCGACGGAGGCTGTCACACAGTGTAAGCAGAGCCACGACCCGACCGGAGCATTTCTCCCTCATTATGATGACTGATGAAAGTACTGCACCACAGGGACTTTTAGCATAGCGTTTGTTATCAAGTTAATCAAGTAACGTTACCACCAGTTCTCTTTGTAAAATGGACAGCCCTTACTGTCCACATTTGTTGAGCCATCTCCGAGTCCAGATGCGCCGGCGTCTCTCTCTCTTTATTTATTTTTTCTTTTGATGTTTCAGCAAACAGTACAGCAGCCTTCTTTTGTTTGGTTAGCATGTTGCTAACAAACAAACCAGCGTCAGAGCTTTCAAATAAATCTTTATTGGCAGCTGTCAAAGACAGGACAGTCAGCAGGGGCCGACTGTTTTCACCCGTACAGTGTGAGCTCTGAAAAAAATCTGTCAGTAATTACATGGGAGCCACAGACAGACAAAAAATGATGCAGGTTTATCAGTTGTTCTGGTGAGAATAAGAGAGTACTAACACCTGTACTGTATCTGTGCACATGCTGACTGAAGGATGGAAGCTGTGAAAGGCTTTAATACAGATTCAGCTCACACACTTTATATGATTCCACAACTAGGAACGACTGAACAATCAAAAATCCCTCTAAGCTTCAGGTACAAAGCAGAACCAAAAGCTGCTATTGATTTCTTGTCAAAATATCAAATGCATATACCATGATCCCCATGAATCTAAACGAAAATCAGCTAAAGTACACCTCACAATACAGTAAGGATAATGCTAGCTTATTGTAGAATGATGATGATTTTTTTTTTTATTACAGTCAATACCACTAGTTCTCTCAGGAAAAGTGTATCCACCAAGGCACATGTTTTGTTGAATTTGGCATCTCCTGCAGTTAAAGGTATCACCCATTATCTATCTGTCTCTTATAAATTGTTTCCATGTACAGTTTTAGCATTTTGGACTTTCAGTACGGGGGGAGGTACAGTTAGGGCAGATAATTATCAAACATTAAAAAATCTTGGAAAGGTGCAATTTCCAAGATTTAATGCAGAAGTTTAATGCATTAAATTTTTGCATTATATTGAGTGCTCCAGTTGTTTCTTTTGGGTTTAGTCCTCGTTGAAGTGACCCAATTGCACCTTTCTATTACCGGTCCTGTCTGAGAGCACCGATTCACCGGCAAGAGCACCCCTCCTTTTGGACATTAAAAAATCTTGTTTTAGATCAGTGATATCCTTCATATGCAATTATTCATCTTATTTCAACATGTACAGAAAGTCAATCACTGAATACTGCAAATGATCAGACTACATATAGTTAGTGTATGAATATTGGTTACAGTGCTGTACACAATACACACCATTGGATCCTATTTCTTTTTTCTAACGCATTGCCATTGTTGGATTATATTTTTTTAATTTTAAAGTGAGGATTTAAATGCAATTTTTGTTTTTAGACTGGTGACCCAGATGTTTGCTTTCTTCACTCTGGACTGCTGCACCTCCCATAAGACCAGAGCCCCTGGCATTCAACCTCTCTACTACTACAACTACCTCTCCATTGACACTGGCCCCCTGCGGTGACTCCAAGGTACCACTGTAGGTAGGCTACAGTAGGAAACTGCTCCTTCTTACCTCCAAGCAATTATCACACCATGCACTGCTACGACTGCTCAAAAAAAAGCATCTACTAAATTAATGCCATTTAATACACAGTAGTCTGAAACAAGTTTGGCACCCCTGAGCAAATTGCTTTGGAAAAAGAATAACTGCTATTCCAGCCTCAAACATATTAAAATATTAAAATATGCCTTTGATCAAATATCCATAGACAGCTACTTTTTATTTCATGCAGTTGAAAAAATTAAGTTTGTGCATCCTACTAAATCAGTACTTAGTACTTAACTGGGAGACACTTCGTGTTGCTAGCTATGGTGCTTTCTATTCCTGAAGTAGGATTTTTCTTCCAATCTTCTTTGCTGATTTTATATATATAGATATATAATATATATTTAACATATACCCTCGTTTTTTTTCCTTCTTTTTTCTTTGTAATTTGCTACAGAATTACAAGGATAGGATCTTTCTTTATTGGTTTCCTCTGTCTCCAGCTGCCATACAACCCCAAAGCAGCTGGCTAGGTGTTCTTTTCATCAGATGCTGCTCCATTTCTTCTTCATACACATCTTTGATGATTGTGGCCAAAGAGCTAAGTTAGAACTTAATCTGTCCACAGCATGTTTCCAAACAAACTCTGGGTTATCCAGATGTTGCTTTCGCAGACTTCAGATGGTATCTTATTTGATGAGGTCTTAGGTGAGGTCTCCCTCTGATGACTTTTCCTTGTTAGACCCTGTTTGTGCACAGTGGAATGCTGCACCACCACTCCTCGTCCTTTGAAGTCACATGAGGGTTTTGCTTTGTCTTTCTGCCCAACAAACACACACTTTCATCTGAAAGTTGTCTTGGTCTTGCACATTTTGTGTCAACTTCCACACAAGTCCCTGGTAACTGCCATTTCCTAATGACATCTCAGTCAGCGGATGTTTCAAAATGGAAGCACTTTAATCTCTTTTCAGAGCCTCCCCGGGCTCTGTAAACTTCAATGAGCTTCATTTAAGATCCTCAGACTGTTGATTAGAGGAGCCCATGGTTGCTGAGTGATACCAGAAGGTTGAATTTATCATCTCTGGAAGTGTTATCAGCTGACCATTCCTAATGAATCCTCCTAATTGGCCTGCCGTACACCTCAGAACAAGTCCATCTACCTAAACCTAACCTAAACTATATTTTGTCCCTACCTCTGCATACAAACCATAGGGGTTTGTATACATTTTCCTCGTCATGGTAACATGGAGTGTATGTACTAGACCTAATCACAAAAAAAACAAAAACAGAAAAAGCCAAAGAGCAACATGGGTCAACTTTGTTAAATGGCCTTCCACTGTTTTTGCTGCTGAGAGCCACACTCACATTCACTTCTTATGCACATTTTATTAAACAAACAAACAAACAAAAACACTGACAATGCCATACAATATCAAGAAAATAGATAACAAATATTAAAAATCAGACATTTAAGGTTCCATCAAAAGGGAACATAGGTGCCGATCCCGTGGGTGCTCTGGTGCTCGAGCACCCACTGGCAATGCTGAGCACCCACTGGCCAATCGGGATGGCCGATCAAATAAATAAATAAATAAAATAAAAAGAGTGAATAAATGAAACTTGTGGTGAAACTGTATCTTTAAAATGAACTGCATTTACTTGAATCGTATTATCCAATTAAAATCATTACAGCTCTGTGCGTGTACACGTTAGCGTAGTCACGTAACCAATCAGATAATCGGATTTGGCTGCGGCTAAACAAGAGGCTGTCACGTACACACACAGCAAAAATGTGAAGGTTGGCTGCGTATCGGCGGTTAAAAATGGACAAGTTTGTAATAAGAAAACTAAGTGGAACTGCGTCTACAACCACCAGCGCTCCCAGCGGCAGCAACGGCAGCAGCGGTGGCGGCGGTAGCAGCAGGGACAGGGACAGCAGCAGTGTCAGCAGGGACGAAAGTACCAGAGGGCTGTACTGCGAAGCCAGTTTCGTGGGTTAGCAAGGTATGTTGAGTCTAAAGCCAGGCTCTCCTGTACTACAAAGGTGGCTCTCTTTTAGCCCGGCTAGATCTCTATGGTAATTTATGCTTAGCTCATAACCTGGTCCCGACCAGAGTTTAATCCTAAAATCGGCTATAAAAGCGCTGATGTTTCACTATTTAACTCATTTACAGCTGGCGTGACCTTTACTTTGAAAGTCCAGTGGAGCTGGATCAGAACTGAGCGTTTGTACGGAGGGAGAGATCGCGCTGATCCGCTGCTGTTGACTTTCTCTCTGAGCGTCTCCGCCTACAGTTGTTTGCCTCACCCGTTGAGCTGAGCGTCAGGAGCTCATTATATATTAGGCTAATCTATATATTTTACTTTTATATACAGTCAGTGTCACACTGAAATAAGTTGTGCGCTCGCAGCAGGAGAGATAATCAGATGATGGATAATCGGTAAAGTTAATAATTTCACTTAATGTGGCCATGAATAAATTCATTTCGATGTTTCGCCTGTTATATCAGTGTTGCCCAAACGCAAATCTTGTATAGGTCTACACTGTTTTCACATATAGGTCTTTGTTGTCTCCACTGTTTCCATACGCACATCCAGCCTCGCTGTCAATAGACTGTGTCGTATTTAGTTGTGGTTGGTGATAAAAGTCAGTTTGAGACAATCATTACCTTGGTGGTATTCATTTAATTTGAGCACCAAAAAAAAAAAAAAAAAAGAGCACCCACGGGCAAAAACATAAATCGGCGCCTATGAAAGGGAATGTTACAGAATCAGAAAAGTGAGTCACAATTAAGACAACTTGTAATTGCCATTGCTAATTGCAACAAGACAAAATAAGGACTTACTTGTGGTTAGAGGAACTTTATTCTCAAGGGCGCAACAATTACCAAGTGCTCATGGCTGTCAAGTGGTCATGTCATGTTCACAGTATAGCAACAATATTAGATAAAAACCAATACCTCCCAGTAAACCTCTTGATGTATAAGATGAACTTGAATTATACAAACATGAAAAATTACATTAAAAACTATATTTTTTCATCCATTTAAACAACTACATGTGGCGACTGTGACACTTTACTGAGGTTTTCTGTCTCAAATAAATCCAATAACCTGCAAACTCTATGTAGAGAGACAAGGCTGCAGGAGCAACACCTCAGCAGAGACACTGCCAGTGTGAACTGACATGTGTGATTCTGCAGGTCAGCGACATCTGGTGCCACATTCACGCCATGCATCCATTGCATTACAGGCCTTAGTGGGTCAATAGTCTCCAATAAAGGCCCAGCAACTTTACAAAGTTATGAGTGTTTAAAGTACAAAAGTGTCTAAACTTAAGGATACTGCAGTACTGTACAGTGGTTTCCTACTTTTAAAGTTCATGAGATGAAAAAGTAACAAATTCTGAACAATTGAAGAAAGGCCTCTTTAATATCCGTTGGCTGTACTGTAGCGGTTTAATTTACTACACATTATGGAATTTGCCTGTATGAAAAACAAATGCATTCAATTAATAAATACGTAGCTGGAGTCAGATAGGTAGGTATCTGCTGCTGAGTTTTTATAGTTTGTAAAAGAGGTCAATGGTCATAAATAATTGTACATTGTCTGACCAGAAAACTGTGTGACCTTGTTGCAAAGATACAAAGTCTGCATTAAAAGGCATATTCACTGTTCACTCCATCAGAACATGGTGAAACATGATCACACAATGGTAGAAACAAGCACTGGACGATTTGTTATTACATAACAATGAATGAAGCAGAACTGGTTGTGAATGTAAGGGGAAAAATACATATTTTTCAAGAATGACATATAATATTCTTCAGCTACTTTGTGCTTAAGCTGATGTAACTTGAATGCAAGATAAAAAATAAAATAAAAAGAGGGGAAAGTGCAAAGCTCACAGTTTCTAACAGGCATGTTCTCCCAGGGCTCCCTGGTGGACTGAGAACTGGTGCTCAGGAGGATGAGGGGGTTAGTGATGGACATGTGGGAAGACTATAGATCCAGCTGTGCTGTCTGTAAGCTAAAGCCTCACTTCAAAGTCCATCTCCCCATCCAGCGGCCTTGGGCAGCCCTTGTTGAAATGCACAGATCTTAGCGAAAAAACCAAGGGAATCCACTACAGATCAATCTGGCTAAGCCACGCCATAGATGAATACCGATGATGTTCATTAAGACAGCAAATGCTTGCCAAGGTCACTTGAATCTCATCTAAGAAAGTGAACAACGAGCCTTTAGATCTATCTGAGAAATGTGAAAAGTGAACAAAAGGCATCTAATGCATTCCCACAGTGATAAGGCAAATTTCGGAGCCCAACCAAACCTCTGAACCAGCCTTCTGAAAGTGATCAAACTAATGCCATCTGGACTCTGAGGTCTCATTATTGAACTGACTATTAGAGGAGAAAGAAATGAAATGAGTCTGAGCTGTTTCATAGGATACAAGACAAATGCTGGTCTGCTGGCTTTGCAGCCCGTCCCTGTTTGTTTCTGACATTCACCTTTTTATTGCTGCCGGGATGGCAATATAAAGCTAACAATCACTAACAGCCTCCATAAATAGTTTATAGCACAACATCAGCATAAATTAGACTTGTTATCACCTCCTGCAATGTGTTCGCTTGTATTTACAATGGCTTAGTCCCGACATAAATAATAGGGCCTGTTCAATTCCTACCAAACTTGAGTCATATTTTTAATGGCTCAAATTAAAGCCTGCAAGTGCTGCAGACCAAAAGAGGGGCCCTAGTGAATATGGTTTCCTGATGTATCTCATTAAATCTGCATTGACACTCCTTGTGAATTTCAATATCCATGCCTGGATTTGAGAGCACAGTGACATGTATCAGGACCGAGACAAAAGGTCTGTCAGGCCTCATTGTGGTGTCTTCAGTGAGGACACGCAGGGCCCTAGTTTGCTGGCGCAGCGCAGGTGGCGCAAGGTAGCGCAGCTGGTCTAATGCGAGTTTCGACCAGCGCAGCCTAGCGCAAAGTCAGATTGGAAGATTGGCAGATCGCGCTGCGCTGAGATAGGCGTGGCCGCGCAGCAGGGGGAGGCGTCACAGATTCAGCTTGGTGCAGTGGAAGTTTTGTCCGAAAATGTCCCGCCGAGGTTGCGCTGAAAGCTCGCCACCTCCAACCAGGTCTAGTCTCAGCGCAGGGCGGAGCGCAGCAGGTGCAGTGGAAGTTTGGCTGACTGACCTGCAGTGCACACACGTCACCAAGACCTCACAGGCAGATCTCCACAGTTCCAGACACATTTCAATGCAATAAATATCCACAATAACCACTATTTAATGCAACTAACGGAATCAACACGTGAATTTATATCTATATAGATTGTCCCGTCACATCTGACGTCAGATCAAAGCAGAGATCAAAGGCTGTGGCACGCGCAATGGAAACTCCACCTGAATTAACACAGCAGGGACGAACTGGCACTGAAAAGCAGCTGTGGATGTCCCAAAAGCAGGACTGAGGGTGGATGACTGCATGTCGCTGCCATGTTGAGATACCACTCTGCCCTTGTGATGATCGCTTTATTTATTTATTTATTTATTTACTTATTAATTCATTAGCGGAGAGCGACCGCATCACGCAGCCGTAATGAAAAACAAAACACAAATCATCATCTCTCTTAGTCCACCACAACAGCCTCGGTATCAGATAGTCAGTATATAGCCTACTACAGTATACTCAGCATCTCTATCACAGAAAAAAAAGAGAAAAAAAGAGACGGACAGAGAGAGAGAGAGAGAGAGAGAGAGAGAGGGAGGGAGAGAGAGAGCGCGAGTCCTTTACGCTGATTTAATCCACATGGTCTGTGTTTATGTTGTGATTAGTGTACACCTGTCATCTTGCTTACATAGGGTTTGAATAAATGTGAGTTTCTTTATTAGTGTATTAGTTGTTTCTTACATTGGGTAGGGGTTCTCAGTGTATCAGATCAATCCTGGTTAAGTATATTAGTAAACTCATTATTGGTCACTCTGAGCTCGGACCTCCGGACCAAAACAGCTGTTTCCTCCGGGGAGAGGTTCGGCCTCTGGCGTCGCTGTCTCCTCCGTCCATGTCCAAGTATAAAATGACAAACTTGCAGCGCGCATCACCCGCCGCGCAGTTAAAGGTGAGGAGAGGAGCTCCTTTGATTGGTGAAGATCTGACTCGGCTGTGTCAAACCCACTCCACGCCTTTCTCTCCTCCTCCTGTCTCCCTCCCGCCCTCTCTCCTCCCTCTTCACCGTTTGCGCCGGTGGGAGGGACGAGGGGAGGGGCTGCGCTGGTCTAAGTCTGACTGCGCGGCCCAGCAAACTTGCGAAATGGACCTGGGCCACACCCCGTTGATGTGGCGAAGCTGCGCTGATGCTAGACTTCACCTGGTCGACGAAACTAGGGCCCGCAGAGTTGTTTTGGGGAAAGATGAAAACTACAGCTAAAATGTTCATGTCTTTATAACTTAACATCTGGATTCATTCTTTAAATGTTTATGTATACTCTTTTTAAAACATCACTCGCACCTCTCTGTCCAAACAGGCCTGAAGCAGTCGTGGTCCCTCACCTTGTCTTAGGACTGCAGTGGTTGGAGTCTACAAGCTATTTCAACCTAGTTGTAATTTTCAGTTGCAATGAGAGAATTTTTAATGTTGTTGCTCTTTTGGTGAATAGGAGACACTGGTGAGTCAACTGAAGGTTTTTATGTACAAAAATAATCGTAAAACCTCCAAAAAAAACAAAAAACAAAACAAAGCATGCATATATTTGTGCTTTATCTATTCGTAACTATTATCCTTAGCCTTTTTTTACCTGACAGTAAACTCGCAGACAATCTGAAGATCATTTTCACACAACAACCGCTGCTGCGTCCTTCTCCTTATACCGCATGAATTTAAACAGAGATGAGTCACCACACTGAGGTTTGATTCCTCTGAGAACAGGCAACAACTCAATTATACAAGAAGAATTTCCACGACAAAAGGCTCCGCTCCAAGGCTGGATTTTAGTTATTAGCACAATAACAAATGTCAGTAGGAGTTTTAATGAGTTTTGAGATGTTATTTTTTTCTCTTTTTTGACTTTACTTCTGGAGAAGAAGTTGGTAAGTTGTGATTCTCACTTTGGCTCATCTGGAATTCAGTCACCGGTCTTGTATCCTTACATGCAAGGTCAGGAGGTTGCCATGACATCAGAGTGCCTCCTCCAGGGAGAGCCACAGCATCCACAGCTGTCGATGCACATATGAAAAATCTTCTAATAAATTGTTCTCTCTGGACTATTTTAAGATTATCAAACTGACATGACTAAACAAAAAGGAAAACAAAATGCCTGGACAACATTTGTCATTGCTGTGACCTTGTATTTCCTATAAATTGATTGATGCTTTTTTGTGCCCATCCTGTATCTTTTTCTGTTAATACAAAATTATTTAATGGAGGGATAAACATTTAAAATATTTTTGACCCAGCTCTCAAATTTCAACAAACTTGAATCCTGCATTTAAATTTTCTGATATGAGTTAACAGCTCAGTATTTTGTATAGTGCACAGGTTTGACATTGAAGCAAACCTATACAATTATGAACGTGCAACAGACTGATCAAGGCGGGGGATGGGTTGTCTTAAGACGGTGTGGGCTAACACTTGCTGTCTAATGTTTGTTTAACAGTCTGTCTCATCTCTTGCCTCTCAAATCTTTCTACAAGCAGCTTTTGTTCCATTACCCTGCTTTACTGCTCAACATGGATAGCATGCCTCTCTCTTCAGTGCACTGTGTACAGAGTAATGTGGTATAAAATCATTACAAAAAAAAAAAAACGAAAGAAAAAAAACCTGCAGTGTTGCCCATCCATCTTCAGGGGTTCAACTCCATCCCCGCTCCGCCCCCTGCCTTTCAGCACAGTCTTACATGTTGGAGCTGTTTCCTCCCCAGGCCCTTAGATAATAGCCCTGCGAGCATCCCACTGGATAACTGCCATGGCACGCTGAATGCCAGACAGAAATAATCTCCTCCTGGTGACAACCAAGCAATCTCACAGCCGTGGGGAGCCAGTAACACTATTCAGAAAGCAATGGAACAAAACCAAGGCTGGCATGTAGTGGGGCAGTGACACAGGGACCCGGGGTTTAGACAAATACATCCCTGTCACACACACACTATGTCTACTGACTGAGCGAGCTGGATCATGAACTGAGCTGATCAAGAGAGACAGGTGAATGTGTGTGTGAATGCAGAAAGTAATACTAACTGTGATTTTGTTTTAGTTTTTTCTCATTATGATTCATTACATGGATTCTTTTTTTTTTAAATACAAGGCCTATATGTATTTATGTCATATTTTACAAACCTTAACAACAGTCAAACTTAATAAATAAACAAAAGATTCTCCTACTTTGAACTGATTCAGCTGTTCTCTCTTGCTGGTTCATGGGGCCAAGTCTGTCCCTGCACATCAGACAAAAGTCAAAATAAAGACACCACATAACAAAACTAAATTTTGTTAAAAATAATGTTTTACTTTTGTCATTTATTTATAGATTTTTGGGGTATTTATTGGGTCAGACAGCCTCTTTCAAGTATATGCAAACCAAAGGCTATGGAAGTAAAACAACCTCCAAATCATATCCATATATTGGATTAGAAGCACTTTTTTTTTTCACTGTTCACTGAAGATAGAAGTCAAGAGTGCTGTTGAATTCAAAGTTAAAAGTTTAAGTAATAGAAATAATTCACCTACATTTTGAAATAATCCATTAGATTTACACAACAACAAAAAATGATCACTTTTACTCTCTAGGTGATGCTAATTTCTTTAAGATAAAACTTACTTTCCCTTTACAATACATTCCTGTAGTATCCATATTATTTACTTGACTGAATGAAATTCAATATTTGTTTTCACTCAAAAACTTTGTATACTGTATGCTTTTTCTTTTTTTCAAAACACAGTTAAAGGACTCTCTAAGTCTATTTTTACATTAAAGCCATTCCCCTGGGAGTAAACTGAACAAACTGTACACAGACAACAAACAAAACAGAATGGGTCTTATTCATGAAATGTATGTAAATCTGTGTGTAGATTTGCAGATAAACACACTATTAAAAATCTATTCTGGATTCATGAATGCTGCCGAATCTCATATTTGATCGTAGGCGCATGTGTAAAATCATGAATGCCAACCCATTGTAAACTCAAAGCGTGCTCCCAGTGATCAGCAATTAGCATAGATTATCGCCCATGAATAGCCATATAAGGAGGTAGGTGCATCCTGTCCTGTCCTGTACTGTACGTCATCCTGATGCAAACAAGTAGAGAGGGAGGAAGAGACATAACCAACCAACTAATATCTGCTGTGCCGTGGCATGTTGTGTGTGTATGTGTGTGTGTAGACTGCTCTACTGTTCACTGAATGTTGCCAATCACACAGAAAACCAGTTCTTATCTCCAGATCAGTGTGTCTCTAGCTGGAGCATTGACTTGAATACAGATGTGATTATTGCTGATGGATTAACATTGTATTTCTCAGAGAAAGATCTTGCAGTTCCTTCTACCTAAGATTACGGTGTTACTTTAAGTAAGGGATTAGTGTATTTGTTTTCACCAAGCATAGCATCACAAAGCCTGTTTGCTCCCGTAGTATTAAACAGACCGAGCTCTGTAGATAGAATGTTACCCCAAAATGGAAATGTGGCTGTCTGACAGACATCAATGTTTCTTTGTGGCATCCAGACAGAATAGCAAATGATCAACATCAGCTGTCTGCGACTTCTTTGGCAACATCTATGGGCAGCTCAATAATTCAACCACACCACAATACAAACAAATCAGTACAGCATCGACAATTTAGAGGGAAGTCAGTCACTTTTACTCACTTTATCCTCCATGCCTGCTCAGAAAAAATACTGTTTGACTGTCTTTTTCTCTCTCTCTGCCTCCCTGGCTTCAGACAAATTACTGCTGTTATTCCTGTGGCTAATGGATAATTCTGTTCTCTTGTTCTTGTAATGAAGAAGTGAATGAATGAAGAAATCTGCCTGTCCATTATGCCCATATACAGTAACCATTATCAATATAATGGCAGAGGAATTTAAGGGGGCTATATGAAGATTGACTCCACTGATTCTGATTCAACCGGGTCTCTGAAAATTAAACTCATTCAGCAGCTGCTGGACTGAATGCTTGTGTTATTTCCAACAAGTTATCCAACCTGAACAACTGCACAAGACATATTTCTCAACCCCCTTGTACAACCCAGTGTCTGCTGAAATAGCGCCCCTATGGCGCAGCCGGCCCTCATATTGGACCTTGGTTGGCATGGTTTCAGTAATAGGCACCATACTGAGAGCAGCGTACCAACCTGCACCACCATGGTTTCTGTAATAACAGACGTTGAGAAAAAAAAGCCATGATTTGGGTTAAAATAAAGATACAATCTTTGTTGGCATGGTTACATTAATAACAACAATAACAATAACTTTATTGAACAATCATGAACTGCCTCTACCCCATGGGAATTAAACACCACTCTCTGTGGACCTCTTTACACTAAAGCCTGGTACACTCATAAAGATTTTCTATATCTCAACAGATTTTTTTTATCTGTGAGAGAGCCAACACATTTAAAAAAATCTTTGATTGAACAGTTTTGATCGTATTGTGTGTGATGTGCTACGATATTCCAAATACAGCACACCACACACATTTTATTTGTCTTATGACAAACTAGAATCTCGCCCCCCACGCCAGAAATCTCACGTGATCAAACGTGATCTGATGTTCTTTGTGATTCACTTAGTTGAGGGTAGCCATTAGGGGTGCAACGGTAGCCCATGGTACGCTCTGTACCTCGGTTTTTTGGCCACAGTTCTCGGTACATGTTTTGTGCAGAGAACATTTTCTTCTCTCAAAATAATGTTTAAAATTCATATTATTTCTAATATTATTATTATTTATAGTATTTCCTTGTAGAGCTCTCCTCTCCCTCTCACAACTGACCTGTCTGTGAACAGCCCCTCCTCTCTCTGCACACTCTTTTAGTCTCTCAGTCTATGGTGCACACTCTGAAGCCCCCCAAACAGAGATCGCGCTATTGCTAAGACCGTCACTATGCTGGTGGCCGCCACAGTCTTTCACAGGAAAAAAAGGAGTTAGCCTATTATTATGTTTTTTTAAACAGCCTTTCACCACCTCTCATCCCTGTCAATCAACTCCTCCTCCTGCTGGACCTCGGTCTCTCTATCAGTGACCGCTCGTGCTGCCGCCTGTTTGTTTTCTTTTTTTGGCTTCTGTGTGTGAGCTGCACTTTCAGTTGTAGCAGTATCATAGGAGGTGAGTCACTGTGAGTGTGTGGAGGCACAACAGTGATTGGACATCAACTTGCGGGGGAGGGCTTTCCCCTGCCTAGACAGGCAGGCACACACACAGCAGCCTGTAAAGCAGTAAGCACTGATGCAACCTGAATCCGAAAAACCGCGGTCCAAGAGCGTATTGTACCGTGCATAAGACGATTTTTGATTGAAACGGACGGGCCCGATGATCGTAAATATTGAACAGGTTTAACATTTACAATTGTCGGCCCTGACCAATTTTTGAGCCAATTGTCAGGAGAAATTGACTCTTAACACACATCACACCACAGGACAATCTCGTAGGATAATCTTAAGAGCCATCAGATAATCGGGCAACTTCTGTCCTTGGTCGAAAGGGCCAACATCGGGCCAAAATCAGCCAGATTATTATTTCTTATGTGTGTACCATTGCATTTTTCCCTTTGCTCCTGTTATAATTGGTATGACCACTTGGAACTTCATTTTTTATTACCTGCTGCACAGACGACCTGCTGGCTGTTTTGTCACTTGCTAGTCTCATTAATTCATCATTTAGATTTTTCCTTATAAAACAAAATGCATGGAAATCAACGGAGGCCATTCAGTACATTAGTGATGCAAAATCTTTCCAGAGGAAAGTGAACATAGGCTGAAGATCATAACTTCTCTCTCTGCAGTATTCCTGGTGGGAATTTTCTTTACAGTTTAAGGCCTTGGATAAGCAGATAATATGGCCTTTAGCTCGCATCAGGCCTGATGGGTTCTGTGAACTCTGAGTAGATTCCTCTTCAGTAATGTCGTGATTACAGCCCCCTCACACAGGTCTTCCATCATTCACACTGCCCTTAGTGACTTCACACACACTACAGCTGCAAATGGTGCTGAGAGGTAAAAATGTAACCATGTTTACCAGCTTATCTAGCCAAGGCTTTTTACCATGTACTCATTTTGGACCTTCTCTTACCTTACATACTCTTATACCATGTTGTCATTTTTCTTTTAAACTGTATTTTTTATTAGTGGTTTGTTAAAGTTCAGGTAAAGTTTGGCTAAGAACAGTCTCTATCTAATATGTTTTTGTCGTTTTTATCGATACTTGTGGTTTAATTAAATCCATGGATAAACAGAACACTCACATGTCCTTGTAACTGTTCCTCTTTGTGTCTTCTTTAGAAAACTGATGCTGCAGATCCTGCGCAACCATCTCTCAGTGAAGAATAGATGAAAAACACTGCCTTCCTCAAAGAAGTGTTCACTGAGGATAGTTGCCCACTCAGTCCTTTCATTCATCAGTTTGCTCATTCAAATCCAGGTGTCTGTGTGCACGTCACCTGCTTCTCCTGACCGTTCCCACTTGCTCTCTGCCAGTCTGTCTTTGTGCCATGTTTTGATCCTGATAGAATTTTTCACCTCATTGGTTTTGTTTTGGATTTTGTTTCTGTTCATCTCATCTCATGTCTTTTGCCTGCCTCAATTTTATATCCTTGTGCAGACTCTTTACTTGTGCATCTGCCTCATGGGTGGTGCTCCTCGGCTCCATTTCTGAAGTCCATGACTGTACAATCCGACAACAATGGACCCAGCCAACTCATTCTCCATCTGCAATGACTTTTTGGCTCAGGCAGATGTTTTCCAGTAGCAGCTCACCTTGGTGATGGCAAAACATGCAAAATTTCTCCATCCAAGGAGATTGGTTCTGGCATTGGTCTCAGCAGCTAGTTACACCACCTCCAACTGTTCTGGCTCCTCCCTCTCTATGTGATGTTTAATTTTTGTGTGGGTTGCTGGTCTGTTTTGAGTCAGTGTTTCTGTAGCCAATGTTAATCTGGCCCTCTGCGTTGTGATTCGGTATGGACTGCCCCAGGTGGGGTTCGAACCCTGGTCTCCGGCACGGCGGGCGACGATGCAAACCGTTTTGCCAAGAGGTCAATGACCGCTTAGCAGTCATCTCCTTGCTCTCTGGCTAAGGCAAACTAGGGACCTGCTAATGTGCTTCACCACTGAGGTATTTGTAGTGGAGTTAAAGAAAGTGATCATACAACTGCAGGTGGAGAGGACACTGCTAAACCTGCAACAGGAGGGATGACAGGTGCTCATCAACAATGAACATTAGCCAGTGAGTTTTCTTGTAGGGGGATATTTTTCTTTGCCATGGTACACTTTTCCTCTGCCCCCACATGGCCAGTCAAGACTTGACTTCCCTTGGCCACTGAGTGCCCCCAACACCTTCAAGTCAATGAGGATGGGAAGGGGCTCTTTCCCCCTGAGGGTCTGCCATCAACACTGCGTGGAGGATCACTGCCCCTCTAACCAGCAATCCATAGACAGTTCCTCCTGGAGGGCCACAGCACACACACACATTTGTTCGTCTTCACTGATTCCAGGTTGGACATCACCTGTCTGAATTCCCACTTGGGCTATAAACTCAAGAGTGCCCTCACTCCTCGCCTCAGTTATCCAGCTTCAGAACGTCTCAGCATGCCAGGTAACAATCAGAGAGATTCTGTCACTTCAGGTGAATTGATCAACCCCCAATGAAATGTTTTCATCCTTTTGGTCAAAGCTCAAAGAAAGGTGAGGATCCTTTACATAAAAATAAAAAATACTTTATTAATCCCCAAATGGAAATTCATTTGTCTGGCAGATCATCTACCATTTACCATTTGCATTCAGTGATGGGAATAACAGCGTTCAAATAAACAGCGTTACTAATGGCGCTACTTTTTTCAGTAACGAGTAATTCAAAACGTTATTGTTTCCCCCGTTACCACGCCGTTACCGTTACAAATAATAAAATCTGCTGTTACTCAGCATTACTTGACTCAAGTACCATCAGAAAATAATACACCTGTTTGGAAAGGAACTATGCCAGTCTGGTTGATTTTTCCTCTGTTTTTCTAGCCCTCCGATTGGCCATGTGCATTTGTTTACAACGAGGCCTGCGAGAAATCAACGGTGGATGACGTAACTGTCATAAACAAGAGATTACAGGTTACGCAGCACGTTTGTGTCGCGGTGCCACAGAGACGAGAGCTGGGACACCGGGGCAGCGACCGAGTACTACACTGATGTTGCAAGGTTGGTTTTCAGCCATGAGACGCCAGGTGAAGGCAGAGAGCCTCCGTTGTCACTCGTAACCAGTCACAAGTCATGTAACCTAGTTAACAATCACAATTACTCCGGAGCTTTTTAATTAAGGTAAAAATGCAGCATAGCCACAGGAGAAATCCTGCTTAGTTCCTCTCTTCAAACGTGTACGTTATAATTATTTTTCAGTTCATCGGGAAAAATTTGTTTTCACTCCACCTCTTCCACACACCACAGATCCAAACAGCTGATAGGCGGAGTGATACAGCACGCCGCAGAGCCTGTCTGTGTGGATGAGTAGCTACTGAGCAAGTTGGTTAATTCGCAATAGTTACTTACTGGTAATTAATTACTTTTATCATGCAATAACTCTGTTACTAACTCAGTTACTTTTTTGGGAAAGTAACTAGTAACTATAACTAATTACTTGTTTTAAAGTAATGTGCCCAACACTATTTACATTGTTTATTATTATTAGGAGTGCAGCCATACTTCTGTATTAACAGGCGTGAATTCAGAAGTGTTGGTCTGTTCTTTGGGATAGCTGAGGTGCAGCAACAATCTCATTATTAATGACAATAGCAATTTCGACAGGCTGATATTTAACTGGGCTTATGTCATCCTTTAACTTGGAGGAGGGGCAGTGCATCTCCAAACCTTGGCAGATCAGACTTGTCTTGAATGAATGAAAGCTTTACACACATTGTTTTCGTGTTGCAGGGTGTTAAATGTCATTACCTAAAAATCACCCATTTAACCCTATTTTAGTGGTTTCCAAGACTGCTCCAAAGTCAGCCGACATCATGTTGTGTTCTTTCAAGTTCTGCTTGGGAATGTTGATCAAAGACTTGGTGTCTGAACTTAGATGTCCTAATATGGCCATTATTTATCATACTTATAATATGTTATTGCATCATGTTAATCAGATCAGATTATCCAATTTTCAACAACAGAAATAATTGTACAATTCTACCATCAAGTGATGTTAATCTAATTAGAGTTTAGAGTTAGAATTTTAAAACAATAACAACAAAACACATAGACCAAATTATCTCATTTACTATTGTACATAATTTCCATTTAATTACGCTGAGCATTTGGGTTGAATCAGCTATGGGAGCTGTCAGGATCAAACCGGGAACTAAAGTGGTGTTTTCCTCATCTGAAATGTTTTTCTCCTGTTGATCTCTGCATCCCCGATCTATACTTGTCCACCTCACTGTTGCCATCTAAATATTCCTGACTGGCTTAGTGTGGCTCTAACATTTCAGAGGAGGTTATGCTAAAATGCTTGTTAACATATATATTTCTTTCTTATAGACTGCATTTTTATTCATGGAGTATTCTGGATTCATGTCTGTTTTCAAGTAGCCTATTTTTCCTCTGTCTGTATGATATATTTTAGCTGGAATATATTTTACCCTGTAGATGATATGAAAACCTAATAAAGTAAAATATATATTTATATTTCTCATTCAAAAAAAAAATTAATTGTATCTTGACGGACTGTAACTGTCTTATCTAGGACTGGAAAGTCAAATTAATTGATAATTGATAATGGTTTCAGTTTAAGTTGTTTTCAGTCCGAGATGATTTTACTGACTTTAACTGTGCTGATTTGAATTAGCTAAATTTACATGTTTCATGTGGACTAAAAGCCTCTAGTGACTGTTTCTGAGTTGGTTACCATAATTGATGGTTGCCACACTGAATGCTTGTTTCTCTCATATTTCATAATGGGAGTATTTGTACATTAGTGCACAGTCTTCTCATGCTTCCAAAACTCAGTTGACGAGTTGCATTTTTTTTTGTGGTTTTCCCTAAACAAAGTAAGTATACCTCTCAACTAATTTCTGAGTTTTGTAGTTGTTTAAAACTTTTAAAATTATTATTTTTTTATCTAGACTTTGAATACAACTTTTGATAATGACAAGCTCCGATATGTTTCCTAATGTTTTTGATGACCACATGACCAGAGCCATCAATAAAGTGAAGGTTTTTTGTTGTGCAAAGAATAATTACTTTCAACTGGAAGACTGGCTCAAAATTTACTGATTTCACCTTGCATTTTGGACACTCCAACGATTCATTCTGGCACCACCCTCAGCACAAAATAAAAATGCACATCTTACATGTCATCTGAGCAGATTTCATTTCAGTCGCGAGTACATGTTCCCCAGAGGATGAACAATTGTCTAGGTCTTTAATTGGCTGAACAATGAGAGCTGCTGCTTCTAGAGGAGGTTGAATGAATTAAATAAGACTAAAACTGTAATACTGCATTAGGGGCCAAAAATGACTGAAATAATGACTAATTCATGGGTTATCATTAGTGAAAAACAGAGATAATCCATCTGTAGCCTGTGTACAACGTTATCTGTGCCTGCATCAGAAGACAGAATAACTACCAAATAATGTAATCATAATAATTTAATTATTGTCATCATTAGTTAACTGCATATGCATGAGCTAATCTGGTAGGGGTGGAATAGGTGGAAATGCCTCTGAAGCATTGTGTCAGATCCATGTGTTGCCACCATGCAAACAGTAAACAATCGTTCCAAAAGACTTTTGGCAAAGATTGTGTTATTTCAGTGTTAATTATGTGTGGCAGCATACAAACACATAATAATATGATTCAAATTATTATGCATTGTTTGCACATCTGCAACAAACAACACCAAGGGCAGACAGGGAGGTGAGAACTCACCATGCCTTCTCTTCCCACAACTAGAAATACACAGAGAGCATCCGTAACAGTATCATTTCCTCTTTCTGCAGCATGAAACCCTGAGATTAAAGCTACACAGAAAAAAAAATAACTGTGCCAATATATGGATGTTAAATTCCTTATTCAATTGGATGCAGTGCATGAAGTGTAAGAGAAATGAAGATTTATAGAGTAAGGCAATTACTCTAAGCCTGGTGCAGCAGCCCTTATTTAGCTGAATGGTAAGCTTGCCTTGCTTGGAAGAGCACTAATTACTGAAGCTTATAGGAGGCTTACACTAATCTTGATTGAATTTCTGAGTGTGATATGAGATCTTGCCATCAAACTTTTTCCCACTGACAAAAGAGCAACTTTTAAAACCAATGTTTTCAAACTGGCTTAACCTACTGAGCGTGCGGAGAAATCCTACTGCAGAATTTGCATAAACTCACCTGATATATTTCGCAGAAAAATAAACAAAACAAGACAAGTGCACAACATCACAGCAGAGAGCAGACTGAGACTGTGCTGTGTGTGGTCCTGAATACTGACAATGTTATTGACTGACTGATGTTACTCCTTGTGAGTGCTTATAAAGATGCAAAGCTCATGGTTTGGAGTGAAAATGTGAGTAAGATATTTCTGATGCAAAGTACGCAAGCAAACAACATGAAAAACAAGACAATATTAATGCCACACAACAGCAGCTTTCATGGATATTTAGATCCACCTGTTTTTGTAGTAAAATGTAGAGCAGTGGTTCTTTTCACATCAGGGACTTCTAAACTGACATTATTTACCCTCATTCAATAACATTTTGTCCCTGTTAACATATTTTTGTTTTTAGAGGTTTTGTTATAGGAATAGTTGAAACCCATGACCTAAATATTCAAACATTATGTCATTGCGTCACTTGAATTATGATGAAGATATCAGCGGTTATTATGGTTGCTTTGATGTTAGGTAAAATCTAGTGGCCACAGTTATTATGATAAGAGTAGAGGGAGAAGTGTGGTGATGTAGTGTTATTACTGATAAATCCATGTAAGAAAGAGGCTGAGTGGATGGGTCAATAAAACACAGGAACCAACAGTGGTCTTAGCTGTTTCTTGTACCTAGGAGCCTTCAATTAAGTACACCATGATGTTACGGTCCCTCGACATTCATGACACATAGGGCCCTAGTTTCGCAGGTGGCACAGTGTGGCACAGACGGTGCAGTGCAAGTTTCAACCAGCGCAGCCTGGTGCACGGTCAGTATAGCAGATTGGTAGATCGCGCTGCGCCGAGATAGGTGTGGCGGCGCAGCAGGGGGAGGTGTCAAAGATTAAGCTTGGCGCAGTGGAAGTTTTGTGTGAAAATGCCCCGCCGAGGGTGCGCTGAAAGCTCGCCACCTCAAACCTGGTCTACTCTCGGCGCACGGCAAGCGCAGCCAGCGCAGTGGTAGATTGGCTGACTGGCGCACAGTGCGCACATGTCACCAAGACCTCACAGGCAGGTTTCCACAGTTCCAGGCACATTTAAATGCAATAAATAATCACAACAAACACTATTTAATGCAACTGATGGAATCAACACGTGAATATATATCTATATAGATCGTTCCGTCACATCTGACGTCAGATCAAAGGCTGTTGGCACGTGTAATGGAAACTCGACCTGAATTAACACAGCAGGGACCAACTGGGACTAAAAAGCAGCTGCGGATGTCCCAATAGCAGGACTGTGAGGGTGGATGACTGCATGTCGCTGCTGTGTTGAGACTATGCATTATTTATTTATTTATTTATTTACTTATTCATTTATTAGCGGGTGAGCGACCGTGTCATCACACAGCCATAATGAAAAACAAAAAACAGACAAACTATCATCTCTCTCAGCCAACCACAACAGCCTCGGCATCAGATAGTGAGTATATAGCCTATACTCAGAATCTCTCATCACAGAAAAAAAAATAAAAAGAGAGACGGACGGACAGACAGAGAGAGAGAGAGAGAGAAATCCGTCCTTTACGCTGAGATGCTCCTGATTCCATCCCTGTTACGCATGGTGTTTGTTTATGTTGTGATTAGTGTACACCTCTCATCTTTCTTACACAGGGTTTAAATATGGGTTACTAAATGTGAGTTTCTTTATTAGTTTATTAGTTGTTGTTGTTGTTTTTTACACTGGGCAGTGGTTCTCAGTGTATCAGATCAAACCTGATTAAGGATATTAGTAAACTCCTTATTCGTCCACTCTGAGCTCGGACCTCCCGGACCAAAACACCTGGTTCCTCCTGGGAGAGGTTCGGCCTCTGGCGTCGCTGTCTCCCCTGCCCACGTCGAAGTATAAAATGACAAAATTGCAGTGCGCATCACCCGCAGCGCAGTTAAAGGTGAGGAGAGGAGCTCATTTGATTGGTGAAGATCTGAATCAACTGTGTTAATCCCACTTCACGCCTTTCTCTCCTCCTCCTTTCCGACTCCCACCTTGTCTCCTCCCTCTTTGCTGTTTGCGCCGGTAGGAGGCACGAGGTGGCCTGCACCGGACTGCGCCGTGCACCAAACTTGCAAAATGCACCTGGACACACCCCGTTGGCACGGCGAAGACTGCGCCTGATCTACAAAACTAGGGCCCATTGGCTGGAGCTTGACTGGTGCACGACCTGCTGACTTGAGTTGCAAACACATGCACAGATTTGACCTCAGGGTCACCAACCTCCAGCTCCGAAGAGGGTTTTAGCATTGGGAGCAACTTTTGTTCCCAGAGAAAATTAGGACCCGATAACCAGCCTGATGATGCAATATCTACAGCACGAAGACCCCTAGAAGCGAGGTCCGCAGGATTTTGTTTTATCAATGTAGTGCCAGTCATTTGGATCTGTTTTTCTCTGATGAGCTGAACTCTATTTGCAACAAACACGTGAAATCTTTGTGCTTCATTATTTATGTATGACAACAACAGTCTGTCCAGAAATACACTTTATCAATTTCTATCTAAAGTTCTTCCTTTAACAAGGCACTCATTCTGGCTGAAGTCACTGCAGCTTGGAGTTCCAATCATGAGATGCTCATTATCTTTGTAGGTGCAACCCGTGCCTTTGCCATCAGCAGACTGCAATGGTTCTCATTCTGAATGCTTTTGTATCTCAAATAAGAGCACAAACCATATCCGGTAGTACTGGCATCAGAAAACAAATGCAATTCAATGCTTATGATCTTCCCAAAATTTTCAGGATGGTAACATCGGGGAATGATGATATCCTTTAATGCTTGAAGGCCATTCTTCCATTCCTCCCACCGTGAATGTAACTTCTCAGGAACTGGATCATCCCATCCAATGCCTTTATGGCACAGCTCCTGAAGAATGTGCTTTCCACTTAGGGTGAAGGGGGCCATAAACCCAAGTGGATCATACAGGGAGGCTACAACAGACAAGAGACCCCGACGGGTTGGAGAATGGTCCTGCTTTAACGTTGAATCTAAAGGAGTCACTCACCATTGACCACTAGATGCCAAGTATGTTCCCTTCCGACGTTACCTCTGGACTTAACTTGAGAGGATCCGTTATTTCTGCTCTTTCTGAAGGGGCAATACAGGAGAGAACATCTTTGTGGTTAGAGTTGAACTACACAGTTGCTGCGCTTCCACAATTCATTCTTTGGCCTTTTGAACAGTTGGAACACTGGTTAACCCATCATCAACATAAAAATCATTTTCAATGAAAGCAGAGGCTGTGGGAGAGATGGCCATAATTATACTGGGCTAGGTACTTAAAGTTAGCACACCCCGGTGAGGAGGCAGCCCCGAATAGATGAACAGTCATTCTGTATTCTCAAGGTTCATTTCCCAGTTTACCACCCTCCCACCAAAGGAACCTCAGAAAGTTGCGAGCTGATGGGAAAATTGTGGAATTGATGGAACATGTTCTCAGTATCGTAGACCACAGCAATCCTTTCACTTCTGAAGCGACATAGAACTCCCACCAATGAATTAATTAAATCTAGGCCAGTGAGTAAAGTTTCATTCAAAGAAATACCATTAAACTTTGCTGAACAATCGAAAACCACTCTCAGTTTGCCTGGCTTCTTTGGATGGAACACCCCGTGGTGGGGAATGTACCAGACAGTTTCGCCGTCAGCAGCTGGAGGGGCAAGCTCGCCTTTACTTATTGTTTCTTCCATGAAGAGAGTATACTGCTCATGATATTGTTTATTGGCCATTAACATTCTTTTCTTTGAAGCCAAGCAGTGGCGAGTTTTTTATTTTTTGGCAGTGATGGGGGGCTGTTATTTTTGAAGGGGAGGGGCATCTGATAATGTCCATTTTCTTCCTGCTTTATATTATCAAAAGCTGTATAAAGCAAACGTCATCCTGGGACACAAACTTGTCCTCGTAGCTCCTCTCATTAAAATCTGACTCCAAAACTTTCAAAACATCAGTAACAGCAGACACAGGCAACTCTTTCACACATGATTTCCCTGCCTGTCCAGATGAGGGTTAAAATAACCTATAATACTCCATCCAAGAGAAGTTGGTTGGGCAAAGGGTTCATTTTCACCTCCGATAACGACCTCTAGGGGGGCTAATGCTGAAGGGCAGTCATAACCAATGAGAAGTCCCACCTCACAATCTTGTAGTGGTGCCATCTTGTTGGCCAGATGGCTCAAGTGCGGCCACTGAAGTGCTGTAGATTTAGTTGGAATGTGACACTTGTCAACTGGGATGAAGTTACGTGTGTAAGCCTGCTGAATTTCTATGTGCGATTCAGCCTGAAGACTACGAACTTGAAGACCACTGGCTATTTTGCTGGTTATGTTTGTGTGACAGTTGAGGGTCCTGTCATCATGCCTCCAGTTGATCATGCGCCCTGGCTACTTGGCCAAGGGGATGTCCCTTTGGCCGAATGGTTAGCACGCATTACTCTTACCCGGGAGTCTGGGGTTCGAAGCCCGCCCGGGCCCTCTTCACCTTGCCACATTCTGGTGTTGTTGGCAGGATCCATGGAGGGTCCATGGATCCCTAATGTGTGGCAGCCTGCGCGGAAGCACGAGGACATGCTTGTGAAAAGACGGGGAGAAATGTGACAGATGCCTCCAGTTGATCAAGCGCCCTGGCTACTTGGCCAAGTGGTTAGCGCGCATGACTCTTACCTGGGAGTCTGGGGTTCGAAGCCCGCCCGGGCCCTCTTCACCTTGCCACATTTGTATTAACAGAGGTCATAGTGCTCAACTTCAGCTGAATTGGACGAGTAGGCTACTTACATTCAACTCAGAAATTACATTTTCCAGAATGAAAAACACACACTTTGTGTGTCAAGAAGAGCGTAGGTAAGTATTTCTCTGTGGGGCTCTGTTGCTGAGGACACCAAGACTGGAACAATGCTGGATGTAGCAGAGACATTTTGAGTCAAAGCATGAGACATGGACCTCATTATTACCATGATCTCCTGAGGCAGCAGGTCTTGTGTTTTCTTTATGCAAGCAGGTGGGATGACGCCGACCACAGGTGTTACAGATGTGTCGCTTTCTACAATCCTTACTGGCGTGGCCTTTTCTCAGGGAACCAAAGCACAGGTGATGTTCATACAAAAGCTCTTTTCTCCTCCATTGGCTTTGCTGCAAAGGTTGGACATTTAGCAACTCCATGCTCTTCTTTTTTGGTGGCTTTGGCTTTTCTTCTGTCATTGAGTTGGCTACAGGTTCCTTTTTTCTTTTTCGAACAATGTCATGGAAATCAGTAAATGATTACAGCTATGTGTATTTGTATAGGGTCTGCAATTTTATACCACCTCGATCACAGGACAACTTCATCTATGTCTATTTTTATAAATGGGCTGAAATAGGCTTCTGCTTTCATATATTTATCTTGTCTACAAATATAATTTCTACTTTAATGAGATTCTTGGTGAGTCAAGTCGCTGAGTGTGAACACAGTGGGCTGGTGACCAGAGAATAGTAAAGTGCCCATCCCTAGGCCAAACCAGGCAGTGGTTTTACTTCTCTCAAAACATATGGGTTAGCAAATTGGTAGCATAATAGCATACTTTGCAGAAGTCAGGATTACATTTTATTGGTGGAAATGTAGTGTAATTTCTTTCCTTCCACAGGCCAGAGGGACAAATCAGACAAGTATGTTTGATAAAGCATTGGCCATCGCGGGAGAACTGTGAGAATGGGACACCAATTAAATAGAGGCAACCGGGGCAACCAGGCTGTGTAAAGCTGTTTCTGAAAACTTGTCTCGACAACCGTCATCTACTCCGTGTTTGGCCTTAATAAGCATTCAAATTAACTTTACTTTTGCTGTGTCCATTTACATCTTAATTCTTGTAAAATACCCCACTGAACTGGAAAGATGTGGCAATGCTAAATTTTGCAGCCCTGATGTCAATTTGCAGTCGGCTTCACAGTCCTGCCCCAGAGTCATTGGGCTTGATAGTGTGTCTAAAAGTGGATGAGTAGTGGAGAATGTGTGTGAACAAAGAGGACAAACCACAGAGAAATACAAAGCATGCAGACACTGACACACAATCTCAGTATCTGTTCATATTGTATCTGCATACAAAATTGCCAATTAATTTAGATTTCTTTCTTTAAATGCATTTTTCCTGTTTCCTCTTTCCCCCCCACAGTCTGTGAAAGTAAACTTATTAAACTACACTGCATCAAATGAATTAATTATAAATTATATGCCTGGGGTGTTCATAAATGCATGTCACTGACGCAATGAAATTAACATTGTTTATGTGCATTAGCGTGTGTGTGTGTGTGTGTGTGTGTGTGTGTGTGTGTGTGTGTGTGTGTGTGTGTGTGTGTCTGTGTTCTTAGGAGTTTTGACTGGGTAAAATGAAATCCAGAGTACACCCACAGGGCAACACGACTGAACAAATACAATAATTCAATTTACTCTTCAATTACATTCGCATTCAAGCTTTCCCCTCCTTTAATTAAACTGATGTACATGTCGGTGCTGAGCAGACGCAAATATAATCAAATAAAATCCATCACAGGGCCCAATATTCCACCTGATAAACTAAATGAGGGATTTGATGTTGAGCGTTGTGCTTTTATTCTTTTTTTCTTTTCTTTTTTGTCTAAAGCAAATCACTAAATTGCTAGTGTGAAATGACGTTCAAAGCAATATGCAGTTAACAAACTGAAACTAATTAACACATTTCAAAGGAGTTCAGAGGATGAGAATGAACATGACATGCATACTTGGCTTTGATGCTGATATCAGTCATACATATTTCAGTTGGAGACATCAAATGCATTGATTACGCAGAATTCCTCAACGTTGGAGTGGGGAAGTCGCTGCTGGTCGCTGCATGCCATCAAAAGGTACAAAACTAAACAACCCAAAGCTGCTGATTGCTTTTTCATGGATCTGTCATCAAACATGTTATGAACCTGAATGAATGTGCTCCTCCTGCATGCATGGAGGATTACAAACACAAGTGAACACACACAATTTTGCACTCTCCAGGCTGGTTATTGAGCACTTTCCTGTGTGTACCAGGGAGGTCATGGCAGCTATTGATCTCATCATTCAAGGACACAGATGGATCGAGTAAGAAGCTTGAACTACACTGTGTGTGTGTGTGTGTGTGTGTGTGTGTGTGTGTGTGTGTGTGTGTGTGTGTGTGTGTGTGTGTGTGTGTGTGTGTGTGTGTGTGTGTGTGTGTGTGGAGATGGGTGAAAAAAAACAGTTATTTAATTAAAGGCAACTGGTCTCTCAATCAAATCAATCAACAAAAGACATGGGTGACATCATGAAAGTGTGGGATCATGGGAGTTGTTGTCTTTACCACCATTACTCTAACTGGTTTGGATTCCTTCAACGTTGGTGGTGCAATAAATCAAACAGACCCAGTGACTGTAATGGTGAGTAAAGCAGTTTCACATTAAAAGTCAGTGATACAGAACAGGACATCTACTAATTGCCCTGCATGATGATTAAAAAAAAAAAAAAATCTGTATAAAAAATATATCGTTCAAATCGACTTGTTCAAAACCAAGCCTATTTTCTAGGCATTTTCTCGAAATTGCATATCCATAATAAAATGAGTATATCTTTGCAACCACAAGGTCTATTTGAATACTTTTGGTGTCATAGTAAAGGGGAAAAAATGAGAAATTGCTGAGATGTGTAAATTTCAGTATATGTGTTACTGGTGAAGAGTAAATGAAGATGGCACACAGAACAAATTAAATAAAATTAATATTCACCCCCCCCAAAAAAAAACATATTTTAGATGAGTGTCCCTCTATCAAATGACTGTACAATGTATGAACATTATCTCTGCAGTGGGTGATTATGATAAAGTGAAGCAGTACAAAATTACTGACAAAATATTCAGGCGAGCTTTCCAAAATGTCAATTTTTGGCACAGCTTGGAACCACCTGCCACTATAAACTATTGTTTAATCTCTATTTTCGCACAATTTGCATAAACTAACTGAAAAAGAATCAACCAGGACTAAATAACCACTACTTTCTAGGCCCTCTGTGTCCCTCTGCGTAAAGCTGCACTGCTGCAGTTACGCCTGGCTCTATCTCTGCAGCGGATTGGTTGATTTGAGTGATTGACAGCTCATTCGAACCGTTAGGCTATATCCATGAGGCTATACCCACGTTGATGTGATTGTACTGACAGCCAATCAGAATCAGCCAAATCCTGAAATGTGTGACGTGCAGGCTGTTGTGTGCGGCGCTCACAAAGGTCCCCCGCTCCTAAAGCCCGTCCGGACTGATTTAGATGTAACACTGGTGAAAGTTCAAACTGGAAATATTGTGGATTTACCCATAAAACAAACTTTTCACGGCAAAACAGCAAAGGTAAGAGGAAATTTACAACCATGTTTTGGCCAAGCAGTGTCTGTGTTTGCTCGACTTTGCTTGTTTTTGGCTTCTCTCTCTGCCGTGCGTCTGTGTAGCCGCTGGTGCTATGTATCGTTCCAATCTTTGTAGCCGGCTCTTTCATATGAGCGGTAGCTGATGTGTTTTGCATAATGTACAGTAGTATACGAGCCAGAAATGTGGCGACTGGGTCCACACAGAGGTGCTTCATGAAGTTTGATGTTTAGTTGTTTATTTGAGTAGTGTTTGGGCTATGTTTGGGTCATATAAACATGGTTTTTACACGTTGTAGACCAACTTTAATTTGATGACTTAGTGCTGTAGAGGGCTATACCCCATGTCTTTGGGGTATAGTCGTCGATTCTTCCCATGTCCTGCCCCGTGTGCCAGTGTTTCCCCCTGCAAGTTTTGTGCAAGGTTGATGGTTCAATGCTTGGCTTCTCCAGCTCGCATGTTGATGTGTCTTTGGGAAAGATACTGAACTGAAACTGCCTCACCTCGGGTGTGTGTATTGTAGATAAGCTGTATGTGTAGAGAGAAAGTAAATGTCTGCATGAAGAGGCGATTGCAGCTTAATCTATAAAGCTCTTTGACTGATAAGACTGGGTAAATGATTTACTGTAAGTGTAGTCCATTTTAGTCCATTAACTTGAATCAGCACAACAAGGATTTCAGCAGTAGGCCTAACTGTGAAGCAGAGTTCTGGATACATTTGTGGAAACGTTAAAAGCTGGCTGTTTCACCTCACTCAACTCAGATCACCCACCTTATATTGTATGTCAAGCAAGCCCCAACACAACAATGCAGTCACCCAAGGCCAGTGTGGAAACATTAGGAGGCTGTTTTCTTGTCACGGACTACAGCATATACCTAGATTAGAACTTGTTGAGGCAATATCCACAGAAAGTTGACCTTCACAAACAAGGAGTATGAGGGTGTAACTTCTGAGGAGGGGAGGGGGGGGGGGGGGGGGGGGGGGGATTTACAGATGTTACTGGTTCAAAATTGCGGGGTTTGTCCTGCAATGCAGGATCGTGTGAACGCGTGTCTTTTCACCACAACTGTTTTCCTCTAGGTGGCAGCACCGTACTAAATACTGCTCAGACGTTTTGGGGACAATGATGACACGTCACACAATGTAGCCGCGATTAGGAGTGGCGCTGTTCATGATACAGAATACAAGAGGATGAAAGGAGAACTAGCTGCAGACAGTAAATAATATAGTAGCCTAGTTTTTCAATGACAAAATGTAACGACGGCAGCTACAGTAGACTATAGCCCACGTCTCACTCTCTTTTTTCGGTCATCTGTCTCATCATCTCCAAAATGTGTTTTTAAAATGAGCCAACTACAGTACTGTGCAGTAGTGCCGCAGATTTCTCACTCCGCACCTTGTTTGAGAGTGCAGCTGGATGATTTCTTGTGAATGAAACGGGTCTGTGTCACTTTGGGGCTGGGCGATAAAACATAGGATAAATAACTTTCCCTCGATAGAAGACGCAGCCGATACAAAGTCGATAGGTTTCATTCATCCATTTTTTGACAGACAACACAAACAGCCAGTGATAATGAGAGTGGTGACACCGTCAGCCATGCAGCCGGCCTGGACTTTTTATTTTTAATTATGAAGGATCATCTGCGCAAGGCAAAGATGATAGCATCAACAAAACACGGCGTAACACACGCGGCTGTATGGGACAGGATTTATTTAATTCAGAACAAACCGCTTAGCAAAATGGAAAATATAGTCTATAATAATTAATTGATCTGTTGTTTGGCCACTGTTTGAAAATAATAACCCGAATTATGAGCAAATAATCTGATCCAGAGCAGCAGTCATAATCAGACTTCTTCTAAATAAACCTAAACATTAATAACTGGGTCAGGTCGGACCATGGGATTCTTTTTTTTCTCTTCTTCTTCACAGGAGAAAATGAGGTGCGCTGCGCTCACGGGCGCGTTGATGTTTTGTGATTTTATCTGCTGCCTTGACTCTGCCTTGACGTTATGTAGACAAACATTTTATCATGTGATAAACAACTCACATGTCTATTCTCTTAGTTACATAGGCTATAATTTAACACATATGTTGGATGATCGCGCTGTTTTATAACTTTAAACGTATGTTGTTATTTGTCTCAAACGTCCCACCTATGCGGGTCGTTTGAGACACAGAGGAGGGGCGGTTGAAACAGCATGCTTTAAACAGAAACTACTGACATTAGGCTACTCCCGTTATGAAGCTTATCTGTGAAACGTGCGCTGCTCAGAGACTGGGCAGAACGGTCCCACTTGCTTTCTCCCCGGCTACGTTGGTGGAGATCTCCCACACAGTAAAAGATTTAGGCAACACATTCTTCCAGCTGGCTGTTTTTCTTCCAGTTACAGAAAGTAGCCTATGTGCAAAGTACCTTATGAGACACATTAACATCTCTATTCATATAACGCCCATCGAAACAGCTGATTTACATGTCGGCCGTTAACACATGGCGATTGGCCATTCACGCGGCTTTGTTCTTGGTTTCGGCCAATCAGCTTATAAGCACATGGCTAATTATCAGCTTTCAACCAATCGCACATCGTTTTAATGTGTGTGTGAAAGTTATTTTCTTTAGTTCATTTTCGTTTCTTTTGGATTTTTTTTACAACAATGTATCAATATAATATTGTTTTCGTTTCATTTCGTTATAAAAATCAATCCCTTTTCTTTGAAACAATGAGATTGAGCAGCTAAAAACCAGACCAGTTCAACTGTAGCGATTTTCATACTAGTGTACTCGTTATTGCCAAAATGTCACATAATTTCTCACAATATAAATAGGTCAAATAAATATTTTTGTCCCGTGCGTAATTGTCAAGATCCGCATTTCGATTAAACTCGCCTTTCTTCTTCTGTACGAGTTGTTGGATGACTGCATTTTCATTTCATTTACTTATTTCCCTGTCCTAAGTCATGTTTATGGAGACACAGTTGAACATATTGTCATGTTACCCTTGGCATTTTCCCCTCACTTTGCTGAATATCTGTTGATTCATGTCATAAACACGAACATTAAAAATATGTGGTGTTTATTAAAAATACATGTTGTTCATTCAAATCGGTTGTTGTTCATTGCAAAACAGTTAGGCTATTAATTTGGTGATTTATATACAGATATTGATCGCGCTATGTGACCACAATCACTACGCACGGAGGCGTGAGGGACATTTGAAACAGCTGTATCAATCGTCCCTGCAGCGACTACTGACACTTCAACCTGTTTTGCCTCTAAACTTCAAAACTATGACATTGCATAGTTTAGGACCTGTTTATGTACGAATTCATCTGTTGTTAGGTCATATTATTATTGCATGAAACACACAATACAACATTTGATCACAAAAAAACTACCGCACCTAACATTTTACTTTCCGTAGTCAAAAACAGGTTCGCGCTAATAACTTTTGAATGGCGTGACGTAATTTCACAAGCTTTCCCAGGATTGGTCGGTGTTGAGTGCTGAACATAGTGACAAAATCTGACGGCTCAAGCTTGTGTGGTTTTCGAGGAAATCGCTGTGTATCAATCGTCCCGTGTATCAATCGACCCCAATTTTGAACCAGTAACATCTGTATGAGTTGCATGATATACCAACTGACTAGGATGAACTCTATGAAATTTAAAACAAAGGTTTTCACTCATGAGGGGGCAGGGCCCTCACACTCCATTACAGTTAATGATGCCTCTTATGCACTGAAAATTACAGGTACAGACCATTTTTAGCAAAGTGTACGACTGGAAATAAACAGAGTTGGATGGCTTCACTGCCTTCCAGCTTAAAAAAAAAACTAATCAGAAGTCACTGCTGCACAGTGTCCCTTTTTTTCAACAGTCAGTTCCAGCTACCTGGAAGAAGTCCATAATTATCCCACTGCCTAAAATAGCATGCTCATCTGCCAACAATGACTTTAGACCGGTGGCTTGAACATCTGAAGTAATGAAGTGTTTTGGAAGGGTCCTACTGAACATGATTAAGACTGAGGTGGCTTCATATCATGTTTTGACCCCCTGCATTCTGCATGGCAGAGGATGAGGTACTGAATATGCCATAATCAGTGTGACTCATCTAATAAGCGAACATTTAGAGGACCCTGAAGCAAATATGTGTGCTTTACTTGTGGATTCAAGTTCAGCTTTAATGTGAAATGACTTGCATGTATGCAATGTATTTGGTGATAAATTAGAATTTGTGATTTTAAGAACCAAATAAAACATCTCAGTGTAGTTTGACAATTCTCTCAGGTCTCTCTCTGGAACAATGAGCCAAAGATATGCAAAGATATGTCAGCCAATAGAAATACAGCAGATTTCACCTGACACTTTCACTTGGGGGGCAGATACAAAAGTACCAAAACCTCCCTTTGAGGCTCATTTTCTGAACACAGGCTGTGTGCATTTCTCTGTGGACGGAACACATTTCAGATTATTTCCCTGTTGTGAAAATCTTGTGAAATCTTGACTAATAGCTAATAAGTGTTTTGTCAAGTCACATTGACCTTGGCCACCAAAATCTGAATGAATGGTTTTGTCAAATCTGAACGGTTTAGAAAAACAAGATCTAGTTCAAAAGATCCATTAATGTGTTATTGAGTTACCATGTCCATGACTTCCCTTTTAAACAATTTCGCGCTTTCTATGTTTATGTATTATTTTTACTAAATGGGTCTTCGCAGATAAAGGCAATAGGCTTCCTCTCCAAAACCAAACATTGAAATTCAGGGGTACCTCAAGGCAGGTAGAAGCGGACACGCTAAATTATTATCATCAAGTTCTCTGAAATCCACTAATCCTGGAACACTGAGTTAATTCGGTAACACTTTACAATAAGGGTCCCTTAATTAACATTAGTTAGTACATTATTAAGCATTAATATATAAACTAATGTGTTAATTAATGCTGAGTAATGCATACATAATGATAAAAAATTACATTATTCAACTTTTAAATTCATTAACTAACTTTGAGTAGTAACTGCTTAGTAATAGGCTACATTAATTCATGTGTTTCCTAATCCTAAATAATACATAATAATGATTGTTAACATATCTGTAAACAGTTAATTAATGCTTAATAATGTACTCACTAATGTTAATTAAGGGACCCTTATTGTAAAGTGTTACTGTTTATTCAATGACTGCCTTATACATAAAAAAAAAAATGGATGATTATCTCCAACTGAACCAAGACCCCAGAAACAGAGGTCACTGTTATGTTTATTTATTTGATACGGACATCACAAATACATTTAGACTGTTCAAGTGGACAGACCAGATGCTTTGCTTGGGTGTGTTTAGCACATGTGCTAATTTTCAACACCAGTCCATAGGCGGCAATTCTAAAAGCACAGAACATATTATCAGCAGTATAAAGCACTTTGTAATACTGTTTCGAGTGCTCTATAGTGATGTGCGGATCAACAAATCATTACTTTATTTGCGGTGCGGGTCATTCAAAAAACTGATGATTAAGTCCAGAGTGTGTTGACAGGAAAGCCGGCGGAGGTGTGAGGGAACCGGGTGAGGCGGCGGCTGGGCGCATCAGCAGAGCGGGGTTGCTTTCACTGAGAGCAGGGGAGAGAGTGAGAGGCGGCGGCGGCCGCCGCGGCTGCGGCACTTGCTGCACTGTGACTCTCCCACTCCTCACGAGCTCCACACTGACAAGCTACCGGCAACACAGCGCCTCTGTCTGCCCTTTCAAAGTAAAAAGCCCGCTGTCTGACGTTTAATAGCGGCGGGGCGGGTTGTGAAAATAGATGCGGTGGTGCGGGTCAAATTACTTGATAGATGCGGGACCCGCGGGCTGGAAAAAACCCCGACCTGTGCATCACTAGAGAGCTGGGACACCGGAGCAGCGACTGAGTAACTACACTGATGTTGCAAGATGTTTTCAGCCATGAGACGCCAGGTGGAAGACAGAGAGCCTCTGTTCTCACTCGTAACAAGTTACAAGTCATGTAGTTAACTATCACAATTACTCTAGAGCTTTTTAGCATAGCCACGGGAGAAATCCTGTTACCTCTTTAGCTTGCCCGTGTTGTAAGCGATAGATTTTGTCGCTCCTCTCCAGAGTTTTGCTGGACATAATTTGCATTCTGCTTTGTTTTGTTTGTTTGTTTTGTTTTTTTGGCTTTTATGCCTTTATTTGATAGCACATAGTAGAGATAGACAGGAAAGGGGGAGGCAGAGAGAGTGGGAATGACATGCAGGAAAGGTCTGCCCGACGCGGGACTCGAACCGGGGACGCCTGCGTTGAGGACTGTAGCCTCTACATGGGGCGGCCGCCTTAACCACTGCGTTCTTTCTGCTTTGTTTTTGTTGCTCTCATTCACCTGAAAACATTTCCATAGGCCTACCGATGACGTGACTTCTCGCTGCGTGCCTTGCAGTCAAGTGCTGTAAACTATATGAGTATGAGTACAAGTACTTGTGCCCAGTATCAAACCGATACCCGATACCGGTATTGGTGCATCCCTATTGAAAACACCTTAGAAAAATATTATGATCTTGTCTTCTCTGATGATGGTTTCACTGAACAGGTGTACTTAGACACATAGGTGGCATGGAAAGTGTGTGTGTGTGTGTGTGTGTGTGTGTGTGTGTGTGTGTGTGTGTGTGTGTGTGTGTGTGTGTGTGTGTGTGTGTGTGTGTGTGTGTGTGTGTGTGTGTGTGTATTGGGCTGGTTCAGAGACTCATTAGAAAGTGTAACAGTCTTTCATGCTGCACTGGAAAGTGTAATCAGATGTGGTGTGACAGCAGGGTGCAGCTCCCTCACAGTCCAGCTTAAAATGAATAACATGGTAAAAATCTGCAATGAAAGTGATAGGGAAGACAGAACAGCCGTCCCTTCATACCATTTATGAACAAACTGTTATCAGACATGCACACAAAAACCCGAAGGAGCCCTCACACTCTCCACACTTTAAACATGAACAGCTACCTTCAGGCAGATGTTACAGAGCCAACATGCAAAAACAACCATTTCAAGCTTTCCTTTCTCCCTAGGTCTTTTGCACCATTCAACAAATGCCAGCTCAAAGCACAGACTTCTTATGACCTGTAAATAATATTTCATGGTTTATGACATAATACTTCTTTTTTTTATTATTAATGTCTATGCATGTTGTTTCACAAGAAGGCCAATATTGATGCATTTTATGTATTATTTATGTATCATCTGGGAATTCATACTTTGTGGTATTGTGTTACAGTCTTGGCTATTTGGCAATCTGTATGTATTACTGACAAGACATATAAGTGCACATGAAACATTTGACAGTGCTAATCAATGAATACTTAGGACAGCTGTCGTTAAGTGTCATTCGGTAAATTATGTAACTTTTGATGCAAAGTTGTACTATATTTGAATAGTACTAATGTGAATAATATCAGAATCAAATTCAGTCAGTCTTTTTGTTTACGATCTATGGAGTTTGCCATTTTGGTAAAGTTAGTGTTAGCAACTAATGCTAGTTAGCTAAAATTGGCTGCTAACTCCGTAGCCTTTAAGTACTTAGAACTGCAGCCAACAGATTATTGCGTTAGTAGTATTTCCTCCAGTTTTCTTGTCGCTAATTCTAAACAAGTATGATGTTAGGTTTGACCATTGTATCTTAACTAATGTAACTTTAGCTGCTATCATATGGCGCTGTGTTCTTTGCTTACAACAGCTGCTAGAATGGATACCCGTTTCAGCAAATGTAGTGGGAAGACTGAGGATGATAATGAAGCTAACGTTAACCCTACAGTAAGCTGCTACAAGAGGTGGATGAGGACCTGGCACCAGAATTTGAAGAGGTCCCTGTTGAGCCAAACAAAAGAAAGCCAATCAAATATTCCCTGAAGAAAAAAAGTAAGTATTTTTTTGTTCCTCCTTACGCCGGTAGGGCTGGAAATTTACTTTTTATTACTATACATAGTAGTTAGCTGATTGAGGCACGTATTTCCATTTTTGCCTGTCGTCTCAATAAACAATACGCACAAATATACTGGGAATTTTGTTGGTGTACTGCAGTGCAATGAATTGATGAATGCTAATGAATTAGACAAACATTTAAGTACACAGATCAATACAATGCACTCCAGTACACCACCACCATTCACTGACCTCAGTAATCCACTTGAAGTACTTCCTTTGTTTCAGTGTCTCCAACAGGGACATTTGAGTTGGCCAAACTGAAAGAACAAACCAAGATGGATCGACAGAAGATTGAACACCTTGAGGAGTGCATTAATTACCTGCAGGCCAACAGGGACCTGAAAGATGACAAGGACTTCCTACATGCCCAAATTAGGGAAGCCCCCCAGCACGCTTGCATCTACTGCGAAAGGTACAAATGCACTACAACTACTGTCCAACAAGATGGGGCTCCAAACCATAGGCGGCGCTATCAATAGGCTAGGGGAAGCTCAGCTTCCCCCCGGATACTGGCCACTTCCCGCGAGTCACCGGCCTACCTCCAGACAGCAGCTGCCTCCCTCCGGCCCTGGCCGCCCGGACACCTGCTGCCTCCCTCCTCCAGTCACCGGCCTACCTCCAGACACCTCTGTGAGCGCAAATTCTCAGCGATGCTGCGGGTGCGCAACTGGATGAGGACAACTATGGCACAGCAGATACTGTCAACTCTGTCGCTTCTGTAGCCTACATCGAGAGCGATAACTAAGAGGATTTAAACCTGAAGAAATAGTTGAGGAATATGACACAAACCCCGTGGCGTATGCGGCTTTATTAGGGTAAGAACATTGATTAATTAATTATGGGCTACTAGAAGAGCAAAAAAAAAAAAAAAAACATCTAGAGAATGAAAGGAATCATTCTGCTGCATCTCAGTTTGATGAACATAATCAAAATTATATATCTGCCTATGGGTAAAGACTTTCTTTTTTTGTCCTGTAGCTTCCCCTTTCCTACTGCCCTAGTGCCGCCAATGCTCCAAACAGAAAATGGTGGACCGAGTCTTGGAGCAAATCCCCGCTATAAAAAGAGTTCTGGATGATCGGCGGCATCAGCATCTCATCCCCAGCTGGCAGGACATTGCAGTTTTGGAGTCGGTGAACGCGGCATTAAAGCCAGCGGCTGAATTACGGATCTGCTGTCTGGCGCGAACTACAGTATGTCACGGTCTCATCCATTAAACCTGTCCTGAAACTCCTCACTGAAGATGTTTTAAAACCGTCAGATGAGGACACCACTCTGACCTCGGACATCAAGCGGAAGATGTGCAGTGTTCTCGAGGAGAAGTACAGACCAGCTACTCTACAAAAAACTTTGGCAAAGTCCTGCTTGCTGGACCCAAGATATCGGGGCAACAATTTTGAAGATGATGCGGAGGAGGAGACAAAATGCGCGCTGATCGAGGAGATACTAGACATGGAAGATGGAGGGAGCGGTGCCAGTGCGTCAGCTGCTGCAAAGCCAGAGTCCTTGGTGCAGACAGCGGTGCCACCAATGGCAAAAAAAACAAACACTTGGAGACTTGCTGAAGTCACGACAAGCATGTCTGCAACCGTCCCGAAGAGAGCCAGAGCCGACCTGGAGCTCACTCGCTACCTGCAGGAGGAACCCATCGACCCTAATGAAAACCCCCTGGCATGGTGGTGCATAATAATAATAATAATAATAATAATAATAATAATAATAATAATAATAATAAAAAAAATATAAACGGGCACTTATTTTTTATTTCAGTAAGATGCTGCAGCAAAATTTGCATTTAAAAGTTCAGCCTTCTCCTGAATTTGTTTTTAAGTTCAATCAGTAGGAGAAACAACGTGCATCTCGCATCTGTGCCATTACCGCCCTTTGATCTGCGTTCAATAAAATAAAAAGTGTTACAAAATTGCCATGTCTTTTTTATAACCTTTTTTAAATGTGTAAGCGCCATGTTTCATATGATATTGCAATGAGTTTAGTTATTTAGTAATTAACAAACAAATTCGCTAGATAGACAGAAAGAAAAAAGATGGTGCAATAATATCGCATACCGCGATATTGAGCCGCCCTGACTCACCGCAGGGGGAATTCCTCAACGTGACAGCCCTATCTGAAACATGTTGATTTCTGATCAGAGTGACTGCTGACTTCACAGATAAAGACAACAGAATCAACTAAGTCTGGCTGTTAGCCTGGTCTGGAGCAGGCTAGCTGCAGATAATAAACCACCATAGTA
Source organism: Trachurus japonicus (assembly GCF_045865225.1). Classification (NCBI taxonomy): domain Eukaryota; kingdom Metazoa; phylum Chordata; class Actinopteri; order Carangiformes; family Carangidae; genus Trachurus; species Trachurus japonicus. Next base: position 17,339,160 of record NC_140911.1, read on the forward strand.
ACTTGACCAGGATAAATCTAACATGCTTTCGAACAACCGACTTGAGGCTAAATTCAGCCAGGATAACCAACATATCCCGGCTTAATCCCTTATCTAGGTTTCGAACAACAGGCAGTCCCTCCAGGAATTTGCGATGTCGTGATCGCAACAATTAAACAGTGCAAGTTTAAGCCACTTCTGTGTAGCGTCACTTTTCAAACACAAAGTCCACATTCATTTTTACAGTCTATGCTCTATGACAGCAAAATATGTTTCATGTTATATTCAGCAGAGTAACTGTGCTGTAAATAGGTTACTGGTGCTGTTGTTTTTTGTTTGTGATTGGGGAAAGCAGATTTACTGTGTAATTATATCTCTGTGTAGTTGAAAAAAAGACTACGGAAATTTCTTTCTCCACATCCCCTCTGGTGTCGTAAATCTCAACAAACTCCACCAGCACTGAAAACATGTGGAGGGCCACGGTTCTTGCTTTATTTATTGCTGATATATTTGATGTGGTACATGTTAGCCTAAGGCAGAACCTTGAGCTGATGCATGTAGACGTCCTGGCACAACATGGCTTCATCATACAGAAGTATAAATCTAGTTTTAGTCAGAACGGATATTCCTGCTGCGACACTGCAGTTAAAATGTGCTTATGATGGGGTGAAGCACAGCACAATTAAAGCAGGCCTGTGGATAAATGGCAATAGTCAGACTCCACATCTGCCAGAGCCTTGTCCCCACCCTGACTGCGCCTAGAGCGAACCGCTCCCCCATATTAGAATTCTTGATTTTTGTGATGCATCATAGATTATTTCATTTCGGAACCAAAACATGAGACATGAACCCGCAGAGAAAATGCATCCTGTTAATCATGCTGTGAACTTTAATGTGCAGCTCTGGTGAGAAGATGGCAACTGACATTTGGCAAATGGACTACACTTTCTGATCATTACAGGAATTTACTCTGCAGACTTAATGAGAAAATACATTGTTGTACAAGAACCTTTCAAACAAAATTAGCATACTGCACTTTCAGCTTTTCAAAGCAGTGGTCATACTGTCAGGGCCTTTGTCATAGGGGGCTGATTGTGATTTTATCTAAACTGGGTTGGGAAAGTGATGGGCTCAAACTGTTTGTATCATCCCTACCATACCAAATGTGTGTTTCCCAGACAGATGGTTCTGAAGAGTGAAAGGGCAGCCCTGTTGCACCCACCAAATCAAATGTATTATTTCTATGCAAAATGGCCATATACCTCAATCTATCACCAGCAAAGGGCTTGCCACCTGTTGTGAATATGCATGAGTGTATGGCAGTCACAGGAAAAGCACGAGAGAGTGTTGGGAGCAGGAAACAATGATATCACAGGAAGATAGAACTATGGCTATTCAACGCTACAGAAATGTGATTTCTCTCCTCCCCCACCCCACTTAACATAGCTGCTATATTGGTTTTGTAATTGAACCCCCTCCCCTTCAGTCCAGCTCCCATTCTGCTGCTTTGTTTCTCTTGCATTGTGGCTGTGTGCTGCATCTCTGTGTACACATTAATCTCTTTCTGAGTGCTCATACATTTTAGCCAAACACCTATGATGACAAACCCAAAATGAGAAGTCTGTTGCTGCTTGACTTAACCACTCTATAAAGCAAAGTGAACTTGCAGCAGTAAACTCCTTAAGGTTTCTTGAGTCAGGAAAACTTCAAAGCATTAATGAAACCAAAGACAGGGTTTTCAGTGAGAGCCACCTAAAAATATTAAAGGTGTACAGAAATGGCCGTTTGTCCTGTTTGTCGCGCCGAGTTGTCACGAGCTGCAACACGAGTTTACCCGAGTAAGGAAAACAAATTTGATTGGTCGCTATCGAGCGGGCGGGACATTCAAAGCTTGGGGCGAGACCGAGCTCGGTGTGTGTGTGCGTGTCTCAGACATTTGAATGACGGATTACGGATCCAATATCAGTGGCTGGTGAATCGTGTACAGGCTGACGTATAATCCGTGCGCCTGCATTATCCAATGCGAAAAAAAAAATACACACTTTCATCCCGGATTTACTCAAAAATAGAATTTTGCACAAAGTTTGGCCTACATCGTCTCAAAGATGAGTTATCATATTAAAGCAGAAGTAAGTGATATATTTGTGTTAATATAAGTCTTAAATAGTTATATCTTCCGACAGCAATCACTTCTATAGAGTGTTTGGACTGAAACACGGGTCTCTCAGTCCCTCTGCTCTGCTCTGAGCCGAAGAGAAAACATTTATCGTATCCAAGGGGGCAGTTGTCGGTCTGAGAAGTGAAGCTCACTTCCGCGTTCAAAAAACTGCAATCCCCTCGGCTGTCGCTGGGGGCTGGTTCCAGAAGGGAGCAACTCCAATTGAGCCCCATGTTAAAATAGCCGATTTTACAGCTTAAAAAAACATATTTACAGCCTGGTACATTTTATTTTTTTGGTCTCAACCGATAGTTTCTACCCCCGCACACACTCTGAGGGGGGTGAATTTTTTTTAAACTACCGTTTTACTGTTATTAGGTTTAAAGTTCTGGCCAATTAGGGCGCAGAACCGTTGAGTGACAGGTCCGGAGACCGCTGCTTCGAGGCCAGTGGGCGGGCCCTCGGCCGGCCAACGGCCGCACCGCTCCAAATATGGCAAGTAGAATCCAACATGGCACAGCTCAAACCCCCGTAGTAGCGGCACAAAACAGACTCCCCCAAACCAATGGGTGACGTCACGGGTGCTACGTCCATTCTTTTTACAGTCTATGATCGTATCCTACAGTTTTTATCCAATGAGGAGAGAGAACGGCATGCAGGGCTGTGTGTGCAGCCAAGGAACGCCGTGAATGTGGTGACGTAGCGACGAGGACTGTTATGGTGCGTTCAATGAAACTCGTATTTTTTACGAGTTACGAGTGGCCGTTATAGTGACTTTCACCGGTAAAACAGGTCGGAAAAACACGAGTGGGTTGCCTGAAACGCTACAAAGTCGTAAGTTGTGACTTGAAGCTGTAATTTACGATTTCAAAAGCCTGCCTGGAACGCAGCATTAGCGAAAATGACCGGACCACTTACTTCTGCTTTAATTTTATGATCCAGAGTGGGCTCAAATTCAGTTTTCTTTTCTGTACACCTTTAAAAGGGGACAGATATACTGCATGAGAAATAAAAATAATATCAAAAGATAATTTGTTTTGTTATTTATATAATATCAATATCCTTTTTTTTTCTTTTCTTTTTTTCTTTTTTTTAACCAAAAACAGCGTACTTTTATGACAAGGGGAACAGTGCCATGATTTATGAGGCATCTATCAGTCTAAAACATTAGATGATTTGCCAAAGATCTGCAGTTGGAATTACTGCATACTTGTGAGACCATGGGTTTGAGTGTGTAGCAATGAAGCAAAACAAAAAGGCAGTTTCAGTCACGCAGTGGCAGCAGTGCACAACGTAAACTTATGTAGATGCCAGGATGAGTAGGTGATATTCACATCAGAATGAAAATGTGCTATTAATGATTTTAAAAATATATATGTTAAAGATATGTTAGTGTTGGAGCCAAACAGTGAACGTTACTTTAAGGTGGAATGTGAAACAGGAAGAGGATCGATGTAACATGTTCTGACCTGGGTGGAACCAACAATTTATTTATTTTTGCAGCCACTAGGTGGTGCTAGTTCTTGTGTGGGCCTCATGCTATGCCTTTAGTTTATGTAGGCGGCCATCTTGAATTTTCTGTTTTCATGAGCACATTGTGGAGCTGAGCGCGGGCACAGTCGACATTCACCCTTCTTGGGGCATTAATCGAGGCATTGTCTATGAGTAACTTTGAATAAGGCACTCGTATTCATGGAAATGTTTATGTTTCATGCAGATGTTAATGAATGTTTAGTAATAGTCAGTTCATATGTGCATTGCTTCTTAGCTGTTCTTAGCTAGCTGTGTTAGCTAGCTCTGTTAGCCAAATGCGCTAATATTATGTATGTTGGTGAGGTCTGTACAATAATTGTGTATTTTTGTTATTTTCAATTTCAGTTTTACCTATTCCTATGCTGTCACTGTAAATCAGTGGTGAAGAATAAAACCAACTGACATCAACGACAGTGTGTGAATGAGTTATCTGTCTGCCTAGGATAAGAAGGGGACTCTTTGACGAGGGCAGAACTAACATGTCTTGTTGAAATGAATTACAGAGTCGAGGGGCAACATAACTGAAGGCTATGAACCCCATGGTGGTCAGATGGGCTGGAGGTAGAGTGAGACTAATGGAGGAGAAAGATCTAAGAGTACATGCAGGTGTGCACATTTGGAGGAGATCAGAGGGATATGGAGGTGCTATACTGAACGTGGTGAATGGCCTTAAAGGTGAGCAGAGGAAGAATCTAGAATTCAACACAGTATTTAACAGGAAGCCAGTGCAATTGCTGGAAGACAAGAGTAATATGTTGGTGGCAGATGGGAATTTTTTTCTAGAGTGTAGTCAGATTGATGCAAAAAAAAAAAAAAAAATCAGCCAATGAACAACAATACCTAGTTGAAGAGAGATATCAAGGGAGAATGGACAGACTTTTTGGAGCTGACAGAAAGACAGTCACTCACATAACCACTCTAGTGAATTAAATACTACAACAGCAGAGACCATGTCCTACTTCCTGTTACCGAGGACAGACATATGATGCTGTGGGCACACACTCACCAAAGCTGGAGAGTTATGGCTCAAGTCAGGTCAATTTTATATGTACAGTATAGTGTGACAGTTGAGGGTCCTGTCACTATGCCTCCAATTGATCATGCGCCCTGGCTACTTGGCCAAGGGGATGTTTCTTTGGCCAAGTGGCTAACGCACATGACTCTTACCCAGGGGTACCCTGGGGTTCGAAGCCCTCTTCACCTTGCCACAATAGCACCAATTCACAAGAAAGTTATCTCAAAGCACTCGACAAAAAGAGAAGGTGTAGACATTTGGCAAAGATTTTTTTTTTTCAAGGGGCAGAGATTTTAAACAGAACCAGACTTGGGGGGGGTTGGGCGTCTCCTTCTGCAAGAGATATGTGCATATTGCAGGAAAACCGACAGAAACCCCTTATGCCCTGTACACACTGTGCGATTTTGGCCGTCGCAGACGAAAGACGGCCGATCGTAGGAGAACCGTGGCGAAATCTTTGGTCGTGGCTCTAAATCGGCTGTCTTACGTCGCACAGTGAGACAGGTTCTACGACGGCCGTTGTCAGCGTCTTGCGACCAAAGACGACCTGCGATTAAATTCTGACAGTGTCAGAAAACTGCTACGACCTACGTCTACTAATCAGCTGATGGACGTCTATCAGTGGCGCACAGTGTTGGGTAGTAACGAGTTATTAGTAACGCCGTTACGTAACGCCCTTACTTTTTTCAGTAACTAATGACGTAACGCGTTGTTTTTTTAAATCAGTAACTCTGTTATCGTTACCAGACGCTGCGTTACTCCGTTCCTTTGGTGAGGTTTTACAGCGGCACACACTTCCCATTACATTGTAGCGATCAATAAAGTTTCATTGAATTGAAAGAAAGACAGAGCACACTGACACTGTGTGACTGTGAAAAACGCGCTTGGTGGCCGCCCTCTAGCGTCCCACACGTAATCAAACACGCTCCATGAAGAGGACTGGACAGCATGATGCACGGCATGATGGCGAGCTAAGGTAACGTAGCTAACGCAGCATCCGAGACCGAAGCTGTGAGTCAGTTCAGGCTGCAGCCCCTGAACTGGGACACAGCTCGAGTCACAGCGACACACACAAGCGCCCACTCCACCGAGCAGCAGCGGTATTGGAGTCCGACAGACGGACGCCTGAAACGGTAAACACAGCTGATCGCTCCGGGTAAACGATCGAAAAAAATTACAGCTGGAGTGAATTTAGTACTTTCCGTCATTAAATCAGGTTCTTGAACGTAACTCGGTCAAAGTAGTATCCTCAAGATGTTTGCAGTTCTGTCATGCTGCTGTAGGCTACATGCTGACATCATGCAGCATGATGATGATAAAGTTTTAAAGATAAAAAAACGTTTTTTCATCAGCATCAGTACAGAACTGAAATGAGGTTAGAGGGGAATTCAATCAACCTTTATTTAAAGGAGTCATCACCCGGAAATCGCATTTTTCCTTGTTATAACATGTATACTGGTGTTGGACCTCAGTGGAAACTTGCCTGAAAACCTGGGGTTAGAAAGTGGCTGAGTTTTTTCGTTTGGGCTCTTTGTTTAAGCCAGAGTAGCTCATGAGGCTGCACACCTCAACATTACGAGATTTTGATTCTGCGCCTACGGTGACGTCACCGTGGCGACTGCTTTCATAAACACACCTCTCTTCCACCACCCCGACTTCTGCCGCGCCGCCATTACGGGTTGTTTTATTTCCCACTGTAGCGCTGTTATTTCGTCACTTTATTAAGTTTTAATAATTTTTCATGCGAGAAAGTAAGGGTTTAGATCCCCAATGTGCGGTTAGTTTATCCAAATGACGGCTGTTTAAAGTTTTCTCCGCGTTGGGAGAAGTGAGCACCAGAGGAGCGGAGGAGTGACTCCTCAACCCGCCTGCAGCGCCGCTCGTTTACCTGGCCGAACGACATCGTCATGCCGCCGAAAGAAACTATCGTTAATTTATTAAGTTTTAATATTTTTTCATGCGAGAAAGTAAGGGTTTAGATCCCCAATGTGCGGTTAGTTTATCCGGATGACGGCTGTTTAGAAGTTAGCTCCGCGTTGGGAGAAGTGAGGTGCAGCCAGCTGCAGTGAGCACCAGAGGAGAGGAGGAGGAGTGACTCCTCAACCCGCCTGCACTGCTCGTTTAGCCGGCCGATAACAACGTCGTCGTGCCGCCGGAGGAAAGGGTCGTTAATTTATTAAGTTTTTTGTTCATGCGAGAAAGTAAGGGTTTAGATCCCCGTGCGGTTAGTTTATCCAAATGACGGCTTAGAAGTTTGCTTCGCGTTGGGAGAAGTGCAGCTCCAGCGAGGCAGAGGAGCGGAGAGTGACTCGTCAGCAACCCGCCTGCAGCTGCTCGTTAACCGGTCAAACTACGTTGTCATGCCCGCGGAGGAAACGGTCGTTAATTAACTTACCCGCAGGTTTGTAGAGGTTTACCGCCGACTGGTTAAATTCTTTTTAGGAGATACATTTTTGTGTCATTGATGAAATCTAACAATTATGGCAGTCGTATTAGTTTGAATGAAATGTGAAGCTTCACACAGAGCAGCAGCTTTGCACCGGGGCTCTGTAGCCTACGTACAGAAATCACCACATTTGCATCAATAAATACATGTTTTACAATGAACCGATACAATTTTGTTTTATTTTATTAAGTTATAACATGGTTACGGTACACGACAGAGCAGCATAGTATGCGGTTTCCAATACAGCCTGCATGTAGCCCACAGGGCCAGCCACCATTCCGGCTCTGTCCTCCCTGCGTCCAATCAATGCGTGCCTCATTACATATTAATACAATGAACATCCGGACCAGTCAAAACCTCGCGCCTACTCTCACGAGAGAAAGTTGCCATATGAAAAAGTGTCAGAACAAGCTCTATGTTTGAATTAAAAAAAAAAAAAATGTTTCCAATAAGTTTTAAGAATTGATTCAAAGCAATTTAAGGGGGATTGGATACATAAAAAACCAGGTGATGACTCCTTTAATGGGAGCATTGGGGGAAAAAAAACGTTTTAAAGTAACGAAAAAGTTACTTTCTCAGTAACGCATTACTTTTTGGTTAAAGTAACTGAGTTACTAACTGAGTTACTTTTTTAATGAAGTAACTAGTAACTGTAACTAGTTACTATTTTCCAGTAACTAGCACAACACTGGTGGCGCAGGTGACAGGGACGAGCACTGATTTTCGAGTAAATAGTCATTAAATTAAAAAACGAATAGTTTATCTTGTCATGACTGGAGAGGTATTCCTTTTTACTGTCGCAGAAAGAGGAGGAACATGGACAGACTCATACAGCCATCAGAAAAGTTGTGTGTGAAACTCTGTCCAAAAAAAAAAAAAAAACCCATGTGCGGACTATGATGAGAAGCGGTCGCCTACCGGAGAATATTGACGTGTTTACGCCGGAAGAGGTGACTTCGTCCTCGTTTAGATGTGCTCTCATTACGTGACGGTACTGCTGTGATGTTCTCTGCCAATACAGGCCGTGATTTCATTTTTAAATAACGGACAACTGGCGGTAGCCTACTGCTCCACTGGTGCCGGTGACTTGTGTCTGTGTGTGAAGAGGGAGAGAGGGAGGGGGGGGGAGCGGGCGACCTGCGATTCAGTAGAACGATCATCGTACAGTCTGCACACGTCAAACTTGACGTCGTAGCAAAGATTGTAAATTCCACGTTGCATAGTGTGTCATGCAACAGTCTTATAAGACTGCTAAAATCGCACAGTGTGTAGAGGGCATAAGAAGAGAAAAATATGTGAAAGTATGTTTTAGATGTATAACAACTGGGCATCCTGATCAGTACCATAAAGAGAATATTCATCCTACAGGATTTGTCTTATACTCTTGCATACTCTTTGGATGGTTCCAATAATGTCAAGATGACAAAGCTCATTTATGTAGGTGGTCTGTACCTTGGCAACACCAACAAAGCCCATGTTGTCCAGGTCACACCAATGTATCATGGATGACATTTTGACGTCTTCCCTGTCAGGTTATATCTCAGTATTAACCACATCTTGAAAGATCACAAGATTGTCCACAGACCTGTCAATCATTTTCTGGAAGTTATTTCATTGGAGCAGCCCAAAGCAGAGGCATGCTCGGCACCGTACTTGTAATTTTGAGGCCTGACAGAGCAAGACATGAAATCCCAGATGGTTGCCTTCGGCTGTGATGGCACATCTGTAATGATGGGAGTTAACAATGAAGTGGCAGCCAAGCTGAAACAACTGTGTCCCACACCTGTACCAATCTGGTGTGTGGCTCACAGACTGGAGCTGTCAGTGCTTGACGGCATCAAATCAGTGCTTCTACTGGCTAAGTTGATCGAGACACTGAATGGTGTTTACAAACACAACTCCAGTTCAGCAAAGTTCCACTGAGCTCCATGCAGTCGGGAAAGCCCTGAGCATAGTACATGTATGTAAAACCAGACAAGTGACAAGTCAGCTTCCAAATACTGTGGTTCTCTTAACCCTTTGAGGCCTGAGACCAATTTCTTGACTTTTACTTATTTTCTTAAATTCATCTTTTTAAGGTACTTGCAGATGTACCATTTTGAAAAAATGTTTGAGTTGCGTTGCTTTTCGGTCTGGTTTCTACCGTTTACATCAGCACCAGTGCCATTATGGTACCAATATATGTACCAATATCAGTGCCCATCCCTAGTAATTTGTATATATTTTCGACTGGACCATGCGTCTGGTTGGGCCTGGCTTGGCCCAGCCTGTTGAGAGCTCTAAGTGACAGAATAGGTCACACACACAGGCTGGTAGGCTTCAGGTATTCAGGTAAGGTCTGATGTCATAGTGTAAGATCTTGCTCTTAGTTCTGGGGCAAAATGGAAATTTGATATCTCAAATCTGATTTGCTGTGGCTCAGCTATGAAACTCTCAAGGTTTGTTGGGCAAATCAACAAAATCAACAAATTGAAAGGGCAGAGCTACAAACTCTCCAAAGAGAAAATACATAATAGAAAGAAATTGTCCAAAACAGTCCAGTTTCTGAAACATACCACAAAACACATTCAATTCAAAGTAATATTTCTGTAGTCAGACTCTTCAAAAAATGTCCCTAAAACAAACAATAAAACCAACACAAACCTTCCTTTCTTTCCCACAGAATATGCGTTAGTAGAGTCCTTGAGAGAGGTCTAACTCAGGACACCAATGTCAAGAGACCAGTGCTGCCTTGTTCTGCTCTGCACTCACCCCCCAGTCAGACCAGTTCTGCAATTTATATTCATATCACCTTGGGTTTTCTAACAGGTAGATCACAGACAGAGCCAGCCCAAGACATACGTAAACTAAGCACCTGCTTAGGGCACCATGGCCCCCAAGGGCAATAAACTCTCTGTGTAACTTCTGTTGATCCCACATTGTGTATTTACAAACACCCTTAATTGTTGTGGTTGCACTTTAAGTTGTTGTTTCACATTGGTTTTGCAGTTTGTTTAAAACTGGCTATTGGCTATTGGTTTATTTTGTTACTTTTAGTAGGCCCATATGACATTTAGTACTAGGCTTATATCACTTAAGTGTAAATCAACCCCAGGCTGCACTTTTGGCTGAATTTGATATCATTTCAGATTAAAAACCATATATGGCAATAAACATTCCAGGCTAGGATGATGATCCATAACAACAGATTAGAAAAAATTGAATTTGTTTGTAGTAGCTAGGTGTGTAAATGATCAATAAATAGTATTATTGGCAATAATAGAGGGCCCCTTAGGGCCCCATGGAGGCTTGGGCCGCCCCTGATCACAGATAAACACGGCTGTCGGGTATTTAGAAAAAAAGAAAAGGAAAGGAAAACAGTGACTACGAGGCAACCGACCGTCCTGGACTACCGGCCGTTCTTCTCCAGAACACACAGATGTCCAGTCCGCCCCTGGTACAGCTACACTTACGCTTCGGCATGCTCTGTATGAGCATGTCGCAGAGCTTGGGAATTACGTCAGAGACGCAACAAAATACCGGAGCATTCTGTGCAAACCGCCAGTCAAGTATGTTTAATGGTCCCATGAAAAACATTGAAAACCGGACATTTTCATGAATTTATAAAACCCGCCCGGACACTCCGGACAGGATGTAAAAAGTGGACATATCTGGGTAAAAGAGGACGTTTGGTCACCCTACTCCATACACAGGCACCCGTAAAGTCTCCTTCACTGCTTGTCCAGGCGCCTCTGTAGATGAGCAACTGCATATGACAACCAAATACAGCTGCCAGCATGCTAATAAACACCAACTTTTTCACAACCATTTTAGCTTGCCAACATTAGCTCTGGTTATTACATGGCTCTTGAATGCTGCTCTGGTCCATCGCTGTGTTCTACGGTCCGTTATTTCTGTATAATGACCGTTGTCAAGTATAACAGACCATTGCTACGGACACCGCTCTGATCAGCACAGAAAAGAGAAACTATGCAGGATATTTACCTTATGTTTCATTTTTACCTTCATTAAAAAAGCTTTGGACTAATTAATTAGATAAATGACTTGTAACTTGTTACAGGGAGAGTGGAGGTAAAACACCTTCAGACTGGCTGAATTTCAGATGCAGACCTGGTGGGAATAGATGGTGGATATGAATTTAAACATCTACTGTGCAGAAAAGCCATGTACAGCACTGTGTATACTGTATAACAGCAATAGGCAAAGTATTGCAGAACAGAAAGACACACATTTGGTGGTTTAAAGAACAGTATTGTGTTTACCTGTGCTACCCTATTTACATTTCAAATGTCTTGTCATAAGACATTAAAGTGTGTGACAATCAGATAGTTTCCCCAAATAAAATGTATCAACACTATTTCTCAAATTTAATTGAAGTCTGTTTTTTTTCCATTTACAGTGTAGTACAGCAAAGAAACATCTGCTCTGAACTGACTGGCAGTGGTGGGAAGCTAATGGTGAAGAACACTGGGGTTACCAATCAGAGTGGCCACCTGTTGGCCGCCTGCTGCTGCTAACTAGTCCCTCCACAAATAACCACCCATTAATACTCACACAACTGAGCTGAGCTCTAAACTTGTCTGTGTTGTGTGCAGCCTTTCTGCTTATGCTTTTATAAGTCTGAATCACTGCTTTTTCCTTCCTGCATGGTGTCTGCCTCAAGCTATCTTACCAAATTTGGGGGGTGTGCAGGTATTTGAGGGAAATCACATCCAGCAGCAGGAAATGAAAAATGTAGTCAATAAAACAACAGACTGCAAACTAAAAGCGTAGAACTGCAAGTGAGATACAGTATAAAATCCATGCAATATAAAACCCACCACAAACCATAAAAGAGACAAGTAAAACTAGTATTTATGACAGAGGTCCTGAAGATGACAATGTTTGTTGAGTGGACACCATAATAAGACAGCAAATGTCCAAGAGCTCAGATGTATATGAATCTATAGGACTCAGTAACCAATAGGAACTTAACATCTAGCTGTTTTGAAAAATAATCTCATTTGGACCTGTAGTACCATGTGAGGGATTTTGGGTTTATTAACGCACTGCTGGCTCATAAACATTTGTGCTGCTCGTTCTTATTTGATGCGTCAAGCTTCTACTTAAGCCCCTGAGATCGCCTGCAAACTTCTCCCTTCAAGGCTGCCATCACAGTAATAGCTTGACTGATGCTCTGACTTGGCCTCAGCCCATGGCCGTAGATTTGTTTTCAGTCACACACATTAATGTCATTAGCTGCCTCAAAAATCACACACATCATGTTGAATGTGCAGAATTTCAATCTTATGGAAAATATTTCAATTAAACAAAATTTGTAAACCTGTTTTTTGTGGAGACGAAGGTATGGAGCAAAAAACAGAAGAAAGTGTGACACAGGATCAGGTGTGTGTGCGTGCATGCGTCTCATTATCATCATCATCAACCTCATTATCAACTGCGGTGTGATGACACTGTACATCTCAGTTAACTCACCCTCTAATCTAATGATATTCATTGATACACTGGAGTGTGGCCCCTGCTTGCCAAGCAGAAAGTAATTAGTTACACTTTTAAACCCAAGCTAATCCTCACGATGCGCTGCTTGTTTCCCCCAGAATCTATGGACAGCTCAGGTCTGTGTGTGTGTGAGTGATAGAAAAACAGAGAGCAGAAAGGAAAGACCTGGCATCAGTGGACTTGAAAGAAGAGAATAATTTTTGTAATAAAAACCACTTAGCATTTAAAAACTTTGTTTATTTATTTATTATAAAAAATATGTATTTATAATATTCTAAGATTGCAGGGATGTTAGCAGATACTTTTTAGAGTTGCATATGACGATCCATATGCAGTGATGAAGCCAATGGAAACTGTTTTCTATGAACTGAAGATGTTTAGAGAAATTATTTACATTTTTATGAATTTGTTTTAATTGTCTTAAAAAGGCTGTCTAAAGTGTGCAGTGCAAGTGCATTTAGTGCTATTTTACCTATTTAAAAAAAGCGGTTGCTGCCCTGGGAACATGTTCCATTATACAGTAGTTGTACTTAGTCTTCATGCAGTGTAGCATGTAATAAACTAATCACATTTTCCACTCCCTTTAAAAGCCAGGCACCAGCACCTTTGCAAATCCTATTATAATGGCAGTCTTTCACACAATCAGAACTACTAGAATACTTGTGTTGAGTTGATTATACGTTGTGGCTGGCCAGTAAAGGCCAAGTGAACCAGCTGTGAATCAGTTTTGTGAATGCACAGCTTGACAAGGAAGTAATGGTATAAATTACGTCCAACATCTTGTATGCTATATGGCAGGAACTATGGATAAATCGTTGCCTGACCAGGGTACAGAACATTGTTAAAGGGATAGTTCACCCAAAATTAAAATTTCACTCATTTTCTACTCACCCTCATGTCGACTAAGGGTTGGGAGAAGTTTCAGAGTCATCCATGCCTTTTTGGAGTTACAGCGGGGCTCCACGCAGCACTGCATTGTCATATGACGGTCGCAAACGGGGCTCACTTTTCTTTGTCCAAAAAGACACACCAAAAAACATCCAAATACCTCCATACTGCTCGTCTGTAATGTCCCTCTTGTATTGAAGCCCCAACATGAGAAATTGTTCCGAAAAAAATTAAATAAGTCTTATTTTAAGCTTGTTTGTAGCGGAAGCTCCCAGTGTCTCAGTTCACTGCTCTGCCGGTGTCAGTGCAAATCGCACTAGATGTCAGGGCTTCAATACATGTATTTGGATGTTTTTTGGTGTGTCTTTTTGGACAAAGAAAAGTGAGCTCCGTTCGCTACTGTAATGCAGTGCTGCGTGGAACTCCAAAAAGGCACAGATAACTCTGAAACTTTTCACAACCCTTAGTCGACATGAGGGTGAGTAGAAAATGAGTGAAATTTGAATCTGTCTGTCTGTCTGTCTGTCTATCTATCTATCTATCTATCTATCTATCTATCTATCTATCTATCTATCTATCTATCTATCTATCTGTCTATCTATCACTAATCATTCTCCCGAGATGGAGAACTGTGTGTGGTCTGTACATCGGAGAGTAACAGACACATTATGTAGTTGCATGTGGGGTATGTGTGTGCATGGGTGTTGAATGTGCTTAAGACCAAAGAGGCAAAAAGAAGCAAATGAAGTTCATCCTGAACTGAGCTCCTCCACCTGCTGGTGTGTTGTGGTATGGCTCAGAGAGACAGACCATGGTCCTGTCCTCCAGAGCACCTGAAAGACTCATTTACAATTCAACAAAGATGTGAAAACCTGTTTTGTCACATTCAGTTTTGTGTTTTGAGTTAAACAACCATAGGTCAGAGAAGTACAGCAGACAAATGGTGTATATGTGCAAATAAGAGTACAAATATATTCCTCATTCCAACCACTCTGAAAGATTATTGTGTTCATCTAAACTCTGTTTTATGTATTTATTCATTTTATTAATTTATTTTATTTCCTATTTTTTTGTGCAAATGAGTCAACCTGCATTATAAAAAAGAAAAGAGAAAAAGCCCACACACACATCTGCATACAACAGAGGTGTTTCCAGGGGACTGTAAAAAGTGATAAACCTGGCCTAAAAGTGATAAACCTGGCCTATTTTTGAGGTTTTACACTCTGACTCAGAGAAAGAGGGAGAGAGAGTGTATCGTCTCCTTTTCACACATAATGACACCATGCCTTGTTTTGCACATAGTAATAATATTTATTTATTTATTCAGAATGTGTCCATTGTCTGTTTGGCTTAAAGGTGCACAAAATGTTGTGGTTGCAATTTTGTCATTTTCATTGTTCCATCTAATTTCCTTGCTGTAAAAGAATTGGGTGACAAAAACATTCACCTTTTGTTATTTATTTTTAATTAGCCAGGCATGTCAATTGAGAACCTCATTTACAATGATGACCTAGGCTTCACATATCTTCATTATTTTTAGAGAACATACATATACTGTAGATACAATTATGTCCTGTAGAAAATGTATCAGCTTTTGCAGTTTGGTTGTATAGAATCATTTTCAGAGTGAGAGTTTTTATTTTCATACTGCCCCTAACTTGGCAACAGTCTGACTTCCTGTGTCTCTACCTGCAGAATTTCCAACATTTCTCAATGTGCTGCATTCCTTACAAATGGCATTCCTTGCCGCAGGAACAACACCCGCTGCTACTAAACTAACAAAACACACAAAGCCTGCATGTGGCAAAGGTGTGCTAGCTAAAGCCAGCAACACACCGGACTGACCGTTGGGCATCAGAGACAGTTGGGGAGAGTCGGACGACATTGGGTACGTGTGTGTTTGGTGTGTTCAGCTCCGTTGGGAACGTGCAGAAGCCGCCGGGCCCAATTCGACATGCACAGTCAGGGAGCAGTTGTCAAAGGATTAGAGCCATCAGGTACTCTGAAATGGCGCAGAGACAAACTACATTCCGTCTTTGCATCATTTTTTAATATAATTCTGGAAGCCATGGCTACGTGAAGCACTGCTGCCAAGCTTTGTTTTCCAAAAAGTCTTCTCAAGATGAATAACAAGCTAATGTTGTGCGCGCTTTGTTTTATGGTTCCTGTTTTCATGTTTCGGATTACTGGTGTCACGTTACTACTTATTACAAGGAGAATACTAATGTCAGCAAATTTCCACCACACTGACAACAGACTAGCGCCACCCGATGTTAAGGAGACTTATTGCATCTCGGGCAAGCGCAGAACGTAAACGCTGATGTGTAGTCAGCAGTGGAGGCGGTGTGTTTCACTGCTGTGTCCAGCGACAGGCGACGGAGTGCAGAGTACTGAAATAGAAGTGAGTTCTTAAGGAGCCTCAGATGCACATCAAGGCCACAATACCAGCAGGATTGGACATGTCTTCATTCTCAGAGGAAATGCTGAGTTATCATCTTCCTGTTTGTCTGATTCCTGCGGTTTACACTCTGTGTGTGTAGCCATTCTGCAGTGTAGTCTGTGTGTGTATCCGTCATTGCATCAACCACTGCTCCATCCATTTCACCTCCTCCTCTGGATTTTTTTCTGCCACCACACATTAGACTGAATGATACATTTGGAAGGGACTCTCAAATGTACATTAGAATTGAGAGAGGAAGAAAATGACCCAGTAGGTGAGTTTTTATGCATTACAGGTCATTATACAAGTGGCCTGAGAGCCACTCACCCACCATTAACCAAGATGAGGGACCAACAGAACCACTTCCTGCCAGGAAGTAATGGGAGAGATGTGGAGTGCGTGTTTAGGACTGGTGGTTTCAGATGTTCCATGTCTGGAAATTACTCCAAGGCCACACTCTGGATTTTAGCACAAAATCCATTTATAATGCAGTGGCCAGTGGTAATTTATGGCAAAATGTGCTCCTCTGCTGTAAAACTTACATAATGTGCTATATTGTGCAATCAAGGTCAGCACATATGTATTGTACTGTACTTGTCTTCCCGCTGTGAAACTGAATCCAGACAAACAAACAAACACATATCTAAATATCTGAGTGAATGGTGAATTAATCACTGATTAATCACTGATTAGACACCAATGGAATTAGAAATCAATACATAAGCCTGAGTGTTACTCAGTACAGAGATCAGTCAGATGCAGCTATTGATATCAATAAATCCTGCTGCCTTTTATTTTTCAGCATGAGAATAATTCAAACCTGAAAGCGGGCAGCCGTCAAGCACATCATGACTCACAGACTTAGATGGCTCTTTATTATTTCAAAGTTGGTCAGTTTAAGAGGAACTCATCATCTCATACAGCAATAGAAGATGCTTTTACAGTCCATGTTCACTGCTATGGTTGAATAAGGATTCCAGCATTAACACTTCTTACGTGGATTTCATATGGGAGACGTTGGTTTGTCAATACAACAACAATCAAAACATACAGGACAGACCCCATGTTGTCTGTTGGGCCACAGCCCATTCAAAAATGGCCCACATGGTTTATTTTATTCCACAGACAAAGGGAAGCCATTGGACTCCTGCCTCCATTGGTCAATGTATGGCCCGGGACCCAGCTCCTCAACAGGAGCTGCTTGCTCTTCTCTTCTCACCATGCTCGCCAAGCGGCTAGCTTCTCAACAGGAGCTCCTGCCCCCGACCTCCATAGGTACGTTTCCACTGCAGGAATTCCTGGTAAAGGGAGGGGGTAGGAACTTTTATTTTTTTAGTTTAGTTTAACATTTTCAAAACTTTGCTCACTTCACACAAGTAACTAAGCAACATTTTAACAAGTAGAATATTCAAATACCCCACTATGAACTAGCCATATCCTTGAGGCCCTGGGAGCAGTCCATTGAAAGCAAACAGAACCCACCTTGCCACCTATGTCAGAGAGGGATTTGATAGAAGAGTAAAGTTATACTCCAATTCCATTTTATATAGAAATATACGTTTTGTCCATATTCATTTTGACCATCATTAGGTGCGTTTCCATCAGCTGTTGAGATGCGCATCGAGATGTATCGCATCGGACGGAAAATGATGATGGAAACGCCGTGATTCGCATTAAAATCCCCTGATTCGCACAAACTGAAATACGCTCGCTTGGGCCGGGTTTTGGTTGATTCGAATGGGATGGAAACAGCTGTATGCGAATCAAGTGTGACGTAGCGCACTTTCACCCCGTCTACTCCCGTGTTTGCAGTTCACTCACAAGACAACATCAGGGTTTCCGCTGTCACACAACAATTAATTAATTGTGGCGCATCGCCACGGCAAAATAAAAGCCCCCACACACCTTCATATGTGATTAGGCCTACTGCACAGTTCTTCATAGTTCCTCCTCAGTAAAAACCAAACTTACCAACCAGCGCGTCCAGCGTTTATCATTAATAAAGTCTGGGGCGGCGCACTCTCTCTCTCTCCCACACACACACACACACACGGGTGACGTTATGACGGTAATAAACATATGCGCTAAAGCGCGCTAATGATCAAATCAGACCGTCCGGCCGGCCGGCCGGCGGGGGGGGGTGGGGGGCGCAAAGTCCGTAGATGGAAACACACACGATTCGGATTTCTTTTAATGCGCATTTCCCAGTAATTCGAATCACTTTGGATGGAAACATGGCTATTGTCAGAAAGCACATGTTCTACTCATGATACAGCAGGTTTACTGTTAGACAGTGATTTCTTATGTAGTATACACACACCTTGACCATGCTGTGCTGCCTGTGCATATACTGTTTACAGTTTGTTATACATTTTCAGTGTTGGGGAATGGTGACCTACAGTTAATCAAACCAGTAGTTTAAATTTGCCAGTGACTTGCTGGTAGTTCAACTACATTCATGTTTAAACTTCAATTATTCTATGTTCATATTTGTGACGCTAGAAGTGAAACTAGAATTTGCTTCTTCACTGTGAACCCCCTCTGACCAGAACCTAACCAGTGTGAAGGCAGCCAGACAATGCAGTTGTTAAGCATTCATCTCCACACACTTGGGGGCGGGTGATGCTCAGTGCTCACACAGCAACGTCATCATGGATAAACCCCCTGAATCTCAGCCCAAGGAAGCATCACCACGAACATACTTAAACAGTTATCTTTTTCCAAACCACAGCACTTTCCCATGAAGAGTGGACTTTTTTTGTTTTCATTTTGTTTATGTGACCTTTTAATAAGTAGTTTAGTTTTTGCAATAAACAGCCATGTGGCTTTTTGTTTCAAATTTGGAATCATAGGTATACTGTCAATTTCACTTTTTGACAAAGTAGTTAAAACTAAAATAGATTTCTCCCTCAGGTGGCTTTGCGGCTGTCAGCCTCTTGCTGAGTGAAGTAATTGGTAGCGTGAAAAGCGGTATGTTCAAAGTACCTTCCTCCAACACATTACATTATAAAGTAATTATGTAGCAGCATTAAAGCCAGAATTCAAAGATGTTTGCCATGGATATTCATAGTCCCATGAGGCTGAACCCTTTTGATTTTAATGATATTTAATAAATCACCACCCTCAGGACAAACTTTACATTTTACACACCTCTTTGATATGACTGAAAGAGTCAACTGGAATCATTCTGTTAGTGTGAGCTTTATTAAATTCACACTTGGCAAACACGAGTCCACTGAGTCAGAATGATAATCTCCCTTTTTACACTTTGGTCTTATAGAGACTTAAATAAATCCATTTTACTCTTCCACAAACACACTCGGTGATGAACCACTTGTAAGGAGCCTAGCATTTATGTCTTAGGGCCCTGTTTTAATTGCACAAGCTCAACGACAAGTGCAAAGTGGTGGGTCTTGGGCACACGGACTGTGTGGGAGTCTCCTGGCACACCAGCTATTTTGGTTCATGTGCTCTACTAGTCAAAGTTTTAGAACACCCCCATTTATCCAGTTGTTATTGAAATTTAACTACAGTCAGTAACTTTTAATGATATAAAGGTAAGTGGTAAACTGCCTAATTAAAAAAATATATGACAAAGAGAAAACAGGCTATTTTTATCAATTAAGAAATAAGTGAACCTCAAGCTTAGCTTCAGTGTTAGATTTTACTGTGTGTGTACATTAATTGAGTGCTGTATAATACTGTGGCCATGTGTGTGGATCCGAAATCAATGTACATGTCCTGCTTAACCAGATTATCAACCTGTGCAACTATGTAGGCCAGGGGTCTCAAACTCCCCGCCCGGGGGCCACATCCGGCCCGCGGCCCCCCTACATCTGGCCCGCGTCTTGACGTGAAAAGTAGGAAAGGCTGTCAAAGTTAATGCCTTAATGCAAAATGCTTTTAACGGCCCTATTTTTTTAATGCGCAATTAATGCGCTAACCTCGGGCCGCTCGTAGTTGGGGGAAACAGAGAATGATGCAGAAAACCTGCATGTTTTTTCTCCTCATGTTCCTACACTAGAGAACTTGTTCTTCTTGTCACCAAACGAGGCTGCTCTCTCTCTCTGACAGCTGATAATACCGCATGGAAAGCATAAGAAACGTCCAGATCTGGATGTTTCTTATGCTTTCCATTCATCTTGCTGGTATTTCAAGCAAAAAAGAAAAATACTATGTGATTAACTCAGGAAATTAAAGGATTACAAATTTTAATCGTTTGACAGCCCTAATTATCATACAATATTTGAAAATAAACCCCGTTTTCAGAAATATTTGTGATTTTTTTTTATATTCGTCTTGAAAACTTTAGTGGCCCTCCACTGAGATGATGGTGCCAGCAGTGGCCCCCAGCTCATTTGAGTTTGAGACCCCTGATGTAGGCTGTTTTATTCAACCCTCATATACGACTTATTGCAGTATCATCTGAAGTAATGCCCTTAAGGCAGCATACCAGACCATGTTGTCATGGTTACAGTAATGATTGTCAGACTTACTGAGAGAGTCATACCTCCTTCCTTGTCATGGCAATAGGGGTTCTTAGTACTTCCTCAAAACCAGGCAGTCTTTCAACAATGTTAACTTTGTCATGGATAATACTGAAAACAGAGAAAGCAAGTGGGACAGATCTGCCCAGTCCCTGAGCGGCGCGTTTCACAGACAAGCCACAACACAGAGTGTAGCTAAACGACGTCACCTGGTTCAGCACCATGGATAGCTGCAAGGGGGGGGGGGGGTTCAAAACAGCGGTGTTTCGGGGAGACGTTCGGAACAGCAGTGTTTCGGAGTAGGGGGGTTTCGGAACAGTGGGGGGGCGGAATGGAGGTGTTTCGGGATGGAGAGCTGTCCCCCTACCAAATTACCAAGTTCGGGTGCTGCGTCAGTCCAAATTACCTCAGTGCCACGAAATTAGAGCCCATTGAGTTTGATGAACACAATATCACAGGATAAATGACCAAAATAAAGTGAAAGAAGGGAGACAGTTACCTGTTTCTGTTGTTCAAAAGACTTCAGTGATGTCACTTCCTGATTCCATTGTTTTTATTGGGGGAGAATTATTTGTGTAACGGAGTTGAGGGGTACAGAGGTACAGAACTAAATAATGTGATTTTAATTTTGAGAAAAAATATTACCAGCAAAAAAGCACAAATAGACGTTTAGGTTGATATCAAAATGTAGGGACTTTCTTTTATATAGTTTTGGGTTAGGGTAGCCTATATTCTAAGTATACTTTCATTGAAGGCCATGAGGGACATGACAAAATAGGTGGTGTCAACTAAAAAATTTATATAATTTCTCTTAAAGGGACAACGAGGAGTTTTGAAAAAGCCAAGCGTTTTCACACTACATTTATGAGCCTCCGCGCGCACCGTGAAATTCTTTAACCGGTGCAAGACAGACTCATGTTTTCATTCATCAACAATGAAAGTCAGAAGTTCGAAGACGATCAGATACTGTCGTAGTTCCGACCATAAACTCGCCGTGAAACCGAGTTGTAAGGAAAACGCTGGTCAGCTCGCCCAGCATTTCCGCTACCACTAATAATAACAAAATAACGATAGAGACGAAATGATATATTTATCGAAAATGGGCCCATTAACAAGTGTGGGTAACGTAGATTCATCCACATTAATATGAGACTTTCTTATTGTCGCGGAATTTTTCATTCTGCCGATGGAGAAACTCCTCGTCGTCCCTTTAAAATAATTTTTTTTTAGACTGTATTGAAGGAGACATTTGTTAAAATATAGATTTTGGTGACCCAATAGATAAAATGCACCTAAAAGAGCTGATAGGGACTCAAATTGGACCATTTTCATGGAATGACTCATATATACAGTACGCATATGTTATGGCCGTAAGAATTACGTGCCGTGTGAGTGTCTGTGTGTGTGCTCACTGTGCTGTCTTCCCAGGTACCACCCCTCCTGCACCTACTGACGGAGCACACCTGGATTCAATTGTCGCTCATTAAGCCACATACAAAAGCTGGAGGCAGAGGTGCAGCGGAGCCAGTGGGTCAGCAGACAGTGTGACTGTGTGAAGAGCTGTGTGTGATCCAGTGAATACTCCCTGTGTCTGGGAGGTTGTTATTTGTTTATTTTGGTAATAAATTCTAATTGGCCTGATAGTTGGTTTTCTGTTCTCGTTTTCCTTTATTTTATTTCATGTTGCGCCCTGTTCACCCGTAGACTGATACGGGGACGTAACATTTGGGGGCTTGTCCGGGATCCAGCTGGGATAGAGGTCAGTTGTGGATCCTGTGTGTTTTTCTTTTTTCTTGTCTCCGCGTTGTGTGCGGGTGTGTGTGTGTGTGTGTGTGTGTGTGTGTGTGCGCAGTTTCCTAAGGGGGGCAACTTGCCCCGTTCTACCCTAAGATTTGTGATAGGCAGGTTCTGGGGAGGTTTGTTGTTAACTCGTTTGGTGTGGCGTTTGGTACTGACCTCGCTGTGTGTTTCGTTTGTGGCTGTGGGTCCGCGTTTGTTGTGGCCGTAGCGTGTTAGCTCGGTGGTTACTGTGTTGCTATGGTGAGTTGTGTGTGTTGCTCCTTCTCGTGTGTTTTGTCAGGATGGTGACTTTTGATGTGGAGGCGTTTGCGGCTAATCCAACTCTGTCCCACTTCTAAAAATGTAGAATGAAGCCGCGTTTCCACTACATGGTACCGGCTCGACTCGACTCGACTCAGCTCTGTTACCAGGTACTATAGAGAGCGTTTCCATTCCAGGATAGTACCACTTTAAGCTTGTTTGTAGCGGAAGCTCCCAGTGTCTCACGTCACTGCTTTGCCTGTGTCTGTGCAAATCTCGGGATTTGCATTGATATCCAGTTCACGGCTACACAAATCGCACGAGATTCCTGTAGAGCAACACTGGGAGCTTCCGCTACAAACAAGCTTAAAATATAGACTTTTCTCATGTTGGGGCTTCAATACAAGAGGGGCATTATAGACGAGCACTATGGAGGTGTTTGGATGTTTTTTTGTTGTGTCTTTTTGGACGAAGAAAAGTGAGCCCCATTCGCAACCATCATATGGACATGCAGTGCTGCGCCGAGCCCTCCTGTAACTCCGAGAAGGCACGGAGGACTCTGAAACTTCTCCCAACCTTCAGTCGACATGAGGGTGAGTAGATAATGAGTGAAATTTCAATTTTGGGTGAACTATGCCTTTAAGTTACCTGCATGAGATCGCCGATTAGTATGGTATTCCTGTGTCTGGCACGCTTTCCAAGGCGGTGCTCAAAGTGGCCATCTATAATGGGTTAGTGGGAGAGGGAGTGTTTCGCTTACCCTCGGCTGTTGATGACTCAACCTCCGTGGCCAGGGCTTTTTCCACCAGTGAGGGGCACCGGGAGGGGGCTGGAGGGCCGTTGACTGGTCGCTCCGAATCTCCGGTGGGGGAAGCGGCCGTGCCAGTTGTGGTCTCTGCTGTGGCGTCGCATGGTGGGGGTCACTTGCTGGTCAGCTCTGATCCCCAAGATGGAGAGGCGACTGGGCCATTGTCATTTGGCCAAAGGGACATCACCTTGGCCAAGTAGCCAGGGCGCATGATCAATTGGAAGCATAGTGACAGGACCTGTCAACTGTCACACGCGGGTTAAGATGCAGTTGACTCATCTCCAGATGGAGCGGGAAGAGAAGAAGGAAGAGCGGGAGTTTTAACTCTGGAGGGAGCTGGAGCTCAGGAGGTTGGAGCTGGAAACGTTGACCGTTAAGCTGCAGAAGACTCTGGTAAGCTCTACTGGTAGTGTGCTGCTCCTGCCTTGCTCCTATTGCGGCGTTTGATGTGAGCAAAAATGTCTCATTGGTCCCCGTTTTTCATGAGTCTGAATTGAGTCATATTTTGGCGCATCGCAATTGCTTTGCGCAGGTCTAAAGAAGTGTGGGCTATTCTGCTACAATGTAAACTGACAGGTAAGGCTCAGGAGACATGTGCTTCCCTTTCCATTGATGACATTCTGGAATACGATAAGGTTAAAGGTGCTGTTTTGCGTGTGTATGAGTTGGTGCCAGAAGCTTATCATCAGTGCTTTCACGGCCTTTCTGGTCAGATCTTTGCTGACTTTGCTCGAGAGAAAGAGCTGTTATTTGCCCGTTGGTGTATGGCTTGTCAGGCAGATGATTTTGTTTCTGTGCGTGAGCTTATATTGCTTGAGGAGTTAAAGGCTTGCCTACTAGAGCATACGGTGGTCTACTTGAACGAGCAGAAGGTAGTTACTCTGCAACAGGCTGCTGTATTAGCAGATGAGTTTGCCCTCATCCACAGGGACAGTTTTGTCCGGCGTGAGCCCTCTGTTGGTGTTCCCTTTAAAAATGAATACTGTGGCCCGTGTGCCAATGTTGTGTCTTCTGGTCTAAGAGGAGAGAGATTGTGTTTTTTTTTGTCACAAGCCCAGTCACTTTGTTGCAGAGTGTGAGGCGCTAAAACGGAAGCAGCAGGCTTCTCAGCAACCCAACGGTGTTGGGCTGATTGAAACTGTCCCCCCTAGTGCTCAGGTTGGTATGTGGTTCTAAGTCTGTTTCATGTGTTGGTAACATTGTGGTGGACGGTATTGAGATGGGTTCTCTACCCGTACCCCTGCATCGTGTCCATGTTCATTCAGCTCTGATTTCATGTGTCTTCCCCGTGGCCGTCTGCTCACGTCTTCCAGTGGATGGCGTCTATTTTGTTTTAGGGAATGACATTGCTGGCGCCAAGTCTGTCCCGTTCCAGTGGTTAGTGACGTGCATGAGTCTGTTTCACCTTGTGTTTCTGTTTCTGAGCAGGAGATGTTGCCCTCTGCTGGTGACCTGATGAAGTGTGCCCCAGGTCGTCCTAGTTCCACGGACGCTGTGTTGTCACCCACTCAGGCGGTGTTGGAGACTGAGGGTTGTTCCCTGTGGATTGAGTGTCTTGCTGTTACTGTGCAAAGTGCAAACTGTGTTGTACCGTGTCCCTCTGGTTGGGGCCTGCGTAGAGTGCCATGGAGGCCTTTTCCTTTTGCCCAGTTGCATGTGGCCTTATGTTTGTGTGTTGTTGGGGTTCAGGTTATGTCTGCCCGACAGGTTTCTCAACCCCCTGCAGGTGGATGCTGCTGTGGATGGTGCAGGTGCGGTGTTGCTGTTGCGAGGTGACGAGCACATGGCAGATTCGAGTCCGTCTCCGGTGGTGTGCACTGATGGAAGAATCCTGCCCCTCGTCCATCTTGTCCAGTGTCGGGCCTGTTTGCCTGTGTCTGTAGTGTTTTGTGTTTTCTGACCCTGTGTACTCTCTTTGAACAAACAGAGTGGGGGTTTGTTCTTATGGGAGGGTGTGTTGATACGGGGACGTAACAGTGAACTATTATGTATTATGTCTATCTCTGTTCTTTGTGGCTCAGGTCCCTCCTACTCCTTTGATTAGATAGTATTTTGTCTTGCCTTTTGTGTTGAAGGAGTGAGAAGTGAAATTGTTTTGTCAACTACTAAATTACGTTTTTTTTTTTTATTTGCTCATGAGAGCAGAATATTTCTGTTTATGTAAATAAATTCAAAACCTTTTTGTTGAAACTGGAAACTTCTCCGTGAGTGATTATTATTTAGTGAGTCGTGACCTCCTCCTCAGAAACTACTCTGATGCTTTTTGACCTTTTTTGAATGCAAGATAGCCATAACATCAAAGTTCAAGCTTTATCCAATAATCTCCTTGTATTATTGCCTGGCCCTCAATATTGACAATAGAGCTACTACTACTAAATTAACTGTTAATTTACATTTTATGCATAACAGCTACATTTCCACACTGGTCTTACAGTGATGTTGCATGAAAAAAACAACAATACAATAACAATATTTTTTCACTAAATTTGCATGGACCCATTTGAATGAACCTCCCACCTGTGTGCCGCATGCTCTGCAACTGGTACTTACAGGATGCCAAACAGATGGTCAAAGTCAATTTCAAGGTAGTGAGCAATCAGAGCACGCTATGAAAATATGGCCGTTATTGCTTTATATGCAGCCATCTACAGAACAATTAAGCATGACATGATCCATTTCCAGTGCTATTCGGCTTTGTCTAGCCCATGTATAGATCTGAAGATACTTATTGGCTTTTACATTTGTGTCAAGTGTATGTGTATTCAAGCTACAAATTAGTTTTTTGTAGTTTAAAATACTGTATGTATGAACTAAAAGGCCATATACGTACGTATATGTAACTTGAGACCATCACCAGAGATAAATCCTCCCAGTCACCTGCACAATGACAATGATACCATCAAAGACTTTACAGACAGATGTTAACAGAAAAACACATCACTAAACCATAAGCTCATGTTTGTTGTTGACTGCAGATTGCTCCCTATCCTTGGCCAGTTTTATAGAAACCTTGGTGGGTCAGTAATAATTATATAACCTGTCTTCCTTGATATATAAAGAGAAAATATACTGTCCACAACATAAAGCATGGGCAGTGACGGAACCAGTGCAGCATCCTGTTTGACGGATTGTATCGCTGTCAACTCAACAATACCCAACAGCCCTTGCAGAGAGAGATAAGGAGGTAAAGATCAATAAGAGACGCAGGGTCAATTTCACATCCATATGCATGATATTATTTTGACGTGAGCTGTGTGTGTGGGGTGGGGGGGGGGGTGGGTGTAGGTGAACATGCAGATTCTGTGTGTACACCCTGTAGATAAGGGAAAGCAAAAGAAGCACATTAAAAGTAAAATATATCAAAGCAGGCCACAGTAATATCTAAATTATATGATATTAACCTCCTCATCAGACTCTAGGACATAATAATTACCCTACAGAGCTTTGGATACCATTGCCTCAAAATGAGGGCAAAATAGGGTTGGACACTAATTCACTTAATGGAAATTACATACAAGTAAACGTCAGATTATGATATGTTAAAATGGCCAAGTACTTCACTGGTACATTAAGCATAATTTGCATTAGCGTTATCACTATCAGTATAATGACAGAGTTATAAAATCATTTTCTTTAAATCTCCCACACAGTCTAAAAGGTGGATGTCTATAATAAGGGTTCCTTACAGTGTAAAGCTAGATACAGCAAGAGTAGCTGTTGCAGCAGTAACAGCTAATGGGGATCCAAATAAAAAAATAAGCACTGTGTATCTTTTTATGATTAGCAAAACTTAATTAGAAAACTAGAAAAGTGTAAAATATAGGACCTCCAATGATAGAGGCATGACAACATGGACACCTGACCTCTGCTGGCAGCTAGACACATCTGTTTTTTTAGTGTAGTGAATAGTAAGACACATGCATCAAAGAACAACACCAAGGGTCCACAAAGTGTAACAGAGTTCAACAACCCCAGAAGTGATACAATCCATGAGTTTTTGATGGGAAAAATCATTTGAAAATAAAGTTTTATGAGGTGATGATTTTCAATCCAGTGTTATTTGAGATATTTAAACTGTGTTCCAACTTCTAAATAAATATTGAAATTTATGACACAAGCAGCATTTACCTCTTATTACATTGACAGTCAGAACATCATTCAAGGATAAGTGATTTTTTTTCTTTATTGATCGGGAAGGAGGCTGCGACAAGAGCTGATGAGGTCTGGTTATGTTTCACACATAAACAGACAGAGTTATACAAAGGTAAAAATCAATAAGAGGCTCAGAAACTCACTATTTTTGTGTAGTACACGTACAAAATTAGGGGTCTATTGTCACCAATCATCTGCCCCAAGAGTCTTTTTCTTTTAAACAAATGTTGCTTTCACCAATTAATTGAAATTGTCCCTACTGTTTTTTTCTTTCCTGTTCATGACGTTAATGGTTTATGGTCAATAAAACTCTACATTTCCTGCAGCATTCATTTGAAACCTAACAAAAAAGGGGGGATTAAGATCTTTAAGCCTTCACAGGAATACATCTCTTTGGAAGTGTTGGTTCTAATTGATGTTGGCTTAACACCAAATGAAGTAGAAGCAGTGTAATTAAAGCAGAAGTAAGCGATCCGGTGGTTTTGACTAACTTCTTGTCAGCCGATGGAGTTAGCAGTCCCCGCCCTCGTCCCTACGTCACCACATTCATGCGCATCCCTTGGCTGCACACACAGAGAGGACCGCCCCTTTATGCCGTTCTCTCTCCTCATTGGATAAAGGTTGTAGGATACAAGGAAAGTTTTCTACTCAGCTTACAGCAGAGCAGAGTGACTGACAGACCCGTGTTTCAGACCAAACACTCTATATAAGTGATTGCTGTCGGAAGATATAACTATTTAAGACTTATATTAACACAAATATTCTGCTTACTTCTGCTTTAATAGTGAGTTTATTATTGAAATGTAATGCAAAACAAAGGCTCAATAGCTTCAGAACTAGGCCAAATATAATTAACCTGTCCATTATCATGTGTTTAATGACAGCAAAACCATATTAAAAAAAAAAAGTCTTGCAGGTTTTTCAAAACGTGTGTGTGTGTGTGTGTGTGTGTGTGTGTGTGTGTTTCCGAAACTCCTAATTGAAAAAAACAAAATGTTGATGTCTTTCAGTGCTTTGGCCCTCCTGAGAACCTCTAGTTAGTTAGTTCATAATAGCACTATTCTTGATACTTGCCAACAATGGACCTTTTACATACGACTAATTTATATACAATTGCAACAGTGCTTCACTCATGTCACCTCACAGCAGCACAGAGATTGAAAAAATGAATTGAAACCCCATGATTTAATCATCTCCCTGTTTTTTTTCTCACCGTTTGTAAGGTGTAAATGCAGGGCAAACGATAGGCAAATCATCTTTTGTCAAAAGACTCAATGTTGTACTACTAACAAGCAGAAAGAAAAAAAATGTAGTGTGCCTCTCAGTGATGAGACAGTTATTCTTCTTGAAGATGTTACCTTGATTTGCATATGTTTGTCACCGATTATTTCTTCACTTTTTTTCTGCCACTCTGACACAAGTATGTGATTTAACCATATGCCCTCTAAAACACGGATGTTTACACAAATCTTTTTTTTTTATCCTTGTCTCATCAAACTTCACACTGTAGCCTAATTGATGGTGTCTTAAACACATTTTAACTGATGCCACTCTGAGTTTTGAAATGAGCACAAGGTAGCAACAGCGGTGTGTCATTGTACGTGCTAATACAAGTGCAAGTATTATGGGAGAGAGTCCATCCTCATGGTGATGGGCTCTAATTTCATGGCGCAAGGCAGGGTGGCGCAGCACCGCGAAGCCTGGCACGGCCGGCGCAGTGGTAATTTTGTCCGGCGCAGCACCGTGCGTAGCGGATTTGGTAATTTGGTGGAACGCGGTGCGCTGAGATGGGTGTGGCAGCGCAGCAGGGGGAGGTGTCGACAGATGCAGCTTAGCGCAGTGATAATTTCGTGCCAAAAAGCCACGCCAAGAGTGCGCCGAAAGCTCGCCAGCTCCAACCTGGTCTACTGCACAGCCGTAATTTGGCTGGCCAGCGCAGTTGCACACGTCACCATGACGTCACAGGCAGGTTTACACAGTTCCAGGCAATGCAATAAACACAATAACCACTATTTAATGTTTCTTGCCCAATAATAAAATTTAAAGTTTGGCAACCCCATACCTCCTACTGATTTTGGTCTCTGTAAAAAGATCATCCACCATGAATTATTATTATTCTCAGCCATAGGCTCCTGCTTAAACTTAACTTATCTATCATGCTCAATATTATAACCATGACACTAGCACCTGCTTCCCAGCTCAACACAATGGCCCTCCTATTCATTACAGCATAATTCTCTAGACTCCCATTGTTGGTGACAGCAGGTATCGGCCAGCGCTTCACTCAAACTGTATTTTCTTTTCTTTGCAGTCCTGACAACTGCTGCTACTCCTGCTGTCATGGGCAGAAGGCTGCTCCAGTTTGAATGTTTTGTTTACAAACTGCAACAAACAAACCTCCAGACTTTATGATGCTGGTTGGTCAAAAGATAAATATTTCTATTTTTATTGACAGATAAGTGAGAGTGTCAAAAAAGCTGGACAAGAGATAAGTCATGGCATAGGGGCGAACGGGGATGGTTGTAACATGGGTCAGTTGTAACCAGACCCGTTGCCCGACCTCAGTCTTAAGGGGGGTATATGAAATGCATGGGAGGGCACAATTATTATTACCCTACAGTACATATACCTATACTCTCTTCGAGTTGAACCTCCTCATCAATGTATTTTTCCACTCGGATTTAAACTTGTGAGTGAGGTCAATTTCAAGAGCAAGCTGAATCAGCTGGACCTTGCGTCTGTGCAGCATACTGCACGATGCTCTGAGAATGCTTTTGAGCATGGAAAATGAGTTTTCACACATTGCTGTGGAAGTTCCTATAGTGCAAGGGTGTAGGCTGTGACAACAGTCAGCATAGCCTGGAGTGCACAGTTGAAGCCAGGATCGGGCTCCACGGAGCTACTAGCAACAGGCACAGACTGTTGTCCATGTTAAAAAGTAATCTAAGTGTTGAATAAAAAGCTTTCAATATCAAGTTTTTGTCATATTCCTTTTTTAATTATGTTACATCTCACCCCAGGGTGTGTTACAACCCAGACTATGGTGAAATGTAGCATTTCACTCCTTGTGTTTGAGACTAAACCATGAATTTCTGTTTGTGTTGCAGAGTTAACAGCTACACCATTTAATAGTAGACACAGTTTGTCTCACATTTTGAAAGCACTGGCTTAAAAGAGCTCCAAGATACAGACAGAAGTGTCAAAAATGTTACAACCATCCCCAGTCTCCCCTATAGAAGACTGGATTCAAGAGCTACTGCAGAATAAAAGCATTCATTCGGTGTCTCTAAATGGAAGTGAATACAAGATAATTCAATTATTTTTACTAATTCACTCAGAATAAAGAAATACCTAGTCTTATTTACGTTCAAGTCTTCAAAATTTCCAGAATTAACACCAGTGCAACATCTCTTCATGTAAACCAGATGGGCCAACAACAAAAAAAATATGTTGGGCACAAAATCATAATTGCAAAGTAACTATAAAATAAAACAGATATACAGAGTACAATTATAGAATACTGCAATGCTTGCATTGTAAAACACCTTTGAAGAAATGAGCAGATTGAAGGTCTGTGCACCAAAATATAGTTTTGTACTTTTTTGCGATTTTGTATTTACATTTCTGACACACCTGTTCATTCACAGGTGTGCAATAGCCCTGCTTTTTCTGGCTGAGGTGAAGGTAAAATACAATCAGCTTCAGTTTCACCTTGAACGATTGTCACTCACTAAACCACAGTACAGAGATGTCCTTACAAATCTAAAAAGTCCTTCATCTTGACAATCGGTGCAATTGCTCCCTTCATGTAACAAAGACTTGTAACGTGAATGTGGCTCTGCTTGTATTTGAACATAACACAGTCTGAATGTGGTCTGAGGTTTAAAGCTAATTTAAAATTTCATAAATTGTATGAAGTTAAATTCATACAAAAGTTGAAGAACATGATGACCAAGTGTTTAGCAGTATTCATTTCAAGCAGTTGCGTTGTATTTTAAAAGAACAATATGAAGCTAAGCGAAAGTTCAGACAGGAAGACTATCTCTTTAAGCACGCCTCAAAGCCCTTTCTCTGTTTTCCCTCTATCCTCTCGCTCCACCCTTATTCTCACAATTCAGCCAATCACAGTCTGCCATCCTCTTTCCCTTCCACCAATCAGTCATTAGCGTCAAATTTAAAAGTTCTCTCTCTCCTGTCATCCAGCCGTCATTCTGCAAAACTCTCAGCCCACCTCCACCCTGGCACCACCTCCATCAAGATACAGACTGTCTTAACCTGGATCTTCAACCGAGAAGTTCCCTCATCAGGCGACTTCAAGCTTCCCTACCACCACCAGTGTCTAGGCCTGGGGGGGATATAGTAACTACTTCAGATGCAAGCTTCTCATCCCCAGATCAGTTTACTCAGCTGGTCTACACCCGTGGTCTAAGCGCCAAAGTTTATTTTGTGCACAATAAATGTAATTTCATCTTCATCTTCAAACCTGGCTCTCTTGTCGTAAATGGTCTGTCCTGATTGAAATACAGCAAGTGAACACTTTGGGCCTAATTTACTAAAGGTTTGTGTGTGTAACAATGTGCGCAAACTTGATAGCACAGGCAAACACATGTTGAAACTGATCTACTAGCCGGGTGCACACCAAGAGGAACAAATCTTCTTGGCTCGCGTCAACATTTTTAGAATAACAGAAGAAAAAAGAATTCAGACGTATTGTGCATCATGTCATTTTGAAGCTGTTGGATGAATCAAAGGCTGATTTGCAGCCACTCACATGGAGTTAGTAATACCTGCCAGGTGTCAAGTGAGATTGAGACCCCAGGATTATGCCCACGCAGAGACTGGACACTTTAACCACTAAAAGCAATCAGTACACTATAAACACAGAAAATGTATGGTAAAAATATGATATGTGTGATGCAGCAAAATATGTTACTGTGTAAAAAATAATGATAAGTAAAGTAATGAATTGAAATAACTAATGTGAATAATGAAATAATGTTTAAAGTATAGTGGCAAAAGGACCTGTCATATCAAACCACAAAGACATTGTAATGCCATATTATGTAATAATGTAATACATTTTCACGTCATTATGTAATAACGCCGCATTTTGTAATAATCTGCCACATTTTGTAATAAAAATCTTGAACGCAATATGTAATAAACTTTGCCGCATTTTGTATTAAGTTGTTACATTTTGCATCAGTTATTACAAATTGCGGGTGTTGCACTTTTTTAATGAAGAAAATTTAATAAACCACCAACACCCGCCAATGTGTGGCACAGTAGCCTATATGAATATCTACATGGAGTGGACACATTTAGAATTTTCTTTCTGACCGATAACCGACACCCAAATAAACCGATGAGATTACAACGCTCGCGGGGGCGATCGCTTTTTTTTGTTGTCGTTAAACATACACGTGCGCTGCAACAGCTGATTGCCACATGATCCACTGAGCTCTGTCTCAGCTGATTGCACTTATATGGAGGTTAGATCATCCAATGTTTAACTGATTTTATACTAAGTGTAGCCAAACACCAGGCTGAAGAGAGAGGAACAGCCGCAGGTGAACATTGATTTTTTTTTTTCTTTTTTTGCGCAGCACTGTTATTACAGGTGATGCACATCTACTGTATGTTTGTGTAGGCTACATTTGTTGTCTGATCTTCCTTCATGGGGACATAGGCTACTGTCAGTCGTCCTGTATAACTTTTTGCTGGGAAATATGACTGAAGGCACATGGAAGTCTGCATGTGTTGACACGCCCCCATGAGTTGACGACATATAGCTAATAAAAAAAAAACAAGCTCCCGCCCCACTCTGCATCTGGGTATAACAGGTATAGCTCACCTGGTAGAGCAGCGTGCACCGTGAGCAAGGTCTACAGTGTTTCCCCCAGAAAATTTGTTAGTTAAGGTGGTGTCTGACCTGTCAACACGCGGAGATCTGTTGACGGGGGGGGGGGTCGATCGACGGGGGGGGCCGTGCCGTGCTGTATTAAAGTTTCGCTTTCAACACGCGTCCAAATCTCGCGTGATTTGCGCCGGCGTCAGTGCGGTTACTGCGAATCACGCGGACCAGGAAGAGGAGCTTCGAGAAGCTTCCGCTACAAACAAGCTTAAAATATAGACTTATTTAATTTTTTTCGGGACAATTACGCAATTTGGGGCTTCAGCACAAGACGGACATTACATACGAGCAGCATGGAGGTATTTGGATGTTTTTTTGTGTGTGTTTTTTTACGAAGAGCTCTGGTGTCCCTTTACAACCGTTATATGGACATGCACTGCTACACCAAGACCCCCTGTAACTCAGAGAAGGGACGGAGGAATCTGAAACTTCTTCCAGCCCTTAGTCAACATGAGGGTGAGTAGATAATGAGCGAAATATCATTCTAGGGTGAACTATCCCTTTAAGGCAGGTCCTTCATTTCCTGTCTTACTTTATTGGACAAACTGATTAATCCAGGTGTGTCTGAGTAGTCACAATGGTCAGACACACCTGGATTAATCAGTTTGTCCAATAATGTAAAACAGGAAATGAAGGAGCTGCCTTAAATTCAGGAAGTAGTGGAGCTGTGCATAGAGCCCATTGTACAATGTCCAGCTGTCAGCGAGCGTGGGGGGGGCCTGCGAGGGGTTAGGGTTGAATGCAAGCGCCAATAAGTGGACCTTATCTCTTCTGTAAATATGTCTAGGAAGGCTGGGAGGACATGTGCCGTCCTCGGCTGTTCTAATATTAGCAGAATACAACAACTTTGGAACAAAACACAGCCCCTTACTTCAGGAGGACTGTCCGTGTTTAGACCGTCAGCACGCATATGATACGGTCTCTCATCTTTCTGTTACTCTAATCTTTCCTGCTAATCGCTCAAACAAATGATTCATTCCTAAATTAATATTGGTATTCATGTAAGATACCTTCATCAGTTACTGAGGGACACGAAACATCACCAATCCAGATATTTATGATGCTGTCATAGAGAATCAGTTTACTGTGACTGACACATGTCACCGCAGCAATGGCGCCGCCACAAGATGGCAGCACACACAAATCACTCGCCGAATTTGTGTATAATGAACAAATAAAGTTAGAAAACTGTATCAAAAAAAATTATTGGTAATCATAGAAACTGGGTATGGAAGACTGCAATGTATAGGATAAAAACGGAGAGTTTGAGGCTCTCGGGGAGAGTTTGCACTGGTAGCACAGAGTGCACTAGGCTGCGAGGGTGCATATGTGGACAGCACTGGAAGAAGAGGAACTACACAACAACAACACTGGAGCTGCAAGGGACCGCGACTGAGGACAGCGAGGGGTCGAGTGATGAAAGATCTTCAGCAGCACTCAGCACCGTGAGCACCCCGTTGGATCTTTGAGAAAAAAAAAGAGGAAAAGCAGAACAGAACAGAAGAGCCTGCAATAAAACTACTGCATTTGAAAATAAGATCATGACTATTTCACCGTTATTTTAGCTCAATTTTCATTAAAGTAAAAAAGTTTAGATTTGGCTGCCTGACATCATAAAGGTTCTGAAAGGTTATCTTAATTTAAAATGTCCACTTTAGTGAGTTTAAAACAGACCCTTAGAGCTAGTATATGCCAGCTTTTAAATCTATCCTAGTGATTCACCAAGAGCGGAGATCATTAAGAGGAAATTAAACTGCCGTGAACGAGCGTGGCCAGTGGTGGTTCACAGGAGGCAACAAGATAGGCTACAGTAGATACCTGGATGAAGGCAGTTAGAATCTAGGCGACTTTCCTTGTCACCAGCTTAAAACAACCTTTGGAATTTCTAGACAGGCCAGTGCTAGAACTATATTCAGACCCTTTGAATGGAGAGCTGGTCCAGTGGAGTCCTGTAACAGGGGCTTAAAGCAGAAGTAAGCGATCCGGTCGTTTTGGCTATCTTCTTGTCAGCCGATGGAGTTAGCAGTCCCCACCCTCGTCATGGACCTCGTCACCACATTCACGCGCATCCCTTGGCTGCACACACAGCCCTTCATGCCGTTCTCTCTCCTCATTGGATAAAGCTTGTAGGATACAAGGAAGTATACAAGAAGTTTTCTCCTCGGCTTACAGCAGAGCAGAGTGACTGACAGACCCGTGTTTCGGACCAAACACTCTACTGTATGTAAGTGTTTGCCGTCAGAAGATATAGCCTAACTACTTAAGACTTTTATTAACACAAATATTCTGCGTACTTCTGCTTTAAATCAGAATTTGACACAGGACAAAAGCTTTTTAATATCTGCATTTCCTTGCGTCTGGGTCATTCCAGCAAACTCGCTATTTTTCAGGTGTGTTAAAAGTCTTCTCCCTCTCCAGTACCTGGCTGCTCAGCTCTAACCGACCGAGAGAGCTCACCGCCGCCTTCACCCTGTCTTTGATCCCTCTCGCCAGGGCATGTAGATCTGAGTGTGGCCGAAGTGTCCCACCTGAGTGCTGTGCCATAGCTTAGCCTCCAGTCCAAGGAATGACAGCCTGGACTCTCAATTACCTGCAGTGAAGACAGTGGGCTGTACCTGCTGCTCAACACTGGTCAGAGCATCTCTTCCCCGTTTGCAGAGGTTTTATTATAAACCAAATTTTCATTTGTTCCTCTCCATGTAGGCCTATCTCCTCATCTTCTCTTCACTTCCATTACCACTTGTTCCCTGAGCCCCCGCCGGCGGGGGCTATTAGGTCCTACAACAACAACACCCCTCAGCAGCAACATGTAGCTTACACACAGACACACATGCATGCAAACACAGTTACAACACCAAACGATCAAACAGTGCGACGCAAAAACACAAACAAACACAGAAATACGAGCGACACAGACAAACAAAGCCAGCGCAGCGGCTGCTTTGTTGTCATCATGGTTTCACTGCAGCCACATGATAGCAGAGGCTCAACAGATTCCAACAATACCATTTCTATCCCTCTACGACCAAGTTTCACTGATCCAGCAGCCAAATATGACAAAAAACAACGAGCGCTTTTGGAAAACAAAACCAGAAATGCCGTCTTACCTTTGAAGAATCACGGCGAAAAGTTTAATCCGGTTTAATCCACAGATAAAAACAGCGCCGCATATGAAGGACTACAACTCCCAGCATGCATCTCTCCTTTCTTCTTCGTCTGTGTGGTTTATTTTCACCTCCAGGTGAAAGGCAGCGGGCTCTGACGCGCTAGTCTGGTGCCATTGACTCGCTGTTTTGGTAGGAAACGGATCCAGGGCGAGAGAGACAGACCTTTCCTTCAAAATAAAAGCACCAAGCTAATAAAATGCGGTAAAACTCTTTAATTTAAGGAATATAATTTACAAGAGTCCCCGAGCCATTAAGTTAACATTTTGCTTTTATTGTATTACAAGTTCATGTTTATTTTATAAGTTTTATGTTGGTGAATACTTTTATTATGGTGAATTTGGTGATTTTGGTATCCGCTACAGACAGGAACCAGAATGCAGACTAATTGGGAGGTAACTTTGGCCCAATTCCAATCCGCCCCCTAAAGACTCAAGCCCTGAGCCCTCACTGACTTCAGTGACGTCAGCTCTAAGTGACAGAGTGTGAGAGTCTGTGAGGGTCCAGATGCTGTAAACATGAATGGAACAGCACTTACCCACTCTCACCACACGTTACCTTGACAACAAAATGTTTTTAACTCCGCCCTTGGACCGATAATTTACTGTACTTTCAATACGCACAAGGTGTGTGAGGGGGACGGACTCAAAACAAAATATTCCTGGATCAGATCTGATCAAATCATCATCAATAATCACAAACTGCACGTTAATACTGACAGTAAACTTCTTCTTTTCTTTTTATTTATTTCTTTTTTTTGGCTCCTGTCCATTAACAATAAAGAGACAGCGGAGCTCTCTCTGACTATGTGTGTTAATTTATTTCTTTTTTTTTAACACTCGCGTTCCGACGGCATCCCCTGTATTTGACTTCACAACGCTATGAACTGTGGGTAATTTGCTTACCCAAAGTCAGCATCGGTGCTGACTTACGGTAAGGGGGCAGTAAGGGCTCATTCCCTGACTCACTGACTTGATGATCTGACAATGGAACAGCCCTCACACACTCACGGACTTCCCGTGAACGTGCCACTAAGTCAGTGAGTCCGTGAGGGGTCTGATTGGAATTGGGCCTGACACCAGGCTCTTCGCTTGTCTGAAGAGCCTGGTGATGCGAGGCTACTGACGCGCGCATCTCACGCTCTACAATGGCCCGGTTTCTGCTGGTTCTCATTGGCTGCCAGTGCTGTCAATCAAACCAGCGTGGGTATAGCCTCATTCTATTGGCTCTAACGGTTACAATGAGCTGTCAATCACTCGAATCGACCAATCCGCTGCAGAGATAGAGCCGGGCCCAACTGCAGCCATATAAGCTGCTCTGAGTGTAATTTTACACAGAGAGACACAGATGGCCTGGAAGGAAGTTGTTATTTAGTCCCGGTTGATTCTTTTTCAGTTAGTTTATGCAAATTGTGTGAAATTTAAAGATTAAAAAATGGTTTATAGTGGCAGGTGGAAGCTGTGCCAAAAATGGACATTTTGGAAAGCTCGCCTGAATATTTTGTAATAAAATCTCAATCATTTTGTCCTGCTTAAATTAATCAGAATCGACCACTGCAGAGACAATGTTCATATGTTGTGCAATGATTTTATAGAGGTTTTGAGCTTTGGTAGCATTATTCTAAAGGACACTCATCAAAAATATGATTTTTTTTTTTTTTTAGGCGAACATTGAATTTATTTAATTTTTGCTGTGTGCCATCTTCATTTACTCTTCACCAGTAACAGATATACTGATAATAACACATCTCAACAAATCCTCAAAGTGTTCCCTATTCAATGACACCAAAATTATTCCTTGTGGTTGCAGAGATATACTCATTTTATTATTGAAATGCAATTTTCAGGCAGAGGCCCACAGATATTCTCCTACGTTTCTTCTTTGCTGTAGCTCAACAATATGTATTTGCCCCTCTCAATAAATCTAGCGTATCAAATTTCATTTTGCGTTTGCGGCCATCCAGCTCCCCTTCCAAACTCTCCATGGCGGAAATGTGTTACATGTTTAGGCAGTCACTTTAAGTCGATCACCTGCAAAAATGTCCACTAACCAAACATGCTCTCCAGATATCACATTGACCACATTTTCCAAGCCTTTGTGATCTTAACCTTGGTGCTTTGACTACCTAAATTTAGTCAATTTTCCTTTGAGTTTAATCCAGAGTCCCCCATTTGGGGGACTTGAAGACATGCATAACAATAACAAAGCCCCCACTGCACTGATTATGAAAGAATATGGTCATATTATATGTCAAATTAAACAGCAGAAGCTGGGCTACAACGTGTAAAAACCATGTTTATATGACCCAAACACAGCCCAAACACTACTCAAACAAACAACTAGACATCAAACTTCATAAAGCACCTCTGTGTGGACCCAGTCGCCACATTTCTGGCTCGTATACTACTGTACATTATGCAAAACACATCAGCGACCTCTCATCTGAACGTAAACATCGGGGCGTCCCTGAACAACAGCTGCTAACACAGCAGCTAGCAGCAGCACGGCAGAGGGAGAAGACAACAACCAGCAAAGTCGAGCAAAAACAGACACTGCGTGGCCAAAACATGGTCGTACATTTGCTCTTACCTTTGCTGTTTTGCCGTGAAAAGGTTGTGTTATGGGTAAATCCACAATATTTCCAGTTGAACTCTGCCTAGTGTTTACATCTGAATCAGCCGGGCCAAAATCCGACGGCGCTAGGACCCTGTACGGAAGCCTGCACGGAGCCTGACGGAGCGCATACAACCCAAGGGGGCAGTTGTCGGTCTGAGAAGTGAAGCTCACTTCCGCGTTCAAAAAACTGCAATCCCCTCGGATTCCTCTGGGGGCTGGTGTCAGAAGGGAGCATTCCCCATAGACCCCCATGTTAAAATCGCCGATTTTACATCCTCAGTAAACATGTTAAAAGCCTGGTGTCAGAACGTTTTTTTTTTCTCAATCGATAGTTTCTACCCCCGCACACACTCTGAGGGGGGTGAATTTTTTTTTAACTCTACCGTTTTACTGTTATTAGGTTAAAACTCTGGCCAATTAGGGCGCGAAAACGTTGAGTGACAGGTCCGAGCAGCTCCGTGGACAGCTGCTTCGAGGCCAGTGGGCGGGTTCTCG
This sequence comes from Trachurus japonicus, assembly GCF_045865225.1. Lineage (NCBI taxonomy): Eukaryota > Metazoa > Chordata > Actinopteri > Carangiformes > Carangidae > Trachurus > Trachurus japonicus. The sequence goes on from NC_140911.1 coordinate 17,378,794, forward strand.
GCCGGCCAATCCAACATGGCGCTGTTCAGGCCGCCATATTTGAGTCACAAAAACGACTCCCCAAAACCAATGGGTGACGTCACGGACGCTACGTCCATTCTTTTTACAGTCTATGATACAACCCCACGTTGGCCTGCACGTGGATCTGCTGATCTGATTGGTTCATGGCTGTCACATGGCTGCCAGTGCGGCCAATCACATCGACCTGGGTCTAGCGTCATTCCTCTCTCTCTATTGGTTAAACTGAGCCGCCACTCACTCGAATCGACCACTGCGCTGCAGAGATAGAGGCTGAAAGCCAAACCCACCCAAATAAGCTGCTCTGAGCAGCAGGGACGCAGAGACACTGAATCCACTATGTTAGTTATTTCCAATCGGTTCCAGTAGATTTATTTTCAGTTAGTTTATCCAAATTGTGTGAAAATAAAGATTAAACAATAGTTTATAGTAGCAGGTGGTTCCAAGCTGTGCCAAAAATGGACATTTTGGAAAGTTCGCCTGGATATTTTGTAGTAAAATCTCAATCATTTTGTCCTGCTTCAATTAATCAGAATCAACCACTGCAGAGAAAATGTTCACATGTTGTACAATGATTTTATAGAGAGTTTGAGCTTCATCAGCATTATTCTAAAGGGCACTCATCAAAAATATGATTTTTTTTTAGGCGAATATTAATTTTATTAATTTTTTTCTGTGTGTCATCTTCATTTACTCTTCACCAGTAACAGATATACTGAAATTTACACATTTCAGCAATTCCTCATTTTTTTCCCTTTACTATGACACCAAAAGTATTCAAATAGACCTTGTGGTTGCAGAGATATACTCATTTTATTATGGATATGCAATTTTCGAGAAAAGGCCTAAAAAATAGGCTGGATTTTAAGAATGAAAGTTTGTGCCAAAACTGAAGAAGATCCCCCGAATCATTACAAAGATTACAGTAACAAGAATCAAAATCATGTGATTAAATGTTACAATTTTTTGTTCATCCTTGAGTCCTAGTGAATGTTTGTGCCAAATTTGAGGAAGTTCCATCAAGACATTACTGACATATTGTGTCCACGATTATTGGATGGATGCATGTACTTACAGTATTATTGTCAGTGAGTAGACATGAAAATGAATGCATCCACACCTGTGCAAAATCGATTTAGTACTGTTTTACAAAGTTCTGCATGAATGAATAAAACCACTTTTTGTCCTGCTACAGACATGCTTCATTTGAGAATCAAACGCAGGTCTCCCAGGCAGCAGGTATAAATTCTACCATCATTAAAACGATTGCAGACCTTTGGCAACTCAGTTAGTGGTCATTTAAATGTATTAAGGTTTAACCAGCTGGTGATCCGTAAACATCATAAACCATGACACTGTTCACCCTTGAAATAGAGTACACAAGCCACCTCTAATAATAAAAAGTGACAATATCACTATCGGCCGCATTTCCCAGATTTGTTAAGAAGCTCTTAGCGCTAAGATCTTCTTTGGAGCGCTCTTAAGAGCGCAGTGAAAGAAGAACGTGTTTCCCAGAGTCGTTCTTAGCTTAAGAAGATCTTTCACTAAGAAGGAAATGTAAGATCGAGCTGACCCACTCTTTCGAGTCTTCTTAGCGACTTTTTAGCACTTTTTCAAGGCAAATCAATATCACACTAAGCAAGATTTAAACAGTGCACATCGTATGTTTAAAACATATTAAATATGTGCCGAAATAAAAAATAGAGATAAAAAATAAAATAAGAACAATAAATAACCTAAATATGAGGAATAACGTGTGCTCTGCACATCAGGCACACAAATAAAATTAATCATCATGACTATCATTTATCATAATTTTTACGCACACATCCACGTCCCATATCTGCATGAACATCAAAAACAGCCGTTCTTAAATCAACCCCTAGTGTCGCTGTTGCATCGTGTTTTTATGCAGTGGGCAGCTTCTTGGTGTGGTGGGGGCATCGCAAGCAAGGGTTAGTGTCACGGAGTGTGGCAGCCGTGACACCGATCCTCCCGTGCCATTTTATACTGGCACTAAAAAGACTGTCACGCATTAACACTCCACTGCCTAAATATATATGTAGCCTATATACATATGTATAGCATTGATCATTCAGTGATGATGAGAAAAGAAAAACGTGTTGACCACCAAAATAATTTTCTATTGGGTGGATTTGAACCCAGACCACAGCAATGCTTCAACATGCAGTGGGGATACTCTATGAAGTGAGCTATTTGCTACCTTTTCATCCTTTCCAGAGTTGTCTGGCTGTAAACCAGCCAGCCCCTGTGCACATTTTTATTTTCACACACATCAATCACATGGTCAAGCAGCCGTCTGGCCGCATCATTACGCGGCTGTGCCGTGTCATCTACGGCCAGTCCGTCACTGCCCGTGACCAACGCGGCAACAACAGCCAACACAGTCTCACCCCTTTGCGTCAAACGGTTGACGCTTGGTCAAGGCCCCTTACGTCAATATACTGACGTGGAGGGGGTACCCTCGAGGTCGTTTCTCGACGAATAGGGCCACTCATAGACTTGAATGCAAATCCCTCATAGTCGGATTTTGACGAAGGGGGGCGGGACCGTTTCTCCCTCACTCCCAGTGCGTCAACAGCCTGACGAACGGTCACTGTCCCTCCTCGTCACATGCCTGACTCATTAGGTGCCCGTTTTTCGTCAGGTTTTGACGCGCTCGGCTTTCAGTTGATTCCAATGCAGTTCCCTTCACGGCGATATGTGACGCTCAGAGCAAGTGATCCAGCGGCTGCGGCACTGACAGACGCTGTGAGCAGAGGAAAACTTTTTTTTTTTTTTTAACTTTTCCTTAAAGCTTTATTGAACCTGATGCTGCTGTGTCTGACGTAGCTTTCGGCAAGGACGTCCTTTCGGTTATTTATTTATTTATTTATTTATTTATTTAGTGATCATGGTGTTTGGTGCAGAATAATCAATCAATAAATAAATAAATAAATTACGTCCTTGTCGGAAGCTGCGTCAGAGGGGGTTGTGGATTCTACAGGTGAAGACCACTTCCGCGTTCAAAAAGCTGCTCTGTTTAATCAATATTCTGAAGAAAGATCTGGTTATTAGCCATAACGCTGTAACCATCCAAGGAAGACTGTGTAACAATATTATGTGCTTCTGCTGAGTCCAAAAGCCCTTTGTAATATCAACTTTATTTTAAGAAAACACGCTTTGTTTCCAATGTCATATCACGGAGAAGCACTACATTACCCATAATCCTCATATTTATCAGCGACGTGTCTGATTGGTTGAGCTTGCTGTTACCAGCAAATGAAAAAATAAAACAAATTGAGCTTATATTATTTTCTTAGTAACTAAAAGGTCTTAACATCTTTTTTGTTTTCAACATTGAATAAAAAAAGGGTGCTATATTGTTAAAATTCAACAATAAAGTGCATAAAAGTTGGCTTGACTTCTTTCTTTTTTTTTCATAATTTTCACCAGCATCTTTCTGGTCCACATCACATCATATTTATTGTAATTTTTAATTCAATGAGTGACATTTTATTTTTTATCTGAAAAACATTATTATGAATTCAAGGGTCAGAGGTCACTGATTAGTGTTAAATTTAACCTTTTTGACCCTGTTTCCTTGAATAAATCACTAAGACTTTGATGCGGGAAGCTGAGATTTTGATTTGATTTTGTTCAGAGCACTAGGGACAAGTTTCTGTAGAATTTCAGACCTGTCGGACGTCCAGAAGGGTCACAGCTGACCGTCCAGGCTTGTTTCTCAGCCTTCAAAGCCTAGATTTAGAAGCCTTTTGTCTAATAACGTCTACATCCTTGGGGTTATAAGGCTGAAAGTTTCATGCATTTGTCGGGGCCTAAGGCCATCCACCATGTGCAATTTTTCAAACCCGTGCGACCTTCACAAGTGTCAAAGGTCACTGATTTGTGACCTTTTTGACCCGTTTCCTTGAATAAAACACCAAGACTTTGATGCAGGAAGATGAGCTTTTAAAATGTGGTCCAGAATGTTAGTAGATTGTGTGTGCAAAAGATTCAGAGCTCTGTGACATTCAGAAGGGTCACAAATAGCCAAAAAGCAATGCTCCTTTCTCTGACCTCATATTAAAGGAGAAATGCAATTCTTTAATAGCTTCCAGGTGCTTTGGCCTATCAGGCTGAATTTTTAGCTAAAGGAGCTGGTGTACGATCAGGAAGTAGGGGAGCTGTGCATAAAGCCAATTGGTAAGTGTCAAAGGTCACAGGGGTCAAACATCAAAGTGAATCCAGCCATTCCTGCTTTTTCTCAACAAAACATACACGCTTTAAGTTATCATCATGAAATATTAATAGGTTGTATATCAGAGAGTCCTCTATCAGAATATTTTGGTCCGTTGCTCTAGGGGCCCCAGGGGGCCCCGGGGGGCCACTTGGCTTTCCCATGCTCCCACAGAGTTGGGTCTCGGGGTGATGGATAAGGGCCTCACCATGAGTCCACAGGCCAAGTTTCAAGTGATTTGGTCGGTTTCTATGGAAACGGCGGCCTCAAGGATACAGAGGAATGCGACTGTTTGAAGCCCCGCCTCTCGAAAAGTAATGGCTCGATCAGGACCAAACACACATCTACGCGTTCGTCTTGGGCCCCCGAACCATATATTACGAAATCAGAACTGTACGACTTTTGGAAATGTGTTTTGTCTATTTCGGCTTTTCTGACTAAGAGGGTCTCTCAAGCTTTAAGTCTGACAGACTCTGAGCCTGAAAAGCCAAAATGGACAAAACACATTTGCAAAAGTCATACAGTTCTGATTTTGTAATACATGGTTCGGGGGTCCAAGATGAATGCGAGATGTGTTTTTGGTCCTGATCGAGCCATTACTTTTCGAGAGGCGGGGCTTCAAACAGCCGCATTCCTCTGTATCCTTGAGGCCGCCGTTTCCATAGAAACCGACCAAATCACTTGAAACTTGGCCTGTGGACTCATGGTGAGGCCCTTATCCATCACCCCGAGACCCAACTCTGTGGGAGCATGGGAAAGCCAAGTGGCCCCCGGGGCCCCCTGGGGCCCCTAGAGCAACGGGACCAAAATATTCTGATAGAGGACTCTCTGATATACAACCTATTAATATTTCATGATGATAACTTAAAGCGTGTATGTTTTGTTGAGAAAAAGCAGGAATGGCTGGATTCACTTTGATGTTTGACCCCTGTGACCTTTGACACTTACCAATTGGCTTTATGCACAGCTCCCCTACTTCCTGATCGTACACCAGCTCCTTTAGCTAAAAATTCAGCCTGATAGGCCAAAGCACCTGGAAGCTATTAAAGAATTGCATTTCTCCTTTAATATGAGGTCAGAGAAAGGAGCATTGCTTTTTGGCTATTTGTGACCCTTCTGAATGTCACAGAGCTCTGAATCTTTTGCACACACAATCTACTAGACATTCTGGACCACATTTTAAAAGCTCATCTTCCTGCATCAAAGTCTTGGTGTTTTATTCAAGGAAACGGGGTCAAAAAGGTCACAAATCAGTGACCTTTGACACTTGTGAAGGTCGCACGGGTTTGAAAAATTGCACATGGTGGATGGCCTTAGGCCCCGGACAAATGCATGAAACTTTCAGCCTTATAACCCCAAGGATGTAGACGTTATTAGACAAAAGGCTTCTAAATCTAGGCTTTGAAGGCTGAGAAACAAGCCTGGACGGTCAGCTGTGACCCTTCTGGAGGTCCGACAGGTCTGAAATTCTACAGAAACTTTGTCCCTAGTGCTCTGAACAAAATCAAATCAAAATCTCAGCTTCCCACATCAAAGTCTTAGTGATTTATTCAAGGAAACAGGGTCAAAAAGGTTAAATTTAACACTAATCAGTGACCTCTGACCCTTGAATTCATAATAATGTTTTTCAGATAAAAAATAAAATGTCACTCATTGAATTAAAAATTACAATAAATATGATGTGATGTGGACCAGAAAGATGCTGGTGAAAATTATGAAAAAAAAGAAAAAAAGAAAGAAGTCAAGCCAACTTTTATGCACTTAATTGTTGAATTTTAACAATATAGCACCCTTTTTTTATTCAATGTTGAAAACAAAAAAGATGTTAAGACCTTTTAGTTACTAAGAAAATAATATAAGCTCAATTTGTTTTATTTTTTCATTTGCTGGTAACAGCAAGCTCAACCAATCAGACACGTCGCTGATAAATATGAGGATTATGGGTAATGTAGTGCTTCTCCGTGATATGACATTGGAAACAAAGCGTGTTTTCTTAAAATAAAGTTGATATTACAAAGGGCTTTTGGACTCAGCAGAAGCACATAATATTGTTACACAGTCTTCTTTGGATGGTTACAGCGTTATGGCTAATAATCAGATCTTTCTTCAGAATATTGATTAAACAGAGCAGCTTTTTGAACGCGGAAGTGGTCTTCACCTGTAGAATCCACAACCCCCTCTGACGCAGCTTCCGACAAGGACGTAATTTATTTATTTATTTATTGATTGATTATTCTGCACCAAACACCATGATCACTAAATAAATAAATAAATAAATAAATAAATAACCGAAAGGACGTCCTTGCCGAAAGCTACGTCAGACACAGCAGCATCAGGTTCAATAAAGCTTTAAGTCAACCGTTTGACGCAAAGGGGTGAGACTGTGTTGCAACAGCGGAGAAGTTTCTAATCAGGCCCGCCGACACCTGTGTTAACCCCATGTTTGATAAGTGGAAATCCCGTTTTCGGTTTATTCATCGCCCGTCGGTGTGGCTGCGCTTGTCACTGTGTGTGATTTATGCGCGTATTAGGTGGCGTGTGATATAAGAATCGATTTGCCTGGCATCGATTGATTCAGTTTCAGTACTGTGGTGGTGGACAGCTCCCGTTAAGAGCTTCTTAAGAAGCTTCTTTGGCGTGATCTTAAGAAGGCAGTTAAGAACGCATCTGGGAAACACCCGTATCTTAGCGCTCCTTCTTAGCCGAACCCTTCTTAAGAGCCTTCTTAAGACCTTAAGAAAGATCGAATCTGGGAAACGCGGCAGTGATTCTGACCCTATATGTTACTTGGCATTGGATGGAAACGGAAATATGTGATGCTGGGATGACTAAACATGCACTATACTACACAATACAGGGATTTGATTTGCACAAATAATAATCTTACAACCAGTTACAGTCTTCACCTTTGTCCCTCATCACTGAACAAATCCAAACATTATCTCCTGGTATTGACATTTGTTTAATCCACAGGAAATTATCATTCTCCCTGTTGAAATGTGAACCATGTATGAGTTTATGGACACATGTAACTGCCCAGCATAGTGATTTGGTCAGTGATGAGGGATTTGGTCAGTAAATGGGAGAGAAAAATAGATGCTGTTTATACCATGCAAATGCACTGCAGGAAGCAGATGTGGGCGTGAATGCTTAAATCGCATGAGGTCCCCGGATAACACTAGTCCACTGTGAATAAAAGATATCACAGGCATTTTCTGTTCAAGTTGTTTTGGGATGCATTTTGCATAAACAGATACAAAAAAATAACCTGTCCTGACTGCAGCAGGCTGTTGGTGTTGTTGAGGCCCAGACAACGAGCCGTTCATGTGTATTCTCCTATGTGTGTCTTGAATGACTCAGTCACTTGGGGGGGGGGGGGGGGGGGGGGGGGGGGGGGGGTAGATAATGAGCAGATGGCATGGGAACACACGCATGCTCCCTGCCATCCATCTGGACAGTTCTGCAGGTGAAGTGTAAAGTGTTCACTCGCAAAAAAAAAAAAAAAAAATGTCTGACATCAAAGTGGTAAACAGCATGGCCGTACATGAAAGAAAAACACAGCGGTATGACTTAAGGCCCCGGACAAGAGAGACTGCTTTTGTCTGTTGATCAGCCAAGGCAGCAGACAGTGCTAAGAGACAGACAGAAAGAGGGAGAGAGAGAGAGAGGGGGGGGGGGACGGAGGGAGATAAACGCACTGTGAAGGACATTCAGAAAGAAAAGTGTACTGTACAGATACTGCGAGCTTTACACAAGAATACATGGCCTTGTCAAATAAAGAAGTAAACATACTGTGGAAGTTCAACAATACAGTCCACTAATGGCTTGAGACATTTCATACTTTTAACAATAGGTAGACCAAACTATTTTTCTTTTGTGTTCGCCCTCAACACAAAATGTGGAAAAGTTGGAAAGATTACTTTTCTATCTATTTCTTTATACAAATTTTCTTTAAAGATACTCAGTTTCAACTCTTCTAAACTAAATAAAACGTTAAAACCTCTGAACATTCAAAATGCTGATAGAACCAAACCTCCATCTTTGTTCACTGTGAGACTGTTAACCCTGAACTGATCCCTGGATAAGAATGAGCCTCCTCCATAGCGCTTGAACAATGAACGCAACACAAGATCCTGAAAACTGCAGCTCCTTTAATAACCACTAGAGCCTGGCTCAAAACGTTAGTCAATCTCTGTAGACTTTCATGTGAAATGGGACCCCTTAAGGCCATTTTCACTTAGTTTTCAGATGGTACTAGGACTTTGTGCAGGGGAAACAGCATTCATTTTCATGCTTCCTCACTGGCAATAGTCAGGGCTCGAGGTGTATTGTTTCCTGCCAATCTGTTCCACCACTATGATGCTTAATTAAAGCTATGGACGACATTGAGAAAGATGGTGAGAAAGATTTGAACTGGTATCTTTATTTATTTATTTGTTTATTTCGGGCATGTCAATTAAATCATCATAATCACACTTCATCTTAGTTCAAATAATACAATACACATGGCCGAAAGGGAAAGCGGGAGAAGCTAAATCTTATCTAGTCCCGCCCCCGTTACCCACAGAATAAAATCTTCATCATCAGTATCGCCTTCCCCTTGGAGCCTCCTAACGACACACCCTCTCCCGCAGAGCAACAAGCTGGCTGGCAGAAACCAAACATGACGCCAGCTTTGAATGCGGAGTAACAATGTCGGAGTCACAAGTCACAACTTCCACAATAGAAACGAAAGATTACTTGTTCAACAAAAACTCTGCTGTATCAGCGTCGCTTTTCAGGCCCATATCTTGCTGGAGCTTTCTCCACTGGTCAAACGATGACCCATGTTTACTCGGCTTTGAGCCCTCAATTTGTCGCTTCTCCTCTTCATCTCTGCCTTTTCAGTGGCAGACTTGCGCTTTCTTTTGGTCTTTGCTGGTGGGGCCAGCAAAGACCACTTGCTGCTGTCGGTCTCTTTCTTCTCCATACCTGAAACCCATGTAGCTGAATTGCTCAGGGCCTTACAAACTACTCGTAGTTTCAAATGCAAAAGGGGGTTTGGACGAGGAGCAGGAGAGTGTCAAAATTGAGCGAGGGGATTGGATGGAGGGTACGAGAGAGAGAGTGCAAATTTGAGCAAGAAACTCCATATAGACCATATGGCTGTGATTGGTCAATTTGTTTGCAGACCCACAGCTGCTAGAGAGAATGGATTTTTTTGGTTCCTTTTGCTCTTCACATTGTGTAGGTACTGTAGGTAGTACTACTGGGCCATAACCACCATCTAAATGATGTTAACTCATTGAGTGCCGCGCTCCTTTCCAAAGTTTTAGTCAAGTGTACCGGCAATTTAGACCATTTTTGACGATTTTTGTAAAGCCATAGTGTATTCTATATTATTGCCACCAACACATACTGTGGCTCATTTGAAAGGTGAAACTTTATGCTTCAAATGGCCACAAAACCGTTTGTTTCTACGTGCCTCCGTTGCTGAGAAAACTCAAGCTAAACATGGCTGGGTTTCACCAAAATCCCTGCTTTTTTTCTAGAAAAGGAGATACAGCGTCTTTTATGAAAGGTGCTCTGTTTGTGCCTGTCGCTCTTCTGACACTTGCATTTCTGGATCAAAGGGCTCGTGTAAGATAAATATATACAACAATTGTTGTTCTATTCACAAAACCACCATCGGGGGCAGGCGCCACTAATCAACAATAACACAGACGCACCGTGCCGTGTCACAGCCTCTCGCCACGGAATGTGATGGTCTCTCGGCCAAAAGCAGGTCGGGAACACCGGCCCCACCGGTGGTCGTGGTCCTACTGTGGTACAGGTCGGTGGTGCCGGTCGGTCTGCGTTGGCCCAGAGACCATCACATTTTACCGCAGGAGGACACGGTGTTGCTCGAGATGAAAACCGGGCGGGACTGTCGGCTGAGAGCTTCTTGTTTGGGCTCCGAGCTGCTGGAGCCTCGCGGGTGAGAGCGGAGCAGCTGCTGGATCCACATGCAGAACTCCGTTTGCAAAAGCAGAGTTATGATAAAAACTTCCAGATCATGAGCTGTCATGAGACTTTGATCGTCATCTATTTCAGTTCTGCTCGTCGTAGTCACCAAATTTACACATCAAGTGTGTTAACGTGTCTAGTTTCATAATTTTTTTTAAAAAAGTAAAAAACGTAAAATCTCGTTTTTGGCACTCAACGCATGGGAACGAAAAACGAGAAATTACGTGCTTACGGGCACTCAATGAGTTAATAATAATGATCAATCTTTCTCAACATCAACCCTAGCTTTAAGGAATAACAGGAAGAAATTCACAGGGATTACTAGTTACATGAAGATGATGGTAAATATTGTACATTTGTTGTGCAATTACTGTACATGTGCTGAAGGTTGAGTCTGTATTTTCAATTCTAGTGACCTCAGAAAAACTTAAAGACAGAATAAACACAGAAATGCCTCTATCAAGATGCTGTCATGATTAAAGGATCAGACAAAACAGAATCAAATCATGTTACTCATTGGGTGTCAGGGATGTTTAACCACAGGAAACTCTAGAGTGGCATTGTGTTGATGTGAATAACTAATATCTTTCATGTGTCGCTGGAGCTGTGTTTTTGTTTTGTTGCATTTGAGCACCCTTTTAATGCTCTAAATATCCCATTTCATGGTGTGTTTCAACTCATCTATACAAGTTCATGTTGAGAGAACCAACAGTGAGGTGTTTTCACGGTGCTTGTCTGAAGATGTTTCATCGCGGGCTAAAGTGATATAACTACAGGATGTACAGTAATTCATCACAAGCTCTCTGCAGTGAACAGTGGTGTTCATAAATACTGGTGAAATTGTTGGAGTATGAAGGATTAATGTTGACTCCTTGTCACATGGTGTTGTCTTTGGGGAGGGGGGCAGGCATTTCACAGCCAAAATTCTCCTGCACTGAAAGGCACTTAAGATAAAATCCAATGGATCTGATTGGTCCCCTGGTCCCACAGAGCCACCACAAGGCTCTGCTGAATAATGTATCACATGTAACCAAGCAAGATCTCAAAGTCACATCAGCATTAAATATGCATGCAGCATGTAAAGCATGTGAAATCACATGTTGAACTTGGATTTAATGTGTCATCAGCTCCAGAGCAGAAAGCAAAAACTGCACCTCGCCTTTGACTCCCATCCCCCATGATCCTAATTACCTTTGCTGGAAGAGCTTTCACTCTCCACCCGCTCTCACCCTGCCCACCACCACCCACTTTCTCCTGCATCCGTCATATAACATATCTCATTCAGTGCATGATTAGTTAATATTTCCTCCTTTAGCAAATGAGTTAATCAGACACAAACTTCTATTTATCTATTACTTTTGTGCTTAAAATTTACAGTTTTCTTTTTGTTTTATGTTATGCAACTTTCTTCTGCTAAGCAAAGGTTAAAAACTTGGTTAGATAGAAGAACGACTCGCACAAGTTGACACCATCCAGCAATGAATGGAATGAATCTTATCTGGCATTTGGAGAACTCTGCCTCTAACATGTGTAATTCATGTGGCTGAGATCTATTTTCAGTGTGCACAATGAATATGGAAGTGAACAAACCGCTTATCTCTCGTCAGAACAATTTGTTAAGTTAGTAAGTTATGCATACAGATACAACTTTTCTATTGGCTGACTGTATATCGATTGTCTTGCATAAATAACTGTGCAGCAACCGTTTTATTTTAACCTACAGTATGAATCAGTTATCAATAGCTTGCCTCTAGGTTGTACAGAAAAGATAGACTTTTCTGAACAACACAACTTCTGATAGCTATACGGAAAGATTTTTATTTGGTTGATGTTACTGTGTGTGACCCAGTTAAAGGCTAGCAATTTAGACACACACACACACACACACACACACACACACACACACACACACACACACACACACACACACACACACACACACAATGTCTATATAGATGAATAACTTTATTCAATCACACTGATATAAATAATTCAAATGACTGACACATTTGTCTTGTTAATTTTATTCCAGTGCAGCAATGCAAACATCACTCATCCTGACTCATACCATTACATCACTAAATTGAACTGTGATTGGGATCTGACCATGGCACAAACAACTGGCACCTGTTTTTGGAGAATTCATTATCTGACCTCTGAATACTTACTGAATGCTGTAATACTGAATATCTAAGATAACCTAACAGTGAAAGACAAAATAAAAAATACTGGATGATAAAACATCAGCGAATAAAATAAAGTCAATAAATGACCTGGGATGAGTGATGATGCAGTAATATATAGTGGAAAATGCTTTGTTCTGAAAAGACACAAATGAAGCTTGTCTAATCTCAGGGTGCTCCACATGCTGAGGGCTCTAACAGAGAAGACCTGTCACCTTTGGCTGCTACACTGAATAACTGAATCAAGGACCACCAGCAGGGCATTCTCAGGCACATAGGGATTGACATAATGTAGACCAATGTAACTCAGTAGCAGACTGTTTCAAGAGATTTGACAGAGCTGAAAAAAATCCATCTAAATCAAAATGTACTCCAAGGTTTACAAGAGTCTGCTTCATATTTTTAGTATGGGAACCAAGCTGTGCAGCAGCCCGGTAAAGCAGTGAGTGGCTAGAATCTTCCCAACCAAAGACAGCAACCTACAGTAGATGTCATCATTAAATTTAATAAGGTTTCGGCACATCCAACATTTAATAGCACTGATGCAGGTAAAGAGAATGTTTACTCAGCTGGAGATGCTGGATAATACTTGAGAGGAGAGGGGGCAGAGGGGAAACACATTGAAAACAGCAGAAACAACAAAATAGGTTTTATTGAAGAGGTGTAGCTGATGAGCAAGGAACCAAATAGACTTGTTAGGATGCTGAGGATGTCAGTAATAGTGGGATTGGTTAGAGTGAGAAGACATTGGTTAAATACTGGGGATGACACAGTAGCACAGTGGTCGGTCTCCTTCAGCCTGATTGTGTTTTTCCTCCAGTGGGTTCTTCAGTTTCCTTCTACTGACATGTACTGTAAGAGAATAGACCTTGAAAAGCATGAGCATTATAGCTTATGGATGAATAGGTAGTTCTCTACACTTCCTTCCATCAAGTACCTCTCTTCAGTACTTTCCACATATTTTAGTAGAAAAAAAAATCAATAAATACAACAATGTCCTCCGTGTTATCCACTTTTCCATCACAACATGTGCATTGTATGGACTTTGTCATTCTTCAGACCATCTCACCTGACTTCCCAGAATACATTTCTGAACAAAAGGAACACAATGTTAAACCAACACTAAGTAACTTTTCAACCTTCATATAATATTTAAAGAACTTTTGAGATGGTACATTGACTTACAACAGGTTGTAACCTCTGTCAAAACACTACCACTTTGGTCCACTGGCACTGCTAAACTCAACCAAAACTTACAGTTCTTAAGTATTGCTTTAAGCATGCAGTATATGTCCCTTAAGAGAGCATGAGGAGCACATAGAAGGACCCATGAATGATTTCAGTGTGATTTGACCAGGTTAGTCGTGCACTTCAGCTTCTTGTGGCCAAAATGGGAAACTAACATGAAATCATGACACAAAGATTCACCTCATTTTCTTCATAATTGCTCACAAAGCATGGTCAGGATTACTGCATTGGTTATCTTCAAATAAAGTCCTTGTTGGGCAGCATAACTGAAACTTTTTTTTACCACTAACATTGGCTGAGAAGGTAGAGCAGCTCATCCATCAATCAGAAGGTGGTTCAATCCTCAGCTCCTCCATGTGTGGAGGTGTCCTTCAACAAGCTGTTGTACCCCAACATTACCTCTCATGACTGTGTGATATGTGGGAAAGATCCAGTTTCTTAAAGCCTGACCAACAGTGACAGCCAGTTCATAAAGTGCTTGGTCAGGTTGTTATATACTACTATGAAATTAATCTCATAATAGGTAAATTAGGTTATACATAGAAGTATATGAGTAAATAAATAGATTGTTAGGCGAATGCAAAGCTACATAAAACATTAAATTGGTATTTAATATTGATTTAGATGGTGTTTCATAGTGTGTATCCTTTGTTCACAGAGCAGTCTCTGTCACTTTTTGTGTATCCCATTGAGTGCAAAGTCAGAAATGTACATTGGTAACAGTCAGTGGTGAGAGCAGAAGCTTATACACAGAGAAACCAGATTCACACACAATGTAGAGTTTCTAAGTGACATGAGTTGTGAGTCTTGTGAGGAAAGTGGAGGTCTCAGAGGAAACTCTAAATTAACATGCAAACGCCACACAGAAAGAAACTGGACAGCTGGTGGATTTGAACCCAGGACCTTCTTGTGGTGAGGCAACAATGCCAAAAAAAAGAAAAGAAAAGTGTTGTGTTAATCAGAGCATGACTACAAGTGCACAAGCTGGTAGCTAGTCATTACCCACGGGGCCGAGGCATCCTGAATCTCTGGAAGGGGTTAAATGACATAATAGTTTATGGGCTGGTGGAACATGTCTATTAGAAATTAACAAAGTGTTTTAATTTGAGATTAGGGAGAAAAAATGTCACGCATGTAAAATGGTGTCATTTGAACAAGTGACATGTAATCTCAAAATATATGTTTGATTTTCAATTGATGAAATAGATGATGACTTCTCATCATCTCTGCCATTTAAACTGTGTGCATTTGAATAAAGTGATAAAGGGGGTGAACTATTCCTTAAGCAATGTACGTGAACAGTATCTATAATAACTGATCAATATGCGTAAGAACTTCTAGTGGTATCAAGGACTGTTCAAGGCCTTTTTCTTTCATTTGTTTGTTCATTTATTCTTCTTATTCCTCCATAAATTGTGATGTATATTCATCAGACTTATATTATATGGTGATGATGTTGCAGAGTTTTGAGGTTGTTGATTTTTTTTTGTCTCTCTGTCCACTGCTTTATTGACAAGATACACAGAAATTGTTTATTGTTTATTTTAATTGGATCCCCATTAGCAGCTGCACAGCAGCCACTAATCTTCCTGGGGTCCACCCATAAAATCACATAGAATGAAAGAAAAAGTTAAAATAAAAATATTAATAATAATAATAATAATAATAATAATAATAGAAAAAAACATACACTAATGATAATAATATCAACCACTGCAGCAATAATCAGAGATATGATAACAATTAAGTGAAATCAGGTAGAAATAAAATAAAACAGAAATGATAATCTAATTCATCAACTATGTGTATTTATATGTGTACGTCTATGCTGTATGCACTCTTTATGTGTGTCTTTAACATGAGCAGTATTGCTGCCATAATGTATTCTGTGTGAATACGTCTCTCAAAAACATTAATAAAATAGAAATAAATGAATAAAATAATAAGGCGTACGGAAATTTTGTTGACCAATTGCAACACAATTCTAACAGTCAATGTCTCATCAAATTCTTAAACCTACTGTATATCTACAAGCTAACCAATCAGAAAACAACATATTTCTGTCTTTTTTGAAGTTGCTTTTATAATTATGCCACAGCGCTATGATTCACAGACACTCATCAAACACTCTGACATGGTTCAAACTGACACTGTAGAGCCTGGTTCAGATTAAGATTTTATCAAAATCATCTCACACAAGATGTAAGAACCACTGCTCTTGCACTTGTGTTTCGTTTTTGTATAAAATATTCTTTTTGGGCTTTTTTCTTCTGCGTGTTAATGTGTGGCTTTATGAAATATATATTAGGTCTAATTAACTTGAATAGTTGATGCTCGTAGTTTGACAACATCATATTTGCTGTAGTATATGATAGTAGAGGTGCCAAGATGAAGTAAAAAGCATCCCCACCAACGTCAGAGGAACTTATTAAGTTTTAATGAAATATATTATAAGGCTCATTAAGCTCCTGGGAAAATAGGCAGTGGTGCTACTTGACACAGTTTAGGCCACATGTTAAATGAATGAATTGATAATTTAAACTCATCTATCTCCTCTGACAATGAGATGAAATATGCCAGGCTCTGTCACATTTATCTTAACAGGTGAATTATTGATCTACCACATTGTTTGTTATTTGATCATTTGATACTAATTAATCACACCAGCGTGTCACACTCTCAAAGAGAAAGATTTTTTTCTTTTTACAATTTGGGAAAAGTGATTAAGATGAAGTCAGCTGACAGTTTTGACCTGCAAGATTTCTATCATGAACCAAAACTCTATAATTCCTGGCGGGAACCGTAATTTCCATAATGATGAATCTGCAGTTCTTTCAACCAAAATGTCAAAATGTTTTTTTGACCCCTTCACTTTTTTCCCCACGTTTCATTCAGTTGCTCAGTAATAGGATTGTGTTGAGGCTGCATTAGACATTCCCAAGAAGAAAGATGTCCTCAATCACTGTGTCACAGTTCAGTCACCCAGCTCCCACTCAGTAGTTTTCCATTGACCCGGCCTCTCCCTTGCCTGCCAGCCACGCCCACCTTATCAGTTAACTCATCTCACCTGTGCACACAGCTGCTCCTCATATCCAATCAGGAACAGCATTTAAGTCTCTCCTGCTCACACAGTCTTTGCCAGATTGTTATTTGCCTCTCAATGTAAAACCTTCCTGCGAATTACCTTTGACCGGACCTTGCTTGTCTTGGACATACTGAGCTTGTGCTGCATTTGGGTCCATGCACACATTTCTCTCTGACAAGTCTACAACAACCAGGGGCACAGGGCCTTATTGTGAGGGCAGGAACTGGTGGTGATTCTGGGCTGAATTCTGGAGATCTTGTGTAGAGATGAAGAAACCACCATAAGGACAACCTTCACTGCATTTGAAGAGGCACATGATAAAATGTGAATGAATGAATCGGAGGGGTCTGAAGACTTCCTCAATGTTCTGTGTATCAAACTTATAAATCACCTTTTCTCACCAAGGAAAAGCAGTTTTAGATGCTTTGTAAACTTTAATATGAAATAAGGGACCACTGGATGTGAACCCAGCAGGTGAAGCAAAAGCAGAGAGCACAATTAGTCCAAGTCAGCGCTTGGAAGCAAACACAATCTTTAGAATATAAGCACTAAATAAAACTGATCTTATAACACCTACATTCAGGATTCCTCATTTTCTGTGTTTGATGTTGTTTCTTAATGAGTGCTGTATACAACAACAGGATGGTGTGGGCTTCCGTTTCTTCACAGGCTCCACTGTTGGCAGCATTTTTCTCCCTCCAAACAAACTTAAAAACGCCTCTACTCGGAACAGATGGTTATGGACGCACTGGCCCAGAAAAAAGTTCAATGGATTTCATCTTTCTGTCCATCAAAACAGATGGAAATCTGACAGAGACAAACACGTCATCATTCCTTTCCAGACAGCTCTCAATTTATAGGTAATTGGTTATAACATATAGAAACAGACACGATGGATAAGAGAGGCTGCCACCAAATGCTTCAAAAACAGTTCATTTGCAAACAGGACATGATAATATCAGGTGGTTTCACCTGCTGAAGTAGAAGGACAATGACCCTGAACATCTAGCCCATAAACTCCCACAAAAGTTTTTACTTGCCTAAACCTAAAGGCATGTTGAGTTCATCCAGTGTCGCTTTATTAGACTTTCTCTAGCTATGATAAAGAATACTTGAATTTCTGTTGTTGCTGGAGGATTCTTAATACTCAGAATTAAGTGCAACTGCCATGAACGCTTTACCCCCACAATTTGACTCCAACTCAAGGAGAGCAATTTTCTTAACTTTTAAAATTGTGATTTCAATAAGTACACTTTAATACCTTTGAGCTGTATCCCCATTTTACATAATGACTAAGAGTATTTCAATCTTTTTTTTTTTTTCTTTTTTTTTACTTTTTCATAACCGAGGCCTTGAAGTGGTGGAAACGTCTGTTTGTGATGACATGCAGTTGGTAAAAGCCCTGTCTTCAGAGATCCATTTGACATAATAGCACTCTGAATGTAGAAATTACCTGCCATGCAGTCACCAAGGTTTCCGGATTGAGTGGTAGGCTAACAGTTCCCCAACGGCAGATGTAAAACTTTTCCATTTCATTAAAGCTTTGAATTAACTGTTGAAACGGATAATACAACCATTACTAAACAATGGCTTTAAAAAACCAAGGCATGTGCTGAATGTCTGTAGTATGCTCTTTAGTCTTCAGTAGAGCGTTTACCCACACAAAAGCTGTCTTCTTCAACAATAGAAGGCCTCAGCTGGAGCTCCATGTGACCAGACAACCAAAGAGGAGAAGTTTGACAAGCTCTAGTCCTTGTACCCACTCCGCGTCACAGTTATTGTGACTTTGGAACTGGTCTTACCAATGACTAACAATTTTCCCTGTATGTTTTAGTTTTTCTTCACTTAAACTTTTGTTTCCTGGTGTATCTTAAATACAGGCAGTTAGCAGCAGTTAGAGCTGCCATGTAGCTTTTTTTTCAGAGCTTTGATTGCTCTTGCTCTGATTGATCATCACAGCACTTCATCAAAACAGTGTTGCACAAACCCATGTCTACAATGTTTTAAGGACATATCACCGCTAAAGTCTTCCTCAATGGGTTTTTTGGACAAAATACCTTTCCTCCCTTTTTTTTGTTACCAGGATGACAAGTGCTGTCTGATTTAATGTGTTGCCTGAAGAAGAGCTGTCATGACAAAGAATGCTCAAGAATTTCCAACCGAAAGTGCTCAGTGTGGCCACACAAAAAGGATGGAACGTTATGAACATAGAAGAGCTACGATCACCAAAGGGCAATAGTGATCACTGTCAGGTTTTAGTGTGACTAGACCCAACACGGCACAGAAACTAACAAGGTACAACAAGATTATATTTATTACTCAATGGCAGAAAGGCAGGAACACAGGACTAACACAAGGGACACATGGACAACTGGGTATAAACACAGAAAATTCAACAAAGACAAGGCACATGTGGGGAAATCAACACATGTGAGACACGTTAGGTAATCACGAAGGAAGCACACAGGAAGACAGGACACTGAGGCCCCGTTTACACGACAACGCTCGCGGATGAAAACAGCAAAATAGTTCATAGATGTGCCGATCGCTTAGATGGCGACGGTGTATTTGTCACGTGGCGAGGTTTGTTTGAAATAAATAAACTAAATAATAATTTAGTTTAAAAGTGAATGTTGCCGACAACGCCACCTAGTTGAAGAGCCTAGGACTCTATAACTATTAGGCACAGGTTCTTTTTAAAATCAGGTTGAGCAGAGTTAAAAACCACAGTTAAAATGAGAAGTTCACCAAGATTTATTACAGAAAACAGTCCAAAGTTTCTCTCTGTGGTTCACACAGTCCTGGATGGCTCCTCTCAGGCCCAGGTGTCAGATCCACAACTCCGGCCGTCTTTCCTTCGTCTATGGTCCACACTCTTCCCCTCGGGTCCGGCACTCGATCCGCCTGTTAATACAGAAGACACAGCCACCAGTTCTCCGAACACACCAGCACACACTTCTACTCTTTTCTGCCTGGCCCTGCAGCTGGTCCCCTCTGTGTCTGCTGCCCAATATGGGAAAAAACAACGCTCACGCTTTTCCTGGGTGAAAACAGAGTTGTTGCGCCAAACAGACACAGGCCGCTGCACTTCAGGTAAGGTAGGTGTGTCTTCTCCCGCTGGTGGTCACCTGGTTATCTGGCTGGTCCTCTACTCATGGCGTCTGTTATGTCATGTATGTCATGTCATGCATGCGCTATTTCCCCATACAATTAAAATAATATGAATCAATTATGCAAGCACTCTTAGTAACAATATTTTAAAATGGAGGGTTGTATCAAAAATTCAATATTTCTAAGGCTGTAGAATTTGTGATATTCAGAACACTGTCAAGTCTCCAGCAGTAAAGGTGCCTTTAAATGGAAACTGCTAATGATGTGGTCATGATGATGGTGGTGATCTGCCAAAATAAGCCTGTGGTAAAATGCTAATGCTGATTGGCATGGAGTACATTAGCACATTAACAACGGTTATCATCTTACAACTCCTTAAATGAACAGTAATTACACCTGTTCAGCTTCTTGCATTAAACATTTCGCTGGCACTCCAAATGTACCAATGCAATTAAGTGCTGACAAAATAGTGGGTTGTGCTGGGCAGGTTCTGAAGGGCCTTGTTCTGCCCCTCGGCTAAACAGCAAATGAATGAAATGAATAATAAAGAGAAAGCAGCACTCGGATCCTGAGGGTTAGTGGCCCTGATGTGTAAGTGTGAAAAAATAAAAACTAACCAGCAGATGTGTGGCGTTACTAGCCAACACAAACAGAGCAGAGAGACGTTACAGCAGCACTGAGACGCAGGGGAGGGCAGCTCCTATCAAACAGCTGTTGACTGGATGCTGCTGTGCAGTATTGGTAGGATAGAAGGAAGGAGGGAGGGGTCCACTAGGACTGCATAAGGAAACTGCACTCTTCTAAGATGATGACTGAAATTCAACAATAGCTGTACTGTTACCCTCAAGATTAGGCTCAGCATGTGAAAAGACCAAAATGTGGAGAAAGAGAGGAGTGTGATTCCTAAGGGGCCCAGACTGGTTGAAAAAAAAAATTGTTGAACATTTTCAGGTGTCTACGCTGATTTGTTTGTTTTTGTAGTAAAACAAATTAAACACGAATCAACTAAGGTTGGACTGTGTTTTACAAATGAAACCTCGTGGATGAGCTCAAGAAGGGTGTTACTGATTGTATGGCAGGACGAAGGAGGGCCCAGGCGGGGTTTGAACCCTAGTCTCCCAGGTAAGAGTCATGCCTGATTGCCATTCAACCAAAGGCATATCCTGGGGCACATGATCAATTGAAGGCATAATGTCAGGACCGTCAACTGTCACAGTACGTTGGCAAGGCAGAAGTCTCAAGCCTGGATTTACAATGAAATCACTCTGCTCTGCTGTAAGCCGAGGAGAAAACTTCTTGTATACTTCCTTGTATCCTACAACCTTTATCCAATGAGGAAAGAGAACGGCATGAAGGGCTGTGTGTGCAGCCAAGGGATGCGCGTGAATGTGGTGACGTAGGGACGAGGACCAATAGATCCATGACGAGGGCGGGGGCTGCTAACTCCATCGGCTGACAAAAAGTTAGCCAAAACGACCGGATCGCTTACTTCTGCTTTAATAATGTTGGTGATGAGTGGGGAGATGACAGGGAGGCAGTCCTTAATGAGTTTGGATTATCTTATGATTTGAATTTAAACATAAAAAATAATATATATATAGCATAATTCCTGATTCTTTTCTACCTGCAAATGAGGAGAATGCCATTCAATGTGACCAACAGTTGGTCAACCCCCACAGGAAAAAAACTGACTCCATGATACACATTGATACACATGTTTTTTTTATGTAATGTTTAAATTAAAAACTATTTGAAATGAGATAATCAGATAACTTTGATCATTTTCTATCACTGATAAAGTAATGACCCAGTAATTTTATATTATATATCTCCACAGTCAAAACTGAGAATTTTGTTTCACAATTCAAAGTTTACATTTGAGTACAAGTCCTTGCATTTGCAAACTTGAACTCAAATACAAATATTTTCATTATATAAGCTTTCTGAAACTTTACAGACAGACATCGTGTACTACTATGTTTGCTACCAAGATACAGAGATTTGCAAAACAGCTCCGTCACAAGGTGCAAATGAGTCATGCACACATAGGCTACTACAGAATGTGCAGGCTGCCGTGACCATGGATACCTTTCAGTGCCTTAGATGTTTTTCATGCATTTACAGGCATGCACAGCAGAATCACTTAAAATTAGAGGCTATTACGGCCAACTGAGCAGAACAGAGCACAAACAGGCTTTTTAACGTGACTACTACAGGTAATCATTTTCATCTCCTTCAAGTCTTTCTCACTCAAGAGTCTAGTGGCACATGACTGAAGAGCTGCAGATGATATCACAGCTTCTCAAGGAGCGTAAAACATGCTGGTGGCATGGATCACAGATTACCTGACGGGCAGACCTCAGTATGTGCGACTGGAGGACTGCAGGTCTGACACAGTGGTCAGCAGCACAGGAGCACCGCAG
The DNA here is from genome assembly GCF_045865225.1 of Trachurus japonicus. NCBI lineage: Eukaryota > Metazoa > Chordata > Actinopteri > Carangiformes > Carangidae > Trachurus > Trachurus japonicus. The sequence goes on from NC_140911.1 coordinate 17,401,087, forward strand.
GAGACTGTGCTCTCTCCGGTCCTGTTCAGTTAAGTTAATTTAAATTAGACTTTATTCCCAATTTATCACAGATATCTCTGTTTTTGTGCAGCAACACTACAACGCTGTCCATGGTGCTGAAGTCAGAGTCAAATTTACACAGACTCCCCAGCATATATAACATTAGATGAACTGGTTTGGTATCAGGGGTAAAAAGAAGTGCACTGACTGCAATACAATTCTAAAAATGAGAGAAAACATCCTCTCACCCAGAAGGTTCACAGTCAATAGAAACACTCTTTGAAAAATGCAGTGAGGAAAACAACTACAATGCCTCTTATTCTCTAATAATACCAGCATTATGATATTAATCTTAATTAATCTTCTCAGTGACACATATCCACAGTGTCATTTGTACCAGGATAATTCACTATGCTGCTGAAAGCTTGTGAGTTTAATAGCAGGTGCTGCAAACAAAGAACTGAAATACACATCAACCATCATCAAAATGTTTCTCTTCCAACATCCAATTGTCTCCAGTTTAGAACAAAACAAGAAACAGCACCCGTGTGCTTGTCCTGTAAACAGTGACAGACTGGCACCAAAAAGAGGCCCTGGCGTTTTTGACAGAGAGGCCACACATTACACAAACACTAAATAAATATATAAATTTAAGATGTACAACATTCAGTATATAGTAGTAGTAGTAGTAGTAGTAGTAGTAGTAGTAGTAGTAATAGAGAGGGAGAGAGAGAGAAATCAATTGCTCATGATGATGTGTGATGCTTTAAATACACTTACCTTTAACCTCTCCGACTCTCCTCAGCCCTGCAGATTGATAATTATGGGGAGGATGGAGGAACGAATGGAGAAAATTGGTGGTGCTCATGCTGGGGGCAAAGGGAATAGAAAATAACAAGACAAGTTTAATTACTGTAGAGAACAGAGGACTAAGATGACTTCTCTGTCACATTGTGATCAAACATATGGGGGTCGTGAGCCGGGATGTTACACTGCTGATAGGATGAGGCCTGTGTGACAACAGCGCTCTGGCAGGAAGCCAGACGCCACTGACGCCCCCAGACAAATCCCAACAGGTATGTTACCTCACCTGTATCTCCACTAATGAGTGAAATTACCCACCAAAAATGACAGAATTTTAACCTATGTTATATTTTATTTAATTGTAAATGAGCATGGTTATGTTTTGGGGCTGAACAGTGGTAATCTTCAAACAGAAGATTAATTAATTAGAATTAAAAAACAAAAAGTGTTTGGACACTTGAGTGAAAATATTGGAGGCACATGAGAAAGCGAAAAAAGAAATAGTGAAAATAAAAGGTCTTTTTTTTTTCTTTTTTAATTTCCTGGTTTTTCAATGGCTAATTTGTGGAAAAAAGTGTTTTTCTGTTTCATTTCCTACTTGCCCTTCAGTCAGTTTACTTGTGTACACAACACAAAACCAGCCTTTGCTGTTATTGAACCAAATGAAGGTTATACATTGAAGAGAAGGGTTCACACATTGTTTATGCAAAATGGCTCTAGATCTGGCCTAGTGGGTCAATCTGTCTCATCCATCCTCCTGTGTTTTTGTCTGTTTGTCCACCACCTTGGTCAAGACTGAAATATGTCAGCAGCTGTTGCAAAGATAGACATGAAATGTTGTTCAGGTGTTGATATTCCGCCATAGATACGTGGTGCCACCTGCAAGGACTAATAAGCTCAAGAACTCATTTGTCCTTTGTCACCCTTAATTAACGCTGGATTATTTTTTTGTTGATTGTTGTAGCTGTTGTTGTGTGTAATTTTAACTGTTGTGTTTGTTGTTTTTACTGTTGACTGCTGGCTGCAAAACTATAAAGACTTGTTGGGCCTCATTCACAAACCGTTCATAAGAACAAATTTGTTTTTAAAGGGATGGTTCAACATTTTGGCAAATTGGCCCATTGCCATAATCGCTATAGTCATAGCAGTAGGTTCTTTACCTTTATTTGTTTTGTTTTATTACAAGAGATGCAGACCATATTATCCCTACATACCCACATCTACTCTAACACACACACACACACACACACACACACACAAATCCATACAAGCTCAATCTTAAAGAGCTGCATTACATACAGTGATAATATCATCTTCCCATTGATCCTGTTCACAATGTTGATTTGCTCACACTTCATATTTGGCTGCCATCAGTCCAAGCAATACAGCAAGGCCTCTAAAACACTTATGTAAGAGATTAATTTAAATGTATATTGATTGTGTATTAAGCTCAGTCTTGGTCTCTGTCTGTCTAAATATACCCAGTCCTTGCAGTATACTAGACTACCCAAGAAAATGTCCTCAGACAAGGAGGTTACAGCAAATATGTTTTAGTAATGCAGGCTGGAAATATTGTGCATCAACCACTTGGGCCAGAAAACTCACCTGGGGCAGCCATTTTGTTAGAAATACAACAGAAAAAGAGAAACAACAGTATTAATCCATAATGCATCTCATAATTTGGAAAAAAGACTTGAGAAGACATTAAAGAAGGCAGTCTGTGCCCACTGCAGCCTCAGGTTTCTGTTCTTGGAAACAGGAAATGGTACCTGAAGTGGTCTGAGTCTGACCACAGCACTGGGCCCATGTTAGGGTCAACCTGTTGTTAACTATGATACTTTTCTGTTCACCACAGGTTTAAAGAGTGGGGATGACTGGTGAGTGCATATGGTCATCCATGTCTGGTTTTGCTTTTTCAGAATGAACTGTTCAAATTCACCAGTACCTCCTCCTCTCTTTGCTAATATCCTCACTAACCACAATTTGATAGTATCTATCAAATTGTAATCATACACTTATATAAAGGTGACTAAACTTGACATCTTATTAAATACAAGACCAGACACTTTGGTTACCTATTTATCTTCTTTTTCCTGTATCATTTGAGGACAGTCCTGGATTGAATTAGGAAAGGAAAACCCCATTTATCATGACATCAGCTGCCCAGCAGGCAGGGATGTGAGCTGGCAGCGCTGCTGATGTACTGGCAAAGGCCTCATATTACCACAGCCTCAGGTCTCCCCGTAGCTTCCCTCATGAGCCCCTTGCCTGTCATCAACCCCTGCGTTCCCTCTCCATTTCTCTCCTTTTCCAGGCAGAGACTCCCAGGGGTGACAGGGAGGCGTTGGGTGCCTGAGAGCACGAGTAATTAAAAGGGCTGATTAGAGTGACAGAAGGAGGACACCCAGGGAAAAAACAAGAATGTCCCCTGATAGAGAGAGGGGAGAAGAAGAGCACGGTATAAAATGTAGTGTTGAAGGGCATAAACCTCAGACCAGTCTTCAAGTTAAGATTTTTTTGTCCCCAGTCAGTCTTCAACTGGGGCAAAATCTCAGAGCACCGTACAATGCCAAGCCAACGTTCTCCTCTGAGATCTTTTCAAGGTAAAGCCAAGAACAAGACTCTCGGGCCTACTTCTCCCTGTCATTTTACAGAAACAACACGTACAGTCAGGTCCAAAAGTCTGAGAACACTTTCAAGTCAATAAGAGAGAAGATCTTTATATAGGCCTATGTAGATGTTGCAACGATGAAACACTGCAACAGCAAATGCTGTGCCTTTAAGTGTTGTATTTAAGGTTAAAAGGCTTGTTCAGATCCTTCCAAACTTGTAAACATGGGCTCTAGGGTGTTTTGTAAAGTAAATATAAAGCACTTTGTGTTGCATTTCCAGTTGTATGAAAAGTGCTTTACAAAGATTTATTGATTGATTGATTGTTGATTGACTGATAGATATGTGATAAAAATGTATCCCATTTTGTATGAAACATAGGGCTGGGATTAGCTTAACTCATTTGGGGCATATAGTTTTTTGGGACATGATCCAGCTAGGTGAAGAGAAAACGTCTTGCATGGTCTGTACTGTATTTTCAGTGTTGTTGTTGGTTTGTTGGTTTTACTGTAATTTAAACCTGTAGCCTATTTAATATTTGTCTGATATTTGCTGAGCTTACAGTGGTATGCACTCTGCTGTAGTATGAAAACTCGAAGGTTTTTATTTATTTATTTTTTACATGTTGACTGATATGAAGAAACATGAATGATATTTTTGATATTCTCAGTCTGAAGCGTTCGTCTTGTGTAGTGTTTGGTGAGTATATTGTACATTTGCACTTTCTCTGTGTACTTCACTTGTAGTCAAAGTGTTCTTATCACTGAGAAGTAGAGGTGTTTTAAGTTAAACACAGCAGTGTGTAACTGGTTCAAACAGAATTAAGTCATATGAAACATTTGTGTTTCCATGTGGTACTGTAACAAAATATGATTTTTATAAAGTGGTATATAGTTTCTACAAGAGTGTTTAATTTTGCAAAGGATCTGATGTGTTCTGCTAATTGGGGGTATGGTTGTGCTAATGTGTGTAGTGTTTTGACAAACTGGGCCCAGTTTTCAAAATTCTGCCTGAGCAATCGGGAAAAAAAACTGTAATGGAGTCAAAGGGATGACCATGTAGTTCAGTTATACTTGGAGGTGAAGCATGAATTAACTTCAGGACTTTGAGATGAGTATGTTGCAGGGTTCTTTATGTTTCATGTGAATACTGCATTCAGGATATCATCAAAACTACACAAAGACACAAACATGTGCAAATAAACATACAAATCTCCCCCAAATAATGCTTTTTTACTTAAGCTTCAGGTTTGAAGTTTCTTGGTTTTGTTTGAGAGTCAAAACCCATTATATAGACCTCAAACTATGTTCAAACTGATTTGATATCCAATTACAATCTGCAAAAATCAGTGTCTGCTCTCATGTATTCATGCATGTGAACTAGTTTGAAGACAAAGGACCTAAACAGGGTCAGAGCTGAAATAACCTCAATTTAGTCCAACACGCACAACCTCCAATGATTCCTGAATGAAGCAGCGCTTAGATAACGTCTTACAACATCTTACATCACTTTAAATTAATAGCTCCTATTCCGACATCACATACTTTGACTTATTTATTTATGGGACTGATGATATGAATCAGAATGAAAGCTTTCTCTTTTTTCTACCCTGAAAATAAATTAAATTATGAGATCTGCCAGTTGCTGTTCAATAGAATTATGTTACAGCGAGAGCTCTTCAAGAGTTCTCTTGGCACAAAGGCGTCTAAATGCATTTCCATATGACTGGCTGGAGCATGATGTATGATAAATACATGTGCCCTTGAATTCAAGTCAAGTTTAATTACAGCTCAGTACCGCATACAGTCTCCTGGCTTTACAGGCTTGCAACAGTGCATAAAAACTTAACATATGATGAATAAAAAAATTGATAATGAAAAATTTCTGCTTGGAGTTGCATATTCGGCATTGTACTAGTGGGAAAGATGCTTGGTTATAAGGATGAAGTAGATCGATGTTCATGTTTTTCTTTAAGACTATGTTGTCTGAGAACAATAGCCACCATCTTAAAGCAGTAAAGGCAGAGTAACTCAGTGCCTAACGTTAATCATAAGGGTTGCAAATGTGAATTATTTTTTGGGACAACCCCATGTATTGTGGAGAAACAATGATAAACAATGCCAAAGAAAAACACTGGCAAAGTACCTGTTTTTCAATTTCTGTACAGTGGGTTTGAGCATCTGTCACCCCGAACAAGAAAGAGCATGTGGACCGTCTTGAAATATTTATTGAGGCTTTTTAAGTTTTCTCTGCTGCAGAACATAGTTTCTTGCTGGGGCGGATAGTGGTGATTGTCACTTGACCTTGCTCAAGGTGGAAACCAACAGCAACGCTATCTCACATCTTTTGTTCTACTGAAGTTAGCATGGCCACAACTAATCTTGTCACTTTCAAATAGAAACTCACTGTAGCCTCTGATCTATAATCACAGCTACAGTCACCACCACCTGCTCCCAGAGAGAAAACATGTTCTGTAGCAGAAAAATCTTGCAAATGGCCTTTGATGTTGGAACATGATAAAATGATTCTGCTCTTTAATTTAAAGCAACCTCTTTATTCCATCTGTCAATCCTACTATGTGACCCCTACTCTTATTTTTATTTTTTAATTTTACATATTTTACATACTATAAATGTCACATATGCTGTTTCTTATTTTATCATAATTTACCATTTGGTTGTTTTGATTTACTGATTGTTCAGTTTCTGTTGTCACACTTTGGAAATAGTCATCATGGCTTAAAAATACTACGTTAACTCCTAGTCATTACCACGCTGTTACGCTGCAGATAGAATCACACTGATTAATGATAGCAGCTGTGCTGTGGGTTTCAAATGAGCAATGACAAAGAAAGGAGGCAGTGGAATTCTGTGCTTTAGCTTTAAATGATGTCCAGTTCTTCATATTAGGGCTGACACTATAGGAAACTTCAGGTTCAGTTGAGTGAGTCTGACTCCTCTTGATTAGAGAGTTAGGCTTTAAAGTTTGTGAATACCCTGACATACATGACAGATGTGGGAGAACGTGGCGGTGAAGCTCCTGGACGCTTTCCAGCAGAACTCCACCCAAGACAGCATGGTACTGGATGCAGGGTGACCTTGATCACTGCCCCAGTCTAATGAGTGATGGACTGTCAGAGCAGAAAACTTCCACGACTAAAAGCAAGCATCCTGCTCTGAGACCTGCACCATCCATTAACATGTAGCCTAAAAACAACCTCAGCTAACAATTAGTTTCATCATTGACTGATAGTTATTTTATCAGGTAAGTGTTTGAGCCAGAAAGTAGAAAACATGATCTTCCACAGCACAAGTTGTATATAGTTTACTTTTTTTTCCTGTTTTGTCCAGTAGTATGAATCCTATTGAAATGCATCAAATTCTCCCATCTGAGAGGCTGTGGCCAGCCAATATTTGGCAATATAATGATCCAGATGATTATCAACGTAGTTGCAGGTTGACTCATTAATTAATCACAGTTCTTAATGTGATTTTTCTTTATAAGTAAGACATAATACACGGTTAACAATGTATCATTATAGCTGACTTCATTAACTCAGCAGCAGGAATTTTCAAAACACACAGTACAAAATACAGTTTCCTTCCTTCCAGCCAAGTAATGAAACTGCATAAAACACACTGTGTTGTGGCGTTTATTTACAGACAACATAAGACAAAGACTCTTCACACACGATTAAGATAGGCTGTTGACTGTGACAGCTCTGTGCTGTGCTCCTCAGGTCAAATTTTCAATTTTTGATGTGTTATACATATTTTTTCTGTTCAAAACAACACCTCATTACATCCCTAACAATTGCCAACTGAATACAATAAAACACATTTTCATAAGGTCTCATAAAGTAATTTTGTTAATGCCTGTAAAAAGACAAAAAAAAAAATCTGTGGTGCCAAATTTTGCACTATAGTTTCAGGTTGCTTTTAAACACAGTAAATGTCAAAAATATCATGAATACCAAAAATTGCAAAACAAAAAATAATTGTGATAAAGTCTTAGACCTATAATAATGACTTTTATTTTTATTTTTTCAAATGTATTTCTTTATTTATTTTGTGTGTGTGTGTGTGCTGTCATCAAATTCAAACGTGTCAAAGTAATCCCCACAGATGTAATCTCTGTGTTAACACAATGGAGATTTAAAACATAAGCAAGCAGCAATACAGATAGCTAACCAGCTAGGGAAATATCAGATGATGAGTAAGTACATCATCAAAGTTAGTTAGCAGGCTCTCGCTGTACATTACACTACATCCTATTAATTACAATTTTCTTTTAACTTCAACATCTGAGAGTGGAAAAACGAAAAATTACTGCACAGCTCCCACGTCATCACAGTGTAATTAGCATGCATAATATCTCAGAGAGATTACTTCTGACTGAGACATGAATTAGTAGACTTTCACATCATGGAGAACATAGTATATCCGCATACAGTGGTCTTTATATAATCAAATGAAAATGCTGTGTCCACACTGGATTACATGAAAGGATGCTTTTGATCATGAAATCAAATTATAGATATGGTATTTAACAGAGCCAAGTCTCAATCTATAAAATTCATACACATTGTTGGCCCTCTACCTTTTGAAATGACTCCAACATAATGGCATTTCAGCAGCACACATACTGTACAATGGTTGTCATGGTTAAGATAATAAACAGAAATTGAAGAGGTGGTGGCGAGTCCAAAACGAACAAAAAACAACCACCAACTGGGACAAAACTTGAAGAGGTTGCAGCTACAGGGGGGAGCTGACCCAAGGCACGGTGGAACAAAATAACTCTGCAAATGAGAAATAAATGGTTGGAATTAACAAGGATTCACAGGCAAGGACAAAAATTCACAAGACCAAGAAGCTGAGGTGCACTACCACGCTGGACGGAACTGAATAAACTGGCATCTTGGTGAACTGGTGGAGGCTGGATGCAGGTGCAACGAGGTGCAGGTATGCAACCTGAAAGTGGGTCAGCTCCACCCCTATCGCCACACACACACTCCCACTGAAAGGAAAAAGAGAAAGGAGGGAAAGACATGCAAACACAAAATCAAAACAAACCAAATCATGACAGAAGACAGGGATTTCAAACAAGAAAGGACATGGCGGACAATCACAAAAAAAAGGAAAAACAGGGAAGAATTTCAAAATAAAACAAGAAACATATAGGTTCAAATGATCATTTTTGGTACAAATACGGACTTCTCCCTTTTTATACTACACCACCTGATGTCCGCCTTCCTCCCATCATAATTACCCCAGCCACTAGAGGTTGTCTAATGATATAACTATGGGTTGTAATAACCTGTATGCACAGAAAACCTATGGGCTCATTTTATACAAGACAGTCTCTTCAGAGCACAAGGTGACAGTATAATGATCTCACTACCATCCATATAGTCATTAGACTGACACATTCAGAGCCCCAGATCTAATCCCCGGTGATCATATTAATCCAATTAAAATGAATTTCCTTTTTTTCTCACTATTTTACTTTCTTTCATTTTTTAAGAAATGACAAAGTGTGTGTGTGTGTGTGTGTGTGTGTGTGTGTGTGTGTGTGTGCGTGCGTGCGTGCGTGTGCATTTGTGTGTGTGTATTTAAACTAAGACAAATGTCAAACTGGATTCTGTCTGTCCTAAGAAATGAAGGGAGGGCATGGGACAGTTTTGCCCCTAATTTGCACAATGAATGAATTTAGTTCATGTCATCAGATGTGGGGAACCATTTATTTAACACTGGCCTACATTTTCCTTCTTAACATTACTCCTAAATTAACAACCCAACACAATACAATATGCAAACCAATGTATCAAGAGTCAAATAAAAGAACCACAGCTGGTTACAAGAGCTCTAAAGGGCCCTTACTTGTTCCCTCTACTAATACTGTTGATGTTATTTTTGGCTGGACTGCAACAGTGGGCTCGGCCCTATAATCTCAAATGTCGCTGACGGACTAACTGACTGATTGACTGATGGTATTTACACCACGGCTCAGTGGAGAGCCAAGCAGCAGTTTACTAAGCCACTCTGGTTTCCAGACTGCTCAGGAACTGCAGAGAAGAGGAGGAGCACTTCTGATACACTGAGCCTAAGCAGAGAGAGCTGGAAGAGGGAGGAGAGACAGAAGTTATCTGTACTGAGTCTCTGTACCTACTAATCACTATGACCAACACTATCAAACAGTGGGAGTTAGACATAAAGGCGTGCCTCTGATTCAAGTCCATTATGCTCTGAAGTTGAAATAAGTCTGCAGAAAAACGCACAAGCACAGAAGCTAGTGTTTCATCTACCATTGCACAGGCAAACAAAACATCTAGGTAAAATACTGGAAGCTGAGTAATGAGTTGCTATAGTAAGGGTCAGCAAGGAATGCTATCGGTTTAAGCGAACATTTATGTCAGACATTAAGTTTGTATCTTCTATCTCCTGTATTTGGTGCTTCTCTCTCTCCCTCTCTCTTTCTCCTTCATCCTTCTTCATCATTCTCTCTCTCTGTCCTCTGACTCCAGGGCTGCAGGATCCAGATCTGACACAACTACTTAACTATTATTTTGAACAACAGTAATAATAGTTAAGTAGTATTATTATTTCTTATTTCCACTGTTGACATGTGCTACTCATTGTGGGAACTGTTGGTTCCTCTCTATAATTTTGAGGTCTTGACCTTAGTCTGTAAAGCGCCTTATGATAATGTATGCTATGGTTTGGTGCAATATGAATACTGAACTGAAAGGAATGGAAACAATTATAATCAATTCTGTCTTGATTGAACACACCCATTAAATAGGCACAGTGCTGATGGAAAAAGCCAAGTGCACTTCTGGATTTAATAACTGGTGGAACATGCTTCAGGCTCTGACTGGGCTGCTCCAAACGGCAGTCTTCCTTTCAGGCCCCTCTGCAGTAGATTTACTTTGATGTTTAGGGTCATTGTCCTGCTGCATCACTTTTCATTTTATGCCCTATGATGGTGAGCTATCCAGGCCCAGGGGCAGCAAATTATAAAACTCCCTCCATCCCACTTAACTGTTGGGATGGTGTTGTCATGTTGGTATACTGAGCCCTTTTTTACACCGCACATAGAGCTGCATGTTCCTTCCAAACAGTTCAATTTTACTTTCATCAGTCCAGAAAACCTTTACCCAGTAGTATCATAGTGTCTTGGGTTGCCCTTTGGCAAACTTCTGTTGTGCAATGATTTTTTTTCTCTCTGTGTGTCTGATATTTGGGATCCAAAGTGTTTGGTGCACTGTCACATACAGTAGGTGACAGTCCTTTAACCATGCACTGTTGACTCAAATATGACTCGTAAAAGGAGAGCAGGAAGCTCAACCAGCTGTTGAGGGGTCATCTGGCAAAAATATAGTCCACATGCTTGTGGTGCCTGTGACACTTTACATAACAATCTGATCATGTACCTGATTTTCCTAAGCATTCAGTATATACAGTATGAAGCTATATCAGTAATCTCCCTTCCCCTAACCCTCTCATCTTGGATTGCCTTCCTGTACTACATAATTATTATTGGTTATTACTTTCAATACAATAGTTACTTGTCCATACAGAAACAAATGGATTAAAATAAGCAGCTCTGATCAGAAGGAAGAGGGATTAATAGACAAAGTGGGGATGAATAATGATCTTCTGCAAACAGGCAGCTGTAGTTTCTTTTCTTCTGTATTCAGCAAGCATTGACACTGACAAGAAATGTGAGATACCACAGCAACAATAACAGGATGGATTCAGCAGTAGCGTATGAGCAATAAGCATGTTACTGTAGCCTATATGCCTGGAGATCTTGTGTGTAAAGTAAAGGCATTTGAATGATCTACAGAGTTAGGGCTGACTTCGAACATGTACTACCCATTATTTTTTCCCCCATAGTACAAGTAACTTACTTATTAATTCAATATCCAATCAGCCGATATGACAGTAGTGTAGTACATAAAATCCTGAAGACACAGGTCAGTAGCTTCAGTTAATGTTCACATCAACATCAAAATGAGGAAAAATGTGATGTCTCAGTGATTTTTATGGAACTGTCAATCACAGTCTCTCGAGTTTACTCTCTCAAGTCTGAAACCTTTTCATCTGTCACTTTGCATAAGGTGATCTACTAATTCCAACATAATCAAAGGCTAACTCAAGAAACCTGAAACTGGCACTTATCTTGGTATAGCTACGCATCAGGCCTGCAACATTACATTTACATTTACATTATACTGTTCCTAAAGCCGGCAAATTAAATGTACTCAAACCAGTACATTTAATTTGCCGGCTTTAGGAACAGTATTGGTCTGTGTACCTTTTGTCAGTTTGATATTTCGTTTTAACCAAAAAACGGGAAAATGGAAATACCGTGGTTTTTTCGTTTTTTACTTTTCAAACAAAAACCAATAAATGTTAACCGATTGTATCGTTTACACCAGACCCGTTGCAACGTGCACCTGTTTATCATATATAGTAGACATTTGTATGCCACCAGACTTTTGAAATTTGACCAGAGACGCAGCTGATCTCTCACTCTGGGGTTTCAGTCTGAAGCATTGTTAGCTATGCCTCCACACAACCCACATTATATTGTTTTCGAACATGATTTTTTTGAGTGGTAATATATCAACAACTGTTTGGTCAATGCATGAAATTGAGGATGTTGTGGAAAGTATAGTGAAAATCTGCTGGGAATCACTCCAAACGCCATATTAGGCTAATATGCTGATTCAGTGGTGGAAACATGAAACATTATTCCATATTGTTAGGGTGAGTGTGGCTGAGGAGGTAGAGCGGATTGTCAATGAACCAGAGTTGGTGGTTTGATCCCAGCCCTTCCAGTCAAAATGTTCTTGGGCAAGATACTGAGTCTGCAAAAAATCCCCCAGTTTTTCATCAGTGTGTGAATGGTTTGACACATGCGTGTTGTTAGATCCCTGGTATTTAGCTCCTTTTACTAAGGCTTTTTACTGGACCAGCTCTCCGTTTAAAGGGTCAGTTCTCAAGTTCTAACAGGTACTGACCTGAGTAGAAATTCTAGAGAATGTTTAAGCTGGTGACGAGGAAACTCGCCTAGCTTCTAACTGCCTTCATCCAGACGTCTATCCCACTTCCCCAAGCCACTACCCCTGGTAGAGCAGGCCACCCACCCACCCAGGAATAATCACCTGACACGCCCATTAACGGCAGCTTTCCTCTTTTGATCTTGGCACTTGTTATTGGCTAGGTTAAATTTAAGGGTTTGGAAAAACAACCCTAGGGACCTGTTCAACTTTTCTCAAGTGGACACAAAACTAGATTAACCCTTAAGAGCCTTAAAGAAGTTGTCCACACTAATGCTTAACTTTTTACAGCATCACAGTCATAATTGAATTTAACCCCCAGATTCAAAGATGAGGACGACATTTCTCTACTCGTTTGCTTCTCTCTGTTTCTGCTGTCAGACAACGGATCAAATTTGAAATCATGAATAAAACATGTCCCATTGAGATACATTTTAACCAGCAGTTACTACCAAGCCATTGGTGTGGGAACCTTCTGAATTCTTCTACAAAAAGTAGAACATGTTTTTTGTTCCATTTGCTGATAATTTGAAGAAGTTCACTGAAGGGCTCTAAAAATTTGGTGACTTAGTTGCTGTTATTGCCGATGTAGGGACTGTCACAAAACTTGAAGATCATTCTAAACAATGTCAACACTTTGTTGTGTGTGATGCCAAATTTTCTCAACTCATTGTTAATTAGCAAATGCAAATACAAACCAACCCCACCACAACCATAAATCACATATATTCTTGGCTGGTTGGCTGTGTGCTGAGTGTGTAATCTTCACCTGTGTGGAGGACTTCTCTGTGCTGCTGAGACAGAGTGTACCGGCTGCTCTGCTCTCTCTTCCTGTGGGAAGAGGAAGAGGGATGGCTGTGATTTTTGATGTAAATGTGAGAACCAGTCAGGGATAGAGGTGAAGTATTGATATTCAGCTTAAGCTCTGGCCGAGCCCCATTCTCCAAACCTTGACATTGACCTTGTGACCTTGTGGTGAAAATCATTTGGCAGTTCCCCTGACCTCTAGCAGTATGCATGCACGTAGACACTCACCAATGGCTGAATTACACCTGAGGAAATTTTTAACCCGTGTAGCCTCTCACTCCAACTCTCTGCTGCTTCCATTTTCATGCAATACAGAGGGTTGGGAGAAGCAGTCATAGAGTGCTACCTGCTCCAAGTCAAACCAGTTCCCTCAGCAATAAAACCTGTTATAAATAATGTCACTGACACCATATTTATTAATAAAGACAAAGCATGGTTACAGTCATTGGGGTTTTTATACAGCATAAATTGCAGCATAGCAAGACTCTGCATGAGTCACACTACAACTGATTAAGTAGAATTAATTTCTCTCTTTTTTTGATCCTGTGTTCCCCAGTGATCTTTCTTTGAATTGTGAACTGACCACAGACATTTACCAAATATATGAGTACTTACTTAAAGCAGATAACAGCGGCACGGCCGTTTCGGCTAATGCTGTGTTCAAGGCAGGCTTTTGAAACCGTAAGTTACAGCTTCAAGTCACAACTACGACTTGGTAGCGTTCCAGGTAACCCGTAGCTCGTGTTTTTACCGTCCTGTTGTCTGTGAAAGTTCCCTATAACGGCCACTCGTAACTTCCGACCCGTGAACTCGTACCAGATCGAACTGGTATGACTTCACAGGAAGGAAAAACACAAAGTACGAGTTTCCTTGAACGCACCATGAGTTAGCAGCCCCCGCCCTTGTCAGGCATCAATTGGTCCTCGTGCTACGTCACCACATTCACGCGCATCCCTTGGCTGCACACACAGCCCTTCATGCCGTTCTCTTCCCTCATTGGATAACACTTGTATCCCACAAGGAAAATTTTCTCCTCGGGTTACAGCAGAGCAGAGTGACGGAGAGACTCGTGTTTAGGATGAAATACTTCATGTAAGTGATTGCTGACGGAAAATAGGACTATTTAGGACTTATATTAACAAAAACATTCCACTGATATCTGCTTTAAACCATAAACGTAGCTGATTGTAAATTCGTGCTTGGTCTGTGAGGTGAATGAAAAAAGTTCTGCAACAAGAAAACACATGCAAATATATACAACACAACCAAATACATACAATACAACAGAAACATGAGTGTATACTAATACATCTACATATTTTTATGTTGCAGTGCACTGAGCTCTCAGGGCCACTGTAGAAAACCCTTTAAGAGTCATTCTGGGAGGCACTGACAATGTTGAAACCCTCCATAGGCAATTCTCTCAACAGAATCAAACAGACAGAGAAGTTATTTGTAATGTTGATAGCTTAGTTCATGTTTATGTTATCATAATTACAATAAACATTGTGACAAAAATGTTAAAGTGCTGTTTAAAGCCCCTACAAGGAACTTTTAACTGGATATGCAAAAGTCTCTCATTTCTGCTGATGTCTCTGTTTGACCCAACAACAGCAAATGAGCCCATCAGCGTGTGAAGATAAGCTACTTCTAAATAGTGAAACCGGGAGGCAGTGGTCGCGTCGGACTACGGACAAAACAATCAGTGTGTAACGTCTTGCAGAAAGAGACTCCTGCAGACTACCTATCTTGCCACAGCTGCAGCCACGGAGTGAGAAGCTCCTTCGCACCAGAGACAGCCAAGGCAGCTCAGTCTCACTAACTTCCTGGTGCTTCACAGACCGAGTCTGTCTTGGCCGATCGGAGCTCACACTCCACGGTGCGCTCGGCCGGCTGTCCAAGACTCAGTTCTCCACCATGGCGTACCGTGAGATTGAGGTTTACTCTGTGCTGACTGGTCAGACTCAAAGCAGGATGTGACGCTAAGAGAAAGCCCCGAAATAAGCAGCATTTCTAAAACCCAACGGCCGGAAAAATGAGAGAATAAGTCAGTAAAAGACGAGAGTAGCAGTAGGCCCTAGTTAAGTGTGATAAATACGCTATCGCGGGATTACATGACATGTCTCGCCTCTACCTGGTCTTTTTACTAAACTTAACCAACTCCTTTCTTCATTGCCTAAACCCAACCAAAGCATCGAGCAAAGAATTTTTTTTTTCTCCCCCACTCTGCTGTCAGCAGGAGCGCGTGTGGATCAAGCCGAATTCAGCCGCGCTCGAGTGGAGCAGGGGAGAGAAAAAAAGTGTATTTCTTTTACTCTCCCACAACTCAGTGGGGGAGAAAGCAAGTGGGACAGTTCTGTCCAGTCCCTGAGCAGCGGCGTTTCACTGACAAGCCACAACGCAGAGTGTAAACACCATCACCCAGTTCAACACCATGGACAGCTGCAGGGGGGGGTTGGAACAGCAGTGTGTCAGGATGGAGAGCTCTGTCGCCAATATTGCCATGTATCTCGTTTTAAGAGAAATTTGCTTCTTTCCCCGCTCTCCGTCTGTATCTTCACCATCTTCAACTGACCACTCCTTAGAGCACACATGGCTACTTTATATGCACTGGCTGATTCGCATTGACTATAAATGGTTGTGTTTGATCATGTAGAGGCGTGTTCACATCCGCACTTTTCTTGGGTCCCGTTTGATCTATAAATGGAAATTGAGGAGAGCTGTGCGTACTCACAGTTTGATAGATCTGAAAAGGGTGTAAATATTTTGGTACGCCATTTTTGGCTTTTTGCCATATGTGAGAATTTAGTAGCAGTTTTACACCTTTTTTGGTGATCACTGGAGGAAAACAAAAAGGATAAAGGAGCTTACACTCGAGGCTTCTCCCGTGTTATGCAAAACACAGTTGGCTAGCTGGATGTGAAGGTAGCAATGCTCTTTATTTATCTTTATCGCCCCCCCCCAAAAAAAAATTTTTTTTTTAGCACCAGCCGCCACTGGTTTGGAGCTCTGACGCGCAAGCCAGATAAGCGTCTTTACCACAATACGTGCTAAAGCTAATGGGAAATGCAGTCTTCATTCTGGCAAAACGCTACCGCTTTTGTCCATAGGGACCGCCAAAATCAACACAAACTGAAAGTTCCTTGTAGGGGCTTTAAATCATTAATATTGATGAATTCTTTGCTAACTGACGTAAAAGTCAACTCAGTAGCACTGTTTTGGTGGTCATAAAATATTAAAACATCCCAAGAGACATCTGAACATAAAATTAAACATCTCAGTTATCTTCACAAAACTGTCACTTAAAAAATCAGCAAGAGTGAACAGTGTAATGTGTGTAAATGTGATGGGGTGAAACATGTTGGTCGGGGCTGATGACAGGCCAAGGACAGAACTGACACAATGGTGCAACACAACACAATATGTCTGCATGTCAGACGAGCTGGGGAAATACATCACCATGAGAGAATGGACACGGCTCTTTTGAATTAAACATGAAGCAGAAGGAACCAAATCAACTGTGTGAAGTATTGTTGTGGCATGAATAAATGGTGCATAATTGATACAGGCCCTCTTACATTATGCATCCCTGTACGCAAATCTGCATGTGGAGTTATGACGCAAAGCAGGTCAGGGGATCTGAGAGATACAGTGTCACTGATCTAATGATCCACACTCTTAATGCTTTATGTAAATATGCACTGCCAGCGCCACCAGACTTACATGTATCAATGCAACCACTGCTACAAACAACAAGAAGACACAGCTGAAGAGATTTCTTTTTTGTCCCAGGATGCACATCTGCATAACACTGCTGAAATTTGGAAGGAGTGAATATTTGCCAAAATTTTAGTCTGTGAAGAGTGGAATCCCCTTCCCTCGTCCCATGTATATTATCATTTAAAACATGCATATTATTTACATATCAATACGAAATGCAATAATAAATACATTTATTATGTTAGCCTATATTGTATTTTTCACAGTGTCATGAAGGATTTTACTTTTTAGCTCTTAAATTTCCTGTTACTTACCCAATAAACAGAGATATTGAATAAGAACATAATTATATCAAAGGTTTTCTC
The DNA here is from genome assembly GCF_045865225.1 of Trachurus japonicus. Classification (NCBI taxonomy): domain Eukaryota; kingdom Metazoa; phylum Chordata; class Actinopteri; order Carangiformes; family Carangidae; genus Trachurus; species Trachurus japonicus. The sequence goes on from NC_140911.1 coordinate 17,418,463, forward strand.
TCTCATAGCAAGTTTTTTTTTTTTTTTTTTGGGGGGGGGGGGGGGGGTTACTCATTTTCTGATCTGATTAATCAAACATCACACTGTATTTTACTTGTTTGTCACTGTCTTATTTTCTAGTGTTGTGAAAGGTGTAATCTTCATATTTTTTATGTTTTCACTTCAGCAGCTGGAAGTACTGAGGATCCCAGACTTCGTAATTTAGTTTATCATTAAGGTTTCAATAGAGAAGGCTAAATTTAATGTTTTTATGGGGAATTAATATTTTCTTTCAGATAAAACTTTGCTGAGATGAAATTGATTATGTGATACACAAGGCCTTGAAAAAAAAAAAAACTACCCTCAATGGGAATGTGCAGCGGTTTTGCCTGAATTTACCTCAAAAACAGGTCTGTTTCGTACAGTAACGTTCCGTTATTATCTTATAGCGTGGTGAATGTGCAGTTCACAACTTGTCCACGAGAGAGTTTTGGAGTTGTTGGATTGTGTATTTGATGGGTTTGATGAAACCAAGAAATTCCATGAGCCTCCGTAGCGTAGCTCTGAGCAGCTCATGGCTCTGCTCCGCTGTTCCAAAAATAGCTTGCACCAACAATTAAAGGTAACAAACCTACTCCTAAAACTAGGGATTATGGAATGGGCGAATTTTCCAAAATGTTGAACTGCCCCTTAAAGAAAAGAGCTATAATTGAATTTCATTGAATGCAAATAAATGATTAATTTGTTGACATTGGAGTGATGGGGATTACATTAGATTGAGTCTTGGCTGTGGCTAAAACTGAAGGATATACGTATAGCTCTGAAAGCTGTATGAGATTGTAAGTAGCTATCTTGATGTTTTAAACAAAATATGCATGGCAAGAATTGTAACACACCATTCTAACTAAGTTAAAGGTTGTAGTAAATGTGGCTGAGAGGCTTGTTTACTTGTGTGAACTGGCATTGCTACCAGGAAAACACTTCAGTAGATATTGTCAAGCACTCGCTAGCCTTCAGATTAAGCACTCGCTAGCCTTCAGATTCACTTATCAAGTTTGTTTGTAATTTGTAATTTATTTATTTAGAAGTCAGGACAATGCACATTAATAAAACATGTACCGTAGTACCTGTTAATGTGCCAGATTTTAGCCCGTGGGCTAATTTCCATCTGGAGTCCTGGAGTCCTGTATACACAACAAGTGTATACAGCCATGCTAGCAGTAATGTAAGGCATTTGGCATTAGTTCTTTGAGCTAAATGCTAATTTGAGCATCAGCTTGTGTCACAATCACTCATTACCTCCTCTCTACAGAGAGTTCAGTGAAGAGGACTACTCAATGAGCTTGTTGCTACAATGGAAAATTGCTTTTGGACACTTGTCAGGTAATTGTCTTTGCATTGTTTCCCTGTCTTTCAGTGGAACTGTCTCTATAATTTACCCAGAAGATATTTCAAGTTCAACCGCCACCATCACAAATGTGTGATTGTGGTTGAAATTTTATGGAAGTTAAATTTCCTTCCACAAAAGCAGCTATTGCCATCCCAAAACTATTTTTAATAAACTTTGGTGTTACTGGAACTATTTCTCTTCTTCTGGGAGAGTGGGGAGGGTTGGGGGAAATATGTAATAGCCTATTTTTTTGGTGAAACGACTGAAGGGCACCTCAGTCGCTTACACATACTGTAAGAACATGCAGACTAAAGCACACTGAAGTCATTACCTCAGTGTAGTCGGTTTATAGCCTAAATTTGCTGATTATACTTATGCTTCAAACATCATGACAATTATCCTACTACACAGCAATTTCGCTCATTGCCATAATCCGTATAGTCTTAGGTTATAGGTTCGTTACTGCACATTTTGATTTTTTTCTTCTGACCGATAACCGACGCTCGTTAACCGATTATTAACCGTTAACCGATAAGATTACAACACTCATGTGGGCGATCACTTCTTTTTTTTGCCGTTAAAGGTGTACAAAAAAGAAAAATAAATTTGATTCCACACTGGGTCATAAAATTAGTGTAATAGAGTTGTTTTTGAGGTAAATGCATAGGTAAAAGCAAAGCCTTTGATGCGTGTTCCCGTTGGGGGCAGTCGTTTTTTGGCAAGGAGTCTCTTTTCACAACAGCTACACATTTACCTCCGTCTTGTAATGTTCCATTATTTCATAGCGTGGTGAATGTTCAGGTCCGAACTTGTCCAAGAGCATTTTGGAGTTGTTGGATTGTGTATTTGATAAGTTTTGTGGGAAAACTCAGAAATAGCATGAGCCACTGTGGTGTTAGCTGAGTAGCTCACATCTCTGCCTGGCCGGTCTCAAAACAGCTTGCACCAACAATTAAAGGTAACAAACCAACCCCTAAGACTATAACGATTATGGCAATGGCCAAATTTGTAAAAATGTTGAAATATCCCTTTAATGTTGTTCTGAAGCAACTTCTCACAGTGTAGTTGAAGGCCATGCAGGAAACAAGAAGCAAGACAAACTGTTGAGAAAAGCTGTGGATCCTTTCATGAGTTGGTTTCTAAATGAGCTTTTCTTACATCGGGGACCTTCAAGTTTACACAGTAGAGCTTCACAAAGATGTTTTTTTTTTTAAATCCACAGCACAGGAGTGTGCTTTCTTTTGAATCTCAGTAATTAGGATGAATCAGTGTTACAAAGTAAAGTTTTAAGTAGAAAATTTAAAGAAACTTTTTCATACCACCAACAACAATGTAAAAGTGAAAGGCCTACTTCAGTGGTAATAGCTGTACCATCCATCAAGTGAAGCAGAGCTTACAAGCAGTCCCATCTCACTGCCAGTACAGCAGGCAGTGTAAATCATCACAGCGGTCGAATCATATTGCCTCCAACTTAGAAATGATCACATACAGTTGCTCACACAACTCATGTTTACGACTTAAAATGTGATGGGACAGCTCATTTTCAACCTGCAGGAACATGCATTATTCAAGCTCCTTCTAGAAAGTGACTTTAAAACACCCACGTGCTGTATGTAGCATCAGCACCCTGAAAATGCCTGATTTTAGGATAAAAGTGATCTAAAATTAAAATTGTGTAGAATTTGAGGTATAATAGATTTCTTTATGCTGTCCACGTTATTGTTCTGGTGATGTCCCCACAAAGGTTTGGATGGGCATCTTATACCTTCACACAGTATGAAGATTGAGCTGTAATAAAACAATTCAACTCACAAATTCTGAGCTTCTTATCGTGTGAAGTCCCGACCACTGGCTCCAACATAAACAAAAAACATATGTGCTGCCATATTATTAAGCCACAGTATTAAACTCCTCATACCAAGCATCATACAGTTTGACACCAATTATAAACAAGCAGACCGTGAATCTATATACAGTAGAGTTCAAATATCTGAATCAATGCTAAAGAGCACTGAACCTATTCTTAGTGTTCCATATCGGACTTGATGATATGACTTTACTAGTATTAAGAATATTTCATAGTGTTTCTACAATTAATTTTGAACTCTTGCGTCAATACTGTTTTTGTTTTGTTTTGTTTTGTCTTGTCTTTTTGAGAATTTGATTGTGTTCTGTGTGGGCCTTGGTGATTTACCACTGCTGTGTGTGGACCCAATTCAGGCTAAGTTCATGGCAGAGACTGAATATCCACAACCTACAACCAAAAAATAACTTTTGAAGATTTTTAACATTTGCGGGAATTTTTGTGTAAACTTCTCAATATAGCCATGTTTCCCCTCAAAGAAACTGCTCAAGGCCAAAACAAAGTTTGTGTGGTCATCCATCAGTTGCCCTGCTTTTGTTAATGGCAAATATTTGCTCTATTCTTCTCTCTTCAGAATTCATGCTCCAGGTCGATGCCAGCCAGGGGAGTGGGGACTGGCTTGCTCCAGGATAATAATAAAGAGTTTGGTGAGGCCACTCAGCTTCTCATAGACAGAACAGTCTATTATTGACTATTTTTTCCGGGCTCTCTACAAGATGTTTACCTTTGTGGTTAACCTCTAATATTTATAATTGCCTGGCTTTAAATACTAGTTTGTTGACAAAAGCAGCACTTTTGTGAACAGTTGCATGTTACTGATATGCAATAATCCTGGGAAAGTTAGTTTCCTCTATTCTGAGACCAGTCATATTGCATGACTTTTACGCTGTGAAAACAATGGGTTACATGCACTAAAAGAAAATAACATTGTCTTTTCTTCCTAGGTAGTAGCAAATAATCAGGTAAAATTATGGTGGAATTAGGTCTCTACTGTACTGTGTCAGAATACAGGCAATATGAAAAAATAATATGATTTAATATGAATAATTGGTAGTATAGCTGTAATCAGTCAAGTGTACAGACTAGGCAATTTAGGCCAGTAAATGAAAGCAATTACACTTCAAGTTTCCTTGTCTTGCTGTAACAACCTTTGACGCTGGTGGACTCAACTATAGACTCTTGGACAGATGTGGATATAAGAAAAAGTTTTTTATATATATATTATTTTGGGGGGCTTTTTGCCTTTTAATTGACAGGACAGTAGAGATAGACAGGAAATGGGGAGACAGAGAGAGGGGGAATGACATGCAGCAAAGGGCACACCAGGGGATTCGAGTCAGGGCCGGCGTCGGCGAGGACTGTAGCCTGTGTATACATGGCGCCTTCTCAACACAGTGAGCTAAACAGTGCCCAAAAGGTTTTTATTTGAACACAAAAATTCATCAAAACAAAAGACACTCTCAAGGAGGATAATCAAAGTGTCAACAAAAGGCGGTCACAGTGAGGATTAAAACTTATCTCAAACTTAACTGAAACTTGACAATTTGACTGAAACTTGACTGGGACACTTGACAAGACTCAGTGACAGTACAAGACAAACTGGCAATGGGAGACAAGGATTAATATATATGAGGTAGAGGAAAACAGGTGAAACCAATCAGGGATGGGGTTGACAATCTCAATGGAGGGAAAATCACACGAAGGGAAGAAATCAGGGTCTGAAATGAGAGGGCCAAGGTACTAAATATGAACGTAACCAAGGCATGACAAAACACGAAACACTAAACATGACTAAAATCAACACATTTGACGAGACACAACACTTGCCCATAGCGGCCCTGGAGCAAAACACAAAGTCTTGCCCATGCTACAGCCTGATCCAGCTTGTCATCACACAACACTGCATTTCATCAACTAATTCATTCATTCATTCAGTAGCCATACCGCTTATCCTTTTAGGGTAGTGGGGGGCTGGAGCCAATCCCAGTTGACATTGGCTGAGGGCAGAGTAGACCCTGGATACCCCGTCTACTAATTTTGAACTTGAGGTAAGATTGATGCACAAGCCCCAGGAGACTGTTTCTCCTCTTTATTTATTCATTCATTATTAAGCTGGGTCTTGCATGCATTTCATATTTTGTGCAGTGCTATCTTTGCCAAACAAATATGGTAATGCATGCCAATAACAAAAACTCTGTAACTCTGAGTCTGTAACATTGAGTGGACAGGTTGTCTGTTCTCTACAAGAACACAATACTGTAAAAATAAAATAAAATAAAAAAAACACCATCCTGAGAAACTCTGTGGATATGATGGGGTGTTAAGAAGATGATATGAGATTATATATGAGTTTCACGAACGCTGTAGGTCAGGACTGCTGTTATCTTCAGTGGACAATACTTCCATCATGTTTTTTGATGATGTTATGCCACACCATCTTACACTACTAACTGAGCAAATAAACTAACAGGTAGCTGTGATGAATGGCTAGAGCGGAACCACCCAGAGGGTCTCTTTCATTGTGTACCCTACAGCGCAGTATCTTTAGGAGTCAAACACACCTTGCTTTAGATAAAAACTGCAGTGAAAATTATTCTACCTGAACCACTGACGTTAAATGGCCTTCTTTGAAAAGAGGACATTGATCAAGTTAACTGTCTCTTCAGGCTTTATCCTTGTCCTTGGTTAGAAGGACTGTGCATCTGTTCAATCAGTTTGTGGCAAGACGCATCAGATATTGTCTTCATGAATGTTGATTGTAATCCACAATCAAGCATTGTTTTCAGAAGTTACAGTATAGGACACATCCAATAGAGAAAAAAAAGAATAAGCTCATCTCCCTAGGTGCCTGTAGCAGGTGAGGTTTGCTAAAATATCAAGAAAAGCACATAAGATTTAGGCTAGTTTAAAAACCGGATATCAATAAATCTTTTTTTTTTTTAAATATAGCACTTAATATTTACACTAAGATCCCCATAGCACTGAAGCTTACTGATGTCACTCACTTGAAAAACACTTTGGATAAAAGCAACTGCCAAATAATGTAAACGAAATGTATGAAAAATAAAGCACATGTAAGTTTTGTTTTTTATATTTTCCTTAAGGACAAAAATGCAGGAACCAAAATTAGGGACCAAATTTCATTTTAGTTCACTTCCAAGCAGCTCACTCATTTTGAACAGGGGAGCTAGTTCAGTTCCTCTAATCCAGTGTATGAATTAATGCTATAGTCATTCTCTCTCTAATGATTTTGTGACTGTTGTTTGGTTCGACTGGACCACTTGGACCTTGTCGGGAGTTGGGCTTAGGTTGTTTGTTGCTTGTGATACTACTCTCTGTGCTTGGGCCGCACTCGAAAGCTCTTTAGCTTCATAGGGTGTCCCGTTTCACATGTAAAATCTTTGTTTTTATTAGGGCCGGGACTTGGTTAAAAAAAATTAATCGCATTTTTAATCACATATAAATAATTGACCTGAGAACAGTGAGAAGCAATTATTTTCACATGGATTTTAGTATACCACTGAATAATGACTGAATAATAATTAATTTAATGGGAACATTTAAGATGAACATTCCTTATACAGTTTATTTTTAGAGCACAGCACAATGAAAAATGTAAAAGTAACACGTTATTTAACCTTTAAACAATGTTGAGGGTCCAATGTGACATATTTTTACATTTAGGAACGGTAAAAACACCCTAAACATTTTTCCTCTGACTTTAAGTTGAACTTGTTCTTGACTAACAAAATATTTGATACATACAGATTAAATGGTCTTTCCTGCCACTACACTATGATGATTACTGTATTTAACTACTTAAATCACAGTAGCATAAACTGATTTGTTGAACGCAGCCTGATGTAAACATTAATGAAACTCAGTAACCATGGGGGATCAGGCTTTCTCTGTTGCTTATGGAATGCCCTCCCAGGTCACCTGAGGGCACCACAGACTGTGGACACTTTCAGATATGGCCTGAAACCCCACCAAAAGTCTAATTTTGTTGATTTAATCTTGTAGCACCTTGAGATTATGTTTTAATTAGGGTTAATCGCAATGTGATTAATTAAAAAAAAACACGTTCATTTTTTTTTAATTGGGGTTAATCGCGGCCCATTTTGTCCTCTACTCGACTGGAGTGTGGGACCTCCAGTCCAGTAGGTGGCGGTAAGGCATCTTCAAGTTGGTTGCCACCCGCCACTGAACGAGCACATCCAGCGTTTCCCATTAATAAACGAGTTTGTGGGAGCCGCAACACTCTCGCGCTGGCGCATACACACGCACTTACACACACACACAGGCACATGGACAGGTCGCATTGTGACGGTAATAAACATAGCCTATGCGCTAAATCGCGCTACTGTGTCTATCCGCCCCCATCAGAGTTTATTTTTTTATTTTAATGTTTATTTTGCAGGGACGATACATACAACATTGCCACAAAGAATGAAAAATGCGATGCATACAAGACGTCTAGCTTCAGCTAATTTGCAGTCTTTGTCCCTGGTCAGGCTAAAGAAGGATAAAAGATACTGAATACCGTTACAATAAGTGCAATAATACAAATACAGTGAATAATACAGTGAATAGTTATCATGAATAAATAAACACAGCTACAAAATTTACATTAAGAAATTGCACAAATTAAATACATTAAACATTAGTAGAATGCTGTATTGACAGTGACTTGAGAGAAGTTAATGTTCACATTTCTGCTGCTGCTTAAGCCAATGTTTAGCTTTAGCACTAAACATCTTTAATTCTGTTTGGGATTTGATATCTGGTGGTAAAGAATTCCATAGGTGTGTACCCAGCACTGAAAGGGATGATTGACCGAATGTTGTCCTGCATCTTCCTGTTGTTATTCTTACATTCCTCAGTTTTCAGTTCAACACAAAGTTAATGGAGCTATTTTTTATAGTAGCATAAGAGACAGCAATCTGCTCTTGTTGTTTTATTGCAATGTGCTGTACATTTTGTACATGCAACTGCATATTTCTCAGTGTGGTACAGTGTAATCTTTCCCAAAATATTGCTTCTCTCAGAATAAGCACTATATTTCTGTATTTCTGTTAACAGAATGGTTATGGATAGACTTAGTGTATGCAAAACACTGTAAAGTTGTCTACTACGTCTTCAGTTTTAAGACCACATTGTTGTGGCATTTTATGAGCTGTATTTTTTAAATAGACATGTTAAGTGGGTCTTTATTGCAGTTTTTTATTTGAAAGAAGAAATAGAAGATAAAATACATTTTATCTTTGTGTTTATTTGATTCTAACCAAGACACTTTGATAAGAATTGTTTTCTATTTTTAATATAGAGAATTGCGAGTTAACTATGGAAAAAAATTGATTAATTGCGATTAAAAAATGAATCGTTTGACAGCCCTAATTTTAATGTAAAGTGTGTTGGAAACAAAATGTATAATCATTATAGTCCCATGGATTCACAAAGGAAACCGAAGCAGATACCCACCTTGGCAAGCGGATCATATCAATCAGACCTATTGAATACCACAAACAAAACAACAAAAAAGTTGATAACAGATTTTAAGGCCTGGGTTCACTTTGGGTGCAGGGTGGTCAGCATATGCCCACTTTGCAGGAATCTGTCTAATTCCCTAAACTTGGTTTAATGATGAGTCTCAGTGTTTTGTTTTGTTTTTATCCAACACATAGGAAAAAATCTTACCTTGTCTTCAAGAAACAGCTAAATCTACATAATTGTTCCACTAAAATCATCATTATGTTGCTTGTTCCAAAAGGTTCCTCATCATGCAGTATAATGAACAGTATAGCCTGAAGCTAGACAGTGCTTTTTGTTTTAGACATAATAACCGGTGGATTTCTGGGTATTTTTATCTACAGCTGCACTTTTCTGACACAGCACAGTAATTGTTTTCCTTTTTTGGCCTTTTAACAAAAACATTTAAATACAATATTCTACACTATCTCTTCTTTTTGTCTTGACACAAAGCACACTTCTGTTATGGTATGACTCCATGAGTAGAACCATGGAAATCAATTAGAAATACATATTAGAATTTATAAATACTCCCAACCCTAAACTCAGCCTCTGTGTAAAGTCATTTTGTAATGCAGAGCAGGGCTCTCTGGTCTCATATAGCAACCAAAAAATAACATGTCAGTAGAGTTGCACATAAAAGCCATCATGGGACACATTAACATTCCTATTAATTTGAAAAGAGTTAAATAGACCAGGCTGATTTGGGATCTGTCTAAATGGGTGAAAGACAAGCTATACATGAGCAGCTGCAAAGTTTATGAATCTTTTTATATCAGTTGTAAATTAATTGTCATTAAAGTGAAAAAGAGCCTTTCACAGTCAGACAACCCCCAATAAGAGACGTCTGTCATATAAAAGTAACAATTTGTCAACCCCAGCATGAGAGCTTGATAGCAGCACATAGATGTATTGATGATTTGTCATTGGGATGTGAGAGACGAGAAGCTGGAGAGGAATGATCCAGCATCTGCTCTGAAATAAATTGACACACTGTTAAACTTTCTCCCTGCTGAAAGAATCATGACCCTCCCAGTCAGATCTCTGTCTTACAGCTCTCTCTCTCTCTCTGAAGGGGGATCATTATTTTGATCTAACAAGAGTTTAACACCTCTAAAGCTGTAACAGAGCTTATGTTTATCAATGGATTGAACGTGCTACTTGCGAGATCCTGCACTCATTTAGGTGTTGATGTCTGTCAGGTGAACAAAAACAAGATATCTTGATAACTTGACATGACAGGTAATTATCATTATTTTTCAGTATGATGGCTATTAAGCTAATCATTATTATTATTAGAGTTATTTCTCTCACTCAAGGCAATGAAGGTGAAACTAGCACAGCACACAAGCAGATGTTAATAATTTAGGTTCATCAGCGGAAGTCATTCCGTCACCTCAAGTGCACCCAGTGGAGAGGTACTTCTAGGGAGAGAGGCCCCCACATCTCCAGGTCAGGTCATGGCTCAATGGTAATGCAGAGGGCAGGACACTCTCAAGGGCTCTAACCCTCTGAACCTGTAACACCAAAATTACGTCCAGTGATATTCAAGTGTGTGTTGTTCTCCAAGTGTGCTGTTCATATTCAATCGGTTGACCTCCCTCAAAATGATGCCTCGTTCCAAACAGATAGGTACATCAAGTGCAGCAGCAGCAGCTGTCTGTCAGCGCCCAACTCCACCTGCCCCTGAACCAGGAAGGAGGTGAGCAGCTGTGTTGAATTAATGATAATGATACATCTTTATTACAGTCTCAAATGTCAGAAAAGAACAAAAAACAATACACACAAAAGATATAAAAGATGAATCTATTATCATGGAAAAGATTAATTAAAATAAATGAAATAAAAGTAATTCTGAACCATTTTAATAGTTTAAAAAGCATATATACTTGTTTATTTTGTTAAAATTCAGCTATCACTGAAATAGAAGCAGTGCAGTAGGAACAGAGGAGAAAATTTGTGGTGTGTATTTTTTCAGGTAGCCTAATTTATCTAATTTTATATTCAAGAAGTTAAGAACTAATGTTACTTTGGCTTTTTTTTTTTTATAGAGTATCAGTGTTGCAGCAAATAAATGAATCTAAATGAATTCCATTAGAGTGCTCAGTGCTTCCCCTACCTGTGAACTGTCATGTTGTTCTTTTTTCACAAATATGGGAATGATAGTCAAAAATACCATCAAAATGCATAGTTTTATGTAAAATAGCATCAAAAATTTTCCTCCTGGCCGGTTGTGTTGGGGGCTCAGTAAAAATTATTTTCATGGGGCCCAAAATCCCTAGCAGCGCCCCTGCTCCACCTGTCTGTTGTGGAAACAACTGTATTACTGTAATGCAAAAGAAGCTTTTGTGGTCACTCAGGTAGTTTAGAGATTGGCTTTTTCTTTCAAGGTTACCCGAGTTTTATTTTCCAGATAGTCTGAAAAGATTTGTTTGGTCTTTTGGCCTTGGAGTGTGTGTTACTCTGAGAATAAACACCAACCCCTGACGCATTTGCCATGTGTCACCTTTTATTTTATTTTTTGTTTTGTAGAGTTGGAGTAGCACTATCAACTTGATGTCACTTACTGTGTTACCCTGCAGACTCCTCTTTGGTCCATAACACAACCACACAGGTAGAACAAGCGGCATACCTGTAGAAACACATCAACATGCAAAGTGGTAATGGGTCATTACAGCCCTCCAAAATTCCTGATTTGTGTCCGCCACAAGTGGCAGTTCCTTAAGTAGCCAATGTGCTAGAGATAGAAGCTGTTCACACAAAGGACAACCACTATAGTCAGCTGATTCTCCACCATTTAGATCAGTCCGTCCATGGAAATGCTTTCGATAGGAGTATTGGAGCTTTTAAGGTAGGGCTGGAGATCCTGGAAAAGCAGTTAGAGCAGGACACATTTTGAAAATACACACACAAAAGTCCCAGCCCCTTTCCTCAGACTTCTCCCTGAGGCCACACCTCCAGAGCACAGTCAGGAACATGCATCGCTCGTTCAGCGCTGGGTTCACATCAAGGTGACGCCCCACTACACGTGACAGTACCGCCGAATGTCGCGTCACTTACATTAGGATTACATCGAGAAACCGCGAAGGTATAGCCTTCATGGAGTGACACTGCGCAGCATCACTAACGTTCCGACAGTTTTTTCTCATGGCTCATTCACCTGAAAGAAAACACCCAACATCATTATAAACCACACAGCATCCAGCTAAGAGCTACATCACCACCTACCAGACTTTAGTGTGGTACATTGTATCACGGTTGTTGTTTTTTTCTGTGGCGAACTCATTGCGATTAGTGCACAAAGCGCAGTATGCCAGTGGAGGGAGAGAGGGCATTTTTGTGACTTGGTTGCAGTCGGGGTGTGGAGAGGATTTCAAGCAATTCAGTAACAAATGCCACAGAATAATGGCGCTTTTCCACTACACAGTCACGGCACGGTACGGCACGGCTCGGTAAGGGTGCTTTTCCATTACAGCTGAGTTCTTCTTGTTCCTCCTCAGCAGGGCAGATTCTCATGTCGAACGTTGCGCTCGCGACGACACTCTGCCCAATCAGTGGAAGGCAGTCGGCTGACGTCACGTTTTAGTATCGCTTCGGCTGGCTTGGAACCAGGGCCGAGGCGGTACTAAAATAGTACCTGGTACCAGGTACAGTACTAGGGGCTAGTGGAAAAGCACCAAAAGATGCCCAACACTACCTTTAATAGTGCAAGAGCATGGCAAAACTATGTGGCGTACATTTTTTAAGAGAAAACCGTTCACTATATTGCTTTTGAAGGGGACAAAAAGGAGCAGAAGGAGAGCATCCCCAAGATCCACACACGTAAGTATAATAATGAGACTTATAATAATGATAATAATTGTAGCAGTGGGTGTTGAGCAGGATCATAGGGGCAGTAGATGCCTTGCAATCACAGATACAGACTGTCTAGACTTGCAACATTAAATAGGTGAGAAAGGCCTTCCCTGAAGTTTGTTGTAAGTAGGATTTATCTTTATAATAGGAGTCTGAGGGGAGGGTGCACTGTGAATGTGCATATGGAGGAGTCATCTTAAACGAGAGAAAAAGTTCAAATAAAACTTTACGTCAATTGAGTGCTGTCTCTGTGCTTAATCCTCAAATAAACTACTGATACAGTATGGATTTAGGGGTGCTTGATAAGCTTCGGTCAAAATGGCAGCAACTATTAAAGCAACATTGCGGAGTTTCAGCGCAGTGCTTCCATCATCTGGTTGAGAAGCGCTATCGTCTGGGGGGAAAAACGAAAACAAAACTTAACAGCGAGCACATCCAGCGTTTATTCCCATTAATAAACTACAGTATTTCCCACATGTTTGCAAGGAGACTGTGTGGCGGGTGGTCGGGGGAGGGGGTGTGTGGGGTGGGGGGGCAGCGGCGGCAGCGACAACGGCGACGACGACCGGAGGAGAACCGTAGTTTCGCTTTTACCCACCATGTCTCTCCCTCGACGCAGAGGGGAGGGGGGGGGCGGTGTTTCGTACCCGTGCAGGGAAGTTACATAGTGCAGTTTCAGCAGACGCGACCCAGCTCAGGCTGCGGCGGCAGCACCATTCATCCTATTAACCATTTTTCTACCATTGCAATGAGTCTGGAAACATTATTTTAAGGCCGAAAAACTCCGCAATGTTACTTTAAACCTGTGTGACTGGGGGAGTGGATACATTTATGCTTCCATCACATTAACATATTAATAACATTAATCATGACACAGCTAGGTTTCTGTAAGACAAAATAAACCAATATGGACAGTTCACCGCTAAAGCTTTAGCTGATGAGATAACTTTTAGTTCTCCTAATTTGTTTACCTTGGAATGGGCATTCTAACTTTTATTAGATGTTAATGTAGCTATAGTCTGGCCTGACGGAAGTGCGTTGCTGCGATTAGCCTCTGATTGGTCGGAACGAGCCACCCGGCGGAAGTCCCGCCTCCGTGCTGCAGCTTTCACAGTCCGCCCGGTAAAGGGAAACATCAACAAACAACAATAGGAACTGAACCATGGATCCGTGTCATGAACCGAACAGAAGAATACATATCCGTCAGCGGTTGCCAACCGCCGTTAAACCAAACAAAATAATAAATATCTGTCAACGGTTGCCGACCGTCGTTACACCGCGGACCGAAATCCAGTTTCCAACCGGCAATATTTTGCAAGCGCACCGTTGCTACGGCGTTGCTACGGCGCCGACCACAACGATTGTGACTGGTTGAAAGAATTCCAAACGGCCGGAGCGTTTTTTTCTCTGATCGCAGAATCATAGGCGGAGCAGCCAGACTCTCCTTCTTCTCTGGAGGAGGGTCTGGCGAGCGAGACTAATGTAGCTATGACTCAAGTGTTTACTTTTGATTTAATGAATTTACATGGCTCACACAGTCTGGGTTTTGGCTGGGTGGCTGCTCTAATGGAAACACAAACAAGTGTCTCTCGGTTGGCATGGATTTTGGTGTACTAATAAACTTGATCAGCTGACCAATGTAGGATACAGTACTGTATATGTTGTCCTGTCCCTTAATCAGACCTTTTGCAAAGGTTCTGCCAATTATAAATAAAAGTTATGCTATTTCCTGGATAACCCCGTGATGGCTGGCGGGTTAAATGAGGCTGTACATGTCATCACTCGTCACATCTAACCGGGGCCCAGAGGAAACAGAGCAGCAAAATACACTGAAATGACTGGAAATATGATAAACACATAGCACAGAACAGATAAATCTTAATCAATACAGCTGTCCACATGAGCTGCATCATGACTCAACTTTTATTTACAATTTGTCTGTAAACAGAATGGCCTTGTAGCTACTTTAAGAAGGTCACTGAAGAAACACATTGTAATGACAGACATATAAACAGAGGCAGATTGTTTTACTATCATCAAATCTTACTGACCATTAAGTAAATGACTGCACCAATGAATGAGGAAAATAATATTCAGACACTACTTTTAAACAAATTCATGATCATACTCATGAATATTACAATTAATCACTCAGTTCTGATTCAGTTCTGATTCAGTGAGACTATTCTATATGTGTAGATAACCCAAACTTTAACAGACCTGTATCACTCAGGATCTTCCCTGAGGACCTGCTTTCTGAAGAACTGTTAGGAACACTGAAGTGCTGTATCTAAAGACTGAGAGAGTCAACAGTGACTTAAAGTACCATGGAGCTAACCAGCCTCTAGCTCCAGTTCCTGCTTGCAAAAGCACACTCTCGCCTTAGATGCCATGCCTGGTAGCTGTCTGGCCTCTCTTCCTCTCCAACCTCGGGTTGGTCCCTTGATAGGTGCTCCCTCCTTGCCATACTATTCAGTAGACCCCATGCTACAGCCTGCCAACCTCCAATGCAGTAATTACATTTTTTCTTAACATGTCTTATACAGTATAAACCCAGGTTTCATTTGCAGGGTTAACTTCTTATTCAATTTGATAATAATAACACAGTAGTTATATTATTATGCATAGCCATAGGGAAAATGTACATGCACATTACAAATGTATTGTGGTAAATATTCTCATAGTCTACAGATGACCTCTTTGCTTGGGGACTTAGACCACTTGAGGATATACAGTAGGATATGGTGTGTCTGGCTTTTGTATGTTTATTCTTTTGTGCGTTGTATAGGCCAGAGCCCTGAGGCTGGCTGCCTACAGTAAGGTACCATTCTCTAAACAAGTAGCATGAAGCTCTGGGTCAGTGAGTAGGATTATCTCTGTACACTGACAAAGTGCACCTGCTCAGTGCTCTGACATGTTTTATCTATTTTACCATCATAGGGCCAGTGGTGAGTGAGGTCTGATCATTGTGGGGGAGCCTGGAGGGGAGCTCCCAGGGTTTATAGTTTGTGATAAGATTTAAGTGTGAAGATTTTCACCCCATGATACAACCCATAGTAGTGTTTCCTCAAACACCCCCAAGGTGGCAGACGTGCCTTGGTTACGTTTAGGAAAAGATAGACATTTAGATTAATATACAGTATAGATGTATCAGCTAGTCTTTGTTGTCATGGTTAAAGCTACTTTCACATGGGCATTGAACATCACACTCCTGTGTGAATTTTGTGGACTCACCTATCAATCCCCCAAACATACAGATAAAAGGTACTTTTATTTGTCACATATAGAGCTTGTACAGTGAGATTCTTTCTCTGCATTCAACCCCATGAGGAGCAGTGGGCAGCCACAGTGGTGCCCAGGGACCAACTCCAGATCTTGAGCCAGTGCCTTTGGTCAGGGATGCTGACTGGAGGATTAACCTAACTGACTTGTTTTTAGTGGTGGGGGAAACCAGAGTACCTGGAGGAAAACCACGCAGAAAGGAACTGGGTGGCCGGCCAGGGATTCGAACCCAGGACCTTCTTGAGGTGACAGTGCTAACCACCGCACCACCGAGAATACATGCAGCAATTGTATTTCACAATTTTGTCATTTACTAGTAAATACAGACATTATAAACCTGATTTTTAGACAGGGGTCGGTTGACCATCTATTTTTCTAAACCTACTTTTTCAAAGACTAGAGACAATTTCCTCCCTAAATACTTTTTTTTCATAAAGCAACAGCAGTGCAATCTCTCATGTTGTTGCAGACAAAAAAAACACTCTGTCTGGATCTAAATTTACTCCCACCCCCAAGTCTTTCACAGAGAGCATATACTGTACAGCACAGGCCAAATTTTGTTTTTCACAGAACAGAGGTAATAAAGAAATGCTTCACTGATATTTTTGTCCAGAGTCTCTGTTGTTAAATACGCATTGAGTCATCTTTAATGTTCCACTATAAACATATTCTAATGGTTTGGTGCAGGTATTGATTCTCCCTAATCTGCTTTTTAATCAAAGACATAATCAGCACCAGGAGCCTCATGCTGAATTTATCACCTGCATCTGTTTAACTGTATAAATTCATTTTTTCCCCTCATCATTCTTTACTTGCTCTTTATTGGGTTTTTAGTCAAATGGACTAATGTAAGATGTGAGTACCACCTCTGAAGAATACAATCAGCTTAATATCAGGAGCCACGACTTCATAAATCTCCAGTCTAAAAAGAAACACAAGACAAGATTGGAGTTTAAAGACCCCCTCCCATGAAAATCGTGTTTTTGGTGCTTTTCACATGTTCCTGTGGCATTTTTCTTGTGTTAGAGGACATATCAGCAGAAAAGGAAGTGCAAAATTGCATTTCTGACTTTTTCTGCCTTCAAATTGCTGTGAACCAATGGCAGACGCAAACTGGCAGTTTCAGGGAGACTGGAGCTGACGTGTCACAGCTCCAGGGGAGGGCACTAGTGCTACAAGCTCCCGCCCCGCTCTGCATCTGGCTCAGAGGTGAAAGGCTTGGCAGCTCGGTGTAGCTGTCAGGGTATAACAGGTATAGCTCACCTGGTAGAGCAGCTTGCACCGTGAGCAAGGACTATGTTCCAGTCTGGGATCGAATCCCAGTGTGGAGTTTCACGCTAAACGCGCTGAATCTGTAATTGTACAATGTCCAGCTGTCAGCAAGGGGTGCGAGGAGGTGCCTGGGCAGGTGCAGACCAGCGCAGTCTCCGCGGTGCATTGCTAATGAGCTGGTTTTAAAATGACCAAAAAGGGTCGCAGGAGGGGGACTTTAAGTAAAGATAGCTACAGGAAAAAGGCAATGTCTAAATAGTTAGGGTGAATTGGGTTAGGGCCAGGGTTAGATAGTAGAGAATGGGATTTCGTTATTCACTATTACATGTATGGCTACACTGGTGAAATTAATGCATAAAACAGTTTATTTTTTCATTATTTTTCATTATCTAACCCAATGATGAGCAGGAAATTAGGTCTCGCCTATAAGAGTTACACCATGGTTGAAGATTTTCCTGACTGGTGGTTGGTGTTGAAAGGCGGGAACTTCTTCATGAATTACTCCGGGGTGGTTTCCCCGGAGAGAACGTAGTAGTTACTGTGCAGCCCGCTTCACCAGTTCTGCTCTTCAGGACTTGGCAGTTTGCCTGTAGGCTGTCCTCATTGGCACCACTGTTGATTTCTCTCTTGACTGTTGGGGGCAAATGGTGTTGTCTGCTTGTCCTCTAGTGGGTTGATGCAAAATAAAGCTCTAATTACGGTTCTGTGATGAACTCCTGCCCCAAATAAAAATAAATAAATAAATGTACAGTACAGATAAATAGATAAACATGATAGTGATCAAAACATTCAAAACACATGGGTCACTGCTCCTCTGCTTCAGTTGGTATTGACTTTTGCTCGTACGATACAATTAAAAAGAAAAGAACAAAGGACATGTGGTATGAATGCCAGTTAATGATATAGGCATAAATAATACATTAATAAGTTAAAAACAAATATATTCTGATAGTAACTTTTCATATTCATTTTATCATCTTAATTATTAATGTAGGGATTTATTTCTGTATTTCCTCTTTTCTACATTTAAATAAATTCAATTACATATATATAACCCAATATATATATATATATATATATATATATATATATATATATATATATATTCATAGACAATATATATATTTATTTTTATGTATGTATATACTGTACAAGAGAATCGTAAAGAGAAAGGAGAGAGCCTTTCACTCAGCAGAGAAACGCAGAAAGAGGGGTGCTGTCACCAATGTAGCCTCAGACTGAGGTAGAAACCCTAATGACACACAAATAAAAATAAAATGCAGGAATGCCTAAGTGATTGAAAAGATACCTTGAAAAAAATACAGGATAGCCTTTTTCAATACTTTGTTCGAATTTTGTACTTGATAATTTATGCCAGACAGACAGGAACTGTCTAAATGTGGATTTAACCATCAAATCATTCAATATAATACTGGTGGTTAAAAGAACAACAGCCCATTTAATCAGAATAAAGATATCATTGTGAATGTTTTTAAAAAATATTACACAGGTCAAATAGCTGGACAGTTAAAAATTAAATTACATTTTTTGTGTCATCAACAGTCCATAGAACTACAGTATGACTGTTGAACTGTAATTACTTTCAATCAGAAATCTAATAAATGTATTTTATGACTGGATTTTGTAGGTACAGTACACCTAATTCTGCATGCATGTAAAACAGGCAGATTAAAGTCCATAGTTTTTGTGTGATTAATATTCCATTGAGTAATTCTCTTATTAATGTATTAATCATTTCCATTTTTTTAATGTTGGAAAAATCTGCAGTACTAGTGCAGGAAAGAAACTCTGATTGAATAACTGTTGCTACCATTTACAGCAGTAAGACACTGTTAATTAGAGGAAAAGTCAGGGATCCCTGGTCTAGAAGTGCCCCTGGTGAGCATGGGAGGCCTGATTCTCCCCAGCACCTCTCTCTGTTATGTATTTTACCCTGCAGCTACAAGTAATACTCACACTTTCAACTCATACTGCGACAGGCTGACTTGTGTGATTGACAGCCGATAACAGCCATAGCCAGTAGTCTTGTGGGGCCTTGGAATTTTGCCCTGATGTAATACCTTGTTCTCCTGTCTCTGCTGATGAGCCATAGTCTCAGATTGTACAGAGCTCTCCTGCCAGGCTGCTGACAGAGACAAAGTGGCCAAACTTGGACTATTATACTCCACTTTAGCTTCTCTGCAGCATCTGTTTTAGTTATAGTTGTGTTTTAACACGATTTAACAACATTTCATACATTTTGTTTAACCCTTGAGAATTTAAAGTCAAGTTTAAGTCAGACTTCTCTCAAGGCTGGCTCCCAAACTGCATCAGTTTCTTCATTGTTGATGAGCTGTATTATTTTGACGTTATTGTTTGTGTGCAGACTGTATCAGTAAAGGCAGACTGTGCAATGTGTGCTGCATTATTATTGCATCAATTGAAAAAGTTGGGCTCTGGGTAAAGATCTATGAAGCTTCTCATCTAAACCACTGGGTTTACCAACTTAACCTTGTTCACCGCCAAGTTTATTAACAGCTCTTCTTTATCCACACAGATCTGACACGTTTACAGTCATCTTTAAACCCCAAGTGAGGAGAAATTAGCAAAAAGAACAACCACAAAGCTAATGCTAGCTCACCATAATAGATAGCCCGACCCCTGGAGACTGCTGTCCTCCAAGCAGCAGACAAACTGTGAATAATTTGCCAAAAACTTGGAAAAGGCTGAGAGTCAGAATGCTAGTGTGTGTGTGTGTGTGGGGGGGGGGGGGGTAGTTGCAGCAAGATGCAGCTAACTGCAATGAACAAATAGTAATTGCCACTGGGGAGGCCACCAGTGACCACCCCAACTCACTCACACTTCTCAAGGAGGACATAACCGCATAGCACAAACTGACAACCGCAGTGCTCCAGTACTCAACCATGCACATATGTCACTCCAGAGAGGTCAAGAGGACAGTCTCCCCGCTCAGAGCCTGGATAATCAAATGTCCTTATTTCCAGGATTATTCGAAACTAGGGGCAAAGTCCAAAGGGAATAAGATTTGTATTTTACAGGTTTATACACGAGCAGTGATGGAGGAGTGACCAAAAAGCTGTCTTACGGCCGATTTACCAATTCTAAAATAATATCTGATTTGTGATTTTTTTTATTGTTACTGAGTAGGGGAATACTGTTGGACACAACAAAGGAATACATATCTCCCTGCACTAAATAATGTTGAATTAATCTTAGGTAGAGGGCGAGGCTGTAACTTGTGTGTTGCTTCGCAGCAGCTCAAGCACCATCTGTAGAATCATTCATGACAATATATAAAGTCTTTTCTTGAGACTTTATACTTTTTTCTAACCTGCACACCAATTATACTCAAGGACTGACGTCTCTTTATTGGATAGGAAGCTCCTGCCTTTAGTCAATTCCTGTGACTTTGGAGAAATTGTAATTTCAGACCAGAGTATGGTGGTATTGTCACTTTTCTTCCCAGATAATGAATTTTCTAGGCATATGTGGAGGATGAATTCCCTTCATGCTATCAAATGTTTTTTATCCAACCAAATAGATCACCTCGAAAGTAATGATACACCTGGTATCGGTAAGAGTAATCTATGAGAAGCCATGAGGACATACCCTAGTGGGAAAACCATTTCATATGCAGCAAACATGAAGAGAAGGAAGGCATGGCACTGAGATGAACTATCTACATTAATTAGTTAGTCGATAAGAAACATGCAACATCGCCCATAGCAGACCTGTATAAGGGAAAGGTGACATGGGAAACTGAATTAATTTTTTGTCCCCAGGTAACATGGATCAACTACATTTAATATCAAGTTTTAATCATTATGAAGTTGGGGAGCATGTCACTGTCACACAAACCACACAAACACAAGTACAAGCTGATATCTCCTGTATCTAGAGATGGAAAATGCAATTGTTAACCAAAAGGGGGATCAACAAACAGTTTAAAAAGTTCAATGAGCAATTATACACATTGCAGGCTGCAGACAAAAGGAAAAATAGAACAGTTTCTTGGAAAAATTAAATTGCCTACTCTGCAGAAAGTGGTGCTCCGGACAAGGCTTTGTCATTGGAAGAATTACAAAAGGTAATCACTAAAATAAAAAGGCCTGGACCTCAATGGGCTCTGCATCGAGACAAGCTGTCTGCTGTTATTTGAGTTATTTACTGAGGCTGCACAGCAAGGTTCAAAATATGATGTAATATAATATTGTTCATAATAGTTCATCATGAACTGAGAGCAACAGCTTCTCTTGAAATATCTATTATTTTGTTTGTTTTTCAACATCATATCTTGGCACTGTATTGATGACCCTCATTCTTTGATCATCTTTTTTTTTTCAATTTTAAAACTATTCTTTGAATGAAGGAATGCTTTTACAATTGACTGAATAGATTTGAAAAACATGGACACTTATGACAACACCTTGGGGCCCTAGTTTGCTGGCGCAGCGCAGGTGGCGCAAGGTAGCGCAGCCGGTCTAATGCAAGTTTCGACCAGCGCAGCCTAGCGCAAAGTCAGATTGGAAGATTGGCAGATCGCGCTGCGCTGAGATAGGCGTGGCCGCGCAGCAGGGGGAGGCGTCACAGATTCAGCTTGGTGCAGTGGAAGTTTTGTGCGAAAATGTCCCGCCGAGGTTGCGCTGAAAGCTCGCCACCTCCAACCAGGTCTAATCTCAGCGCAGAGCGAAGCGCAGCAGGTGCAGTGGAAGTTTGGCTGACTGACCTGCAGTGCACACACGTCACCAAGACCTCACAGGCAGATCTCCACAGTTCCAGACACATTTCAATGCAATAAATATCCACAATAACCACTATTTAATGCAACTAACGGAATCAACACGTGAATTTATATCTATATAGATTGTCCCGTCACATCTGACGTCAGATCAAAGCAGAGATCAAAGGCTGTGGCACGCTCAATGGAAACTCCACCTGAATTAACACAGCAGGGACGAACTGGCACTGAAAAGCAGCTGTGGATGTCCCAAAAGCAGGACTGAGGGTGGATGACTGCATGTCGCTGCCGTGTTGAGATACCACTCTGCCCTTGTGATGATCGCTTTATTTATTTATTTACTTATTAATTCATTAGCGGAGAGCGACCGCATCACACAGCCGTAATGAAAAACAAAACACAAATCTTCATCTCTCTTAGTCCACCACAACAGCCTCGGTATCAGATAGTCAGTATATAGCCTACTACAGTATACTCAGCATCTCTATCACAGAGAAAAAAGAGAAAAAAAGAGATGGACAGAGAGAGAGAGAGAGAGGAGGACAGAGAGAGAGAGAGAGAGAGAGAGAGAGAGAGAGAGAGAGAGGGAGAGAGAGAGCGCACGTCCTTTACGCTGATTTAATCCACATGGTCTTTGTTTATGTTGTGATTAGTGTACACCTGTCATCTTGCTTACATAGGGTTTGAATAAATGTGAGTTTCTTTATTAGTGTATTAGTTGTTTCTTACATTGGGCAGGGGTTCTCAGTGTATCAGATCAATCCTGGTTAAGTATATTAGTAAACTCATTATTGGTCACTCTGAGCTCGGACCTCCGGACCAAAACAGCTGTTTCCTCCTGGGAGAGGTTCGGCCTCTGGCGTCGCTGTTTCCTCCGTCCATGTCCAAGTATAAAATGACAAACTTGCAGCGCGCATCACCCGCCGCGCAGTTAAAGGTGAGGAGAGGAGCTCCTTTGATTGGTGAAGATCTGACTCGGCTGTGTCAAACCCACTCCACGCCTTTCTCTCCTCCTCCTGTCTCCCTCCCGCCCTCTCTCCTCCCTCTTCACCGTTTGCGCCGGTGGGAGGGACGAGGGGAGGGGTTGCGCTAGTCTAAGTCTGACTGCGCGGCCCAGCAAACTTGCGAAATGGACCTGGTCCACACCCCGTTGGCGTGGCGAAGCTGCGCTGCACTTAGACTTCGCTCGGTCGACGAAACTAGAGTGTCCATTACTCCAGCACACTATATAACATGGCAGACTACCATCAAATATGTGGTTCATTTGGCAGGCAAGGTTTATCCAGAGAAAATATGTTTTTCTCAGAAACTCTTTCTCATGTTTTATGAAATTATAGAAAAAGCCCATTCACACATGGCTGTATATACAATCTACATGAACACCAAAAATGCTGTGCCAGTCTCAGAGCATTCCCCAGAGGACCCCCACCATGTCCTCACGCCTTCACAATACAATGCATATGTGCAGCACAATCAGCCCTTCTCACCATATAACTAATTTACCACATACTGTTGAATGCAGCCTCAGCCAAACCACTCAATGCCACAGGGAAAATACACTTCATGCTGCAAGGCAGTGGGAGTGCAGCCAGTGTGCTTCTCCTAACCCAGCAACACCAGCCAATGGCATCAAAGCATCACTCAGCCCTTTTGTGATAACATGGCCAATTCAACATACAGTATATGCATGCTTTTGATGGCTCATTAGAGCTTCCCTTTGCATGGAAATACATGTAAAAACAGGGCCAAAAACATTTAGAGCTTGTAAAAAAAAAGTTTCAATGTTTTTATTTTATTTTATTTTTATTATTTAAAAATATATATTGTTACCACCCTGTTCATTTTGTTACAACCCAATTCATTTTTGGGATGAAAGGGAGGCAGCATTAACCACATGTGTTAAAGCAAATGTATTCGGTGTCAGTAAATAAATAAAGATACGATCAATAATTAAGAGTAACCAACAACTGTGGCTAAATCAAAGCACTAAATATAACAAAAAGAGACCTCTACCTAAACAAGTTATTTATGGTCCTAAAGCAAATGGTTCGGTCTGCTGAGGCACTAAAAACAAACGAAGCAAATGCAATCGAAGACCACCCCTGTTCCTGGTGGCACTAACAAAAGATAATTTCCTCTGTGTTGGTAAATCAGTTTGGGTTTCAGTTGGTTCTGGTCCAGTGCCCTCTACAACACAACAAAGTTCATCACAATCTTAACAAAGTCTCAGGGCGTTGGCAGCATGAGAAAATCAAGTTCATTGAGAAAAGTGCAAATGGTTTCACCGGTGTCCTTACACAAAAAAAAGAAAAAGATAAAGTGATTTTGTGAACATCTGTGCAGGTACAAATCAGAAAAAGACACAAGGGCAGAATTCTGACCTTGTTTCTACAGCTGAATCTGATACGATGAGAGTCCAATCACTAAGCAGAGACTAGTTGGGGGCTGTATCCATCATTAGGTGTGTTTACATGAATCGATTTTTGGGGTCCAAACTGAATGAAAATGCTCCATATAAACAGCTCGATCAGAATAAACACACCCAAACCAAATTAAATTACATTCGGTTTCAGAGAGGTGGAATAAACCTTTTCTTAAACCTAAAGAAATTAAAATTGTGTCATGTAAACAGTGAAATGTTCTTTCTGCGGATGCTCCGTGTTGACGTAGTGACGTTTCTTCACTTGCAAATGCTTTAATGGAAGTGTCAAAACTGAGCTGATCAGACAAGTTCTCCAAATTTATATATATATAATTTTGACCTGAACACATCTAAACCAGCAGAGGCTGGCCTGTTAAGTAAGACACTCAGCACGTGTCACACAGCTGTAAAACGTCTGTTCTGAATAAATGCAGTGGCACATGTAAACACCCGGATTAGATCATATCACATGTAAACAGTTAACCCGAAAGACTCATTTGGAATGAATTCAATCAGAAAGACGAAAAAGTTTCCATGTAAACCCACCTATTAAGGGTCACCAACATCTGGACCCCTGTTATTTTTTGTCAATGGTGTGTATAAGGAAAAGTTTTTGAATAAAAACGACTACTTTAGTGCCTTGGACACAGGCCATCTTTCATTATGCTGTCTAGTTACTGCCACTAGAGTAAATAGCAGCTAATATTAATTCTGTTGTTTTCCTGATGACCTTCCACTGAAAGTTAAAATGCTTTTCTTTCAGTTGAGTTTGTGTAACGCATTGAAATTCCTTTTAAAATAAGGCAACACTATATATTTTTATTTTCATTGTAAAATTGTCCCAGAAGAGGCCGGTCACATTTGCATATAAATATCAATTGACCCTGTGTTTACTTTCTTCTCTGATGCAGATGAGAATGAAATGACTGCATCAATCAAAGCTTTGTGAAGGGAGGAGATACGAGACGAAGATGAGGAGACAGCGACAAAGAAAGAGG
This sequence comes from Trachurus japonicus, assembly GCF_045865225.1. Classification (NCBI taxonomy): domain Eukaryota; kingdom Metazoa; phylum Chordata; class Actinopteri; order Carangiformes; family Carangidae; genus Trachurus; species Trachurus japonicus. Next base: position 17,443,813 of record NC_140911.1, read on the forward strand.
GAAGGTAATGAAGATGAGAGGGAGAGCAAGTTTGCAGACTTTTGAAATCTAATAAAATATATTAAAGGGATAGTTCAACATTTTGGCAAATTGGCCCATTGCCATAATCGCTATAGTCATAGCAGTAGGTTCATTACCTTTAATTGTAGGTGTAAGCTATTTTCAGTACGGCGGAGCGCAGCAGCTGGCTGCTCAGAGCTACGCTATGGAGGCTAACGGAATTTCTTGGTTTCCCTCATTAAACTCATCAAATTCAACATCCCAAAACTCCACAGCGCTTTTGTAGACAAGTTGTGAGCTGCACAACCACCACGCTATGAGATAATGACGGAACGATACGAAACGGAGCCATTTTCGAGGTAAATACATACAAAACCGCTGATGCGCGTTGCGTTCAGGGACAGTTTTTCAGCAAGCAGTCTCCGTATTTACCCTGTATTTACCTCGAAAACGGCTCCGTTTCGTATCGTTCCATCATTATCTCATAGCGTGGTGGTTGTGCAGCTCACAACTTGTCTACAAAAGCGCTGTGGAGTTTTGGGATGTTGAATTTGATGAGTTTAATGAGGGAAACCAAGAAATTCCGTTAGCCTCCATAGCGTAGCTCTGAGCAGCCAGCTGCTGCGCTCCGCCGTACTGAAAATAGCTTACACCTACAATTAAAGGTAATGAACCAACTGCTATGACTATAGCGATTATGGCAATGGGCCAATTTGCCAAAATGTTGAACTATCCCTTTAAATAAACGTAATATATTCTCTTAGTCCTGTCTGACAAGTTATTCATTCTCACTGGGCAGTTTTTTTATTTTTTTTATTTGGATTAGAGCATTTCCCTTGTTTCAAACCTATTTTGTTCTTGCTTAAAAAATCCTGGCAAGTGAAATTTTCCTGTTCTGTTGGTAGATCGTTTTGTTTATTTAAACTGATATTTCACACATATTATTTTGTTGTTTTTTTCCTTGTTTTGAGGACCTGAGTTTTTTTGCAGTGTTTCAGATAGGACTGGCATAATGTCCCTGTGGTTCAACACAAACATAAACTAACAGACCTGATTACTTTCACAACACAGTAGGCAGAACTACAGAGATAATAGTCCAACCTATAGGCTCAATTTAACAACCCAATCCTGGAATAATTACATTGTCAATTAAGTGACTGTTCCCTACTTTGTGGTTGGACTGACATTGTCCTACTTGGAACTTCAATATCACACAAGACCCCTGCACACCAGAAATAAAAAAGCTATTCTTCTTCTGGTGTTTATTTGAAAATTGGCAAGCAGCTATTAGGTGCATTAGCGCCACCCTCTGGTGTGTGGGCCTCATTAGTTCTCACCAGAGCTAATGATGACACTGTCATGTTTATTAGTTGCAGATTCACCATTCTCCACATATTGCGCTGTTCATTGAACACTACTGCTCATTTAGCACATTCAAGCACAGTGCTGCATACTGGTCACTCACACTCTTTTTCTTCTTTTTTTCTTTCAGTGTCAATGTGTGATTTCACCACTGTAATCAGCTGTCTATACATTTTATTTACAGTCTATATTTGCAGACAGAGCAGATGAACATGGTTGAAAAGGCTGGTTTACAACAATTAACTTTATTTGTTAATATTTAATTAACTCGTTTTACTTGTGAACATCATTAGTTGCCACTGATCATTCATCTGGTGTACTACTGTATATAGATTAATGGCCCACTTGTCTGCAACATGGTCTTGTCACCAAACATGGACAAAGTAAACAAGTCCATTGGTTGTGAATGTTTTTTTTAATATATATATATTTTTAGGGGCTTTTTCACCTTTAATTGACATGATAGTTCAGAGAGAGACAGGAAATGGGAGGCTGAGAGGGGGGGGTGACATGCAGGATAAGGCCGCTCGACGCGGGATTCGAAGCGGGGTTGCCTGCAGGACTATAGCCTCAACACATGGGGCGGGTGCTCTACCAACTGAGCTAAACACCGCCCCGTGAAACTACAGTTAATGTACAAATCTTCTAAGTCAAATATTAATACGTTGCAAGTGCAGCTGTGCAATCACTTATTTAAACTTAACTTAAAGTACTGGAGTATATGATTGAAATATACTGTATATGTATATACTCCCTCACTCTCTCAAACAAAAAAAAATTTTTTTTGCCAGATCATAGGTTCCATAGTATGACTTACTGATTGACCGTATAACCTTGCGATACAAAGCTTGTAGAACATGGACATAAAAACATAACTGAATACAAAAAAATGAGCAGGATTTTTTTTCTGATTTCTGTCTTTTTCAGGCAGTGGTGAAGTGTGGAGGGGGTAAACACAGTAAACACTTAAAGACAAAATGAATATTTCTTTGTCACATCCCCAAAGAAATTTAAATCGAAGCAACTGGACTTGGTTATTTGTCTAGGAAGACGTTTCACCTCTCATCCAAGCATCAGTTCATGTACGCATCTGACCGGGCTGGGACTGGTCCAGTTGCTTTTGATTTAAAGTTTTTGGGGGATAACGATGACCTGGACAGATGAGAATATTCACAGACTTTGTCTCTACAGTTTTAAACATTGTTACCTGCTGCCGCCAAGTTGAAACTGAGCTGCTCAAGAATTGCAAAATGCAGCAGCACATGACTGACAGTGTAGTAGGCCTGTTGGGGGCATGGTCAAATGGTGATTAGGTGCCACAAAAGGGTTTGTTCTGTACACACCACCTGAACAGGCTGCATGGGAGCTTCTCTTTTGTTATCTTTGCACCATTTCATATACTGACAAAGATGCATTATGAAGGTTAAGTGGAGATTACTACACTTTGCATTGCATTAATTGATACTGAGTAATAAATCCAATAGGCCTAGTAAATCATAAGTAGATTCATTCCCTCCAGGATGTGGATGTATTTTAGGGTCATTATTATGAACAAGCTCGACGCATCCCTGGAGAGCATGGATCTATTATTACCTGTTATTATGGGACATGTGCATATTAGTGATAGCGACTCTCGCAGGCGCTAGGATCCAGAGGAATGACCTCTCTCTCTCTCTCTCTCTCTCTCTCTCTCCCTCGCTCCCCCTTTCTCTCTCTCCCTCGGTCTGTCTCTCTTCTCTAGACTGTTTTAAAGTCTCTGCTGGGCTTTACACGTTACTTGCTGGATGGATGGAGGAGTGGGAAGCTTCCAGCGCCTCTCCATCACTACCACCGACACCACCGACTCCCCCCTCTGTGTGTGCCCGATGAGCGCTCCCTCCACCGCCGCAGCCGCATGAGCGACAACGCGCTGAAACGGACCGTCGCTGCTCGTCTCCTCTAACTCACTCCCCCCCTCCCTTCTCCCGTGCTGCAGACACACGCTCCTCCACAACCGTCTATATCTGAGTGTTATGCTCATACTCGGGAATATCGGAGGGATTCGTTTGTTGAGGAAAGACTTTATTGGACCTCTAACTAAATTTCTCCGCCCTTCACCTCCACCGTGCACCGTCTCGGTCTGCGCTGCGTCTCCGGCGCCGCTTCTTGCACAGAGAAGGCGACGCTAATTTGACCGCAAAAAGGAGGAAAAACTCAACAGTTGTTGCTGCTTCTTGTTTGCATGTCGACGTGCACATTACAACAATGTGGAGGCTACTGCAATCGTGTTGTTGCTGCTGGTGGATTTGCTCTCTCGCTTTGCCAGCCTTCGTGCTCCTCCGGGCCGATTGTCATCCTGGTAAGTTTCATTCCCCCACAACTCTAACAAGGGGCTTTCTTTATCATTGCTTATGAAGGAATGTGCTCATCGGTAATCCACTGACGGCGGGGAGACGCATCTCTAACAGGCTGATAAATTAAGTCAAGTCCCCTTATTGGAGATCTTGTAACGGGTCACCGGCTGGGGATATTCGAGCCGTTTGGCTTGACGCGCTTCTCCCCGACACCTGCACGTACAGTAGAGAGTGGAAACTGTTGGAGACGCAGAAAGCCGTTAGTGAAAGGATGTTAATGTAGCTGGGTGACCTGTGTGAACCCACTCACACACATTTACAGCACAAGTTTACCACACTAGTCCATGTACCATGTCGCCTCTCTCCTCTTTTGGTGGAACTTTAGCGCACGAATTCCCCCTCTTTCTTTTTTTTCCTCCTCTTAAACACCCCGTGAGCAGGCCCAGTAATCAAACTGGGGGAGAAAATAGAGAGCGGCTGGAATGCCATCGGAGGGGCAGTGGACAGGGTTGATAGTTGGGTCACGGATATCGGTAGATAAAACGAGGAAGATGTGATGCTTTGTCAGCCGGCGGCGCGTACGCCGAAGCCGTTATCTCATCGCCTGGAGCAAGACAGCAGGGGCTGTGAAGCCTCCTCATACACATTCACACACGCAGCACACACAACCCAAAATTTGCAGTTGAGGCTCTAATTTGTGCAGAGGAGAAAGTAGATCTCATGTCTGTGTTTGGGGATGGCATGTTGAACCACTCATGGGATCCACAAATATTAAGACTGGGCTGCGTGTGCCCCTGTGGCAGTGTAAGACTGACTGGACTACTCTGCTTTTGAATTGTGGAAGAAGAAGAAAAAACTGTCCTACATGCTTGCTTTTCTAATTGGGCTAATCTCCAGCTATTATATAACAGAACTGAACTATTTCCCACATTCATTTTACAAAGGGAACTCTCTGCTCCAATTATAGCTAAATCAAAGACCCCTGAGCCCAGACCCCCGCGTTTGTTGTAAGGGCCAAAGCCTCCAGTATTTAAACCTTGAGGATCCAGCACCTGAGGAGAACCAGCACCTTTTCTGCTGTTCCGCACAAACACACAGCGAGGAGGAGAAATCTGATGTATCAAACTGGAAAATAAATCCAACAAATCCAATTTGACCTTGACCGGAGAATCCAGATACACTTGCTCCTCCAGCTGTGGACGGTGCTAGAAATGTCTCCTGGACACTTTGTCAGGGTGTCCAGCCTCACAGGAGCTAAAATAAGCATTTGGTTCTAGAGTTGCGATGTTATGTTCACCACCACCCACCTACCCACCTATTACATAGATTTTACACAAGAGCTCCACCTGGGAGCATCTATAACGCCCTATACGGCTACAAGCAAAATTAGTTCATACTTACCACTGGTTGGATGGTAAATGACCTACTACTTTTGTACATAAATAAATATTTTAATTTTTTTTTCTTGGTGCTTTCTGAGGGTATTTACACAGAAGAAAGATGTAGTGGAAAAAGGCCGATTCAAGTGTGGTATTCATTGCCAGAGCAATAACTTGTGCTCAGAAATGTAATTCAGTTTGTAAAACCACTTAAATGACTGATTTAAAAGGCAGTCATTTGCATCACGAGTAGAGAAAATCCAAGTGTCGTGTATTTGATATCATATTGACATACGTTTTTACCCAGCTCAGCTCTCAGCGCTGTGTGATGTGAAGCGTCGTCTGTCACACAACAGGCTTCACTAATTCTATCTTCATTGTAATCTGAGGAGTGCATTAATGACTCACTGCCCCCCCTTCATGGTCTCATGGGGCCGTTATTGGCCCCCAAACTGTGAAGCCAGAGGAGCCTCGGTGTTGGGATTGATCAAAGCTTATGTTGAAGTACTGAAGTCGTCTATAGATACGACGCAGTTTGTCGGACAGTATTAGCCTACTTTTCAGCTTGCCTAGATTAGCTCTTATATGTCTTATTAAGCACTGTCATGAATCACACGCACACACACATGTGAGAGAGAGAAAGAGAGAGTCAAAGCAATTTACAGTGCTGCGCTGTTGACCAATGAACACAGTCATTGCTTTAACAAATCCATACCAGTAGTCATACAGTGTTACGGCTTGATAGACTGGTTTTCAATTTTGGAAATGGAGCTCTTGTTAGACATTCAGGATTTTTGTCGTGCCCCTTCATCCCCTCCATTTTTCATCTTGCATTCCATCTGATCTCAAATCTGGAGAGAAATCAAATCAAGTGAGCCCAGAAGCAAAAGAGAGAGACAGAGAGAGGGAGAGCTGCAGCAAGAGATGGATGGCGCTGATGAATAGATGGCAGGAGAGATAGAAGAGGAGAGATGCAAAGGAGAGTTTGACCCACAGGTTGAGGATTTATTTGTGTTGGTTCCTGAAAACATGAGGATTGTTTGTGTTGTCGGAAAATGAAACCATTTGTCTTTCACGGAGCCAACATTAAAGCTGGAATTAAACAAAATGCAGGAATACATTTGTGTTACTTATTAATAGCAGGCTTATTAGCAGGTAAAACCAGTTTGGTTTCAGTGTGTAGATAGAGAAGTGTAACACAACAGTTTAAAAAAAATGGTAAGAAGCTGTTATTAATTAAGGCTGTAAAATCTGAAAATAGGCTTCCTGCCATGTGGCTTCTTGCACGGTGCAATGAAACATTTTAATATCACTTTGTATTTTTAAAGAAAACTCTAAATATAAATCTAACAATACGTCTGAGCTGGTGAGAGACAATTTGAAATCAAATACAAACGATCCACAGCTAACAGACGGACTGATGGATGGATATTCAGTTGTCGGCTTGTGATGCTTTTGTGACACAATAAACGTCTGGGGAAAGACGGCGTTGTCACCGAAGGGCAAGTCCACGACTCAGACCTCACACATTGATAATGTCTTGCTTTCGCTCTCACTCTCTCTACTTGACCTCCTCTCTCACCCCACCCCCACATCCCTCCCCTCTCCTCTCGGTTGTGCGTCGCGCTGTCATGATATCGGCGGCGAGCGAGCCCAAGGTGGCTGGTTCATGTTGAACGGCTGGCAGATGATGTAGAAACAGAGATGAGTGTGCTTCTCTCTTGGTGGGTATCATCATCTGCAGGCTCTCAGCACTGCTCTCCTTACCTCCAGCCCGCTCTTCTTTTCTATTAATAAGGCTCTTAGCTGGGAGATTGGGTTGGAAAAACTAGATCGGCTTTCTATAAGAAAATATAAAAATAAATGTCGCAAATGTGGGTGGAAAAAAAAAAGATGCATCTGACAAATTCATTGTCGCATTCCTAGTTTACTGGAGCTATACTGAAAATAACAGGTTGGGGAGGTTTTGAAAAGATGAGTTATTTCACCATTTTATAATATCATAAAAAGGAGTGTCAGTGTTGTGAGAGAGAGGAAAAAAGAGACGATCGTTGCACTAGACAAAAAAACATGTATTGAAAATAAAATGTAGGTTTTTAAATAAGATTATGTAACAATAATGATTTTTGTTTTTGTTCTGATTCACTGATTTTCTAAACTATAATGTGCAATGATAAAGAGAGGGCTGGTTATTTATCTCTGATGCTGAGGCTGCTGTTCAGAGGTGTTACAGTAGCTGATAGACACATATTTTATTTTTAAAGGTATGAGAGTTGTTTCCTATGGATGTCATCTCTTTTTCCAGACATCCTATGATTTGTTTTGTCCAGTTTGTTCATTTGATTTACGTAAATTGATTTCGATCACGTTAAGACCCAAATAACAACATGACATCTTCAAAAGAAGGGCAAGGTCTCTGAGGAAAACCTCAGTGATGTAGTTTACATCCTGTTTTTTTATTTGTCTTCATCATTATCTTCGTCTTCTTTTGTCCAGATTGCTGATTTTCCCAGCTCCTCCAACGCATACTTGCAGCACAGAGGACCGTGGTTAAAGGCTAACCCTAACCTTTTGAGTTTTCAAGAGCCTTTTGTTAACTCTTCACCTTAGTAATGCCGTACCTTGCTGCAGAGCAACACTTAAGAGTGATTAAACCAAGTGCTGTTGGAAACAAGAAGTTTGCTGTCGTGTCTGCACAACTGACCTGGCTGCTGCCAACATGCCTCCCAGTCTGCCGGCCTCATAACGGCCGGTTTACAGCCACAAAAGCATCTGTTTTATTCGGAAGGCAGGGTGGAAAGCACTGAACATTACCGCAGGGCGTCCGCCAGCTGACACAAGGCATCACTTTTCCTTTTCCGTTTGCGGTGTGCGGTGTCACTGTTGAGGCATCACGCCCCTGTCACCGCGCTGTACTTCAGCCCTGGGTTAACCAAACATGAGGGAGAAAGAAAGAAAGAGAGAGAGAAAGAAAGAAAGAAAAGGGAGAAAACATAAGAGACAAGCAAAGAAAGAGATGTTTCACCTTCAATCTGTCGCTTTCCACTGCGAAAAATGAATGGGCCTTGTCGCTCCTGGCTGGGAGGAAAAACACAACAGTCATTGTAATCTCACAAGTGCCTGAGCTAGCACATCTTTTCACCTCCATAAACACACACACACCCTTCCTTCCATCTGTCTATGTCTCTTCCCCCCGTATTTTTTAATTCACCCCCCTCTGCTGAGAGAATGTGTGTGTGTGTGTGTGTGTGTGTGTGTGCGTGCGTGCGTGTGTGTGTGTGTGTGTGTGTGTGTGTGTGTGTGTGTGTGTGTGTGTGTGTGCAAATTTGTCCACCTCTTCTGCTCCTTTTAAATGCACAAATGAGAGTGGGAAAGTGGGTTTGTTAACCATTCTCAGCAGGCCTCCGTGTCATGAACCTTTTCTCAGGCTTCTTTGTCGCACTGATACGGGGGAAGGTTGACATTTAGGGAAGGGATTGGATATGCTTCATGGCCCTCAGATGCCAACATTATCATCATCATCATCTCAGCGCTCACCTTGCCATTATCTGGCCTCGTCTGTGGTCAGAGAAACGCCAGCGTGTCAGCTCACAGGGTCACTTTATCAGTCGGCACAGAGCCTATCATCGCCACCCCAGCTTTCCTTAATAGATTTATTAAAAGATACTCTGTGTGTGTGTGGGTGTGAGTGTGTATTCGTATGTACAATGCAGCGGGGGTGCAGGGGGTGGTGTCATGCAGTTATCCACATAGGATGCTGTGTTGGTAGCAGTCGCCATGTCATTAGGAAGGAGCTGCTTGAGAGAGAGGGAGCGAGCGAGCGAGCGATCGGGAGCCAGATAAATGGGAAAAAAGAAAACATCCTTTCTATTGTGCTATTGATTCTAGAAGGAAATGATGCTGTTTTGTTGCACAAATGGGAAACTAAAGATAAATAGGTCTGATAATAAAAACAATAGTAATGATGATATTAAGTGAGGAGGTGCTAATGATATCTCAAGAATACGATGAGCGGAGCCGAGCATGAAGCATCATCTTATTTTGTTTTTCGATCAGTGTTTCTGCTCAGCTGAGTGTGCCTCTCAGGCTTTTAATCTGTTTCTGCTCAGTTTTTTTTCCCCGCTCTGTGCAGTGTGCACCTCATGAGCTTGTGGCCCCACTGTGCAGCCTGACAATGGAGAATACGCGGAAACGGGAGGCGTCTCACCTCCTTTTTCTGGGCGACCATAACTCTGAGACTTAGCCACCAGACTTTCATGTTTGTTCTCTTTCCCTTCCCTCTTTATTGTTCCACTTCACTGTTTTAATCAAGTCCACTGGCTGCTAATATCATTTTCTGGAATATGCCTGCCGAAAATTCAGCTCAGTCAGGCCTGCAAGAGCTGCTTTCCAACGGCACCGTCAACCATCCTTCTCCCATCTTTACTCACTTTTCTCACTCTGTTTGTTCTGCTTCTCTTGTCTTGTTTGCTTCCGGCAGGGTTTTGTGTTAGCTGCCATATGTACTTCCCCCTGCCATTATCACAAACATGCTTCTGAAGCAGACATTTCATTCATACCTCTGACTAATGTTTTTGGCAAAAGAGCCTACTGTCGATCCAGCATCAAGCACTACTTTGAAGCAGTCTCTTTCCACTATAGCTCCGGCTGCATTGTCTTTCAAGAGAAACAGTGGCAGAACACACTGCACTGCATGTGTCAGGGATTTGTACCTTTTTGGTACCTTCTGAAATGTGTTCATTCAATGCTGAGCATTGAAAAACACCACATAGTAAAATCTAGTATTTTGCTCTTTTCTGTCTTTTCTGGGGTCACAGAAAATTGACAGCAAACTTAATAACTCCATGCCTGACATATTTCTGACTGGAGACATTGCTATGGTTAAGCAAACTGTTTCTTATTTACACATTCAGTAGACTCGGATTAGCATTAGCTTTTATATTTCTGGTCACAAGAACTACTTTTCGTTCAATATTATTTCTCCTTGCTCCGTTTAGGTCTCCACCAAGCCTGAAAAATATATACAGTGCTCAATTTCTACACCAGTTAGAAGCTAATTGACTGCCATTTGATGCAAAAAAATGAGTTAGCAGAAGCTGAGAAGGACCCTGGGTTCGATTCCACCCGACTGTCCCTTTGCTGTGTCAATCCCCCTCTCACTTTGTCTCCCCATCCCTGTCTCTCTCCAGCTGTCCTTTCAAACTAAATGCATAAAAAGCCAGAAAAAAAATTATCTTTGCAAGAAAAACCCTGCATACAGTGTAATGATAGACATCCATGTGTTGTTTGATTATAAATCTTGTCTAGGTTCTGTATTCATATCTATGAAAGAGTCAAAGAAAAGGAGACAGTCTGTATTCAGAAACTGAACCTTAAAACCAGTCATCGGTACTTCTGCAACTTTATGGTGTCACAAAACAGCAGTCCTTCCCTCAGCCCCCCTTCAAGTCATGTGGACCCAATACAAATAAATCATCTTATAGATCAACACTTAAAATAAAACACAGAAAAAGAGGAGAATACAGGACCTCTAAGTAACATTAATTCGATCTGTTCATAATAAAATGTTATATTTTTTATTGTTGCAAAACTAAAATGTGTTACCCAGGCCTACGGGCAACCGTAACAGATCAGTACTTGTAGTATTATATACTTCTGGCAAAAAAGCCTGTACACTTTTCTTCTCTTTTTAGTCTCCATTCCCTCTCGTTAAACCAATAAATGCTGGAAGACACCCTGGCAGGCTGCGGATGCGTGCAGGCAGAAACACAACACAGACATGGGGAAAACAAAGAGAAACGAGAAAGACACAGAGACAGCATGAGACGTTGATGAGAGTGGAGAGGTGTATGCAGCCAAGCCCCTTTTTCCATTTTGCTAAGCGCAATGCCAGGGGAGCTTCTGTGTCATTGTGCAGGGCTGCTGAGTGTTAAAAGGAGCTTAGACTGACAGGCTGTCGGCTGGCATGGAATCTAACGAGCCAAACCAACGGCGACACCAAATAAACACTGGGTAGTGAGGGAAGAAGGAGATGAGATGGGAAAACAAATGGACATGACAAAAGCCAAAGAGAGAGTTCGCGCTCCACCTGCCCCATAGATTAAAACTTGGGGCCTCCAGTTGTTTTGGAAGCTGTAAGATGCAATTTGACAGGGTATTCCTGACAAGGAGGTGGCTGACGGTTGCCAGGTGGTTCTTTAGACCAGAGTCACTGCCCCGCCACCTTGGCACATGTCAGGACTTTGAGACACTTTGTGTTCTTTTGTCAGGCTCAATAGGTGGCCCTTCACTCTGGAGCCGTGACAGCTCTCCAATACACTGTTGAAAGGTGTAGATGGGTGTTCCTGCCATTTCCCAGAACGCTCTCTCATTTCGAATGGTGAAATGCACTTCACTTGGCTTCCATCAGTCATCCCCACTGACAGTCGAATGGAAGCAGCTACTTTCTCTCTTAGAAAGGTGAAAGAAATGTCACCAACTCGCTAAGATATTTGGTGCGTCAGTTAGACAACAGTCTTCATGTTTTACTGCACAGTTTTGTAAGCTTTTCACCCAGCTCCTCTTCTTCTCTGTGGTTTCTCCACCTTGGATTTATTCATTTTCTCACATGGTTTTCTGTGTCGTTTTCTCCTGCTCTCAACAACCATTCTTAAATTCTGTCTTCCTCGTTTCTTTTTTATCTGCCCCATAATTCTTCCCTTCTCTTCACCTTCCTTACAGATTTTTTTTCACATAACACTCTTTTTGTTGTTCCATCCATATCATCTTTACTTTCTTCTCTTAATCATTTCATCTTCTCTTCTTTCTTTTCACTGCTTGTTTAGCATTTTTCCACATTTCTGTATTCATTTTTTGTTCTTATGTAGTCTTTTACTACTATCACTTATTTTTGTAATTGTCCTCCATCCTCCTTTTTTTCCCCCACTTTTCTGATCATCTCTACTTCTGTTTTTTTTTCCCTCTTCTTTTTCCAATTTACAAGACAGTGTTTGGTTTTTGTTGCTGCCCCGTGGGTTTCTCCCCTCTCTGGTCACATTAACATGCTTCTATAACCATGGATTATTATTCTGAGCACATTATAGCTGCAGCCCTAACTGCCAGCCAAGTTCAATCAAGCCATAAACTTAAATCCCATTTTCCTGACTGAAAAAAATGTGTCTGCAAACACTGAGAGAGAGAGAGTGAGAGAGAGAGAGATGCCTACGGATACACACAACATAACTTCATTTTACAGTTGTTAAGTGCTCTTAAAGTAGCATTTGCAGTAAAAGTCAACAATGAATTAAGTAATGAAAATTAGGTTTCAGGGTGAATCTCAGATTTGGCGTCAAGATGAAAAGTGTTCAGGACAAATAACATAATGTTAAAATGTAGCACACAACGTGTTTAATCCTCCTCCTCGGCTGTAAATGAGGAAATAAATATCATCATTTCATAAAGATAAACGACCATTACTGGCTGCGACACAGACACTGAGAGGAAACCAAACTGCTGTTTACAGCTTTGCTCTTACATTTGTGGTTCTGGACATAATATCCATCATTGGTAATCATCTTTTAGTCACTTGGTTAATTGCTGTGACCAGGTTGCAGTGAAACAGCAACACAAACAATCACACGTTCACGGCTTTCGATAAATAGCTACAGGAAAAACCACGATTTTAAACCTGGTTACGAGGCGCAATTTACTTTTCTCGAGTGACAATGACAAGATATTATCACATTATTAGACCAATGCTCTTAATGTTTCAGTTGTGTGTTCATACATAATTATATGTTTGTATTTTATTTTTTAAGTATTGCCCAATAATATATAACTATATTATTGTATTCTGTGTCATGTAATTGTTTCAAGTAAAGTGATAGCACAAAAAATCTTTAGTGTCACTAAAAAAACAGTTCAAATTCTTATTTGTTGTACAATTTACAGCAAGGAAAGCAGTTGAGTTGATGTTTGAGAATGGTTACCAATTGCAATCTTTGATATTATTGAATACTTGAATGTCTTATTGTTAAGTATCCAAAAAATTAAAATTGTGCTCACAGCTGCACCTGACTAAAAGGTTGAGTGATACCAAAGTAGAATGAAACTGTTGCTTAATACTAACTTTGTTGTTTGGTTTAGATACAGTGGTTAAACTTGGGATCATGTTCTCTGCAAAGGTACAGAGCACAGAATGTGTTGTTGCTTACATGCTGTGTGTGCACTCACTCTGGATTATCACCCAACATTAATTCATAAGGCTTGTTTTATCACTCAATCAGACCAGTGCTGGTAGTGCTCATCCATCACCCCCCTTCCCCCACTCTTAGCACAGATCTCTGCTTCCCCCGCCTGCAAGCTCTCCTGCTTCCCACTCCCACTAAATTAATTTTTTTTTTGCACCCTTCAGTTCTCCTGGTCTCCCAGTCTCACATACTGTAAGCAGCTCTGTTAAAAAAAAGTCAGTGCCTACACTCCGAACTCATGGCTGCTTGTGATTTCTACCTTGATCAAATATTTACAAAGGTAGCATAAACCTTCTTTTCTGCTCTGTTTTTCATTTCTGGTGTTATGCACGACTGTATTGAGCCAGCTTTAGCCCACTGAGGTGGATGTTGATCATTAGTAAATGTATTTTTACAAGCTGTAAGGTTAGGTTGAATTTAAATTACATAGAACAAATGTTCCATTCCAATTCCAATGTCTGCATTTTTTAATAGTGGGTGTAACTGTTTTTTTTGTTTGTTTTGTTTTTTATAAGTATATATTTTTGGCCTTTGACTTTTTCGCCTTTAATCGATAGTATAGTCGAGAGAGAGATAGGAAATGCAAGGCAGAGAGAGGGGGACCTCTCACCTGCGTCGGGATTCAATACAGGGTCGGCTGCAGCGAGGCACCTGCTCCACCAACTGAGCTAAACGACGCCCTGAGTGGGTGTACATGTAACTGTTAATAATCTTCTCACAGAAAATTAATTCAACACAAAAAAATTTTCATAAATGTAGATAAATAACACAGACTGTAGTGTTAAAGGTCCCATGCAGTTTAAATGTAGAGGCCCATGTGCAGTTTGATTTAGGAGCTCTAGGTTTTATATTAATACAGTGAAAGTATCGAAGCCTGAGTCCACAGATAAATGCTCACAGTCTGTAGGGGAATTTTCTCTTTAATTTCAATGATACCACAGTAACGAGTCGATAATAACCATGCTAAAGGAAAACATGGTGTTTTCGCATCCTAACTCAGAGGACCGAGTGGGCCCAGTTTCAAGCCTGGATGTGCACTCCATTCCTCCAGTGTAGGCAGTGGGAATAAAGGCAGTGAATAAAGAAGAGAGACGGAGTGAAAATCACTACATGCTAAGAAGTGTTGTGTCACACACTGAGCAGTGAGCAGTGCAGAGCCCTTCTCATTAAATTCTTGCAGTGGCGTTGGTTTTTCTACTTTAATGCTTGGGAGACACTGGCTTCCTCCTCAGAGAGAGATAGGGATTCGGGGGCCACAGAGACAAGCGCACAGCCCAATTTGTCTTAGTTCCAGGGGGAGGAGGTTTAAACAGCAATGCCCTCTCCTCTTTTTTAATCTCTAGTGACCTCTCTCTCTCTCTCTCTATCGTACATCTCTGTTGTTGCTTTAAGCTCCCCTGCTCTTCAGTGCTTTGTCCTCTTCGAGCTGTCTTATTTGACTCCGTGTTTTGTGTTTGTCTCTCAATCTCCGAGCCAATTCTCCATCTCACCCGCTGTGAGATAAGGATGCTGGAGGATTTTTGCCACATTGCAACTCAATTTAAATTACTCGAGGTCATTTTCACCAATGCCTGTCGGTGATTCTTCCAACATGACCCGTCATGCTCAGTCCTAAAGATCACTTTAGCTACTGTTGCTCTATGAAGTCATAAATGTTGGGAAAAGAGGAACATAAATAGAGAGTACTTAATTGTTGGACTTGTGTTGTTAACGTTGGACTTGTGCTGTTAATGTAAGTGTCCTTGTAAATTGTTTAATTGTGTCATAAACCCAAACCACCAAAAACAGCTTAATGACACCCCCTTAAAATGCGTTATACCACTTGACTGTTTGCTGAAATTCCTCTTAGCCCTCTCTTGTGCCTGCGAGTCTTTATCTGATGTCTGTGCTGTTCTGCTGAAACATCATCATCATCATCATCATCAAACTGGAAGAGTGTGAAGCCGAGCCAGTGGCTCTGCGAGGCCACAAAGCTCATTGTCACGAAAAACAAAATTGTTAAATTGGCCTGAGGCTGGTTTGAGAGTAAGTGCTTGTGGAACTGATATCAGAACACTTTATGAGTGCAAGTGTGTGAGAAGAGATTTGCGTGGCAGATTTCCAGAATGGCGGGTTTTGGGGTTATATGGTGGTGGAAGTGGAAAGAAGATATTTAAACTATTACGGTTTAGGGGTGGTGTTCTGCTCAGTTGGTAGAGCAGCCGCCCCATGTGTTGAGGCTACAGTCGGTGGCCCCGGTGTGAATCCCACATTGAGCGGCCCTTTCCTGCATGTCACACCCCCCTCTCTGTCTCTCCATTTCCTGTCTCTCTCTCGACTGTGCTTTCCATTAAAAAAGGCGAAAAAGCCCCCAAAAATATATACATAAAAAAAAAACTATTACAGTTTGTCCAGTTTGGAATATAAAGGTGTGAAAATTAATGCTAAATGGAAAGTCAGGTACCAGTTCAAGTCATTAAGCTGCATCATCTGGGAACCATGAATGTCTGTTATCACCTTCACATTTTCTACCAATTCTTCCAGTAGAGTTGAGATATTCGACATGACCTTGACCCATGAGAAGATAGAAAGAGATAAAGGCATGAGGATTGATTCTTGTGGAACCGAGGTAAAGACTCATCATCTAGGTCAGCGGTAGGTCTCCATCTTTTCTGGTTCTTAACCTTCGGGAGGAACGTTCAAAAGATATGTGACACAACGAAGCTTGAAATATTGTTTGAATTTTTAGGGGGATATCAATTCATTTCCCAAGCTGCATGTGAGTTCTGCAAATATTGATCATTTTAGAACGTCTATTAAAGGCCACTGTGTCTTTAAGAACACATTGCAAAAATAAATATCAATATTTGATTATAAGGTTTGTTAATTAAGACGCAGAATCTTAAATATTTATGTGTATATTGTTTTGTTTTTGTTTCTCCTTTATTTTTCTCATTATTTGGATGGAACTGAGTCAGTCTTTAGTTTTGTGAAATACTCTGACTCATACTGTAGTTGACTCAACCTGCCCCTGAAGCCACACATTTTACACCTATTTCATTAATTATTTATAAACTGTGTTATTTACTTAATACCTCAAAATGAGACACAAACATATAATTATTTTAGATAAATGCCTACAGTTCAGCTCAGCAGGTTTTAGGCCAGAACTCAGTGATATATACTACGACATTTCAAGTAATATGCAGTATGGCTCAGGAGGTGGGAGTTTGATGTGAAGTGAGAGCAGAGCTGGGATCATGACAGAGCAGCTGCATCTATTGAGTGAAGCAGGCGGCAAAGTCTGACATGAATCATTTCAGTAACATGAACAGGTTAGTGGTCATGCTAATGACAGGGTTTGAAGTTCTAACAGAAACATTGGCTTTTCCTGTAATGCAGTCCAGTTCTCAGGGTCTGTAATCACTTCCACCCGACTCATGGACAGAAACAGTGGACCCTGACAGGTAATCTGGCAAAATATGTGGATTAAAAATCAATTAGAGGCTCCATGTGACGATAATGGACCAAAAATATTGCTTTGTGAAATTCCAGCGTATTGTAATTTGGTTTGCTGCAACAAAGGCAGATTGACAAATTGTGAGTGACTGTAGCCAGTGAACAATCAGTTAAGAGGACTTATTACACTGTTAAGTCAAATTAACTGGTTTCTTCAAGACAATTAAAGTGTCAACCAGACTGTAATTTGATTCTTGCAGATAAATCATTCACAAGATGCAAATAGCAACAGTCTTGTTTCAATAAACAAACAAACATTACCGTAAAGCAGTGCCAACACTGGATGTAGAGACAGTTGTGAGAGAAAGTTGTGACCTCTTTTAATTTGGGCTCCATGAGCATCAGTGTTTTTGACATTGCAAAGGTTAATGCACTGATTGATCCAAATGATGAATAGATGATTAAAAGACTATTAACTGCAGATGTGTAGCCTGGTGGTCAGGAGAAGAGGTTGGCTGGGTGATGGATGGAGAGTTTACCTTGCTTGCTTCTCCATTGCTCTCAGCAGGACAGAGGCTTGTCTCGCCCTCCACGAGAGCATCGCTGCTAAATTTAAGATTTCCTGAGCAGGCCGCTTGAGGTGTTTGGATCCTCACACCAGATGTTCAGCAGATGGGGTTCACTAATATCACCCCAGGGTGCACAGGTTTCCACTCATGCTCTCTCAGCCGCAGCCACTCTTTCCTCTGACTGTGGCTTTCTATCGTGTATTATTTTGCGTTTTGTGCTCTTACAAAAAAATATCTTTTCCATAATCCCCTCCCTCCTTTTTTTTTCTGCGGACCTCCCTTTGTTTTGAGACATTTGCTAAAGTTGGAGTGCGGACGAAGAGGGAGAGTGATTTTCAGTGCTGGATGAGGTGAAGCCTTCGCCCATTCCTCACTGCTAGACAAGCACCCGTGTTCCACCTGAAACGCCTTTGGATTTACGCTGAGAACTGCAGCCATCTTTCTTCCGTTAATCACCTTGGGGCTGGGCTGCTCCGGCTCGCCACGTCCCCAGGCCGATGGATGACCCGCAGGGGAAATCGAATGGAAACCAGCCAAGCCTGACGCTTCTCAAGTATTTTCTAGGTGCCACAGTGAAAGAGAGAATAGGCCAGCAAAGTAATTCAGTGAGTGTGTACCACAGGCAAGAAAACAACTTCGCTGCTAATTCACTGCATGTTGTAATCTGTTCCTTATCCAAAGATAAATTCTTGTTTCTTATATGGAAGCTGTTTGTGATTCCTTTGAATTTGGCTCACCCCCCCTCTCTCTCCCTCTCTCTTGCTCACACACATACTTTATATTCTGAGCTGCAATTAGCACTTGTTTTTTTATTATTATTATTTTAGGCTATTCATTGTTTCATAATTTAAAAACAATGAAAAATTCCCATCACAAGTTACTAGAGGCCAAACACTTCAAAGACTAAACTTGTTCAATATTTAACTAGATAATGTATTTTCTGATGAAACTGCATGTGAGCACAGGGCCAAGCCACAGCAGCTTCGGCTTAGTGTGAAACCAAACTCCAACAATAAACCACAAACCACCACTACTAACTGTACATTTTCTTAAGGCGAAGCCACATGACAGCAGAACAAGTGTCCAGTCGCACAAATGCCATCACCTGGGCCAAGCTGTCAGGAGCATGTGTTTGGCTTTAATGGGGATTATACACACCATGAGCCACAGGAAAAAGTGACCTACACTAGCAGCACAACCTGTAGTTGGACATGAAAATACATTAGACAGCTAGGTTTGGACCAATATTTATAACCAGCCTTGTTAATAAAAATATAAATGTACTGCTGTTTAGTGGAACATTGCATATACCTAAAATATCAAATTGAAGAATATTTACTGTATAGAAACTTGTATTCTGTTTCCATCCCCAAACACTTTACAATGTGAAGTTGGCAGAATTTGAATATTTCTTTTCATTTTACAGTTTGACCATAAACAGTGCGTTTGAACGTAATTATTTATTATAAAACAATCTGAAACTTTACATACAAAAATCAAATTTTTTATTAATAAAGAAATAACCAAAACACAAAATCTGACAATATCGAGGTATGAAATTTGATGCTGCCCAACCTCACTCAAATTACAGGAGAATATACAAAATGAAGAAAGACAGTATACTACTGAAGGGCAAACACCAAACAGATCACCTGTGATAGCCAAAGTGTCCCCAGCAGGTACTGGACTTACTTCATCGACTTTAAGGTTGATTGGTTCAGTACTGGGATTGAGTGCTGAACCTTTTGGCCTTTGCACCAACCAGGGAGCAGAACTGACCACTGAGCCGTTCAAGATATCCCACTAATGCACAGCATGAGTTCACCTTCTCTTGAGAAGAAATCAAGCTGCACAAAATTAAAGCTCTCGAGTCAAGTTTTTTTTTCTTTCTCTATTACCAGGTGCAGCGGGAGGAGCTTGGCATGAGACAGGAAGTGGTAGACGAGGAAGCAGTTTGTATGGTAGTAAATGAGACCTATTAATTAATAAAAGCTTAGATCTCAAGAATTGTTTAATTGCTGCGTGTTAGGTGGCAGAGACAGGAAATCAAAGTGTGTGTGAGTCTGTAGAGGTAAAAAACTACAGTAGTTTAAACATGTATTACTAGTCTAGAAAAGCCCCTGCTCCACCCGCTACCTGATCCCTGATGAAGTGTCACAGTGGCAGTAAAAGTAGTCACTTCTGACTTCGATAGCACCAAAAACTCTTAACGTTCACCATGTCGTCAATTACCACTTGGAAAGTTCTTATTCTCAAGAGCATTTTAAATGTTGAATTAACTCTAGACGCAGTGCAGAGAGTTGAGTGGGTCTGACCCAAGTGAAAACATTTCTCTTCATAGATTTTCTTATAAAAACATGATCATCAAAAACTAATAGGATTTCTCCAATATACCACAAGCACAAAAAGCAGCTGCAACAACCTCATAAATAAGTGTTTTACAGAGGAAAAACAAGATTTAAGACTGGAAGTGGGTTCATAAATAACTTAGATGATCAATTAGCTCTTTGATTATTTGATCCTTTGGTCCAAATTTCATTTCATCTTCTCCTTTACCTGTCGTAAAAAAAAAAAAAAAAAAAGACTTGGTCAGATTAGTCCCCTGAACAGCCCCTGTTCATCCTGCATTGTGCAGATTATTTCCTGTAGAGACATGGTAACGGTCAGCACCACATGACTCATGTTCTCTGTGTTACAAGAGAAAATGCATGTGTGGACATGAGGGAAATACTAGCAAAAATAAATAAATAAGACTGAGGATCTACTGCTACATTGGAGGGTGATTGCTCAGGTCAGTTTTATGCAAAATTGCTGGTCAATGTGTCAGTCTTCAGGTGAAAAATAGGCAAGATGCTGAACCTCTCTAGATCATGTGACAGAGCATGAGGCATCAGTGTGTTTGCTCTAATCCATGAACTTGGGTGCCAAGATGAAAACTAAGGCATGCATGCTTCATGCAAGCCATGCATCCTAAGCGCCTTAGGTCATATTAGCCACTATTAGCATAAAACATCCGCAGCTTTGACAGAACCGTCAGTAAAGGCATTATGGATAATGTAGGCACCAGATATTGACATGGAGGAAGAATGCATAGCATGAAAAAGAAGATTTATTTAATTGATTTAATTTCATTTAATAATCTGTTGTCAGTCGTGGATATAAAATGGAGCATACATTTTAAACGCCATGGCTCAGTGTCCCTCCACAGTTGATATTGTGTTTCAGTGGTGTGTATTCAAAAAGTTTGAAAATAAACTTGCACGTAATTAATTTACAACAAATGCTGAACTGAGGGCATCTGGGAGACCGAGGCAGTTTCTCGGTTCTGCCTGTGGGCTTGTCAGTAATTTAAGAAACAAAATCCCTGAAAACAAAGTAGAGGAACAATAACTGCTCCGACATGAGCGGCAGAACCTGTGTGCAACCAGTTTTTGTCTGTTGATGTAGCCACATTTTCAGGGCCGGTAATGAGCCCGCCTCACATGGAACAGGTAACGTCCTCCGTGGAGACAAACGTTCTCCATCTCCCACACAAAATACATACATTTGCTTTCAGTCCAACAACTTCCAGCCCTCTGTGCTGCCAAGTGCTAATGAACACTGTTTGGATGAGGAATTATCTGCTGGAGCCATTTGGGTTTGCCTCCACAACAGGGCATTATCATTCATGTTTGTTTTTTCAGCTTTCTGGATATTTAGTCATCATTTCAGCGAGAGACTAAAAGAGTGAGTGCTGCTAACAGCCTGTTAGTGTGTGCTGATGCTGCGATGGTTTAAAAAAAAAAAAGAAGTGGGTTATGAGTATGCACTGATTAAAAAATAAATGTTAGTATGGGTGATTCAGTTTTTTACAGGTTATCAGGAAATCTGTGTCTTTTTTATATCCACAGTCATCCACATCCTCACTCATGATAGCACGGATGCAATTGTCCCAATGTGTCAGTTCCACCTGTCAGGGGTACACCTGCCTTCATCTCAGTGCACCCTGGGAGAGACGCCAGGCGACCTTGATCATGTGGTTCAGTAGCTGCTTGACATGATCTTCTTTCAGCTCCACATGGAATTTGTAGCATCACAGAGTCGAAAGAGTCTTTGCTCACTATCACATTCCCCTCAAAACTGGCCTCATGAATGATAAAAAAAAGAAAAGAAAATGCTCAAAATAATCACCTCCACATTATTCTCTCTATTCTCTGCTGCATGCATGCTTGTTGGTTCTGTGGTAGTGGAGTATGGTAAATCAGCTCTGGTACAAACTAACATCATTATCATGCTCAGCTCATCAGTGAATGCCAATTTAATCAGTGACCTAATCAGAGTCTGTTCTACAATTCACTGTACTGTGATTTACCAACCACAGACTGTTTAGAGACACTATATGAGAGACACTGGCTTCTCTGGATGATCTGCAAACTACATACAGATGTAATTATCAGCTGAATGTGTTTACAGTGTATACGGTGACCGGCAAGGGCAAACATGCAGCAGCAGCAGCCCGAAACATTTCCATTAGGAGAAATGGGCTTCAAATTCACAAATTCAGAAACAATACATTTTCAAAGTCACACAGGGAAATTCTAAAGAAATACACAAATGATACAACTTTGCCTTAGCCTTTATTATGTCTTTTTAAAATGTTTTGTACTATGCTTTATGATTGTTTTTATGACACAATTTACTGCTAACAGATCTCTCTGTACACACTCACATATATTTTCTTGAAAAGCATTTTTAACTTTTTCATAAATTAAGTATTGCTATTATGATTATAAAAACACACAAAACTCCAAAAACAAATGCAACACAAAAAACACATAACTAGTGCTCCAGGCCAATAAGTAACTTGAGCATAAGTGTTAGCTAAATCCAGAGAGGCCTGACCTTTGACCTCGGAGCAAACGAGAGAGTATAAGGGAGAAAAGATTAAACAACTTAAAACATGGATGAAAAAAGGCCATTTGAATCATTTTAAAATTTGGCTGTAGATCTAGTGTTGGCCCCCCCTACTGGCCTGGAGCGCTTCCGTCGTGTAATGCCTTTTTTCTGTCGTATTTGTTTCGTTTGTTTTTGTTGTTGTCTCGATGGTGAATCTGAGGTGAGTTATCTACTCACATATTTGTTTTGACATTGCAGCACCCTCCCATTCTTGTATTGGTTTTGAATTTTTCGTGTTGTGTTTCTGAGTCTGTATCAGTTCTGAATTTGCAACTCATTTCTGCCAATGGAAGTATTTTGAGCTAATGCTACATGTTTACCCTGGTAACGTGTCCCGAGGGGCTGTAATTGAAAGTGCAGGACGTCCTGTTGATTCTGCATTCCTGCATGTAAGGACATTAGCTTCTTCGGAGCCCACTTGTCACTGTTAACAATGCATTTGAAATGGAAATGAGATTTCCTTTAGAATTGGATTACGATTTGTTTGATTGTTCATGTTGAGGGTGAGGTTTGCAGATTTTGTTCAAATTGAGTGGGCCACTGGTTGCATCCATTTAAAGTCCTGTACACTTGAGTTTTGTGTCTGTACCTGAACAATATTAAATGCTTGTATCAGTATTCAGAATTTATTTTCTTTATTTTTCTCCTTCAGCTCCCTCTACCATCACTTGCTGTTTTCTTTTGCCCTTCCCCTTTTCCTCTTTGTAGTTGTGTGTCTTGTTGCGGCGTGTAATTCGTTCTGTCTTCATGCCCATGGCCCTGTTTTGGGCTCTGGCCAGTGAAAAAAGGCTCTCAGGCAGTGTCACTCCAAAGACCACTGCTGTGACATGATGTTGACAGGCGCCGGGCGAGCCGACCAAAGCAAAATCTAATTACCATTAAACCAGGGAGCCATGCTTTAGCCAGCAACATCACTCCAAGGCCTATTATCCAAAATTAGCACACGCACTCACACACATTATAAAAACGCACACATTTTGCCCAGCTCGCAGGCCCAGTCACACATTTCTCTGTCCTTGCCACAAGCCCCCTTATCACACTCCTCCTCCTCACTCTGTTTCAACTTAGAGGAGGTGAAAATCGAAATCTTTGGTGCATGTTGTCTCATCTAGATGGGCTTTTCTTACATCCTTTCCTAACACTGTCTCAGTCACACTTTGAATCCAATGCCCCTGTTGGAAGTGATACACAGTTTGTCCATTATGATATGTGTCGGGCTTTGACACCACCTTGTTTTGAGCTGTACGAGTGTTGGGGAGAGGATGCTGCATAGCATGTTCTACTCGGAAGAAACCCCACAACAAAGACAGGAGTGCCCACTCACATGGGCATTTTTGGTTGCAAGCTAAGTGTTTTAAGCTGCACTGTAGATGGCTAGTAATGCAATATCATCACGTTTCCTCTTACCACTCATGATGGCAGCTCAGTGGTAAAACAAGATTTTGAACTTTGCAGTAGCACGGAGACCAGAGCACAGTTCAGTGCACAGCTGCAGTCTGCAGGAAAAGCAGTAGAGAAACAGTGTTTCACTGTATACAGACAACAACATTTAAACTTTTTCTAATCATTACAACCTAACTAAATGCCCTAATGTGTGAGATGGGATTTATCAATAGAAGATGTATTAAGCCAGTGGTTTACAACCTTGTCCAGCTCAGGACCCACTTAAAAATCTAAAAAATACTGTATTAAGCCATAAAAAGAAATAAACCTGAAAACAGACAAAGGAACAAACAACAAAGTGTATCTCAAGTTTTGAGATCACGTGCTCTTTCATTTCCCAGATATTTTATCTTCATAAAAAATAATTCATTTAAAGTCAGAAAGGTAAAACAAAGCTGTTTCATAAGTCCAGTAAAGTTTGAATTGTATAATCGTTGAGTATGTAAAACATAAACATTCACAAATACTTGAAATTCTAAGTACAAATTGGACACACCGCAGGGGAATGTAAAGCTGTCACTCTGTGTACCAGCGCTGGCCTCATTATGTTACTGTGAAAAAAAAGAAGTCTTTGCCTAAAGCAGCTGTATTCAGACAAAACACTACTGTACACCACGTGGAGAGGAATCAAAGAGCGAATGGGTGGGTGGGGGGTCATCATCCGTCATTGTCTTGGTTGCCGTGGCTACCGTAGGAGTTATTATGCTCTCCCTCCCTCCCTCCCCCCCTCCTCCTCGACCAACCCTTCTGCCAGCAGAGAGAGTCATTGTTCCTAGGTGCAGTGATAATTGTTGCAATAATAACAGTGAAATAAATGGCTTCTATGTTCTCTCTGAGACCCATTTCTGAACTGCAGAGACACCACTTCCAGATCCCGTTAGTGCTTCATCTGGCTCCACTCACACTTCCCAGTCACCAGCACAGTGCAGTCACATTTACATGCTGAGTGTGGTTTATGAATACACCCTTTCCATTTGTCTCTTGCAAATTTGGTGCTTATTTTATAAGCAAGCAAAAGTTAATTATGAAATATGCAGTTAATTATACTATGTTGTCCTACTACATATTTTTTCCATGTCACATTTTTGCTGTGCAGTTCAAATATCATCAGTAATGTGGCTGTTTTGTTGCGGTGTGAGACAGCACTGTCCTACATTTGAAGTACAGTCTTTTTAGGTCTAGTCATGCAGCACGATTTTTCTATTCACGCATCTTATTCAGAGGATTAAGTTCCTGGAACTTGCTCCCATGTTGTGCAGCATATACATAGACACTACAGTGGAAATTCAAAGGCCCAGATTTTAGGCACTGATAGACAAGTTTATTTTTTTCATTTTGTAGTGAGCAGTCGACGTGCTTATCAGCTGAAACACAAATGTTATGTCATCTTTAAGCCTGATTATGTCCTAATCTTTATTTTTATGAATCTGTTGAAACACTCATCCAGTCTGATGGCTTCAGGCTTAAAAAGTGCAGCACACAGGGCTGGCTTCATTATCAGGGCTCGTCTGAAACAGTGTGTTTGGATTTGTGTATACACCTCAGAGTGCATGTACTTTGTGGTCGCGTGTGTGTCCGTGAAATTATCTACTTGATCTTCGAGGAGCTGGATTTGAGCTCTTATCGCACGCAGAAGTTGGACCATTGCAGCAAATCAAAGGCACGGCGTTCTCCACGTTCCAGACTCTGGACTCGCAGCACAGCCGGGGAGCGAGCCTGAATGCCTTATCACGTTGACCCAACCTCGGCCTGCCGCAGCCGCCCGCCTGAGCCTCCTGGTGCTACCGAGCCATCAGAGACGCTTTGAAAGGGCCCCTCTGATGTGGGACTGAGGCTGGTTCTGAGCTGACTGGTGATGGGGCTGACTGGTGGTGACTGCTGATACTTGCTTTCCTTTGCATAAAAGAGACCTTGCCCTGGAAGTTAGTGTCATATCAAGATTTCATCCGGAAAAACCTCCTATTCCTACAGAATGCTACCGTACAGTCTGCGTTTCAATTGACTCACACAGCATTTCACTCATTTATCTGATCATTTTTCATGTGCTAAACAAAACACAAGATCCAGACCATTGTCATTTAAATGATAAAACCATTTTAACATGAATACAGCAGTAAAAAAAAAAAGAAAAACAATGTTTCAATCTTGACTTCAGTCTTTTCAGTAAATTGCAGTTTTGTTGCGTTCATATTACTGTTATTGGGGTAAAATGTTATGTTTTTATGACAATAGTGTCTCATTATAATATGCACTGCCTGTCCAAAAAAAACTCACACTCTAATATTTCGTTGGACCACCTTTAGCTTTAATTACGGCATGCATTTGCTGTTGCATCATTTCAAAGCTTCTGCAATGTCACAACATTTATTTACGTCCAGAGTTGCATTCATTTTTCAAAGATTCTCAAAGGTGTTAAGATATGAATTCTGTGGCCACATTGGACCACATTTCTTCCTTGAAGATGATGGTTCCCCACTGTCCTTCCAGTTTTTGATAATGCGTTGGACAGTTCTTAACCCAATTTAGTCTCAGCAATCTCCTTACAGTAGATGTTTGGGGTTTTTTGCTTGATGCATGCCATTACTTCTGAAACAGATTATTTATATATTTTCCATGACCACAGGATGTGTCTTCCAACATGGTTGTTAAAGAAATGAGACTGCACCAGTTAGAGTTAAATACATTGTTGCAAGCTGAAACATAATAATCTATGCAGCAATTATCCAATGGGAGGCTCTTACCTATTAGCTCAGTTAAATCCAAGTGGTGACTTTTTTTTGGACGGGCAGTGTGTCATGATCATGATGTTTATGACAAAAGCGTCATACTGTGGGGTCATTGTTTAGCTCAGTTGGTCGCAGGCGCCCCATACGCCGAGACTACTGTCCTCACTGCAGCCAGCCCTGTATCGAATCCTGACTCAGTCATTGTCATTCAGAGTCAGTCATTCCCCCTCTCTCCGCCTCCCCATTTCATGTCTCTCTCTATTAAACTATCAATTAGGTCTTGGGTTCCCCATTTATAAGCAGTTTCTGCTTCTTTAGGGTTCCCTTTCATGTACATCTATTGCAACTGCTCGTCTGTTTCTAAGTACATGAATAAATGAATCTGAATCTGAATTAAAGGCAGAAATGCCCCAAAAATATACATTGTCTGATGTGCTCAGCACATCATTAATGTTCAATATTAATGGTATACTGTAGGTGCTGATGGAGCTTATGGTAGATTATTTACTGTTATATGTATTATATGTTATTTATTTTACAACAAAACACAAATAAGAAGTTCATTTTCACTCCATTATCATTAAGGCTTCGAGTGTCCAGAAATTGAGTGTTGCATGTATATGTAGTTAACATCGAATTTTAAATATTCAACCAAATTGATTTTATAATGGTTTCAAAAGGATTCCATATTGGACCCCAGATTTCATAAATGTAGTATGTAACAATTAAAGCACATCCTATAGTTTTATAGTCAGCTGGATTGCACTACTCACTTTGAAATAGTACTAGATTTATGCAAAATCAGCTGTCAGCTAAATGTGACCACTTAGCAGGAGATATATTTCAGTCTGCCTCTATCATTAAATCTCATTGGTTTAGTTTCCCCCCCTGGTAAAAGTGTCCGAGAAAGAATGAAAGGACAGATCTTTCACCACCCATCAGTCACATCTGCACCAATTCCCTTCGTCGTCCAAGGATGTGAAGAAAAACAAACAAACAAAAAAAACAAAGAATGACATTCAGCAGTGATGGGATGGAGGGCGAGCGAGCACAAAGAGGCTAAAGATAATGGATGTGAACTGGATTAAATGGGCTGGGTTAGCGGTTAGGTCAGAGCTGCCATTGTAGTGTGAGTCACTCCCTCTACTTCTAATCTCTCTAATTAGGCCTCATCGGCATTAGCCAGCACATCCTCTCCTCTCCCCCTCCCTCCCTCCATATCCATCTCAGATCCAGGGAGGATGGAGGGGAACGGACGGCTTGAAGGTGTGCAGAAGTTATGTGTGTTGTACATTAGGCCTGATTATGGAGCTTTAATACTGAGTAAGGGGCACATAAGAAATCCAATATTTCTAATTACCAACATTAGTGTATGAATTCATCATGGAGGTTAATTGTAAGGATCGGAGTGATGCATCTCTCTGTTAAAAAGTGAACCTCTTTTGATTGACGTAACTCAGTTAACCCACTTAACTGTCTGTGTTGTTAAACCAACACAGGCAGATTTTATTTTTGATGCTCTGATATTTGATCATCTGATAAATCTGATAATGATGCATCAGCTAGCAAAAAACATGTACAATAAAAAATATATACTGATCTGACACACTTCTACATTATTTAAAGATATTTTGGTGTTTGTTGCAACTTTTCCTGTCAATATGACTTAAAGCTATGACTCATTAACTCAGATCCCGAAAAAGAACTGTAAAAGGAGTGGCTCTTCATAAAATAAAAAAACATATTTTTTCCTTCTGATCCTATTATCTATTGCTCAGACTGTGTCATTACATGGTTCTTCAATTCCCTCTACTCTTTGGTAAACATGTTTTTAAGGTGGCAGAAAAAAGAACAGGCAGTTCAACCAGCTTAAAGTGATTAGACCAGAGGTTCTCAACTTACTGTCCTAATAATGTCGAAATATGTTTATGACCCCATAATTATGGAGGCCAAATAATGCCCTCTCAGAACACTATGGCCCTGATCTACTAAAGGTTTGCTTGGATAAAAACGTGTGCAAACACATGTTGAAGCTGATACCAACCGGGTCCACAGAGGAATGCGTTTCTCAAATGGGCAAAATTGCATGTGCAATCCATTTAGTGCTTTTGCCTTGATGAATATGCAAATATGGGCATTTCTGCAAAAACCTGCAAAATATTGGGAGGAGTAGATTGAAATAGATTTATTTAGCACGCGCAATGTGATTTACCAAACCTGAAACAAATTGCAGTGGAAGCTTTTGCGTCTTTATTTAGCACGTTTGAAAGGCAAGTCTTTGCGAAAATGTCTGCGGTTATTGATTTACAGTAATACTTGCTAGAGCAAAAGCTCTTAGATCTCTGCATTTCCTCACATCTGGGTCATTCTGTAGCAGTTATTCAGGTGTGTTACAAAGTCCTTTAAGCCCCGTTACATCGTACGTCTCTCCTCCAGTGCGCTCCTCTCCTCCCTCTCCAGTACCTGGCTGCTCAGCTCTGGGACCGGGACTGAGAGACCCCACCTCTGCCTTCACTCCGTCTTTGATCTATCTGGTCAGAGCGTTTAGATCCGATTGTGGCCTCAGTGTACCTGAGCTCTCTATTAATACATCGGATCAAATTTCATTCTGTCTTTGCGGCTATCCAACTCTCTGTCCACACTCTCCATGGTGGAAACGATTACCACGTGCAAAACCCTCATTTAAATACTGCGATCTGCGCGGGCTTTCATTTAGCGGGTTTTTCGTGCCCTAACCAAAGATGCAAAATTTTACCAGGAGCACTCAATTTAGCACCCCTTATCTGGGATTTTAGTAAATCAGGCCCTTTGTCTTTTAATGAGAATAAGATTGAGGATTCAGGATTGAACTGAAAGCAGAAGAAACAAAAAGCTCCGCAGTGATAGGATTTAATCTAAGAAAAAGTTGTTGTCGTGGCTTTTATTGTTATCTTGATTTGGAAACCAAATTTATCAATGCGCATAATTTTGTACTACTGCATCTGTCCATTGGACCATAAGGTTTTAAAACATTCGTAACATTCGTTCTGCTACTTTCTGGGAACAAACAGCTGTAGGAATCAATAAACTTAGCCCCTTGATTGATTGATTAACTCATGCATTAAGTAAAATACTGAACTTTGCCGTCTGCAGCTTTTGGACACAATGCAGTTTTAAAGGCCTCCCTGAAGAAATGAATCACTGATCAACAATGCTGCTGCAGAAAAAGGAGTTGCATTGTTCATACAGTAAATCACTGAAGCGTTTACAACGATGAACAGTAAATTAACACAACTGGATACTGAGTTAGAGACTTTTAATAGCTTAGATTTGTAATGTTACATTATGCGTCTCCTGTATTAATATTCATGGGATGAGTTTTGAAATTCTGACTCCACACCGAGTGTACACAACCGTTCATAATGCATGTGCACATCCTGTATATACTGTAGAGGTGCGGTCAGTGGGGAATCTACAGGTGCGGTGAAGGGGAGAGAACGAAAGCATCAAGGTGTTTGTAGCCGAGTCTGTGCATAAAGGCGGCGAGTGTGTTTAGTTTGACAAGCCTGGTGATGTCACTGCAGTCAGCCATGCTAGTGTATGTGTGTGTTTGTGTGCGTGTGTGAGGAATGCTAATGCAGAGGCTTGTGATCCCATGTGACCAAAGCAGGCAGTATTTATTATGCAACTGGCAAGCAGCAAGTCTGAGCTCTGCTTACAGAGCAGCAGAGACAGACAGAGGCAGAGAGATGGATGGATGGAAGAAGAGCGAGGGAGACGTTTTGTTGCTTGTGTTTGCAGTTAAGTTCACGCAGTAAATTAGTTTCTTACGATGTATTTTGAGTGAAATGATTCTGTTTTTAACGCATCAGTCAAAGCCCTTATGTTGTTGTTGTTTTCTATGGGCTGCTCCTTTAAGGGGTCACCACACTGCATATCTGCTTTGGTGTTTAGCCTCTCTGATGCAACCTGCAGTCAAAGGAGTTGGGGATTGAACCCGCGACCAAGTGGTCAGCACTCAACATGCTCCACCACCTGAGCCATGGCCCTGCCAGAACCTGAATATGATGAGGGTCGGTGGGGGGGGGGCTTTAAGGTTTGTTTTGAGGTACAATTTGTGTAGGATACATTATTAATCCAGAGGCACCGATACATTTATCTTAAGACAAGCAAAGGCTTCATGAGCAGAGCAGCGCAATTAATCCAAATATAATCAAATTCTCACTAGATGCTTTTTTTGTTAAAGGTCAAATGTGTCACGATAAATAAATTGTACATTGCTGTGCTACAGAGAAACAGAGGTACATCTAGTCTAAATCTGATTCTGCAGACGGGCCACATACTTGTTAAACAGAGTTACTATTGTTAAAGGGATATTTCAACATTTTTGCCCAGCCGATCTTAAAACAAAATGTTGAAATATCCCTTTAAGCTTTATACATGGAGTTCCCCATCCTGATAATCTGTTTGATGTAGAACGTGTGGTACATGTTTGGCACTGACATTCAAATTCATGTTTTATAATCTATATACCTATGTAGTTTAAATGGTAGTAACTCTTTACATGACTCAAAATAACTGAAGAAGCTATTTGTGCTATTTGTCAATTTGTAATATAGTATCCTCTGTGGCAGCACAGTGTAGGACTGTGGTGAAATTCTAATAATAATGTAATCCAATCTGATATGATCTAATAATAATAATAATAATAATGACTTTGGTCTGTCATAGATAAATAGAATATTTTTGGAGGTTGCAAGACATTCAATATTGATGAAGCCTAATAATTACTGCAATATTAATTTTGTCATCCCTTCAACCCCACCCCTGTCCGCTCACTGATGCGTGCTCGAGTTGACACTAACAGACCTTCATGTATGGGCCTTGAGTTAATGGACTAGAACTATTAGGTACCCATACATTGATGGACAAATGTAGATTTGAATGTACTTATAATGAAAAAAAAAACATATATTGATTTAACAGTCATGCAGATTTTGAGAAACTAATTAGGGCTGATGAGTGAATTGCAAATGATGCGTGTATGAGGAGCTTTGAACGGAGGAACAGTGAACAGTGTGCAGCTTCCGACCTCCGGTAGGTGTGTGTATGGTGAGATGATTTTATTTCTGCCAATAACAGATAATGTCAGTGCGGGACAGAGTGAGGGACAGAGTCAGAGCTTGTAGACGGGGTGAAATGGGATTTGGGGCTAGTGCCAGCTGATGATAACCCAGTCCAAATGGATTGGTAATGGCTATTCATTGGGGCGGGAAGGCGCTCGGCTGCTTTGACACTAATATGAATGCAGACTGAAATGTGGCTGAGGGACTTTGGCTTGAGGTAATAGCATGAAGGAGTGTGTTTATTTGCGTGAGTGAGTGTGTTGTTGTTTATGTGTGTTGTCATAAGTATGAGCTTCAGCTAATGTGGGGTTTTAAAGGTTGGTGCTGCCAGTGATGTGTTTCTTTTTCCAAGACTGCAAGCTTAATGCTCATTTTTGTGCAGACTGTATGAATAACTACAACAACATGACCAGATAACACAACACACTGTGTGGACATGAGACAAAGTCAAAGTTATAAATTCATTGTTTGCCCCTAATTCAACGACTGTCATTGTTTCTTTATTTACTCCTCACATGTCAATAAAACTGTTTTCATCTCACGTTAACTGATTATTCAAATGCTTTCACCGTTTCTAATTCAAACAACATTTCACTACTTGTAATGGCTGAGACATCATCTGACATCAACATAATCTACCGTCCTTTGACGAAGCATGGAACATCCTGCCCGTGTTGTGTGTGCCTGATGGGTGCGTCACTGAACTGCAGTGACTCACACATGCGTGTGTCTGTTCACACTGGTTGTGTGTCTGCTACCTCACAGCTGCCTGTACCTCATATACCTGCAGCTGTGTCACTGCAGAGAGAGTTTGCAGGTCACCAAAATATAAGATTTCTCATTGTAAATTAGTTGCTTATTCATCTTGACAGAAAACATTGCTTAAGTGAGACTGTTTCCACATACTTCTACTACAATGATTAAAATATGTATTTACATTGTGTTGTGTCTGTGTCATATTCAGATTGAGTCTAGATATAGAAAACTATGGCATTGATTTTATGTTGTTACTGGTATGTCAATCTGACGTCAACAGGTCTTTTCTCTGTCAGTTTTTGCTGTGAAGGTTGATGCTTCACATGTGAAAAATAGGCGAGATGCAAAATCTCTAGAAAACTGAGGTGCTCCTTTGCTACCGCACACACACACAATGCATACTCGCCAACAGTGCTTTCAGCTTTTACTACTTTTTTCTAACTGTTGTTTACATACCAAGCAAGAATTTAGCTGTTTGCCAGTGACTTTCATCAACTTCAGCTGCTTTCAGCTCTAACATTTCAAAACTGCAGCCGCTGTACAAATACATTCAACAGACAATTCAAAGATGTCAGTGATTCTCGCAGTTTCATGCTGAAGTCTAAACTGCAACTGCCTTGTAAAATGTCACTATATATATTTCATACATAGTCTTTACACCTACAGGTTCAGAACCATCAAGAGTTTATTTAATTATTTAATCATTTACATACAGATAGAAATTAGATGTGTGATTCACAGTAATAACATAACTCCTTATAAATAAACTGACTTTTTGCACACACCATATGCCTTTCCCCAAGAGCCTGTAGGTGTAACCAGTCTAAATCACCAGTCTGTAAATCGGCTGTGTGTAAACAAACAAAATGTGGCCTCCATCTTACATCTTAATAACACCCTGAATGTATTTTCTATGTATATCTCCTATTCACTCTGAGACATGGTAAGAGAGAGAACAGGGAGAGGAGACAGCTTGAAGTGGCCTGAGGAAAACAAGGATGCAATGCTTCCTCATGTGTTGTCATTTGACGGAATCTGGTTCATGCCTCCCTCCCTCCCTCCCTCCCTCCCTCCCTCCCTCCCTTCCTTCGAGTTGTAGCATGAGAGTGGCTTGCTGGCTTCCAGAACATATTGATCCCAAAATAACATCAAAGAGGCTGGCTGACTGACTTAAGATGTGCTGGGTGGGGAAGGCGAGGGCTGTGGGGTAGGCAGAGGAGGAGGGAACCAGATCCAGCCAGAGGGAGGATTGTACCTGGACAGCAGCAATGAGCAAGACCCTTTTTTTCTCAGTGTTTTGGATTTTACTGTTAAGAGATTTGGGATGTTTCAGTTTTGACTTTGAAAAGCGGCCAAAAGGTAGCAAGCTCTCCTACTTCTTTTTGACTATTCAGCACTGTTACATTTTAGATGTTGAACTGATTGATTATTCATGATCACATCTCTCTTTTTATCATTTTTGCTTACTTTTTTAATACTGTGCTCAGAGGTGGCCTGGAGCTTTAAAGGTAAAGTATGCAATCCTAGAGAAAGACAGTTGATATTTCAACTCTGGAGCAAAATAAACCCTGCTTCAGAAGTTCCACCCTCCAAATGCATGGATGAGCATCCAATACCCTTTTTTCACCAAAATTAGCAAGTATAAGCAATTTTGTACGTGTAAATTGTACAACAGCCCATTGGCTACTGTGTCAGAGGACACACACAAAAGCAATATCATCACATGCATGTACAAACTACACATAAAAATGTAGTAGAGGAAGAGTGAGCTCCTAGCAAGCATTCAAACTGGTAAAATAGATTTGTCACATCTCATCTCAGGTTTGGAGCTCCGGTGTGACACAT
The DNA here is from genome assembly GCF_045865225.1 of Trachurus japonicus. Taxonomy (NCBI): domain Eukaryota; kingdom Metazoa; phylum Chordata; class Actinopteri; order Carangiformes; family Carangidae; genus Trachurus; species Trachurus japonicus. The sequence goes on from NC_140911.1 coordinate 17,477,932, forward strand.
TTCAGAGGAAGGTGGTTTAACAGCACCATGCTGGGCAGGTGACAAGTGTGTTTATTGTGTCTGTGTGACAGATGTCACAACAGAAAAAATCTACATCATTTTACATCTACCGCTGAGTCATATGACCCGGATGGGAATGTGGATTGTTTCCTCTTCTACTGTGGACCAAAGCAGGAAGTTAGTAGGCCGTAGCAGGCTTTATACTCCAAACTAATGACATGCACCCAAACAACCAAAGCACAGTGATATAAGGACTGCAAGAATTAGTTAGTAAATCTAATTGAGTAGATTTTGACACACAAAAAAAAGGTTGACAAAAAAAGGTTCAGAGCTGAGCTAACAAGGGGGCTAATGCATTGAGAATTACGCATTCAAGCAAATAAGCACAAAGTAATGAATAGCACTCATCTCAAACAGCAAGTATTATTATTATTATTATGACAAAATTTTCAACACAGTCGAATATTTTTATATTCCTGTAATCTTCAGGATCTAAGTACTTCCAGCACTGATCAACACCTCCCTTCCTCCCTGTGGTGCTGCAACATAGCATCATTACTCATGTTCTCTTCATCTCATCACCTCCTTGAGGAGATGCTTCTCCTTCATCAGTAGGCAAGTCATTTGAGTTTTGCCCTTCAGGCAACATGTCTCTCCAGGCTTGGTGGAGATTTAACAGGGTACTTACGTTGCCTTTGGGGAGGCACTGCCCTAAAGACTGAAGTCAGGAAACAAATGTCTCACTCTGTTCGTAAACAACACAGATGTCTTAGCATCGATTGCCTGTAGTGTGCAAGAAGAGCACTCATGCTAATCTGTAGCTACGTTGGTAAATCCCCCTACTCGCAGGTGGGTATACATCCTCATTCTGCAGCAATGACATAATCCCTCACTGGCTTCCCACCCTGAGGTTTCTCAGAGTTTTTCCTCAGTCGATGTGAGGGTCTAAGGGCAGAGGATGTTGTTATGATGCCATGTAAAGCCCTTTGAGACAAACTGTTACGGGCTATACAAATAAAATTGCCTTGCCTTGCCTTGCCATCACAAACCTCAATCATCAGGTTACGGAATGACGCAACCAGTGAGTTTTAGGTGCAAATAAGTAGGAAAGCAGGAAAAAAGAAAACAAAAGGGCACTATAGCAACGTTTAGAGTGACGTAAGAATATGGGGTTAAGCAGGCTGATGCTTCTATGTATGGTAATACACGTTTTTATTGATATTTCCTGTTGTGCACTTGGCTATTATAGGAGCAATGAGTTCATGGACAGTGCTGTTTTTGTGTGTAGTGGGTATGTTATTATTGTGACAACCATAACACAACAACCCTACATTTTGATGCTGATGACGATATTATTTAAAAGCTTGTCCTGTTTGCTCGGTCGTTTGAGTGACTGGGGCAAAATAGTACTTCTGTTGCCACACTGCAGACGCAGCCTCTTGATGACGTAGGCTGTAAATGGGTCTATATGGATGCAATGGTTGAGGGGTCACAACATTTTATAGATACAGTTACCTACTAATGTTAGCTACAAATAGCTCCATTATACCTTCAAATATCTGAAACATCCCCTCTCTCTTCCTAACTCTCCTGTCTTGCTCAACTATACTATTCAGAAAAGAACAGATTAAAAAGAAAAATCAGAAAACCACTTTGTACCTTCAGTGCATTTCAAAATAGACATTGCTTGTTTTATAGATTGCATTATCATCCTCTATTTAATTCTAAGAATCCTGGTTCTGAAATCAATACAGTCATGAAAATCCTCTGATAACTAGGTGTGATTTGTTAATATGCTTGGGTCTGTAGGATTTTTATTCCTCTGTTCATACAACATGGGAAAGTGCTCTAAATCCATCACACTGTTGACACATCCAGGACTGCTCACTGCCGGGATATGATGATACAAAATGAGTATAGATTATAAATTTATGACAGCAATAACAAACAGAACAATGAGGAGCGTGTGCGAAAGGAGTGCCCTGTTTTTCTACTGCAACGGAGGAACAGACTGGAAGCAACTCACTGGCCGACGTCTCAGGGTCAATCGATGCCTCAAGTCTTTTTCTAGTTTTCGTCACACAGATCCTAAATGGAGCCAAATTTCAAATGGGTTAAATTCCCTCATCAATACCAGATGGGTGAAGGTAAGAAAAGAGAAGCGTGAGCCTTTTACCACTCGGGTGTTTTGTCATGCGATGCTGAAAATCTAAATGGAATGTGAAGATAATAGACATTAAATCTATTGATTTTCATGTGTATGACACAGTGAGTTTCTGCCTCACTATTAGACTGCACCACACAGACACATGGACATTAGCCTGCATTAGTGGAGCTGCAAGAAATGGCACTGTGCATCATCAAGGAGCGGTGTAATGCTGAGATTGAGTTACAGGCACTGCTGTGTGAAGTGAACTTAAATGTGGGATATGTCTTTAGTCAGACAGCACTTAGGGGGCATATTGATCTGACAGTGAAAAGCAAGTGGGAGAAGATGGGTGTCAGAGCCTGGAGGAGAAGAAGGGGAGGGGGAGAGAAACAAGAGAAGAGGAGAGGGTCACCCACCAGAGGCAAAACAAATGGCTAATCTGTGCAAGGGCGATATTTTCACTAGATTTGTCACATCACTCTGTTGACTTTTTTATTTACCAGTGGAGCTCACTGATGCCGAAATACTGCTACTACTACTGAGCTAGTGAAGGAAAACACAATGTGATGGGTTCATTTATTCAGTCTATCCAAAACACAAACAGCACTAAAACACTGCTTTTACCCCACTTTGCATCAGGGCAGATGATCCTGCCGTTTAGTCCATCTGTTCAAAGCTTTGGCTCAGATTACCACGAAATTTAGTATGGATATTAACAGTCCCCAGGGGATCATCTCTAATGATTTCTGGGCCTCCCTGTCTTTTTATCTCATGCCACAGTCATGTTGAAAGGTTGACGATTTTAGTTGAGAAATGTCAAAATCAAGTGGGCAAATTACCATAACATTTATCCCCAGAGGATGAACTCTCAGAAGTCAATGTTGCATTTGCTTTCAAAATATTACATAACTCTGAAATTTACCAAACACACCACACTCACTTCAGAGGATGAAACCTTTTGATTTTAATGACCATTCGTCTTCAAAACAAATTTTGCATTTTTTCATCAGATCAAGCCTGTGAAAGCTGTCAATATTTTGTCAGTCAGGTCCAACACTTCAATATGAAGGGGATGTCATACATTCAAGCAGAGCTTTAGAAGGTTAAAGCCCATTTATACTTCAAAATGAGCACATGTGCGTAGTGGCTGTGTTTATATTTCATGAGGTAACATAACCTTGGCTATTCAGTTTAAAACCATAAATAGTGTATACATCATAGATACAAAGTGCATAGTATGATTGCGAACTGGCTGAATATACCAGGAGTTTCGATAGGGCTTTAACTGTTTATTCATTTCAGTCACTTTGTGTGTGTGTGTGCGTGCATGTGTGTGTGTGTGTGTGTGTGTGTGTGTGTGTGTGTGTGTGTGTGTGTGTGTGTGTGTGTGTGTGTGTGTGAGGGAGGGAGGGAGGGAGGGAGAGAGAAAGAGAGGAATCTCATAACTAAAACAGTGTAGAAATGATGTGTGAACTTTTCCCTGAGGCACTATTGAGGAGGAAATCATTTGTCTGCTATTTATTGTGAGAATTACTGTAAGGCAAGATGATGGAGAATTATAGGTCACAAAAACAATCTTCCTTCTTTCGTTTGACCCCGGATACTTGCCTAGTCTGAAAATATGTTGGTTGTTTACAGCTGTCTTGTTTTGTTGTTAACTTAATTCAAATATGTAAAATCATTTTGGTGAACTCTATTCACTCTCCCAACAGATTTTCACATTTATGTCAAACCCAAGAGTTCAGTGGCATGTTTTGCAAGTAATTGTTTCATTACAATTATTTGTGGTTAACTATATTTTTCAGATTTCAGTTTTATTATATATATAAAAAATATTATTATATTAGTGTGTGCACGCGCGCATGTGTGCGTGGAAGCACAATTATCTAATTTTCTTATGACTGACTGCTTCTGGTATTTGGGACTTGTGTTTGCACTAACTTTTTCAGCACCAAGGACAGCACCAGCAGACTACAGACCAGTTTAACTTGAATGATGTGGTGAATTACTTCATGGCATTCAGTAGAAGTTCTTCATTCTTTGATTGAATTTGCCTTATCATTCATTTAATTTAATTTAATTTCTTTATTTATTGAACTGGGACAGTGCACATTCATCAACACTAATGCATTAAGCATCAGTGTAAATGTGCCGGACTTAGCACAACTGCTAAATTTCAGCCACAGTCCGAAGGCAGGTTTCTAGAAAACATAAACACAGAAGACAGGAGAGTCCAGACTACAGAGTGTGGAAAAAAAGAAGGGAACTGCAATTAGGCTACTGGAGTTAGCAAGTTTGAGAGGTGACACAGACCTTGACCCTTGACCTCAAGAATGTATCAGTACATCCTTGAGTCCCAGGTGATATTTTGGGCAAACGTGGAGGAATTCCCCTGAGGACATGTTACTTTAACAAGGTCAAAATTACGTTTTCCACAGCCACAGTGATGTTGACCTTTGACTTCTTACCATCAAACTCTAATCAGATGATCCTTGAGTCCTGGTGAATGTTTGCGCCAAAAAAGTTCTTGCAAGATTTTATGAAGATGCTGTGTCCATTAGAATAGGATGGCCTTGCCTCCAACCGCCGCCAGTGCTGAGGCATACAGACACAATGCCATCACTACAGTAATTTTACATTCAGCTGCGCCCCACCCCCAACTTCATCCCCGCACTTAATACATCTTCCCGCATGCCTGTAGGCTATATATATAGCCTCACTTCCTGCCTCTGTCTGCTGCTGTCTTGTTTTTATCTTGTTTGACTGCTTTTATCCATCACAGCCATCACCTCTTTCCCATCCATGAAATACGCTCTGCCAAAAAATAATCCAGAATCAATAACTGAGACTGAATGAGAGTTGTGTTCATGCCATAACTCCTTTTAATGGCCTGTGGTGGGCTTGCAATGGGACAGCAACAACCCCCCGCCCCCTACTTTCCACACCTTTCTCCTGTTTCCTAAAAAAAAATATAAATCACTGATATGGCCATTAAATGCATGCTCTATGGAGTTCCCCACAATCTCACTCGCTGGCAGAGGACATAGAGCTGTAAATAAAGGCCTTAACACTCTTTGACAAATGGTCCCGATTGCTATGCAGGCATTCTGCATGTGACAGGACGTTTTAGCAAAAAGGCAGCGGCAAGGGCTAATCAAAGACGGCGTGCTGAATGCAGACTGTCGGCCTTTCCTTGCACGCTTATGAGTAATTGGTCTAAGAGGGGGGTGTGTGTCATTAGTGGGAAAGTGTATGGGCGGTTGTTTTAGTTGGCTAATGGTGTCGCTGCTCCAGCTTTAGTCGTCCTCTCACTTCATATTCCCCACGCCCCGGTCAGCCAGCCAGCCAACTAGTCAATCAGAGTTGTGGTCAGAGGCTGCTGCAGAAGTAATGGCAGCAGGACCCTCCCCCATGGCTAATGTCAAAACTAATAGGCCAATTAGTGTATGGGGATTGTTCTGATGGCTGCGTAAGATAGAGCAACATGATGAGCTCTGTGCGTGTGTGTGTGTGTGTTAGATCTGACTGACTGGAGTTTTAGAAGGCCACACTGGTATTTCAGCAGCAAAGACTGAGTGACCGCAGAGTCCGTCTGTGTAGTTTGGAAGACCAGTGCCCTGGAGGTCTGAGAGGATCAAAGAATCTGTTGGATTGGGCTTAAATGTGTTTGGATTTTGACAAGTATTAGGCATCAAATGTGAGGATACCTCAACCTCTGCTTGTAATGATGATGAGTTCTTTATGATGCTACATGACACTGAGTGGCTGGTGTGATATTTGCATCACCTGGAACAGATCGAGACTCCTCCTAAGTTATATCCAGTATATCAGAGTCGGAGCACAAGTGTGGAGTAAAGGAGGAGCCAGACTGGGACAGACTGACACTGTGAAAAACACTTTGAAAACAAGGCTTTTTACTGCTCCTCCGCTCCCCATAAAACAGTGGAAAGCTGTGTGTGTGTTTGATTGCAGACAGGGCTTCTTACAAATTGTGCATTCAGAAAGTCTTCGGATCTCTTCAGTGTTTTTATGTTAAATTGTTTCTGTTTTCTGCCAAAATCTTTTCTTTTTTTTTAAATCATCATTTTCTTTTAAATTTTACAAATTATTAAAAAGGAAAACTGGCTTGTTTATGCTTGCTCAGAACTTTGTTATCCATCAGAGTGTTGCCTCTGGTTATGAGCCCTATTAGTCATAGAAAATGTAGGTCTGTTGCTTCTTTCACTCATTTGTCTTATTGTAGATTTACTATGTGGAAAACATGGCTGTGGGAGGGAGATGATGATGAGAGAGGCTGAACTCTCAGTGGCAGATCATTGAGAATCACTCATTTAAAAGCTAAATTCACTCTGCAAAATTCCAAACTGCAAACAAAACAACATCATAAAATAAGCTTTTATTGAAAGCAGGTAAAATCAGGCACAGTACCCATGGTAGCAGTGTAACTGAGTTCAGAACGGAGGTAGTGAGCACTCACCCTGAATCTCAAAAAAGGAGAAAAAAATGTGTGTATGTGGAGGGGGTCAGATATTTATTTATTAACATGAGACACTGTTGCCCTTATGTCCTTGTTTTTCATTGTAAGTGTCATTATGCTTCATGTTATGTAAGGCTCCATGGTGGCTCTGGTGCCTTGACATTTTTTCTAATATTTAATATTTAATGTATATATTTTTGTATTCTTGCACACTGGAGGGTATTTTGTAGCCCTTCGTTTTTGATGTTTTGCCCTGTGGGCCTTATGTGTGTTCATGTGTATTTTCTGTGAGGAGGTCTAATGACTGAGGGTCATACACCTGGTTCAATTAGCCTCTAGGGTATTTATCTCCCACCTCAGGCACCTGTGTGTTTACATTGAAAAAGACTTCGGTCGAAACGTCTGTCCTGCCTGCCTGTCCTACAATAAAAAGTTAAAAGGAGCTGATTGGAGGGTGCTGGTTTTCTCTTCTCCAGCAGTGTAACTGAGGCCAGTACAACATATTTGAACATGAGACTATGTGCAGTGTCTCTTATCGGTCATTGTGGCATTAGAAATGTTAAATTGTGTTGCTTCTGGGGAGCTCAGGTGTCTTTTGGAGAAGTTAAACCCTCTGGCTCCCCTGTGGAGTGGAGGTCTTAAGGTTCAGGGACACTTTGAATCACAATGAGGCAGAGTTTTGAAAAATTATTTCCTCCGGGATTTTGACAGTCTTTGCCCATGGTTCATTTACCTTCACCCCTTTTTCAAAACTCATTCTACGGTGTTGTATGCAGGGTTTTTTTACCCCACCGGATAAATTTGTAGAAATTTGGAGTGAAAGGTAACGATGCCAATATTAACTTTGGTTATTTAATTATGTACTAATCACACAAATGAATATCTACAATTTCTACAATTTCCTAATTTACCCATACAGATTTATTCTTTCTGCAGGGGGATTGAACAAGTGACCTTTAAATGACAATTGCAACCTTTAGGACAGAAATTGCATTTTTACTATCTAAAAATTAGACAAAAATGATTATTTTTCAAGTGAAAGTATAACAGTGCTGTATTTCTCTGTAGTCAACCCACAGGTTTCCACTCCCTGAGGCTGCCCAGGCAGATCAGTTTCCTCAGGGCTGGATACAAAAAGAAAAATCTACATTTCCATTTTCCAATATGCTGTGTATTCTGCTGCACTTTTGTAATGAAACCACTTAAATTCTCTGCAAATATACAGCAGTGTGTAAAAGTTTTAGGCATTTTAGATTCTTATCCATCAGTAATAGTCCAGGATTCATACTGCACCTACACAACCAGAGTCATGAAGAACTCAAGGAGTCCTGCAACAGATGGTCTTGCTCTCCACAAAGACTTGATCCTAATATCACCAGACACAGAGACAGGCTGAATCCACACAGGAACTATTGCAGGATCTCAAGATGCAGCAGTAACCTGACAAGTGCCTGAAAAACTGTGAGCAGATGAACAGAAGAGAACTGGTGCTGGTTTAAAGCCTAACATTGATTTCTCTTTCCATTGAATTGCATGTCAATTGGAATCTGTCTGGACTCAATTTGCAGTGAGCACATTGAAAATGGCAGCTTCACATTACTGAGTCGGCTTTTTCAACCTGCTTCACTATCAGCATTGTCCACTAGCATCAGAGACATGTAGGAGACAACACGAGCTGACCACTTCTTAAAGTCCTGTATACTGTGCATGTCCGTCACACGTGCAGCTCCCGGTGCAGTCTGACTTTTGTGGTGTTCGTCAGCTGTGGTTTGAACTAGAGCTGTGAACCACACACACACACACACACACAGGTATAAATACAGAGAAGGGCTGTGGCTGGAACCAAGCTATCACAAACAGCATGTTTCCTACATGACTGTATACTATAATTTTACATTTTACCACTTTCCTCACAGGTATGAAAATGCTGGAGATACTTCAAACAGAAAAGCCTGTTTTTCACCTGCTGTGTTACAGTGTATCATATTATTACTGCTGCTTAAAAGTTTTGTCTTAAAGCAGAAGTAAGCAGAATTTTTGTGTTAATATAAGTCTTAAATAGTTATATCTTCCGACGGCAATCACTTATATAGAGTGTTTGGTCTGAAACACGGGTCTGTCAGTCACTCTGCTCTGCTGTAAGCCGAGGAGAAAACTTTCCTTGTATCCTACAACCTTTATCCAATGAGGAGAGAGAACGGCATAAAGGGGCGGTCCTCTCTGTGTGTGCAGCCAAGTGATGCACGTGAATGTGGTGACGTAGGGACGAAGGCGGGGACTGCTAACTCCATCGGCTGACAAGAAGTTAGCCAAAACGACCGGATCGCTTACTTCTGCTTTAAGTCTAGCACTGTACTGTATGTCAATGTGGGATGACTGACCAGCTGCATTTAGAGCGGGCTTTTACAGTCTAAATCAGCAAATATCTATGCAACATATGATTTCATGCCTTAACCCTGTTTCTTCACAGTTACCTGGTTTTTGGTATGTAAGACTCACTTACCTGTCAGTGCCTTAAGGACCACAAAGTCCTGCATACACATTCTCAATAGGTCCAGAAGTGTTTTCACAATATATTGTATGTTAATGAAATGCTCAGCTGTAGCAGCAAGGATGTCTGGCACCATTTTAATTAGGGTCCCACGGGACCCTGCTATCGACTCCCTCCCACCTCCCGGTGCAACGGTGGAGCAGGAAAGGGAAATATCCCCAAGGAAATGCTGCTCCCATCTCATCTGAGCAGAACTGTGGCAGCCATCAGCTCAAATCTCCTCCCCCATGGGAATGAGCCGGCGTGCCCTCAGCCAAGGGTACTTAACCCTCAAAGGCTTGAACACATGGAAATAGATAGTGGTGGAATTATCTGTTGTATGTATGTAGAGTAGGTGTGTGGCGTGTGCTGATGAGATAGGACAAACTTCCTAGAGAGGTGGGAAAGTCAGCTAAAAACACCCTCTCTCTCTCCATGAAGCTCCACTCTGTATGTGTCACTCACACCCTGGAGTTTGACCCTGAAGTGAACTCTTGTTACGTCTGTTCGTGTGTGTGTGTGTGTGTGCGTGTGTCAGCTTGTGTTGGATTAGCTGCACATCTGTCTCCAGTATTAGCTGCGTCATTTGAGGAGCAGGATCCAGGAGACTTCCCCTTGCTGCAGGAGGTCTGGCTGTCTGTCATGATTCAGCGAGATTCACTTCACATCCTCAGCTAAACTCGCTGGACCTCATTTGTCAAGAGCTGCAAACATTTGGTATGCAAAGCTCAGACAGGGCCTGTATCGGAATTTAAAGTGATGTATATGTAGTCCCCGTCTGCGGAGCCAGGCGCTAATTGCTTTGGTGTTTTTGCTCCACACCTCGCTGAGATTGTTTGTCAATCAAAAAGTCAGACCAGCTTCGACTTCATATTTATTTCTCTTCATGGAGATTCTGGTGATGAAGTTGAGTTTCTGTTTTGGTAGACTTTCATTGTGCACTTAAGTCGGCCGCTGCTAACACCATTTCCCACAAATCCAAGATTGTCACCGTCTGAGATCAATAGCCACAGTGATGTAGTGAAGTGAACTGTCAAGTTAAAGTTGTAGGATTTATTTTAACTGCTGCACTCTTAACTTTGCTTAATACCTTCCATCCTCCACATCCTTCTGCAGCTCTAACAATGAACATTTCCTCTTGTGGGATTAATAAAGTTCAGTTTATCTTATCTTAACACCTGAGTGGATACCAGCAGACTCTATTACCTGTTTGATGAAAGAAGTTTTGCTTTGAAAGGAGACAGAGTTTAAACTGTGAAGTGCAGAAAAAATGACATGAAATGCCTTTTGACCCTCAGTCAGAGGTCACTTACAGGGGAACCGCAGTCTAGATCCAGGCCCAGATGCTGTCTTCTCTGAGGCCTGGATCTGGACTGCGTGATAACATTTACATAAAATTAACATATAAATTATTAATTAAATTATTCAGTTTTTGCCTGCACAGCTCTTCTGGTCATGTGATGCTCAGCCAATCATGGAGACTGGAGTCGGTGCGTGAGGTGCACACATAGCTGAGAGACAAGAGCTCCAACAGAGCAAATGATCTGAGGAGGTGTGGGATATGAGGGGGAGGTGTTAACACTGCTCAGTTGTTAAGATGTGTTGAAATTGTTTGTTATAAAATGGTTAAGACTGTTGACATTTGAGATGAAGTCTAAAAATGGAAACTGAGGGACCACCTATTATTTTACATTTTACTTCATGGTCCTTAAAGTTGTTGTTCTGGGCCTACTTAATGAGAAAGAAACGTACAGCTACAGTACTTTTGTAAATAAGTTATAAGAAAAGTTATCATTCAAAATTTAATTGAATACTCCTGCTCCTGTGGTGCTGCATCATGCTGCTGCAGCACCACTGTTAGATTTATGAGGGTCGACATTTTGAATCAAGTCAAAACCATTTAGACCACGAGTGCTTTAAGACTGGACATCTTTTCCTGAAGACATATGCAGTATTAAGTATGCATGTCAGGTTCAGGTTGGTTTCTCATGTGTCTGAATTTAGATTCAGTGCAGAATCTGGACCTTGTGAAGACCCCTGGCCTGCATTTCATTGACCCTATAACACCAACGGCATTTTTAAATATAAAATGAGTGCCTCTTTAACAGAGGACATGTCATTGGGGGGTGGAGATCTCACATTTCTTTTCCCTGTGTGGATGGTGGTCTGGCAGAACTACTGATGCCCCTATTACTCATCTCCATGGTGACCATGTCTTCAGTTTAATTTCTCACTGTACCAGCGAACAGCTAAGATGAAACACTTTGTCTTTACACCTTATTTGCACGCACCTTCTCAACATATTTTTTTTTCTTTTTGCAGTTACAGTACTCGTGAATGTGTAAAGGTACCAGTCTGCTGCTTGTTCAATTTTTCCCCTTTTTGCCAGTTAATTATCTGCTCTTCAAGTTCCCTCTGATTTGAAAAAAGACTCAAGTGATTTCCAATTTATTCCTCTTGGTAAGGTTAGCATATTTGCAGTCCAGACCTTTGCTTAAGTAACAGGATCCTTCATTTCCTTTGCTCTCCTCCTCGCCGACGTGCTGTCAGCAAATAGAGTGGACAGAAAAGAGATGCTTAATAGCATTTTAAGAAAAGTCAAATCTGGGATCTTTAAGAAAACACAAGCACACAGACTGTTAGTGTGTGTGGCGATCAATCTAGCACAGTTTTACCCGCATGTGCTCTCAGTTTTGTAAATAATTATTGGGCTAACCCTAAGCCTCCCAGCTCCTCCTGTCCATTTGTTTGGTTTACATTATGAACCCTGCATTCCCCCTTGTGTCTGTAACTATATTGTGTGTATGAATATGTGTGTGTGTGAATAGAGTGTGGCATGAATTGCAAAGAGGTGAGTGGTCGATGAGACCAGAAAGGCTTTATATAAATGTAGTCCATTTACCATTTATGTATTGTACAGACACACAGAAGCAACTGAGGCACAGCTTGTGAGCAGGCAACTGCTAAAGGCCCAAACTGTTGGTGGTGCCAGCAGTGTGTCAAAATCAACCTCCCTACCCCTTAAACTATCAATGGACAATTTACAATGACACGTCAGTAGGAAACCTCCCTAAAGGGGCGGCCATGTTGTTCCAATTTGCAAAGACACTTCAGAAGCAGCATAAAAATCTAAATATAATTGAATTAGTCCAATTAAGTCATTATGTTATTAAACTAATTGAGGTGACCATAAGTAGGCTACGTCATTCTAAAAAAAAGTGTAATTCGCTATTTTGTCAAGGAGCCCCTGAACGTGCATCTAAATCAAACATTAATATTAGAAACACTGTTTCATTCAGCCCATTGTTCAGACTGTCTTAGTGAAGTATGACAAATAGTATAGATAGACCAGTGAAATAAATTCACTGTTGTCAACTCAACAAAAACTAAATCACATAGGCTAATACATTTAAGTCATTTAGAATAAAAGAGTTGTTTGGGTGCGCCCATTCGCAGCTCATTCACATCTCTGGCTGGTGATTGGTAGCTACAACGTCCTGCTGTTCTGTCCTGCTACTGAACACTGTCAGTCCATTGATTCAAAACAGATAGGAGAAGGTCTGTTCAAAAGGTCTGTAGATATGTCACTCACTGCTTTTGAAAATGTTTTTTCAGATTTTACAAAACAGCTCAGTATGAAACTTCCTTTAACAAGGTTCATTAAGAATGTGACCACACCCAAGGTGTTTAGTTATATATTAAGTTCTTATTTGTTTTCTATTCTTTGAAAAATTCTGCTAAGGTGGTAATTTAGAATAAAAATGAGTTTGGTACATTTTTCATTGGTGTCAGAATATTTATTACATATTACATAAAGGTGATGAATACTACTGTAGTTGGAGGCCATTTTTCACCTCAGTCTCTTGAATCACCTCTGATAAGCAAAAGGAAAGTGGGGGTAAACTTACAGAAAATAGAAGGATTAAACTACAGCCATTTTATGAAGAGTTAACACCAGTCTGTCTGGCTACATGTTGACGCTCCAACTACTCTGTGGTCATTACTACATTACTCAGTGGCAGCCACATGTTATCTAGAGTATACTATCTTCCCAGAAGTGGTGTGGTTACGTTGGTGGGGTTAAGGAGTCTTGAAGGAATCAGTTCATGGATCTGACACCTCCCATATCAGAGGCTGAGGACAGCATGGAGTAGCTGAAATAGTGCGGATGTGTCGACAATGCAGATTCTACTCCATCATGCTACTGTAGCTCTTGGGGTGAATGTGTGAAGTGACTAATTGCAGTTCTCTGCATATGTAAGGGGCCTAAATATATCAGAGTATGTATGCCAATTCAGTGGCAGACAGTCAGTACAGATGGCAGAGGGTCGGCTCTGCTCTCTTAAACGTGCGTCACTGAATAATGTCATGTACAAGTATAGCAAACACAACAATACAGAGGGCAGGGAAGTCACAGAGCAGATCTCTCTGCCCCACTCAGATTCTGTTGCAGGGAACATGTTGCCTTGTTTTTTTCCTCTTCCCTCGTTGTTAAATCAGTAACGGAGCTTGTGGGCTGCAGATTTTTATTCCAACCAAATGCTAAAGAGGCTTATTCACTGATTACTTTTACCTCCTTTGCTTGGAAGGTAATCAGTGAAATCAGCTGATGTGACATGAGGCAGTGTCTCACACATTGTTTCCATTTCTGATCCAAATGCTGCTTCACAGCCGTTTGAAGTACTGTATCTTTTTCCCTTGTGTGGAAGCGGATAAAAAAAAAAAAGTCACTTATGTTTGGTGATGGAAAAGGTCATTGATTATTGTCTTGAAATGAAAGAATATTCAAACATATCACTTCCAGTTTTAGAGACATGACTTGCACATTTTCTCCCTGGATGTAGATTCTTAAAGGTTACACTTCTGCTCCCCCTCCACTTTGTCCTCTACTTTTTTCCTCGCTCTTTCTCACCATCTGTTCTTGTCTGCTGACTTTTGTGCTCCTTCCATCCCTCCCTCTGTCCTCTGTCCTCCGCTCCTGTCCTCCTCCTCCTCCCTGTGGGAGATCAAAGAGGATCTTTCACATTGCCGAGCTTGTTTCACGACACCGGGAAGCGAGAGAAACAAATGCGGCTTCAATCCAGTCAAAGGAAAATGTATGTGTATCTGTGTGTGTGTGTGTGTGTGTGTGTGTGTGTGTGTGTGTGTGTGTGTGTGTGTTCTAACAACTTATATTCATCCAAACTCACTAGAAAACACAAACATCACATCCTGCCAGCTATTATCTATTTATAATAATTATACGGCTCTCTGTGAGTGAATCTCTAAATCCTACAGAGTGGCATCTGCTATAGCAGCAAACTGATTCAACTATCAAATGGTTGGATTGCCCTTGCACTGGACCTGTCTTTCTGTTAACTGGGTCACTGATGCATCCACATAGTTCACCTCTTTCCAAGTGATGTGCTTTTATGTTTGTGTGATTTACTTCTTCTAATGCCTGGCTGGAGTTATGGCTCCATAAATGCTTTTTTCACTGTTGTATGGATTTTGTGGACTTTCCTTTCACGCCAGGTTCTAGTAAGATCATCGATCACAACATCAGCTGCCCGACCCCAGGTGACCCCATCACTATCAGCATTGATTCTCTGGTCAGTGTTTGAAAAGGACGCAGGCCAAGACAGGTCTCCTTGTCCTAATCATAACATGCTCTGAAGGTTTGGAGGAGGAATCCAGCAAACATCTTACATTCATCATTTAATTTTTAATTAAATTAAATAAATTTAATTAAACATTTAATTTACCCTGACTATGTTTAACATAATATATACGTATATATATAGTTAAACATATTCTGTGGGTTACAGACTTTGTCATCATCAAAACACTGAAGTTCCTGGGGAATAAAAGGTTCTCCACTCCACACATCCACACACTCCCCCCAGGGCTGTGTCCTCTCCTCCCTGCTGAGGCCATCGTCCTAATCACTGCCTGAAGTATGTGGACACTGCGCTCATCCCTGCTCTCAGGCCTTGCCAAGGTCACTGGCTGATCCATAGGGAGGATGTGGAATAGTGTCACAAAGACCAAGGAGATGTTTGAGCAAGAAGTGGGGAGGACCATGAGTATAAATCATGTAAACCTGGTTCCACTCTCCAAAATTAAATCCAAAACAAACAAAAAAACTTCTCCTCTCTCACCTGAGGTCAACCTCCACACCTGACACAGTTACACATTTAACACTTCAACTAGCTTCCTTGATATAATTTCACTGGTTCGTTGAACAACAGGAACTGTCTTGAAACTTCCCAACCCTTAACTCACGTCTCATTTCAAAACCTCAAAACTGTTGGTGGCCAACATGCAACCCCTGTCAAGTGTCCACAAGTCAGTTTTTACATGTCTGCATGTTGAGTGGACCTGTGCTCCGAGTAAAACACTTTTTACCGCAGAGGTTTGTTGGATTAATTAATTGTGAACACACTATGTTCCCTCAACCCTCCTATTTTATATTTTTCAAACTAAATTACATCTTGTACTGTAGGAAACTTCTCAGAGGTTATTGGGAAATTACATTGTATAATACAGACCTTTAAAATAGAGTGAAAATCATACCCCCAAAAAATTCATCACGAATTATACCACAAACCAACTGACATGCAGTGATTATGGGTCACAGGCTGTTAAAGGCCTCTAGGCACTTGACTGCTTTTCCCAGTTGTTAATCAGGCCTTGCAGGAGACAGAGCCAACTGGCCCATCAGCCCTAAATCAAACACTCAGTGTGTTAGCCACCAGCCAGTCACTGTTTTACATTATTGGCTGCCATGGTTCAAATCTGAAAAATCAGAGCTTTACCTAGTTACAGCAGAGGTGTCACGGCAGTAGAGCCCCACACTGAAATCAATAGGGACAGACTGGCCTTGCTCACACATACTACACACTCCCCACTCCACTGCAATCAGAGTTGACTTATTCTCCTTCATTACTCGCAGCCAGGCAGCTGCTTCTCTTCTTCCCTGTTCCATCGTCTCATTTGTCTCTTGCTGTCTGTCCTCCTCACTCCAAGCTCTTCCTTATGTTTCATATGCATAATCGCTGTGAGTTGGCTTTATCTAGTGAAATTGAGTTTTGGTGCTGCTGGTGCTGCTGGTGGGTTAATGTTTGCTGGAAGCTGTAATCAATACCAGGGAGCTATGGGGCCATTATGGAAATCAGTGGCTTGAAAAGGTGCAACGCTTGGTAAATGTGACTGATAGCTCAGCAAAAGCTCATAAAGTCATGACTTCTTTTTTTTTTTTTTTTACCTTGTTTGTCATTTTCCTACGATTAGGGGTCTAACCTGTTTAAAAGCAGGTTGCTGGTTGTACTTTCACCGCTTTTTCTAGAATACAAATGAATACCAAAAGCATTTTTTCACAGAAAACAAGGACATTTTGATAATTTTATTCTGAGGACATATCTACAGAAACACTGAAAGGCTTTTTTTTTTAGGCCAGTACAGTATATACTTTTTTGTCTTTCTTTTTTTCTCAGAAACGTATTATCCTCTTGATCTGTTTACACATAGTTAGAGCTCTAATAATAGATAATACATATTTTAGGTTTTGCTGTTGGCCAGACAAAACAAATAATCAGAATACATCTGACTTTAAACTAGAAAACTACCTGGGCAAAGTAAACAACTACTAAACTAAATTATTTTATCACCAGGTATATAAGAAACTAAATGCTAAAAAAAAGTTGAAAGGGCAGGTAAAAGTCTTTCAGGGAATTGTTTTGTCATGTTTTAATTTTCCATTGATGATTTATTTTTCCCTCTATCCTCGGGCCCCCTGCAGTCAGGTCGGCAACAAGTTTGATCATCCTGAAAACTTTTTTCCTCCACTGACCAACTGAGCTCATTGTTTCATAGGCCCTTGAGGAACTTGAGTGCTTGTTTGGATTTACACTGATGACAATGAACAAACCTGCACACTCTTCAACTGTGACTACAGCAAAGTGTACAAGGGAAATTACAGGGAGGAGCCAGTTGAGAGTAAAATTTGGAAAAGCTGGGATCTGCATCTGCCGTGAACTGTGCATATCATTCAGATTTTTGAGCTTTACAACATTAGTATACCAGAGTCAAAACTTGCATCAATCCATAGGGGTGTTGTGTGCCTTTTGCAGCAGCCTTGTAGCACTTAAAGGAGCTGATGATCATGCAGCCATGGGCTATGTGTTGTGATGTAAACTAAAAATGTGTATCTGCAAGCGCTATGTCAGCTGTAAAAGTGTGACAAATAGGTCCTCCACCCTGCAGGGTTTTCATGTAGCCGTATATAGCTGCACAAACATCAGCAAAAAGTGCAAAGAGAGAAGTGAACACACCCTCATCTCTCTGACAAGACACATTGAGTTTCCAGTCAGGCTGTGAGCTCATATCAGCAAAAGACTGGCTTTTAGTGGAGAATTGTCCCTCAACCCACTCTGACACTCACTCAGACTGCTGGGAAGTGTGTGTGTGTGTGTGTGTGTGTGTGTGTGTGTGTGTGTGTTACCCTCTGAGATTCACACATAATTTCATGAACTTTGTAACATGTCACACAGGGACATCATTCGCTGTGTGAATGACAGATGTATTACTCTGATACCGTTTTGTCACAATGAACAAATGATTAATTATTCAAAAAATTTAATTTAGGAGGTGAGTCCGCAGATTATGAAGCCACTGGGGGCAAAATGTCCTCACCAGAGTCTTAGAGCACAGAGCAGTGTTGAATTTGATGGTTCTAACATTTCAATAATGGAAAAAGTTTAACAATCAACATGGTTTTAGGGAATTGAATGTCTCTACCCCCTAGGTATTGTTGATTCCTCTAGACTTCAAATCTTGATGAAATCTATATCCTGTCGTCCATCAGTTCGAAGATGTGACTCCCCAGGCTCTGATACTTAAAGGAGGTGCTATCCAAGTATAAACATCTGGTTCTAAAAAAATAGGTCAGTGCTTCAAGTGTCAAAAACTGCAGTTCCTCTACTGACCACAAGAGTCTGGCTCCAACAGTGAGTCTTTCCTGGGTATCACCTGGGGCTCCCTCCCCAGCCTACAGCTGGTACAAACACTACTGCTCCACTCAGTTCTGGGTCCACACCAGCTCCCTGTTAGCTTTCAGATTGATTTTAAACTTTCATTACTCCCCTTTAAGGCCTTAAACTGCCTTCCTCCTAAATACTCCTCTGATTTATTGACCTGGTTTGCGCCCTCTTGACCATGGGGATCCTGCTGGGTCCTGCCAGATCAGTCTGTAACAGCTATTAGAGCCTCCACACTTTGGAACTCAGACACACTTCAGCTTCTTTGAAATCACTTCTTAAAATGTGTCTCCTCCCTGTGAAGGCCTTTTTATTCCTATTTATTTGATAGTACAGTATTCATTTTATTGCCTCTACTTACTCTGTGGTCATGTTCTTCAATTTTATTCTTAATTCTTTTTGTAAGATATTTCTGGGCCATTTTTATGCCTTTATTATAGGACAGTGTAGAGGGATAGGTGAGAGACCGTCAATACTGTGATCAGTGCTTCAGGCATATAGGCCAACATGGGACATGCTCTCTACTTAACCACTGAACACCAGTTCATTTGTTTTTGCAAAACAGTTGATGTCAAGAAAAGTGAAATACGAAAAAAAGAGTTCATTGTCATTTTTACAAATACATAGAGCAATAAAATGGAAGGAAGCATTGCACAAATACGGGAAAAGCCAGCACATTCACATACTTCTCACCATTACTGAAAGTTTTCTGTAGGATTCAGAGGCCAAACACTTTCCGCCCACCACTGCAGGCACTTCAGCCAGCTTCCATGAGCCGCTCGACCTTCTGTCCTGAAACTTTAACTAAGCTGAGTTGCCCAGGCTGTCACTGGAAGAGAAGCAGCTGGTAGCTCCATGTGTTTTTTAAGGACACACATGACGGTTTTCACCCAGTCTCCAGGGAGTTGGCGGAGGCGAGGACTGTGGGAGTTTTTGGAAGATGAACAAATCTGGAGGAAAATGAGGATGTGAATCTCATCAAGTTTGTTTCCTTCTTCATCCTGTGACTTCAATTCAAATTAACTCGCCCCCACTTTTTCTTCCATGCCTCCTAAAAATTCATCCCCATGCCATTGCTTTTACACAGTGATGAAGTTTTTGTCACCCTGACCCTGACGCATTTTGTCTTTTAGCTCATAGTCAAATCCCTAAAGAATAGAGCACTCATTAAAGACATTAGCTGTGTGAAGCAGAGCCTGTGCTCTTAATATTTCTGATTTAATTCTTGCCTCATGCAGCCAGAACTGACTAGGAATAGCTCAGACAGTTACATAAAAGCTTTAAGCTCCTCTTTGTCTTATAATCTGTGTAGAAACTGTCTCACATGACGTCACCTGGGTTCAGTGCTCAGTACTTTTATTTTACTGGAGGAAATTTCACTGCAGCACAAAGCACAGAGAGTTTACTTATACTTACTGTTTAAATCAAAAGACCACTGACTATTTTACAGCTTTTTATACAAGCAATTCTTCTACTTGTTCTTGTTTTTTGCTTTGACATTTGAAAACGTCGGCTCTATTGTTTATGTAAGTACGATGCTGATGTCGGCGTGTACATATGGCATTAAGGAGCATCAGTTGTTGCCACAGCCATCCCAGAGTGCCACTGAGCGAGGTTCTGAAGTAGATAAATAATACAGAGCTTGTGGTGTGACCTCTGTGTATTTGTGTGTGTTGGTGTTCCATTGTGTCACACGCTCCAGCTAACAGCCAGTACAATTTCTCTTTTTCTTTGAAGCGAGCTCCCAGTTGTTTTTCGTTGGGAAGAAAAAGAGTCCCATAATTGGGATAGATATAAGATTATATTGTGTTTCAGAGGATGCCTTTGATATCGCTGATAGTAACTTGGCTTTTCGTCTTTGATTACACATGAAAGCGCCATCGGCACAATGTGGCACAGCAGCGAAGCACAGGCTCTCTCCGCTGTTTTTAATGACCATTTGCATTTTCACATTTGCATAATATGTGGCAGTAAATAGAAGCCTTTGCTTTAGATCAAAAAAATATATTCATGCATTTATGTATATCTATCACTGACTAGACAGAAATGGGCTGCAATGATTACTCTCTGAGCTGACATGAAAGCCAAATTAAAGTTTGATTACAAAGCTTGTCGAATCTTCGCGAGTGTTCGTTACCTTATTGAGGTTTGGCTTTGACTGAGTTGGCGGTCACATTGAAAGTAAATTGTGTTGTTGTTCTTATTTGGCTTTGAGTCATGGAGGCCTTCTGAATGCTTCTGAGCCTGTAAACCCACACAGGCTTTTGAGACTAAGTGAATGTGAAGCTGAGGAACAATTCCTGAAGATGAGCAGAGACTGATCTTTTTCAGACTGACGCAGGAATGGGACTATTTCGTTTCTTCCCTCCCTCCTCTCTGTCTGTTCCACTACCCACTTTCCTTATACAGACAAACTGAGTTTGTCATTGGGCAGAAGAGGAACGTGCAAATAATACTTCAAGTCACACTGAGGTGGTGGCCTCCTTCCTCCCTCCTGCAGCTAGAAAGAACTGAGATGAAGTTGGTGAACCTGAAAGAGGCTACAGCCAAGACTGTTCTACATGGGTGGGGAGGGGGCGAGACTGTCATCCTGTGAGGAAGAAAAAAAAACAAGCCTACAGATTGTCTGTGCAGCAGGTTATTATGACCCTTAGGGAGATTTTGTTCATGACATCTAGTGGTTGTAGTAATTGTGAGAGAAGCCAAGATAAAACTGCAGTGACCTATAATAAAAATACAAAGAGCACATCAGGAGGATGTCGTGGTGGATTCCCATGTAAAATCAACAGTTGTAACATATTGTAACAATGACAACATAAATCATTTTGTTTTGAGAAACTCTAGTGACACTGTTTTAACCCCGACCATGATGATCTTTTACCAAACAATTACTGTTGTCATTGCAACAATGGCAAAGAATGTGGGTATGCTACTGTCAGTACAGTTCACATGTTCATTCCATACTAATGTATGTGCACTTAAAGCAATAGCAACAAAACAGAGCGCACAACATGAGAGCTTCCTGCGGTGGGCAGAGAGTGAGTGATTGTTAAGCCTCTAACATTCATGGATGAGACATTCTACCAAGCAGACCAATCACAGCTGTTACGGTCTGCATCACTATGACCTGGAGTTACATTTTGTAGTTACATATCAGGCTATTGATGCGTATTCAGCCCCAGTGTGTGGGTTGGTGAGGCCTGATCAAAAAAAGTGACAGGATACACAGACACACACATATTCACATGCACACCTCTGCAAAGGGAGTGTGTGCAGTGTATTCTTCATGTTGCGTACTAGACCTAGATATGTCCACAGGGTTCAATTTACGTTTAGGTAAGGCTCCAGGAAATGAATGCAGGTCAATTTAATGGCCTCTGAAATCAAGAAGATACAACTGTGTGTGTATGTGTGTGTGTGTGTGTGTGTGTGTGTGTGTGTGTGTGTGTGTGTGTTTGGGAGGTGAGCATCTTTTTATTTAGCACATTCAATTAACCCCAGCACACCCATTTAATACCAGTGCCTGTGATAGATAGGGTTTATTTTCAGCCGGGGGATCAGGAGTCAGTTTTGCAGAATGTAACCGTTGGGTTGGTGTGATCACTCTCTGGTGTGTTCCATGGTGTTTATCAGAACATCCACTCACTATTTTCTATTCAGTGTTGATGATCAGTCGACCTCTAACATATAAAAACTGCATCCTATTTCCTTCTAGTCTGCACAACCTCGATCACTCACTGCCCTAAGTTGAGCTTCCCACAGTGCAATGCATTACTTGTTTATTTATTCATGTATTTATTTCACGTGTCCATTTGGGATGACTATAATTTGATTTTTTTGTTACCAGGATTTCCATTATGCCTCAGCTGTGAGTAGAACATGTACTATTGCCATGAGGTCAATCAGTCAGCTGTGGACTAATATTGCTTGCATGATGCAGCTGCTACAAGTCCTTTTCTTTCTGACAAAAGAGCCACAGGCATTTGCTTGGATCAGTTTAAACGCTAAAATAAGACAAGGTGAAAAGCTAGTATATGTTTGGTGAAATTCTAATTTCATAGATGTGAATGTGTTTGACAAAATCACTGAACAGATGATTTGAAGACAAGGATTGAGCTGTGATTTCAGCTGTATTTACTGTAAAATCATCACCCAGAGAGAAAGGCCCAAGGCAATCTTTCTTATACAGTAATGTCTCTCTCTCAGCTCAGTCAATAGCTCAGTCTTTACTCACTTCTCCAGAATGTAACAGTCTTTTATCAGTAACAATTTTTCATGTGTAACTCCCTCCGTTTGATATGTAGAGTTGGTCATAGTGATATGAAGCCTTGTTACTGATGGCTTTCCTGTCTTCTTTCTCTGCTTTCTTTAGTAATAATCACACATGTAATGAAATCTGCTGCAACGGTGAAATGGCTCAGTGTATTGGAAGTGCTTCTCCTCCTCCTCTTCCAAGCCGCTCAGGAGGAAACGACAGCGTCTCAGGCTTAAAATTTTGTTAACTAGTGGTGGAAATATCTTTCATTCAGCCTGCTGTTGTGGACCAGCCTAAACCCTACAGGGAGATTTCAATCAGATTTTTAAATCCACGCTCTACAGACATTAGCTATACTATCAGTGGAACAAGTTAGTTCTGCTGATTCCAGCTGTTTCCATTGTGTCTGATATCCAGGCTCGCTGCTCTCATTACACATTTGATAAATGATTTGCCACATTCACACTGCTATGCTCACCTGCCACCAGCCCAATCGCGGTGACTGAGGTCACTGGCTTTTTATTGGAGCTCAACACTGTTCCAGTTCAGGAAAACGTATAATGGGCAGAAAAACCCAGGGACTTACCTGACACACGAAAGCCTCAGTGGACCTGTCACTCTCATTCTTTTCTTTCTCACCTCTTGACCTCTCAGTGAAGTGAGACATGTTATCAGCCTGGACCTGTTACTCCAGATATTTCATGTTCCTCATTGTGGCAATACCAAACTCTTAGTTTAACTGCAGAAGAAAGAGAGGAAAAACAAATCTTAAAAGAAATTTGACTATCAAAGAGCAGGTACAAACCACAGTGGTAAACTTTTCCAAATCACATCTTACCTGCATGTTGTATTTTTCTTCTAATTAAATAAACCTTGTTTTTTTTTTTGTTTTTCTTTATATTTGCCTGATAATTTCCCAGAGGTGTCTTGCGTGAATGTCGACAGGGGAAACTTTAAAAAGCTATTATTGTTTTTTAACTTGGTCTAACTGTAGCCAGCGTGGCCCTTGTTTTTGTCGACATAATTACTCCTCCTTGGCTCTACCTGAACTGCAGTTCACCTTAATGCTAAATGGAGTAATTAGCCTGTGGAGACCACCTCCACCAGGCTACAAATAGATCCTAACCCACAGAGAATGTCTGGCATCACATACTGCTGTGAACCACAGGTAGACAGGCCTAATGAATGGAGCCTCTGTATGTGTGTCTTTGTGTGTGCACATTTGTGTGTGTGAAGTAGAAAATGGGAGACAAATTAGAAATTGTACCATAGAGGTATTTGTGTGACTTTATCTATTGATAGCTTTCACGTGACGTCACGGCCCGTATGGAACGCCCCCCTGGCGGTCAAAACAACCCTCTTCCCCGTTACCCGCAGGCTTAAAACCATAGATTTATATGGCTTAAAACAAGCAGGAGTAACACAAATGCCGGACGTTTGTTGTGCGATCGGGTGCACAAACCGCCGCGGAGAAAAGCCGGGGTTGTGTTTTTACCGTATTCCGTCCTGTAAAGACAACCCATTGAGGAGAAGCCTGTGGATCAGCGCCATCAAACGCGACTCGGTCCCCGGGGATAGCAAACCATGGCAGCCCTCCAAATACACACGTATTTGCAGCGAACACTTCATCAACGGTATGTAATGCTCAAGCCTACATTCAAAGTATATCTGTACATTAGTTATCATAGTTTTAGCCATAAATCAAATCATTATGTCTCCATTTTGATGTGGTTTGTCAGCGGTTGACAGTTAGTTAGCTAATGTTAGCTTATGTTAGTTAGCTAACTAAGACTGAAGGATGCCTTGGATAACGCAAATAAACTCATAAAGGAGGGATTTGGAGATCCTGTTACAAGTATATTCAGTTGAATAGCACAAAGACGAGATGTTACACTTGTGTTTAGAATGATACTCTTTGTTTTTCATGAACACTGTATATTATTTATCCTTTATTTTTTATTTACGTCTTCATAGTAGGCTACTCCATCCTTTCTGTTTGAATAGCAGTTGATTAGTGAGAAATTGTTTAACTAGTCAGGAATGATAACACATGATGTGAGGCATGCCAGGCCACTTCAGGCAAGAAAACAAATACTGATCAGCTGATCATTGAAATGCTCTCCTCACCTGAGAACGCCGGGCACGCTATTTAAATCCAGCTGCTTTCCTGGCTACTGCTTGTTGCTGCTCTGGCTGACTATGCAGTTTTCTCAGTCCCACCACCTCCCCAGCATCCACCTGGAATATCCATTCCTGTCTGTCTGTCTGTCTGTCTGTCTGTCTGTCTGTCTGTCTGTCAGAAAATAAAGTAAAATGAGACAAAGCCTGATGCCAAATTTGCTACAGCCATGTTTAAATTATTTATGTTATGTTATAATGTGAATTCAAGCTCTGTAAATGAAATTCAGTTCAATTAATTTTTATTCTAACTTTTTTGCATGAACTCTCTTATTATAGGTGCCAAATCTGATGACCCATTGTCCCCTGACTGGGTACCATCTGTCTTTACACACACACCAGCCACCAAGAAGAGGAAAAGAGAGAAAGACATGGAGAGGTTTGAGCATCACAACAGAATGAAGAACAAGAGGGCAGAGGAGAAGAAGAAGCAAGATGCTGTGGATGTCCTCCTAGAGTTGTCATCAATGCCTGATGCTGAGCCGGCGCCACCTGCTGAGGATGAGCAACAGTGTCAAAACAGAACATGCAACGAAAAGTTTGAAAGGTTACAAAGGGAATGTAGCCAGCTCAGGGAAGAAAACCAAAGGTTGAAAGACATTATTAAATCGGGAACATTTGATGAATTGGCTTTTGAAAGTCAGGATGAAAAAGTAAAAACAATGACTGGAATCCCATCATATGCCAAGCTACAAGTACTTTTAACATTTATTATATCATTTCTACAGACTGCTACCCTTCTTTCTCCATTTCAGCAACTTCTGTTAACTCTAATGAGGCTGAAAATGAACCTTTCCCTTTCACTGCTCAGTTGTCTTTTTAGGATCTCAGTTCCAACTGCCAGCAGAACATTTCGAAACACAATTGAAGTGATACATGCAAGGCTTGTCCCAGCACTCGTGTTTTGGCCAAATCGAGAAGAGCTCCAGCTATCGATGCCCATGGTATTTAGACAGGTCTTTCGTAGATGTGCCTGTATTATTGACTGCTTCGAAATTTTTATTGAAAGGCCAAGCGACCTAAGAGCAAGAGCACAGACCTACTCAAAATACAAACATCACCATACCATGAAGTATCTGATTGGCATAACACCACAAGGAACAGTGTCCTTCATATCAAAAGGCTGGGGAGGCAGAACATCAGACAAATACTTAACTGAGAACTGTGGTTTTTTAGATCGCCTCAACCCAGGTGATGTGATATTGGCTGACAGAGGCTTTGATGTGGCAGATTCAGTTGGTCTGTACAATGCTGAGCTTAAGATCCCAGCCTTTACAAAAGGGAAAAAGCAACTCGGTCCCGTGGAGTTGGAGTCTACACGAGGACTTGCATCAGTACGGATCCATGTAGAGAGAGTTATAGGCGAGGTTAGAAACCGATACACCATACTTCAAAGTACAGTAGGAATTCCAATGTGTGAAGCTGAGCACTCAAAAGGTCTGATGCCACTAGACAAAATAGTCCATGTGTGCTGTGCACTGACAAATGTGGCTCCCTCAGTTGTTCCTTCAGGCTAAACATTAAAGAAGGGTTTACACGGTGGATTTTTTTCAAAAATGAAATGATGTCTGACACTGATAAACTAATACTTTAATACTTCAAAAATATTTATTTCATGTTTGTATTTCAAGTTGAATTTGTCCATTTCATTTTTTTTTTTTTTTTTACATTTTTTTCCATTTTTTTACACACCTGTATACATTTTTACATGTTTTGGAACACTTGCTTTGTGCTTGTTTTCATTACACAAGCTTGTATAAGACACACAAGTGTGTAACCTGTGTTAAATAAAACACTTCAAACTTATACTTTTTTTCTATTTCCCTCTTTTGTTTAGCTATTTCTTAAACACAGTTGCTGCATTTGCAACTTGACATTTTCAAAAGTGTGTTTCAAACAACATTTGTGCATGTACTGTCTTTCACAGATTCCTGACTTACACTCAAGTCTGTCATCATTATGCAGGACAGGCACCCCACAGTAACATCCTAACCCTAACAGGGACAAAGTACCACTGAAAACACACAAAACACACACTGAGCACATGCACACACACAGTGGCCTCCTGCAAATTTCCACATACAGTATCTCACAAAAGTGAGTACACCCCTGACATTTTTTGTAAATATTTAAGTGCTGTCCCATGAAAAGATATAATAGAATTAAAAAGAATGTCAGGGGTGTACTCACTTTTGTGAGATACTGTATTTTCACACAAGCATGTATAAGACACACAAGTGTGTAACCTGTGTTAAATAAAACACTTCAAACTTATACTTTTTTCCTATTTTCCCTCTTTTGTTTAGCTATTTCTCGCACACAGCCGCTGCATTTCCAACTTGACATTTTCAGATGTGTGGTGTCAAGTTTCAAACAACTTTTGTGCATGTACTGTCTTTCACAGATTCCTGACTTACACTCAAGTCTGTCATCATTATGCAGGACAGGCACCCCACAGTAACATCCTTTGCCCTCAGATGGTTTGGTGGTGTGTGATGTAAGAATTGGGGCTGTGAAGGCTTTTGCTAGTAGCTCTGGAATGATGCACTTCTGGACAAGTGTGTGTACCTTTTTACAGATGGTGTCAAAAAAGACAGTATCAGGTAGGATTCTCTCTATGTGAATTTCACCATTGCCTCCCTCCCCTGGTCCCCAGACAGCAAAGTCACAATAGCTAGCCTGTGTAAGATGAATCTGTGTTTGCACCTGATAATAATACTGATGCTCCCTCTTCAATGAAAGTTTGCCCTCAACCTCTTGTAGACAAAATGTGCGGTCATGTTTGCTCTTCTCCATCAATGTGCTTCCCTGAAGGCTGCTGGGTGCCTTCACCTCCAACAGACCCATCTCATGACAGTCACATGTTAAAATGCCATCTGGGGATGCCCCTAACCATGGGTATTTGGGATTGATGACCAGCCCTCCCTTCCTGATGGACAGACTTGTGTGGTGGCTCTCCATCCTCTTGGCATACTCCTCAACCACCTTACTCTCGTGTTCAGTGCCCCATCTGAAAAAAATGTATGCATGCCATAAACATCGGACGGTAATAAATGATAAGCACAACATTGTTAATATCACTGTGACATTATTACTGTCAGGTATCACTGCAAGCAAGTTTTTTTTTTTATCAGCGGTCGTGGTTTAATGATTGATGTATTACTTTGATAATCGATAAATTGTTTTGATTATTTTTTTAAATGTAAAAAGTTCATATTCTATAATTCCAGATTTTCAATTGTGAATGTTTTCTATTTCTTAATTTGTATTTTACCAGAAAGTGGTATCTTTGGCCAGATTTGGCATATCTGATTTCAACATTGTTATGTGCTGCTCCCATACAAAGTAAAATGGATATGAATACCTGAGAGAGTGGGGTGTATTGTTGCCTGTGGTCTTGTAGGCCACAGGGTAGCAGATCTTCTTTATCAGCGAGACAGCTGGTTTTTCTGGGTCAGTGTGGCAGGCTGCTCGGATGTTAGATGCAGTTACCCTTCCTGCCCTCAGGTCGAACCACATGGCACACTTTGATTGAGGCCTTGTTTCAATTTCTATTGCATGACACTACAAATGAACAAGGTAGAGTTAACAAGTTAGTAATATGTAACAAATGTAAACAATGATGAAATAACATTAGAACATGACAGTATTGGATTATGTGGGGGAACTAGTTTCCTACATATTTGCCTGTGATATTCCTCACTTTTGACTGACTGACTGACCTGTTCTTCTGTTATGCTTAACCCTGTAAAGACCTCCTCACTCTTTGCCTGCAGCTCTTGGTTTGACAGTGACCTGTGCTCTGGCTGATAGTTCTTGGTCAGGGGTTCAGGGATACTCAGGGTCATGGCCCGGGGTATGTACCTCTGTGCATGGCCAGAGACAACAGACAAAACGGCACTTTTGAAGGGTTGGTTTTCGTCCTCTTCTGTTAAGTGGAGCATTTTATAAAATGCTCCACTTTCTTCTGAGGTCAGAGGTGGGACTTTGGCAGGGGGAAGGGCAACAGATCCATCAGCTGATCTCTTTCGCTGGGCTTTTGTAAAATCTATCTGGCTCCCTGGTGCATAGCCTACTGTCTTGATAGCTGCAATGCTGGGCTCATTCCAGCAGCAGGCTTCTTCTGTACATGTGGTGCCACTCTGTTTGCTTACAGCTGCAAGCAGGGCATACAATGTAGCTCCTACATGTGAACAGACCTCTCCAAGACCTGCCATACAGGTGCAATGACCAAAACGCACCAATCCCTCCTTCTCCACAGCAACCCAGGTTGTAAGTGGGGGCTCATTTAAACTGTATGAATGGTTTACCTGGCATTGGAAAATAATATTTGATCAGATTTATCTCATATTAAATGGCTTTATCTGACAAAATAACACACTGACTACACACTGAATACAACGTCCCTGAAACTGACCCATGACGTTATTTAACATTAACGTTAATTTGATTGCTAGTGTTAGCTAAATTAGTAACTGTTACTCACCTTTGCTTTTACTATGAAGAATGTCTTGTCCTTCACCTCCCAAACAGCAGCGTTATGTACCCATCCTGATCGGAAATACCGATAACTTTCGGTGCTCTTGTACGCTTTCATTCTGGCCGCGGTGTAGGGTGACGGGTTCTCGATCAGGTAGATGTAAACATCGCCAAACTCGAGTTTCGGCAAGGTGTTGGTGGTGTTTAATGGCTCGAATAGAGCTGCCGGTGCTGTGTACGGGTCACAGGTGCCCAACACTTCCAACTTCTTTCGATACCTCTCTATCTCGGCTGCCGACAGGTGATTTAAGTGGTTATTCTGTTGTTTGTCAACAGAAACTCCGTTACGCGTCGCCATCTTGGAACGTTGTTTTGACCGCCAGGTCCCTGGGCCGTGACGTCACTGAAAGCTATCAATTGGTAGGTTTTTGGCTATAGGCCACAACACTGGGCCTAGCCCTATATGAATGTTTCTGACTCACTGGCTGACTGAGTGACACCGTCAGTCAAATCACTTTGGGATTTGGGTGTTCTGGTGCAAGCTGGGTTTTGTGTTGCAGTGCTGGCAATTACCTCTAAATTTACATACTTTTTTTCTACTGGCCACTTTGATCACAAGTATCATCACTACTGAAGGAAGCAGAGGAGAAACTCTAGGGCACACCTGACAGAGAGAGCAGGAAAGAGAGAAAGAGAGAGGGAGAAGTCATCAGTAACAAGGCTCAATACTATACTATTATAAACTCCACATATCAAACAGAGGGAGTTACACATAAAGACTTACCTCTGATAAAAGACACTCCGGAGTTGAAGTGAATAAAGATCAACTGGTGGAGTGTGTGGGCGTGTTGCTCCAAAGTGACATTGTTGGGACATCTCAAGGCAGCAGAAAGTGATTGACCAGGAAAAACCTAGTCTGCTGCAAATACTGTCTCAGACTGGAGCTATAAGTTTACAGACCACTTTATGGCAAATTAAGCCACAGTCTTCATGAAAATGTACCCTTTATTTAAGTAAACTGCACTCATGTTAAACAAAACAGTCAGAAAATAAGAATCACTACAGGTAATGCTGTGTAGTGATGGTCAACCTAAAGTTACTATTATGGCATTTTAAGCTGTGACAGTGTTCGGTGACAGGGTTCTCTAAGTGTTTACTGGCATCACTGTAGTGGTCACAATTTAGGGCGGTGACCTCAATAATAGGCCCTTTGTTGAAGGACCTAGTTGTTCATATTTGTTTTGATGTGTGACTGTTAGTGAAATATGGCATAATAGTTTATCCATCACAGGGTAGAAATGAATAATACGTGGTGGTAAGAACATATCTTTTCACACCTTTTGAGCAATAGGGTAAAATCTTGCCTCACCATACAGCCTAGGACATGCAGTCATGCATTCTCTATTTTAGAGTACTGAATAGGACTTATTTTACTCAAAAATACAAGGTTGGGACTGTAGGACAGATGATATATGTGCTGGAGATGCAGGCCACGCTGTTTCATATTGGTGCATAACTTTAGGTTACACACAAGCAATTGTATTATTTATACGTATACTACAGACAGATCTCAGCATGAATCCAGCACCATGCATGCTAGGTACTGTAGGTATTTAATCACTGGAAGTTAAGGTGAGTTTCTGGCTCAAACTAGCCATAATATTAAACAGGAAACAGAATAGTGTCAAGGCATTGAAAGTCAAAAGAGCGTATGAGTTTAAATGGATGGATTAGCTGGATGTGGCTTCTTATGACCCACACCCTAACCACAGAGTTAATAACAGTCTGGATGTATTCAGGAAAATATGGAGCCCAGATATGAAAATTTAATGAATTAGGCTACATGTACTGTATCACCCTCTAAAGAGTTGATGAGGTGGTGTCATCTTTTGGTTATTATGGCTTATAAGGAGCAATGCAGACAATCTCTGTGCATGAGACGGAAGCACATAACACAATGTAGAATTTGAGAGCCTAAAATTATATTATTGCAGACTCTCTAAGCAAGACTAGAAGAATATTCATGAATAAGTGAAGAACAGAAAGTTTTAACTGCTACAAAGTGTTTTCCAGCTTTGTTTTCTGCTCGAAGGAGGTTTTTTCAAAGTTTTCAAATTAATTAAATAAAAAGTAACAGTGCATGAACACATTTAAATGTCTGCTTGCTGCAGGGGTTGTTTTCATTTCATTTCATTTCAAAAAATCAACAAAATATGTAATTTACCCAGAGCAGCCAAAACATTTGCATATAACTCTGATTACCTGTGTTAATACCGTCCTTGTAAATGTGTTTGTATGTGACAGTTTGGTTCAAAAATGATCCTCAAGCTCTCGCATCTCTCTCACAGTTCCTCTGGCCACACTATTCTGCCGAGAGACACTATAGGCCTGGCCTACTAGTAAACTTGAGCTGCTCCAGTCACTGTGCGCGTACACTACCTGTCTAGTGTAACACAAAGTAAAGTGTATTAAATATAAGGCCCAGTTACATGGGCAACGTGTTCAGGCTGAACACAACTTTAGAATTCTTATCTTCTTCTTTAAACACCTATGTTACCAAATAACATTTTAACCATTAGCCTAAAATGCTTTTTTTGAAATGCAAGACTCAATAGTTAGGCTATTTATCTACATAACCTACATCAATACAATCAATTATAGCCTACATACATTGCTACTTGAAAGAAATATGAACGTAAATAAAGTAATATCAAATGAACTATAGGCTATGGCCAGAGCAACAATTTTACAGCTAACATACAGCTACAAACAAAAAGCTTTGTGCCTGCAGGGCGAACGTGACTTTTTCCAGTGTGAATTTCTCTGTTGCTATTGGCTCTACAAACCGTCAGTCATGAGGGGCGGGCCTTCTTCTTACAAGACGGAATCTGGTTGGCTACTGCCGGCTGGGGGCGGGACACCAGAGCTGTTATTGGTCGGGCAGATGTCAATCTAAACGTCAGTGTAACCGCGGTGTGAGACAGGTACCTAGCAAACTTCATGACCGGAGCAGGAGGAAAATGACTTGCCTCTCCCTGATGATTGGTGAGGAACCAGCAGCTGTACCTCGGGATTTTTGTTGGTGGATGCCATGGAATAATGTAGGCCTAACGTTAAATTAGATACAAATACTTTGCGAGACTGGATTAACTGGACGTTTGGCAATATAACAAGATCATTTTTTTCCCCAGAGTTTTTTTTTTCTGTCTGTAGAGGAGGATAATATGAACCTTGAAGATACTGGGTGAGTTGAGTTTGTTTTTTTAATGGACAGTCAGGCCTTGATTAGCTGCTGTTATGGTTGTATCTTGAAAAAAAAAAGCACTGTCCTAGCATGTCTTGGTCTTGGTTTTATAAATGTCACATCAGTACACGCAGACTTTAAAGTTTCCGCCGTGGACTAAGGGCTCAGCTACGAAGTATTAACAGGATTAGCATTAGCTATAATTTAGCTGTGTCTCAGGGCCTTGCTTATTATTACGTTAATAGTGCCTCATCCTTTTTACGGGATTTACATTGAAGCTGCAGTAGCCCATCTCTTGTCACATGTATATTGTTGGTATACAGTTTAATTTAATTCAGACCATAAAAAAAAAAAAAAGAAGCTGACAGGCATTTGTTCAGCAGTTTATTGTATTAGCTTATTCGTTTTTTTTTCTTTCCAAGGCGACTTCTCGTGGCCATTGTGATTATGGCCACACGTAACAACATGGTATAACTTTGAGCGGGAAAACCCATTTTAGGAGGTACCTGGTTAAATGGGTCAATGGGACCCAAGTCTTTCATGCAGGAGAGTTGCAGTTGATTCTCACAGGAGACTTGTTTACAGGAGTATTTTTAGTTTCTAAACAAGGCATGTCCAAACTATTACACAAAGGCTCACATGGCTGCAGGTTTTAGTTTCGAACCAAGACTTGACTTATTTATTCAACTGACCTATCAGTCTCCAGCTGATTGGTCTAACTGTATTGCTCTAGATTGGTTGGAACAAAAACCTGCAGTCACAAGGCCCTTTGTGAAATAGTTTGGACATGCCTGTAATTCAAACCTAATGTAGTAGGCTAGTTTTTGTGCCCAAACCTGTTGAAGCTGTGAATGTCATTTTAGTAACTGTGAAGACAAGGACCTCTGTGTTTCTTATAGTAACCATGAAAACCAAGGTCCATTACCACTGTGATGTAGGTGTGGTATTTCAGGAAACACTCACTAGGATTTTATGAGAGAATATAAAAAAAGAAACTCCCATTCCTTTGTGTTGGAGGATCTATTGTGGCCTTGTTTGTCTATTTTGGACTAAATGTAGTTATTATTAATATTGTTTGTCTGTTTCTTATAGCGTCACTGGGCTACAGCAGTGGGTTATTCTCTTATTTTATTGCTTCATTGTTTTGCTACATGCCCTGGGTGCATCAGGAGAAAGATTAGTGTTGTCACTGTGGTGTCTCACTGCTTTCACACTCACAGAATAATATTAGATGTCAGTGTAAATATTCAAGTTACCAGCACTGGACCTCAAGTGTCACACTGACACTGGGTTTTAGGCATTTAACCAACATATGTGTAGCTGGTGGATGTTGTGTTATGCAGTGAAAAAGTATGTTTTCCTAAGGAAGATTCAATCTGAGTGAAAGGAGCTGAAGTGTCCAAGCAGTATCCATGATAAAAGCTGGTCTAGTATGAGGAAAGGAGC
Source organism: Trachurus japonicus (assembly GCF_045865225.1). Lineage (NCBI taxonomy): Eukaryota > Metazoa > Chordata > Actinopteri > Carangiformes > Carangidae > Trachurus > Trachurus japonicus. The sequence goes on from NC_140911.1 coordinate 17,511,707, forward strand.
TGAAATGCTTTCTATCTTATCTCGTTCAACGAAAGAAACACTGGTCCTTCATTTATGAATGCAAAGGAGAAACTACTGTCCCACCATTCAGTGGTGCAGCAATATTTAATTGATGCAGCATTCACCTTGGCAGACTCACATTAATATAGAAATAAGAGAGCTCCTGTTCCAAAACTTATGGAAATCCTTGTTTGATTGTCTGAACTCTAAATCCATAAATATAGATTTATTCTCTCTAAATCTAATGAGGAACAGGCATATACCATCATAACTAGCCTAAATACTGTATGCATATTGTTTCACTAACCCCCTGTCCTTTAAACTGTGAAAATCATAAACATAAATCTCAATACCAGGAACTATCTGAAGATAACTTGTCCTCGGTTTTTTTTTTATTTTTGGCGAATTATTACTTTAAACTGTCTCTACTTGTATGCTTTGCAGCCCTGGTGACATTACACCTCCACCATAAATCTCCTCAACATAACCACACCAATTTAACAGCCATGGGAATAACAAAGATGTGATTGCAGCACCCACCACAGTCACCTTCATTGCTAGTGAAGCCTCATCTTTTCTCTGAAAGCAGTTAACTTTACAAATGGGCTTTGACCCCGATGACTTTCTGCACCGGTTAACCTGCTGTTGGACTGTTTGAAAATGAGCCTTCTAAATCTGTATCCAGCCAATAGGACTTTCTCCGCCTCCTCTCTGCCTGAGCTTTTGTATAGCAGGTTGCCAGCCACCTTAGAGATTTAATTTCTATAGTAGCTGCCCCCAGATCAGACTTGTGTGAACATTAAGACAGGGTTCGGAGGTTGGAAGGAGGGGGATTTGCTCTAACTTCCTCACCACTGTGTGTTTGTTGACATGTTGTTGGTCTCCTTTGCTTTCTTTGAAGCTAAATGTTCTGCCCCTTGAAGTTGGAGCCGTTTTATTTTTTTTTGCTCAGTAAGAGTGGAGAACGCGTTCGTGGATACTCATGTTGCTCATATGCTTTGACTGTGTTTTTTGTCTTTCATCTGTTAGCTAGTTGTGGTTTACACCTCTGTCAGCAGCACATTCCCCCTTAACACCAGAATAAATTGGTGTGTTTGTGCATTTGAGCAGAGGCATGAGAATGTGAAACAGCAGCCTGATGTGCTCATCAATCATGCTGTAACCAGTCTTTATTTATTTGCATTTAGCGGTGGAAGATGGGTTTAATATATTTGGTAGTTTCACCGTGCCCCCACATTCTTGCTCTATTTTCTCTCTCTGTCTTTCTATCCAATCCCCCACCCCTGTCCTTTTGTTCATCTGTCCTCAGTCTTTGGAAAACATTCACGCCTTATTTATTTATTTTCTTTTACACTTTTCACATGTTACATACTGTGTTAACATGTGAAACGGATGACGTTTCCAAGAGAGCTGAACCAAATGCAAGAAATGTATAGGCTACTGTGATATGGGTCTTAATTTTAATTGACAAATAGTGTAGTAGTAATGATAATAATAATATTAATAACAATACAAATATTAATAAAAAAATTCTACATTTGTAGAATATGATGGGCTCGGCATCTGTGGCACCAGTAGTAGATTTAGATGCAGCACATGGCCATATTGAAATTTCAGTAATTAATTGTACAGCTCAGACACAGATCACATGTTGCTACCATGTGGAAACTGAGTCTTAGATCAACAAACAAAGTCATTAACACAATGTTCCAGGATGTTGGACATCATGTCCAAAACAACTCATTATCTTACAATCCTTTTTGCTTTCATTTAGTAAATTAGGTTGGAAATAACATTTGTCAGCATTTTTTCATTGCTTGGTTTTTAAATGAATCTTAAGCTCAGTCATGTGAAGCATTAAAATGATTTAACTGGGTTTTCCCAACTGGCTCCAGTATTCTGCCTGTTAGTTTACATAATGAAAAACATTAAGGATGGATAGGAAAAAAAAAACACCATTTACCAGAAACAGAACAAGGATCAAAACCAGGATAGCTGTTTGTTGATGTATATAGTATATGCTCATTCATCATGTTGTCATTTGAATGTATAGTGTGTGTTTCAGAGAGCAATTCTTGGTGATTAGTCGTAGAGTTGAATCTCTCTTTCACTCTGCTGCTGTTGACCTTTCTCTTTTCAGACTGATGCTAATGGCAATTTACATTTGCCTTCACAACAGTCTGACAAAACAGAGTTTGATTACATGTTTGAATGGGAGAAGAATTACCCCCAGTTTATGCTGTCATAACACAGAGATAAACCCCTATAATCCGAGCCTCCACTGCAACCAGTCCACTGATAATGCCTCCCACTAGAATGATATTTCTATCTCAAATCTCTTCTTTTGTTCCTCATCTTTTCTTTTAGTGTCAAAGGGATGAATAGTCAAGGTTAAGTATATAATTTACTCCTGCGCTTATTGATTCCATCTCAAATTTAACTCTCAGATTGGCACTGACTCCATTAGAAAGTAATAACCGGCTGGGTCAATAAGTGGGAGCTGTACCAGTAATGTGTAGATTGAATGTAGGTTTATTGGAAGGCACCATTAAGCGCTAGCAGGACTGTGGTATCAGGGGTGGGGGTGGGGGTTGAGGAGGGGTTGGACATCTATCATTCTGTCCCGTGTTCAGTCAACAGTGATGGGAACAGAATAGGGGACAAAGCACTTCTCCAGTAAATTCATCATCTCCTCATCTTTATCTCTCCTTTAACAGTGAGTCTCAAGGAGGAGACAGGCTGAGTTTGTGCGCACGTGTGTGCATGAATGTGTGTGTGTGTGCATGATGTGGAGGGTACCTATAGTGAAATATGGCCCTGGTGTCATTCTGACCCAATCAAGAAAGAGGTGCTATTCTCCTCCATGCTCCACGCTCCACCAACAAAGGGACGACGACATGGCAGCTGATAGGTGTTTGGGCAGGAGCCATTTATATATGTATAGCTGAGGGGGAAAATGCAAGGAGCCAAATGAGGATAGAAAATAGAGGTGAAGTTAGTGGTATTCAAATGGGGCCAATGTGAGACCTTCGTAAAATACTTTGCTCCCTACTTAACAGTCATTGACTACACTGAATGTAATGCATACAGTTTTTTCTTTAGTAATTGTTGTTTTTGTTGTAATAACTATTACTAATTATACAGTCATTCACATTGAACTGTTTTTTGGAATTTGGTGTAATTAGCCACATAGGCCGATTGGTAATTTTAACACAAAGGAAGAGTATGGATGTGCTTCATCAATTATGTTAATGCTTCTTAATGAACATTGTCAATCAAGGACCACATACTATATATGTTTTTTTTAAACTCAGTGATGTTGCTAGGTACGCGTCCTGCGTCCCTGACGCATTAAAATCTAACAGGACGCAGTAAACTCACTATCCATGCGTCCCGGGGACGCACCTCATTTTCCCATGAAAAATGATACATTGTTAACAACAACTCGTGTTTAAAATCATGGGAATGACCGGCGGACGGCCATTATCCACCATTTAACCCACACAGCCATAGGTGTTGATATTGCCCCGACCATTGAGCAGCAACGTAACAAGAAGACGAAGCGGCGGTAGTCGGTAGTTTTTTCTCTCTCTCTCTTTTTTTTTTTTTTTTGCCGCCGTAGTGTTTGTTGGAGCGGCGTGGTGCTGCACGTGACGCGCTGACGTTAGTGTGTTTACATTTACGACGAGCATTAATTCTCAGTCCGAACCCGTTAAAAAAAAAAAAAGCCCTGCCTCACCGAGTCATATTCTCGGTGCGAACCCGGCTCGAACCAGCGCGTCCGGACGGGTTGGGCCGTCCATGCTTAGAGCCCAAAACAGTCCAGAGATCCGAGGGACAGAGAGAGACAGCGCAGCAACAGGTGTCTGTGTGTGTGTGTGTGTGTGCGTGCGTGTGCTACCTGCTGTAAAGGGGGCTGTCCAGCCACAGCTCCCCACTAGACCAGTTCTGAGTTCAGTTTAAGTTTCATACACTCCAGCCATTCTTGCCATTACAATGATAGGAACCTCAGTCAGTACTAAATCTGCTTCTTTCTTTCTTTTAAATTTACTTAAGCAGCTACAAAATATATTAGACATGTACCACACATTTGGCTGGAAGGTCTCAATGGTTCAAGAACTTTTTTTCCATCATTAAATATTAAAATGGAGCCAAGTAGCCTACTGCATGTTTGTTTTCCTTTTAAATAAGTTCAATATCAAGTGCTAATTCCACCTGCCATAACTGGCTCTCTCTCTCTTGTCTCTCTGGCTCTCAGACAGTGTGTGTGATATTTACAACACACACACACACACACTGTAATAATATCTGCACCTATTGATTGACATGCTGTTTTTGAGGTTTTTCTCTCCTTATGTCATTGTGTGTAATGGCTGCACTGTTGCCGTGTCGCGCTCCCATGGTCGCGCTATGGGTCCGTATAATTTCCTGCTTTTTTGTCCTTGGCCAATCACATCCCTGATCACACAGGGACAACATGGGGCTGCCTGTGTGAGTTTTATTAATGTTTACATCAGGTTGAGTTAAACAAATCAGTTTATGCTGCTGTGATTTAAGTAAATACAGTAATCATCATAGTGTAGTGGCAGGAAAGACCATTTAATCTGTATCAAATATTGTGTTGGTCAAGAACAAGTTCAATTTAAAGTCAGAGGAAAAATGTTTAGGGTGTTTTTACTGTTCCTAAATAAAAATGGGTCACATTGGACCCTCAACATTATTTAAAGGTTAAATAACGTGTTACTTAAACATTTTTCATTGTGCTGTGCTCTAAAAATATACTAACAAATACTAGTGTAGAGTCCTGTATAAGGAATGTTGAGCTTAAACTTAAACTTAAATTTAGGTTCTCAGGAAAATAGCTGCTCATCAGTAAATAGTTAATGAATCGATGAGGTCCATCAACTATCGATTAATGAATTAATCGATAATTTGCATCCCTAGGCCCTAGTTTTTTTTAAAATTGTGGTATCGAATAAGTATCGAGAATCGTGGAAATTTACAGAAATTCTGGTATTATGACAACCCTATTGGGGACCCATTGAATTTCCCAGGGACCCACCCAAATCACCACCTGTGGGTCCCAGGGACTCACTACATTGAAAACCTATCAACATCACTGAAACTTCACATAAATCTCTCAGAATATCATCGTCATTAGCAACGTCATTTTCCGAGATCACAAATTAGCTAATTGCTAAGTTTGAACAGATTTTTTTTCAGTTTCTTTCAAAAGAACTCGTTTATGTGAGCTGCCATCATCACCAGGAACTGTTGCAGGTTTCCAATTTGTTAGTTATTTCCTGACATGATCTGGCAGTTTGTGTGTCCACATCCACCCAGATCTCCTTCCATATAACCTGGGTGTGGATAGCAGTGATTAGTCAGCAGATCGTAAAGAGTCTGCAGCTGAAATAAGAGATGAGCAGTTCAGAGATGCAACCTGGTGTCCATCCAGGCAGGGCTTTAAAAGCAAATAAAATATTCTGGAAATTCTGGTCTTCGCTGGTAACCAGTGAACAAAGGCCAGTACAGGGGACATGTGCTCTCTCTTCTTGGAATGAATGCTGCAGTCTGAACCAGCTGCAGGTCAAAGTCAAAGTCAAAAACTTTATTTGCCATTTGTGCATACACACATAGGAACTTCTGTGCGGTTGTTCCGAGTCAGGTGGAGTACCACAAGGACGAGATGATCACAAGCTGAGATGAGGCTGGATGACTGTTTCCTGCAGTAGTGAAAGGGAAAGGATGGGAGAAACCTGCTGACAACAAAGTCATATTTAACTTATTTTATTTTAAGCCTGAACATCATCATACAGTGTAATCAACCACAGGGTTGGGTGTGGATGCACTGTCCTGGGGGTTGTTTGGCCCACTCCAAACCAAACCAATCAACTGTTATGGGAAATCTAAATGCAGTATTCTTTAACAGTGACTATAACAGGTAATATCTGGTGAAATGTTTCATGAGCTTTTGGCAGTGGCCGCCAAGCTCTAGTCCTCTGCTGACACATACCGGAGCCAGAGACCACATGGACTGTGTATAGCCACCCTCACATAGTCCTTCATGGCACAGTACCATAGATACTATTCATTCATCATAATATGTTCACAAGGCTTCTTACAAGAAAGAAATATAATTCCCATCTCCGATAGTAGCATCACTGAACTACAGTTAGCCCCCATCACTTATCAGTAAATCTAAATTTATTGCATAGTCTTATAGGGATGTCGTTCATCTTCATAATTTCATTTGGTCCAGCCTGACCGCTCCCTTTTTGTCCTCCATTCAATTGAAACAATCAGATCTGTGTTAACTCAACAAGCTGGTGTAATTATGAGAACTGTTGTCATAATTGAAACTATTAATAGACATGGTTGTCCTGTATTTGATAATCATACTCTTTACATCATGAAATATTTCAGTCTGCTCCTATTATAGCTCTTGTATGCAGCTCTGCTCATGTTATGTAGTTGTTGAGCATGCAACAGTTTAACGTGCTGCTGTGTTTGTCTCTTTATTAATTTAATTAGATAACCTATATTTTGTGTGCATGTGTGTACTTTTTCCTAGGGATCAGGGGGCCAGGGGTCACAAACATACCATACTAATGAGATGTCACACCAGGATGGCTAGATAAGTTTACCTTGGGTAAATCAGTTGAAAACGGAGCCCATTAGGAGTAAAGCAGCCCACACAGTAAATGGTCAGGACAAATGGCCTCATTAAATCGGTCCATATGTTAAATTCTTTTATACGGTGTCTGCTGCCAAAAACTGTTCTCAGGGGCAGGAGAATGACGGAGACTTTAACATGTCGAGAAGAGAGCCAGTCTGCAGTCTGCCAGTGTAGCGTCAGTGTGACCTACAGCAGAGATCACATGTAACACGCTGAACTTTTTTTTTTTTTTTTTTTAATTAGAGACACATTTGCAGACTTAACAGCTCTTGATGCTGCTGATGCTCTTCTTTCTCCTTGGAGGGATTTTGCTGTCATTAAAGGATTTTTCCCCTCCAGCCTATGCACATGTGATTTGGAGTATTATGTCATCACATGGCTGGCTGTCTGTCTGTGTAGGCACACTCATGTAAATACAATGAAAGTTCAAGAAATAGAAAGGAGCCTATAATAGGAATTAAAAAATCACTGAATGAAGATCAAATTATTATTATTTAGGAACACTAGGCTACATATTTTGTTTATTGACATCAAGTGCTTAAGTGCAGTGAGGATGTATCACTTCAACATCAGTGATTTTTTATTTTTATTTTTTGCAAATATTCTGTTTTTGTTCCTGCTTATATTCAAAGCATGCTTGTAATTCTCCTCCTCCCGTTGATACTAGACCTTCTGCAGCTCTCTAAGCTTCCATTGTCTCATTCATGCTGTAAATAGAAAAGGGGAAGGGTTTTTGGTTTTAATGGCTTAAGGCAACATAAAGATTAGCTGCAGCAGTTCTTGGTTATCTAGCTGCAATCGCAAATTGGACGTTTGATGGTTTATTTTCTCTCACAGAGGGAAACAGAACTGCCTTCAGACACAAGTCATTTTCAGGTTTCTTTGACTCGGATCAGAGTTTTATTGACTTAAAACACATTACATCTGCAAATTAGACGGACTAAACAGACTTTGAATGATGCAAGTTAGTCTTGGACTCAAATGACCTGGAAACTATAGATTTTTAGATAAATGTTGAAATAAGCTTTATTGCTAACTTGCTCCATGTCTTCTTGCTCTTCCTCAGTATTTTCACACTGCTGTTGTTGTATCGTGAACTTAAAGCCATCGCGTCTGTCTTCGTGTACAGATGTGGTGTCTGTGTGAGAGTGAGAGAGGAGAGATATTTGCCTCTAATCAGCCTCTTCAGTAATCTAGCACTGACTGTGAGATGTGAGGTGTTTTATTCCATCAGACAGAACACACGCGCACACACACACATGCACACAGGCACACACAGAGCAGAGGAGCGGCTCACTTGGTGGGCTGACTGATAGGTGGGATTTCATCACTGACAAAACAGTTCTATCATCAAACTGGAAACACCAAACTCCAGTTGCTCACATCATGACAGGCGCGGCAGCTTTGATCTCTGCTCCTTCTTTAAACGACAGTTTTATCCATTACCTGGATTCAGTAAAGCCACTCTTTGTCATTCTGTCGAGCTACCTGTCTAGACTTTACTGAGTAATAATGCCTCTGAGGCAGAATTGTTTCTGAAGAGCCACACTCAAAATTTAGAGAAATCCAACCACATCCCTACACTTGCTCACTTAAGTGTGATAACTTCACTCTAAATGACAGCCTGGTGGTGTGTGGCTTCTGACCTGTGTTTTGTTTGTGTTCATGGGAATAATTAAATATTTAATATACGAGATAACCAATTTGAGGATGTGAAAATGTGCCCTAGGCAGGCATCTTAAAATTACCAGGGAAATAAAATTACTTTTTTCTGTCAAATGTTAGTATTCTCAGAATATATTTGGAAAGTTCATGTACTCCATTTGTAGTTTTACAGCTCGCAGGGTAAGTTAAATGGCACTATGGCCCAGTTGGTAATCGTTTTTGCCAGATACCTACAGTACAGTTGGCTCCCTGGAGGATGAACCCTCTCCATTTCGCAGTCTGCTGAGGTATAATGCTATGTATCATAAAAAAAACAATGAAAAGGCTTTATGTTGTCGTAATGATGATTGTATTGATTTACAAACATCCATCATGTATTGACACTTAAGAAAACATTACACCTTAAATGTTTCTGTGTCTGTTAGCTACAAGCTGCAACTTGCGCTGGTGTGCTGTAGTTTACTTTACGAAATGGCAACACACTTCTGCCAAGTATGTTTGTGCTGCTATGAGCATGAACCCTTTTCATTTTAATAAACAATACTTCTGTGACTTATTCTTAAGTCCAAACTCATAAACAAATTCAGATTAGGAAAAAAAAGAGAATTTAGAGTAGGTAAATCATCTGTCAAAGTTTTTTTTCTCTTCTATCCAATGCTTTAATGCTTTCAGCCTAACTTGTTCCTATCTTATCGTAATCAGCACCCTGCCTATGGAAATACACGCTTAGTAATGATTAAGGTATTGTTTCAGGTTACAGTAATGAACATGGACCTGCCTGGGGTCTGCTGTGTGAAAGTCCTGTAGCTGTCATCCACCCCAACCGCTGCCTCATGTGGATGCCCTCCTTCACACCTACTGTATCATGATTTATCAGAGGTTGTCCAACACTAAAATGTAACTATGGGTCGTAATAAGCTGCTTTCACAAACGACCTGTGGGCCTGTTTTTACAGGAGAACAGTCTCACATTGAAGGTTAGAGTGCGCATTGTAGCCTGTAGAGGCCACTAGCATGGCTCTGGGCTTCTGCCTTCCTGTTCTCCAAATAGCTCTATAACGCTATCATGCAACTTCTCAGGGAGAGACACATTATTAGATATTGAGCTTATGAATCACATTCTGTGGCACTTGCACACACAGACACAGACACACACTGTCCCATCCCCCCCCGAAGCCCACCTTGCTTCCTCCACCCCTCATCTCCCTCCGTAATTAGATTGGGCTGCTCCCAAGAGAAATACATTTGCCAGGTAACTTTTTTTTTTCTTTTTTTTTTTTTATCTGTCGTTCCAAGGACTGGCTTCAGCAGCTCTAGTCATTTATTAGCTGGATTCACCTCACCACTCCCACACCTTATCACAAATTGCTGGGAGCAGGTTAACACTAAACGTCTAATTGACAGAATATTTATGCATTTCCAGAAGGCAGTCTGGCTCTGAGGGGCTGCTGACTTGTCCAAGAGCCGTGTCCGTGAAGATGCACTGCCTGGAAAGAGAGAAGGGGAAAAAAAGACAAAATTGTTGTTTCATGCTACACTGCCTTACTTCAGTTGAAAGGATGTTATTTTTTATTTATTTATTTCACGACATCTTTGACTATTATTTCTGAGAAAGATATTTTTGACAGATGCTGAATCTGGATACTGAGCTGGAGGCAAACCTTAAACTAAGGCAGGATGGTCCAGATAATCACCAGTGTTACTGTATATTAATGATTGTTAGCTTCAGCCAGGACAGAAACCAGCATTCATTACGGAGCCTGTTTAAACCTCATATTAATATTAATTTCCTCCAAGATTTCAACTAAATAAGTGGTTTCTGTATGTGTGGTGGGGCAACTTACAACCTGTAACTGGTGATTAATGATTCCTTAGTAATTACTGTGGGTAAGTGGATCTGCAAGTATGTATTAGGGCATCTTTGCATAAGATCAACCAACATTTAATTTTTTTCTTTTTTGGGGGGAATAAACAAGCCCAACTATTTGCATGCATAACAGGTTTTACTGAGAAAGCACACCTTTTTTCAGCACAAGTTATTATGTAGTTATATTTCTAGTTGGTATCTATTTATATAGTAACTTAACATAACGTTAGCAGCAGCTTACGTGTGTGTGTGTGTGTGTGTGTGTCTTCCTCTCACATTGTTGTGTGACATCATTGAATTGCGTTGGGTCAAGGTGTTGATTATTATCTCTTAAAAGTTTGTGTGGGTGGGGCAAATGAGTATTAAATGCATCCACAGTCTTGCGTGGTGAGCGTGCATAGAGGCCATGGCGGTTGAGTATATTACTCATTGTTTTTTGTACACAACCGTACCTGCTAATTCCAGGTCCTTCTAAAGCTTTTTGTCAGTGGTCCAACTCTTCTGTGTATTATTTTGACTCTGTCAGAAGAACTAAGTCATGTGAGGAGCACGTGGTCGTGGCCAGTTTATGGTGAAATTAAGTTCTTTTCACTTCCGGTTAATGGTCCCAACGATGCATTCAGAAGTTTAGAAACACATTCGTAACTAATGCTGTCGGTATCTTTTTAACATAAGGTTGTGAGATAGTTCTTAGCTTTTATAGGCCATCATTTGCACTGATAGGGCATAGGCCAGATAATTTATTTGCTAATGTCATAAGTTGTTATATTCTTTCCTGTCATTCACTGAGCCTTCCTTACGCTGTTTGGAGCCCCCTGGTGAGGGCAGCCCACAGTTTGAGATTGATATTCTTGAAAACTTTTTGATCTGGTGCGGAATAAAAGATGATAAATATCAAGAGCTTTTACCAGTGCTCAGCCAAACAAGATGAGTTTGTAATGATGGATCCCGTAGTGAAGAGAGCAGAGGAGGAGAAGCTGAGGAGGCAAGCCAGTAAGGCGTGAAGTCGGTGTCTGAGCTGTTTGCTGCTGGAGGAGCATTCCCTGGCTGGATGTATGTGTAAAAGTTAATTTGTGTTTGTGAATCTCTGAGATATTCACTTGGATACACGTTTCATTCACATGCTGGTGATAAAGCGTGTGTTTGCTCACCTCCAAAAAATAATTTGGTTCCACTCTGTCATGCGTCTCGCTTGCATTCACACCTCAAATTAATGTGTTTTTATTTTCCACTCACCGACTGCAATCTGATTACCCAGGTTGCATGTTATTGTCAGGTGTAAAGAGGGTCAAAAACACGCATTTGTGAACAGATGAACACAGGAAAACATATATACCCACAGCAACCAGGCAGCCAGATTTTCACTGTTGCATGGTGTTTGCTGTAAAAACCATGTCGCAAGCAGATGGAGTTCTCGCGAGGGAAAATCGTCTTTGTCATTAGCCAGTTGCGTGTGACGAGGTCTATAGCCAGCACTGGATTTAGCTCTCTGGGGGTGGGGTTCTTTGAGGTGGGGATGGGGATGGGGTTGCGGAGGGAGCGGAAGACCCCGCAGGAGGCGTTAATCGAATTTCTCACTGTCCAGCACTCAAGCAGATCCCCACTGCTGAGTGATTATGCCCCACAAACTCTCCCGCCTGCCAAAAACTCTGTTTATCAGCTCACCAAGCCAATTTCAAGTGCACCTTTTAAAAGCCCCGGCAGCCACCACAACATACCACGCTGAATCTTATCCATTCAGGTGTCTTAATCTTGTCAGGAGGCATGCACCCTGGGTCTTTTTTTCTTTTGGCCTTCTTTGTCAGGGTGAGATGGGGACAAGGGAGTGAAAGGGGGAAGCAGGCAGGCAAGGAACATTGGACAAATAAGAGCACTAAAAAAAGGAAAACCTAGTGGAGTCATGACAAAGACAGACTGAGCGTCAGTGTTGATGAAGCGTTACACCTGCCGATCTGCCAAAGCCAAAACTAGGGCAATACGTGGGAAAAACAAGCAGTGTGCAAGGATTTGACTGATATATTGGTTTGCCAATGTTTCTGGGAGATAGTGGACTTTTATTAAGGACTGGATATTGAGTAGTCAGTGTCACCCACCTGTGACAGGATAGATTGATGTTTTTCCCTGTGTGCTCCAACTGTTCCCACCACACTGGAGAACTGCCTGTGAAACCTAAAACCTGCTGCAGGAGATAATTCTGGTTTATTCCAACGCAGAGCTTTTCTTTGTAGTTGAGTCGTTTCTCTCGGTCACAATAACACTACACATCAAAGTAATGACTGTCTTCTCGGAACTTGGCAGCATCAACTGTGCAGAAACATGAGTCAGGCAAATCAAACAACATTTGAAGTGCATTATCTCAGCCACTTCATTTGGAGGAAAAATTATTGTATTGTTCACCATTGTCTTGTCTTCCAAATAAGTTCTGAATATGCCCGAAAGCTTCACAGCTCAAGTTTTGTAACCCACAAAACTACTTTTTTAGCAATCTCCCCATCGATCTCTGCAATTAACGTGGAAAGCATAATGTTATTTTTAAGACTGGGTATGGATTCCCAAACTGTATGAATAATATAGAAAAAAAATTATATCAAAAAGTTTGGGTTTAAAGTTTTACCCCCATGAAAAATAATACATGAGGACCAATTTGAGTAATGCACTATTACAATACTTTTGATGCTCAGATGGCATGAACACTGGACTTACTGAGCATGAGTGACTTGATGACTATTGCAAACATTTATGGCTCAAATTTAACAAGTTCTTCTTCTTCTTTTTAAGTATATTTGGGGCCTTTTTGTCTTTAATTGATAGGATAGTTGAGAGAGACAGAAATTTGGGAGGCAGAGAGAGGGGCTGAATGACACGCAGCAAAGGGCCACCAGATTTGGGATTCGAGCCAAGGCCGGCTGCAGTGAGGACTGCAGCCTCTGCATATGGGGCGCCTGCTCAACCCACTGAGCTATACGGCGCCCTCAAATTCAAACAAGTTCAAGTAAAATTGATCTCCCCAATTACAACAGGTGGTAACTTTCACTTGGTAATACATCTTGGCATTGCTGACTCCAACAATAAATATGGTTGAAAGTCATGAGCCACTTTGGATGGTGATTATAACATCGAAACTGCAAAGAAATTAATTGGTTTCTCTCCTGTCCAGGATTCATAAGTCTACATTGATTTCTTCAGAACAACCAACACAAATTGATGAAATGATTATCACTAAGCATCATGCTCCAGGATTCATTACAGGGGAACCAAGAGAAACTCACCAGATCCTAAATACACCACTTCTGAAACTGTCTTACTGCTTATTGGGACAAATCTCACAGATTGATATAAGTAAAAATTTCAGTAGACAATGTTGCCAAGAAATCTATGCTCTTGGTAAATATGAAAGGTAGAAAATCTTAAAGCACACACTGGAAAAAACCTACTCATACATAGAGTCACTGGAGAACCACTCCATAATCAATACCAATATCAATCTGAACGTGTTCTTTTTTTTTTCTCTGCCTGAGGTCCAGTCTGAACAGAAATACGTTTTCAAAATGCATACAAACACACTGTCACCTCTTGATTAATTTACTCTCAACATTTATTTGATTAATTTCCCATGTTTGCAACAAATTGAATTGTTGATTGCACAATAATATTCATTTTTTTTATTGATTAGATTGCTACAGTGCTCTCTGCTGACAGCATCAACTCTTGAATTAACATCACATCTTGCATATTTACCTATTATCCTCTACTGTCGTTTCTTTGGATATTGTAAATAGTTTTTTTGACCTTTTTTGTTAAGTTTGAGGAATAATCCTGACCGACACAGAGACACATGTACAACACGGACACACACACTCTCTCTCTCTCTCCATTGTCTTTGCTCACACATAGAATCACTGAATTTAATGTAATTTATTTCAATATTTCTTCTCTTCACTAAAAACTCAATTATTCTTTTTTTAATAGCAGAAGATGTGTCACCTGTACCTGATCTTGGGTGACAAAACAACTGATGCTGTCATTCTACCTTTTTTTCCCCTTCTTATTCTTCTTTGTGTTGGAGCCAACATCTTTAACCCAATTAAAGTGGCTATGTTTCACTAATAACCATTGCAGGTCTGCAGGTAACCTTTGTGCTAATTAGAATCTTGGAAATATCCCTTTGTTCCGGACACATGCAGAGCGTAATTTTCCAATTTTTATTCAGAGTAACACAGCAAACAAGCATTCGGTTTTTCTCATTCATCACTTACAATTTTTCACAACCTCAGTTTCAGTTTCTCACAGTGACGAACAAGGTGTGAAAATAAAACTCAGTATATTTAAAAAATGGTGAGGGGCAGGAATTTATAAGAGATTTAGTCCTATTGGCATTTTAAAATAGGCAGCTATTCATTATTTTCACGTTTGTGTTATGCATTTAAACCAAAAGTGTTTAATTAATTTAATTAATATTTAAAGATGTGTTGTAAAAATCCTCTATTTTATTCCTGACAAATCTAGGCCCGCTGGCCACCACCTGCTCCAGGTTTAAAGAGCAGTAACACTCAGTCACATGATTGCGTCTCAGTCAGACCCAGTCTCAAACTTGAGAGTCTTTTGTGACCAGAACCAATGACCAGCAGACGGATCAGATCCGATTGCATTGAGTTTTATTAGTACTGTTTATCTTTTAGGTTGATACTGGCAGTGGCTGACACGGTGGTAAAGTGTCTCTCTATACTGACAAGGTGTCAGAAAGGCGAAATAACCAATCCTGTCAACAGGGGGATGAGGCTAAATAAACCTGTCTGAATCTGTGTTAATGAGACTGTCATCAGTTCACTGTAGTTAAAGGTGGAAACACTAAGTCAAACTGTTGAATGGTTATTTCACTCATCATACAGTATCTCATATTATATAGAAAACATCATATGGATGTTAACAGGGTTACACACTTGATTTTCATTGTCTGTGAATGGATTGTTGCACATTACAGGCTCAGTCAATTTCACTGGTATTTTGGCTGGTTATGTGTTGAATTGATGTATTGATGTCTTTCTCCTGGTCTGTCTTTTCTTTATTATAAAATGAATTTGTGAAAACTAAAATCTGTCACAAATGTCAGACTGTTAATGGAGGGTTTGTGTACCTCTGTGGTCGAAGGCATATTGGTAGTGGAGGTGTATTGAATCAGTGCTGACCTGCAAGGTTGACTCTTTGTTGAGGAAGAGGAAAGCAGTGTGCCCAGAGGCTTCTGTTTGCAGCTCTACACAGCATTGCCTTTTTTTTAACCAGTTAAGTTGATAAAGGCAGCTCTATTCTCCATCACATTTTCTCCAGCAGCTCTATTCTCCATCACATTTTATTATAATGTGCCTCTATACTGTTAGCTGGCACCCATCTTCATCCATCCCGACAATCCATTTTGTTCATCTGGGAGAAGTAAGCGGCTTAATTTCGTATTCACTCCAACCCTTCAATTGAACGGGCGATAATTGCTGGGCGGAAGGTGTCGTGGCTTGATGCAATATGTGTTAATCCGTTCACCATCCCAGATGATGCAAAGAGAAAGTAATGTGTGTGGGGTTTGATCTAGATCTCTTTGTTCAATACTTCAATGCCCAAAACACACACACACACACACACGCACACACAAAAAAGTGCACACACACATATGGGTAAAATGTTGGTTTAATTTGTCTTTTCCTTTCCTATTGCTCAGTTGGTCACTCCCTTGCTCCTCCATTGGTTCGCTTTCAACGTTTGATTTAGTTAATCTTCAGCACATTAATCAGTAGGAAGAAACTACATCCATACTACTGCCTTTCTCTTTGCAAAATGAAAACAATTTCAATAGGATAACAACAGAAAATGCCTACACTGTATGACTGTTCAAATACACTGGGAAAGTGTACACAGCTACTAGCAAAAACAACAAAAACTTATATTTCATTTTCTATATTGTATTCTCCACTGATATATGAAGCTGACAAGACGCAGTCAAAGAGACTGTGGATATCTATTCTGCGTCACTGTTTTCAAGACTTTCAGTTTCAGTCCATCCAGATCTTTCTAACCAAAACTGGTCCAATAGACTTTATGAAAGTCTCAGTGTGGACGGCAGGAAGAAACATAACAACAGAGTGTTTTGTGTTTTAAAACTGAATCGTAAGTGCAGTTGCCTAGACATAGCCACAGACTTGTAGGTCAAACACAGATAAAGTTTGTTCATCAGGTAGACACAAACACACTGATGGATGGATGATGCACTACTGTATTTTACCAACCTAAAAAGCTGGAAATTGAACCATTCCTTCTTTATGGACGATTGATCTTTTTCCTCTGAAATTGGGTATTATTCCTTATCATCTTCATAGCTGGGTAGTCATCAGGAAAAATCATTTATTGGTTTCATCCTTTTAAAAGCAACTTCGCAAAGCAAATTCGTTCCTAGGGTAAATCATTTCAGATTTCCGTTCCTGTGCCAAGGTTGCTGTGTATCTGTGTCTTTTGCTCTTCTTTTTCCATTTTTATACTCTCTTAAATCACAACTCGGCATGCCAGAATTATGAACCAATTAGACTTCATTTAGAAGATGTATGCCTGCTCCAACAGCTGTCTCAAGACTGTTGTGCTTTTGAATTAATTTATCAGTTTCAATTCCATCACTTTAGAGCTTTTCTGCGTGGTCGGAGAAAATCAAAACCACAGCAGCCCTGACTGTGATACTTCTTCTCTATACAGGGAGCTTCAGTACTATGTCTGAGCCAAAACAAACCAAAAGAGCATCGTAGATCAAGTGGGTGTCAAGCAGAGACATTACAAACACAAGTATAGGCCGCTCCAAGCAGATTGCCCTTTCAAAGGCATACTGATTAGATTTGAAAACCCAACAGTTAGACTTTTAACTCCCAATTAAGCTACATTTATACTGAGAGCAGGGTTTAACTGAGTTGTTTGACTTAACAGTGTCTACTGAATGACTGCACAATAATGTTTTCCTAATTAAAGCAGCCACTTAACCACAGGAGCTCAAAAAAAGAGAAAAACAAACATAAAAAGAAAACAAACAAATAAATACAAAACGCAGCACATGCTGTGAAATGCTTGGCTTTGTATAACTTCTGTCATATTGTCATTTAAGCCCAGTGTATCTTAGCGTATTGGTTTAGCTATTTATTTTTGTGTGTAAATTGCTCCTTTGGTAGATTTTTCTTAAGTAGAGACATCTGTCCTAGGCTGCAGAGCACAGGACAAACCAGACAATGGACACATGGTGCCAGGGCTGTTTCTGACCATTTCTGTGCCCGGGGCCAGACACCCACTGCCCCACCACCCAACCCCAGGACAAAAACATCATGCACATTTGGCATTACGCTTCAGTTTAAATGCCAACCACCCAGGGCTGCAGCTACCACTGAGGACACCGAGGTCACGTCTGCTGCATTTTATCTGAAATTTTTGGGGGTTTTACCAACCTGAGGGGGGTCTGACCTTCTGTCAGGAAACTAAACCTACAGAAAAAACTCAAACATGAAGGCACCAAATCAGTCTGACAGGACTTTTAACTTGTGTTTGAGTTAAAGTTTGTAAAAGTAAGGGCATAAAGTTGCTCTTTAACTGTCCTGACCATCACTTTTTAAATGAGACCTGCACAAAATAAGACACCATTTTGAGTAGTGGCTGTCGATGTTTGTATTCCTGAGTGCATGTCCACATCCTGCATGGGAAACCGGGGCAAAGTAGCCCTATGGGCCACACGAATGTGAGGTTCCAGCCCTGACAACATGTCAGTGCACCGAAAGCATTGACATTTTGCACACGGCTGTTGCCGGACAATGTAAAGGCTGCAGGACGAGCATGTATCTGTGATATTAAAATGTCACATGAAAAAATGGTGAGTTATTAAGAGAAAGCGGCCATTTCAGTGACAGCACAACAGAGAAGCAGATGCCTTTTGTCTCCTCCCAGATTCTGCAAGATGACATCTGTTATGGATTGTTTCATATGCGGTGACCTTCAAGCCTACTTAGAAAAGAGAGAGAAAGAGATGAAGAAGAGTACGTCTCATTTCTCTTTCCTCGCTCCTCATCCCTGGTAAATGCACAAGATGGGCTGGGAGATTTTTCCCTCTCCCTTTTTCATTGGAAGGTGATGCCAACAAATCACCCCTGCCATCCTACACCAATCAACCAGAACATTACTAAAGATCACCCACAGTTTCCTGCTCTGAATACTTATGAGGAGTACTGGTGTCTTGTGGGTAAAGTTCAGCAGGCCTGCGCTGTACTCCATCAGGCTGTCATTTTAAGTCGCAGCTGAAACTAGAAGCCTTTTCAGCGGCACTCAGTAGAACATCATGTACAGAGAGCAGAGATGGGTGGAAAACATTTCACTGAGTGCTCACTACATCATTCACTGCCTATATCATTTCTACAAGAGTGCAGTGTGGGCAGGTCCAAGCCTCGGCTTTTACTTTTGCATTTACTGAGACTCATCATCTTTTGCGAGTCTGTCGACATTTGTATCATACAACGGTAGATGCTTGAACACAGCTAGATGCTTGAACGCAGCAACATGACGTGGAGTCTTTCAGAGAGCCAGTTTAAAAAAAAAAAAAAAGGTCTCTCCAAAGCCCACCCCGCATGAAATGATTAGGTAGAAGTATTCACAATGGGTAATGGTAATGTTGGGAACCATAAATTGTGAGTGAATGAGTGAGATTTTGTTGTGCTGCTGGATTTTCTTAAGCCTCTGAAAGATTTTGCTGCTCTCATAGTAATGTCAGTTTTTCTTCATAAGTAAACATTGAATTTTCTTTTGGACAAATTCTCTCTACATGAGTTGAATTTGGTAGAGAACTTGGTTCTTTTGTTTACAGGCTGCAAGCAATTACCCCATTTCCTGCAAACTTAAACCAACCCTTTTTCATTGATCTTACTTTGAATAAGCATTCTAAATAAATCGTTATCAAACAATGAGGTAATAATGATTAAGCCTATCATTTCCTCCTAAAATTATGCAGATATTTGTATTTGAAAAGTGCTGTCCAAAACAAATGACCATGCATAGTCATTGGTTCCACTAAAGGGAGTGAATCTGAGAACTTCATGATTGTTGTTTTGACTGAGACTAAAGCTGCGTCCCAATTCAGGAGCGACATCCTTTAGAGGCTACGTTTGAAGACAGATTACATCACAGCACTGCAACTAGCCTCTCACCATTTCAAAAGCTCCTGTCAACAAATGACAAACAGATGATGTTCGGAGCTCTCGAAGGAAAATAATAATGAAAAAAAGTTGTCAATGTTGCTAGTCTAGTTCGTAATCCAACAGTGAAGGTGGATACAGTTGGTGGCCTTCTCTTTACGGTCAACCATCATAGTCTGTGGCGGCTATGACACCTTTGTGGACAGCGCTCTCTGAGGGAGTGGGTGTGTCCTTGAAATTGGATTTGTCAGCTAGCATAGTTTTAGCTTGTGGGACCACTCTGTCAGGAGGTATCTTGTGTCTTTACCATGTGATCTGTGGCCATAGAAGCTGTTAAACTCGACTTGTACAGACTCATTGCATCATACTGATAAAACCAGGAAATGCAGAATGATAATGTATAAAACTCAACTGAGATCCTGTCTTCATCCATTTATTTGTGTGCATGATATCAGGAAGAAACCTGTAACATCATATAAATGTGAATCATTGTATAAAGGAGATACTGTAGATTGAAAGGTCTTTACAGACACTGCTGTACAATATACTGAAAACAAGCATGTACGCAGCATTTGGATCCACCTATTGAAGCTGATGTGGGACTGATGTGACTTTCAACATATGCCCTGAAAAAAAAAACAGCCTGTGTGAATGGGCGTAGGTGATGGTAGAGTTGTAGACTGGAAAGCAGCTTCCGCTGTTGTGTACCAGTCGAGGTGTCAGCTTCGCGGCATTGTGTTTGGCCCCCTGGCAGCGTGACCTTGTCTCACTGAACATTGGCTATTAATTAGCCAAGCGTGTGTGTGTGTGTGTGTGCGTGTATGTGTGCAGCTTGGGGGAAGGAGCAGGATGAGGAAGGGCAGGCAGGGAATGAGGTGCTTTGGAGGCGAGACATGACTGCGAGGACATTTTCGACAACATTAAAGAGCTCTTTAGGCTATATGTTGTGGCCACGCTTCCTCTGTCTACCCTATCCTCATCACAGTGTTGCCTCCCAGTGTTTCTGCTTCACAGATGATGATGTGCCTTGTTGAGCTTCATAGATCGTGGTTGTGTGTGTGTGTGTCAGTGTATGTGTGTGTGTGTGTGTGTGTGTGCACTGCCGTCTTTCTCTGCCCTTGGCCGCGGCTCCAGAAAACATGAAGTCGTGCTGGGCAGACTTCATGAGCGAGTGATTTCTCTTTGCTTTGCTCTGATCGACGTCCAGCCAGCCACAAAAAGCTGCCATCCTTTTCCACTGCCCCCAAACCCCCTCCCACTCCTCCTGTCCCTCCACCCTCTCCTCACTAGAGCCTCCCTTTTTCACTGCCTCCCCGGCCGCTGAGCCTCAAAACTCTTTCTCTCTCCTTTCACCTTCCTTTCTCCTGCTTTATAATCCTGATCCCCTCTCCATAATCTAAGCCTTTGTCTCTTTTCTTAACCCAGATCCTGCTCTGTCAGCAGCCATATTAGTCTTACTGTGCCTCAGTCCGTCAGAGACTTTAGTTCAGAGCACGTTTTTAATAAATAATTCATCAAACTCATTTCAATAAAATTTGGATATTAATGATACACAGAAGATGATTACAATGTGACCTCTGACCTTCCCTCTTTTTCCAACTATAACAGTAAGATTGCATTTAAAAAAAAAATCTTATATTTTCATGTTTGCAGAGGATGGAAGTGATGAGAACAAAACTTCCCAGCAGAGGGTTACCTAGCCTTTTTATGGTGTAGTGCGCTTGGTGTGTATATGTAAGTGACTAATGTTGTCATACAACAGTTGGTCCTGCATTGTGTTTTGGTTGCATCTGTGCATTTTGAATGTGAGGAGGAGCTGCTGTGTTAAGCTTCATGAGATATACATACAAAAATCAATATGGAATGGTTTGTTTGTGTGTGTGTTCATTAGAGCATGAATTAAGTCATTCCAGAGCGCAGTGTCTGAGTCACTTATTTGTTTACATGTAGTTTTTATTATGGTTGCTGTTTGTTTGGTTTTGATATTCCTGGAGACCCGCTGTGCTCTGCACTCCCTCATCACACTGGCTGATAATTCAGTGTAATCCTCCTCCAGTTTCCAGCGCTATCATTCTGTGATCACATTGTATTATTCTAGGGCTTCCCTCAACCAAAGATTTTCTTGATCGACCAAGAGTCGTCATTTTGAGTGATTAGTCGACTAATCGACCCCCCCCCCGTTCCGCCCCACCATAATCTCTCTCTCCGTCCCCCCATCCCACACTCACAGCTTGAATAGTTAACTCTCAAAACCAACACAGTAGATGAGGTGAGTAAGTGACTGATATGACACTGTTGCATCCCGCTCTGTAAGACGAGACAGCGAGTGTCACGATTTCCTGTATCTGGCCCTTCAAATTAAAAGCCCTATAGCCTTTCATACACAGTTCAGTCACATCGATTTGGACTTAATTTTGACAAGACATGGCTCCAAATGTTTTTTTTTTTTTTTTCCTGAGACCAATCAACCAATGAAATTTTGGTTGACTAATGACTCCAAACAGGTTATAGTCAAAAACAGTGCATTGTCTAGAGAGCTGCAACTGGAGCTTTACGCCAGGGACACACTGGCCGCGCAATGAAAATTGTGCGCGAGCCGGAGCCCTCCCGATCACACCAGATGCGCATGTCTCCGTGCCACAAGCACTTCTGCCCCTCAGCTGTGTGTGTGTATCTCTCTCTCTCGCGCGCTCTGTTTAGATTGACAAATAGGCCTATACCGTCTCTGCCTATACCTATAAACGCACACAAATATCGTGGGATTTGTCAATCACAGTGTTTTATTTTGAAAATTGTTTTAATTTAGAAAATTGACCGGATTCTCTCGTTGTTTCATGTTTGACTTCCTGCCCGCCTTGACACGATCGCTCGCGGCTTGTGCACAAAATAGACACAGAAACGATTGCGAGTCGCGACAACACAATCGGTTAACATCCCACTTAGCTGCTATTCGCGGCGCTTCCACGCCTGGCGTGTCCCAGGCGTTAGACCCCACCCTTCATGTTATCTCTCACCCCATCATCCCTACTCCCTCCCATGGACCCCCTCACACCCCCCTTTCACACTCTCTCAGTTTCCAGTGCCAGGGTGTCTGGTCAGCTACCAGCAGGCTGCAGGATGACCATTACCCTCAGTCTGCCTCCCTGCCAGCATGCTGTAGCACAACAGCTGCTGCGATAAAGCAGCACAACGCAGCCACACTGGAGGTGGAGTTAAGGCTAGCATTACGTCGTGGGTATGCATTTGTGTGCGTGTGTGTTTTCTTTCCGCGGATGTCCTTCAGCACTAAGAGCATTGGAGGACGATATAAAGAATGCTAATGAAGCGAATCACCAGAGTAGGGACTGACTGGGCCAGCTCTGGCGTACATACACTGTATCTGTTTGTGTGTATGTTCATGTGTGAGTATGTGCTTTTCCTGTGCGTTCGTTCTGCCTCTCTCTCTCTCTCTCTCTCTCTCTCTCTCTCCCTCTCTAAAGTCAAGTGAAAAGAGAGCAAGTGAGAAGTGGGCGAGCCAAGGTTAAGTACAGGAGCACAGTGATGGGCCATGCATTTTAATTAAGGCTTGAGCAAACACTCTGCAATTCCCCTAAATGGCCCCCTGTAATGGATGACAGGAACCAGCGTTGTCTATTTTTCTTCTCAAGAGGAACTTTTGTGCAAGTGGCAGTGTGTGTGGACACAAAAGGCTTGACCAGCCAGAGTCCCTGCTCCTGGTAGTTTTATTGACTGGCACTGCATGCCAGCAGAGAGTTAGAAAATGAGTTGCCTTGGTTCACATCCCCAGTGCATCTGCTATGCACAGTGTGTGTGTGTGTGTGTGTGTGTGAGAGAATGTGTCCTCTAAAACCACCACTGTAAACCTGCATAGGTCCGACTTTCAAGTTGAAACGGTATTGTTGTAGCCAGCACCTGCTCCTCCATCACAGACCTTCTCTTCAAACTCTTACAAACTTTTCCAAAATTCTTGCGGACAAAACTGTATCACATCTGTCAGGCTGGAAATGGGGAAGTTTTCCACACAAACAGCTAGGAATAATATATTGTGCGTGAACCAAGATCATCAGTTCCTTTTATTCAGCTGAATCAATGGCAATGTTGGATTTTACTTCATAGCCATTGTCACTGGTTTGTTAACAGACTAGCTTAGTTCACCCAGCAACAAAATAAATTTGCCAACAAGAACTGTCGTCATTGTTACTGAAATAAACACACAGACCACACTGGCGGTAGAATACAAGAAGATCTGGGTTATTGTAGAAGGTAAGGAGGTGGAAGGAGTCATGACTATAGGTTAGAAATGGCAAAAGAAACAACTGTCTCTTTATTCCTCACTGTTCGATCCAATAGCTGCTACCTCCGCCTCATAGATTTCGTCTCTCTTCTGACAAACTGAGGAGAAAGTCTGATACTGTTGTTTATTCATGGCTGCGCATAATTGCAATACATATATTTTTTTTTACTACATTATGGGACTTTGAGGGAACCATATAATTTATACATTTTAAAATAAAATTTGACACTCACGTTAAGGCTAGAATATTACAGATATACAATAAGCAGCCTGTTACTTGTCCAGGAGAAGCACAAGCTCTTGCCATATCTGAAATACTTCACTGACATTGATATGTCCATCTGAAGGGCATGCACACATGTATGTAGAACAGCCAATGGGAAATCTGGGTCTCTTTCTGAAAAGACCTGTGACTGGCCAAAGTCTGCCATGTCCTGTTCGGTTTCTGTGTTACGGTTTGTGTCTTCAAAATCGGCTGCTGCAGTCAGAACATGTGAGTACATGTTTCAACAACCTTGCACACAGGAACCTTAATGCCGGTAATCCAAACAAGGGGACGTGAATAGAGAGCCAAAAACAGAAAATCCAAACAATAGGCAAAACTCAGGAGCAACATGAAGAGCACACAAAAACACCAGAGGAACTGAAGCAGATGAACTGACAAACACTGACGGGAACACAGAGGCTTAAATACACAAGGGAGACAGGGGAAAGTGGGAACAAGTGGAACACGTCAGGGAGTGGCAGACGATCACAAAGGCAAGAAAACTAGACAAAGGCAGGAAGTACACACACAAGGCAAATTATGTCAAAATAAGAGAGGCAATAATAAATCCAGAGAGTCACTAAAAGATTTTGCCCCTCGATACCAAATACTTACAGCCTAGCCCAGATTTTAATGGTGGCATACTCATTAGTATCCAAAGTAAAAGTAATCAGTATTAGATTTTTCTCCATTCCATTTATATTAAGCAGTATTTTAATGTTGTAACTGGTTAAGTGCATCTATATTAATGCTGTCCTGGATGTATTAATTTATAACGATGCATCATATTTCATAAGCTGCTCAAATGCTGTGTATGTAAAATCTAAGTCAGCCAGGAACCTCGTGTCGTGTAGTAAAAAAGTACAGCATGTCTCTATGAGATCTCCTGGAGCAGGATCAAGAGGCGTTCTCCATGTAAAAAGATCATTGATTTCTTTTCTTCTATGAGCAGATTGCTTGAGGGAAGAAACTGTCACCTCTTTCTTTTTTCTCTCTCAGCCTTTATAAGGGCATTTTCCTTTAAAGTGGCTACAATGAAATGAAAACACTCCACAGAGATATAAACCGCTGGGCAGCAGCTGAATCTGACCAGTCTCTCCTTGACTTCACAGGGGAATTGTAGTGGCAGCAATAACCCCCACAGCCTGCGCTCTGCACTGGGACCCTGCTCGTCTCAACAAGGCTCTGTGGTGGTGTTAGAGGGAGAGCATTTTAATATGACTGATGAAGGAAAATGAAATGTGGGCATCGCTGTGTGTGTGTGTGTGTGTGTGTTTGTGAATGCTGGAGCTGGATATGGAACTTTAGGATTAAAACTCGTTTCAAAGACACTCAGCTCTCTGTGTACACATAGTGATGGTTTGAAACACAAATTGCTGCAAACCTTTATCAGCGTGTTAGCAAAAGGACACTTCATACATTTCCATATATATGGCTTGAACGCTCTGTATCTTCCTCCTTCTCCCTGCTGTCTGCCGACGCAGATCAGCTCTGACAGGGGGGGATGGAGGAGGTTTAGTTTGAGAGGCTGGAGGGGCACAAGCAGCCAAGGAAAGAGACAGATGAGTGGAAAATTAAAGGGCTAATTAAAGTTGAAACCCCCTCAAAAACTTACTATTTTATGGAAAAAAAGAGAAAGAATGCTGCTAACATGTCCAATAATCTTTCCATGTATCTGTTACTGTGTGTTTGATGACAATATTTTGTTAAAGTCAAACAATATTCTTGTTCTTTTAGCATCATTATGAAGGTGTGAGGAGGTGATTTGTTTTTTAAATGTTATTCTTAATTTCTTTTCTTAAATCAGCACAATTAACATCATGGCAAGGTCACTGCTTCCGCCTGCACACATTGATCAAACCTTGGGTTAAACTTCAGATAACAAAATAATCTCATTCCAAGGTTCAAGGTTCACCAATCTGTTCTGGAGCATTGAACCATGGCATATAGTCTGAAGTATCACATTATCACATTAAAACTTTAGCTTTGGCTAAATAGTGTTTTCGCGGTCACCCTAACCTGGACATTTGACCCCCAAAATCTAATCAGTTCATTCTTTAGTCCAAGTGGATGATTTCAAAATTTCCTCTGAAGGTGTTGTAGAAAAATGGCATTCATAACCCAAACGCACAACATAACACCTTTTGCTATGGCTGCAGCCAACCTAGAGGAATGCAAAAATGCAATGTGAGGAACAATGGAAGGAGGCATGAGACAGATGGTCAGGGATACGGGGGACTGACATAGTTGGAGCTATGTAGTCAGAGTAACAGAGTCTGTGATAATGTGTGTTTGTGGTGGAGTGGTAACACCGAGCCACGCCTGGCTTTCATGGGAGGGGGTAATTTGGACAGGATGGTGACAATGTAAAATTACAGACAAATGACAGTTTGCAAGCAAAACACAGGTCTTGGTATTTTGACCAGCGGTGAAGGGACTTTAAAGTATTTTATACAAAGCTTTATCAAAGAGAATCTTCTGCTTTGGGTCGGTCAATGTGTTAATAAAGACGTTTCGTAGCTCCTTATCAAACAGCTTTCTGTCGTTCAGTCTTTATCTATGCAGTTTCTTCACTTTGTCAAATATTTGTGGATTAAAGATAAAAGCCTGTCCTTAGCCCGAGACAACACAGGCCTCGTTGCTGCAATGTGCAAACCCCCTTGTCATAATAATGCAAGAGTTATTTTGTCCTGATATTGGCAGCTCTGCCTTCCTCTGCTGCTACCTCTTCTTCTTCTTGTTCTTCTCCTTCTTTTTTGTTGTAGATTTGTGAGACGCAGACAGTGTGAATAGCCTGAAAATCAAACTTCTAACACTCTCCTCAGTGCTCTTTCTCTTTGTTTTACCAGAGCTTATTCAGTCTCTGGAGGAGAATATCAGCTAAATGCCTATAATGTTAATATTTACACATATACAGGCAGCAGCGTGCAGAACATTGATGTGGTAGAAGAAAATTCCCTTCATCACCATCACAGCCTCCCTTCCTCCCCATCCTCCTCCCCCTCCTCTCCCCTTAGCCCGACAGTGGGTCTCTGTTCATCTTTCTCATCTCTCATCCTCTGCTTCTGACTGGTTGCCATGTGGCGTGCTGTCCATCAGTGACCCGGTAACTGTTGCTAGGAGAGGAGAAGTGTAATTTTATCGCTCTGGTTTAATTCCTCTTCCATTTATGTGCTCTCCTCTCACATCTTCCTCCTCTTCTAGCTCCTCCTTTACCCCCTCTCTGGCTCTCCTTAAGCCCATCTCTCTGCTTTCAGCCCCTATCTTATCCTCCTCCATGCCCTCCTCGTCTTCTCATCTGTCATTCCTCCTCTTCCTCATCTCCTTCAGTGCCCTTCACCTCTGGTTTCAATCCGCCGCCATCTCTCTCCACTGTCACTGACTTAAACATTGTTGTTCTCTGGGTATGAAAGCAGCCCTCCCTGAAATGGATTCAGTTTGGATCTGTCTGTTTGCAGTAATAGGGCATCAGCTCAGGCTAAATAAAGCCTGCTAAATGGCCGGACACGTCTGAGCAGCCACGACCAAGATTTGATTGAGATGGAAAGGTGGAGGTGGGGTTAGGGCCTCCCTGGGGTTCAGTGAGGAATAAAAACAGAGGAGGGAGACAGGGAGGACAGAAGGATGCTTTACACTGCAGTCAAGTAAAATAAATCCATCTCAAATCATATTTGTCCTCTCTCATATTGTTATTCTCATACCAATCTGAATCTTACAATGTGCACTTTCACTTATTAGGAACACCAAAACAAATTTAAATTTAAACAGCCAATCAAAGACGTTGGAGTTATGAGAACATCATCACATGAAACATTCAGAGAAGTAGAAGTATATCGTTTCATAGCTGCATCTGTGTATGCGTGAGCAGTTTGGTTTCACCACTGCAATGAAAGCAGAGCAAATGAATGCTCTTTTTTTTATTTATCAATATTTTACCAACTGAGCATTGCAACAAGAAAACAGCTTCAATTTTCTTTATCAGGTTCATATATAGAGGCCAAAATAAAATTGGATTACTTGATTGCTCTCATTTTAAGCTGACAGGAAGAACAAGAAATTGGATCTTTTGTGTATTGTTTTCTCAGGAAAATGCAAAAGACAAACTCGTTCCCCTCGTGATTTACAGTGAGAACATCAAAATATGATGTAGAGTTTGTGAAATTTTACTTTTACAACCCATAGTTAATGCTCATTCAACCTAAATCATCTCAACCATGCTAAGTTTAGGAGATGATGAAGGTTTGGTTAAAATATGGGCTACCAAGGTGTGAAGAATCTCGACCATGATGCTTCTAGTAATAAGCAGATGATTTAGGTGGTGGAAGGGACATGGATCACCGGCCCGACTTGTGCTAGTCCTGAGTGTCATTGTGAGTGTCTCATCGACTTATCCACCCTGACCTCCCCCTAATGTAGATCCACTACTGACACTGTTGCTCATCTAACAGTGGGTTGTAATGAGCTGCATTTAAGCTAATTTGTTTGTTAATTACATGAAGACAGTATCTCATTAGCAATGTGCATCAAGTGCCCTGTGTTTGCATTTTTCCAACACAGGACACACTCGTGTACCTGCAGTCTTTTGAACATGGGCTTCATTAGACCCAAGCCCCCCTCTGTCCCTCAGGTAAAATATTAAAACCTCTCTCTTCTGAAACAGCACACTAAAACCAAAATATGCCTCCTAAATCTTTATGTATTTGATCTCTAATAGAAACATTTAATTGATTGTTTCACAAAGAGATTGTATATTGAGAAAAAGACACTCAATGACTCTCTAAAGTGGTGGTGGTGGTGCTGCTGCAGAGAGATCCTGGAAAGCCTTTACTGTCATGACATGAGTGAAGGACAGTGCACTCAGAGGCTTCAGAGAGGAGAGGTCAGGTGATGGTGTGGGTAGAGGGGGTGGGTTACTACAGGCAAGAGCACAAGACAAATTGATGAAAAGCCACAGAGTGAAAGACGAGAAAGAAAAAGGGGGAAGGGAAAGAAGAACATGTGTTTGGTGAGGATGAAGGGGTTAGGGCGGGGTCCGTGCATAATTACATTTTCTGTTCTGAGCAGTATTGGGAATCAATAATGTAATTCATAGAAAAGCCATAGAACTGTCTCCCATTGGCATTCGCAGACATGAGCCATGCCTACATCCCCAGGAATTAAAACAAGAGGAGGGGGGGTGGCAGCTGTGTGTGTCATTGAAACTAAGACGTACCCTTTGTTCATCCTGAGCCATTAAATCTTTCCCACAATGCCTCTCAAATAGCTGGAGACTTTTAGGTTCCGTTAGGATGTGATTGATGTCTGCTTTCAGGTTTGGCTGGTGTTCACAGGCAGACGATCACACGCGCGCACGCACACGCACACGCACACCCCCCCCACTTTAGGGATCACATAAACTTCCGGTCGTGTAGTATCAGAAAATGCGAGCACGTGTGAACACTTAACAACATTTGTCAAACAGTGAGAGACGGGCGTGCACACGCTGTCAGTAGTACGCAGCTTCTTGTTACGCTTGACGTAGTTTGTGCACATCATTTCGCGTGCGTGTGGGCTTACAAAAATGTTCAATTATCTTCATGCGTGCGTTAGTTAAAAAAAGGCATTGTGTGATTACCGGCGTGCAGCATTCATCACGTGAACTTGCGCACGAACGGGGGACCATTGTCAATGGGGAAACTACATTACATGTCAGGCGGTGCTTTGCTGCATCAAAACACCCTCCCCCACCCCCCACCACCGCACACACCACACACACACACACACTTACTTACTTTTGTGTTCACATAATCACAGCCATGGTTCCAACTTCCTGATGGTGCCACAGTGGATTTATGGTGGTCTCAGGTGACAGTCACCATGGAAACATTACTTGTGGCTATAAAATGTCAGATTCAAGTTCGCTCTTTGGTGCAGTCCAACAAAACCGGCCTTTGAATGAATGGATGAATGGCGGCACAGCTAAAAGTCGCTGACTTTTATGAATGACTGGATGAACTTGAGGCTTATCAAAGTTTTGTCTGTTCAGTCCTAGTTACCCAACCCCCACCCCTCGCTGCTACTGCCTGTGTGTGGATGAAGAGATGAGGGAGTGGGCCTGGCTGGATAACATCCTCATGTACACAAGCTCGGTCAGTTTGCAGCCTTCTTTTGGCATGGACCACATGCACTCTACTGGTACACTGTACAATCAGTGCTGCCTCTGCTCACACAGCAGCAGTTACAACAAAAGGTACAAACACAAGTCCCACTAGTGACAGAGCCTGAAGATCTGAGATCTGAGAACCACTGGTTTATTGACTAATGTTAGCTGAGCCTTAACTACTGTGACATCTGCTGCTGTTCTCACAAACAGCCAAGTCTGTGCTACTGTGGCCAGCTGAAATGTTTTTGGTTGTCTGCACTGCATGGACTTTCTGTCCCATCATGCAACACATCACATTTTAAAGATGGACAGATGTGTAATGGATTTACAGATGTAGAACAAGACCTCTGTCTTTGATACGTGTCTGAAATCACATTTCAATGTTCACTTAAAGTCGATGTATTAATTTCCAGCTCCGTGTTTTTATTGCAACTCTCCACTAGAGCACGACTCACAGTTCAAATGAAATCCTTATTTACCTCTAACTGCCTGTTTTACCCCTCAGTTGAGCCCTGACTGAAACAAGCAGCATTAGCTCAGGCTTCTATAAAAGCCCGCTCTCTCTCCAGAGTCGGTGTCAGTGATCCAGCTCCATTTTACTGGTGTCAAGGCTCTGAAGGTAAACTGTAAACCTGAGCAACTAGTAACTAAAGATAACAGCTCAAATCCATGGCCACGCTTAAAGCAGATATCATCGGCACGGCCGTTTCGGCTAATGCTGTGTTCAAGGCAGGCTTTTGAAACCGTAAGTTACAGCTTCAAGTCACAACTACGACTTGGTAGCGTTCCAGGTAACCCGTAGCTCGTGTTTTTACCGTCCTGTTGTCTGTGAAAGTTCCCTATAACGGCCACTCGTAACTTCCGACCCGTGAACTCGTACCAGATCGAACTGGTATGACTTCACAGGAAGGAAAAACACAAAGTACGAGTTTCCTTGAACGCACCATGAGTTAGCAGCCCCCGCCCTTGTCAGGCATCAATTGGTCCTCGTGCTACGTCACCACATTCACGCGCATCCCTTGGCTGCACACACAGCCCTTCATGCCGTTCTCTCTCCTCATTGGATAACACTTGTATCCCACAAGGAAAATTTTCTCCTCGGGTTACAGCAGAGCAGAGTGACGGAGAGACTCGTGTTTAGGCTGAAATACTTCATGTAAGTGATTGCTGACGGAAAATAGGACTATTTAGGACTTATATTAACAAAAACATTCCACTGATATCTGCTTTAATATGAACATGAGGTATGTGACAGAAAATAAGGAAAAGCACAGGAGCTCCCCCTTTAAACCAGTGACTGAATGAACAGGTGAGTTAGTTCAGGCACATTTTACATTTAAATGAACCCTGTACATTAAAAGTCAGGTGAAAATTTGGTCTTTGACCCGTTTCCCAGTTAATTTCTGTAAATGGAGCCTCCTCCGTTTTCAGACGTGGGTCATCACAGCGCTGAAACAACTCGCTCTCCAACACGACACGTAGCAGCTTAAAGTTTGACCTTTTGTTCAGTTCTGGCACCACAGCAGAAACAAAGTCCAATGAGTCCAGAAGTGGTGATGTTAAAGTGTGTGTCGGTGTCAGTGTGTTCACCACCCACACACTGTGTTGTTCCTGTAAATACTGAGATGTAACAGAGAAGCAGCAGTTTGGCTCTGGGCTCCAGCAGCTGCCTGGTGCTCACCAGTCAGGTTAGGAGCTTCCTCTCACATTCACACCAGCAGACACTCGGCTGTCACATCTTATATGTGGAGTGAGGGGACTGAGTGTCACAGAACTGACTCTAAATATTAAAGGTCTGTGGCTCTCAGTTTTACAGGTTTCTGACCTTGATGAACTCCTGTTGAAAACACAGTTTAACTCTCGGTTGAAATATCACAGTAAAGACACTTCAGAGAAATTTTAACAAAGTAAAAAGTCTGAAGTCTTTGGTCCACACCAAGAGTATAGCTGCCCAGTAAGGTCAGAAAATCAAATAACACTTTTGAAAGTCACCAGAGTCTGTGTGGAGGAATTTGAACTGGTAAAACTGAGGATGAGCTCTGGTTTTGTCATATTAGTTGTGGGCTTGTTGATTTTTTCTCATTGTGTGTCCACGGTTTTCAGACAGCAGCACACAGGCCAATTTCACAGATAGATTTCAGACTCGTCCAGTGCGCCCAGTCTTAATGTTTCTCTTTATCTTTGTAGTTGCAGTAGTAGTTGTTTAGCTAGGCTAGCGCCGCCTACTGGTTCCGGCAAATTTCATTTGCCTCAACAATGTAGTCAGGACACTAGCAATGCGTTTCGGTTTGCTCCGTCCGCCAGCGGACGGACCAATCAGCGAACAGACGGGTAAGTGAAGGCGATGACGTTGAACTCAAGCGCTCAAGATTAACCTATGAGCTTAACCGGTGTATAGCACACGTGACCACCAAGCAGCAGCGATTAGTTGAAGCAAATGTAAGCAACCGCCTCCTGGAAGCAAACCAATCCCTATGGCTTGTGTTCAGACGCTATATGAAATGTAATGAAATAAGCGGCTGATGCATCAGGCTAGTAGTTGTTCACAGTAACAAAGAAATAATAATTTTAAGCCTATAGGCCCTTACACACCGGGAACGTGACAAATAAGAGACACAAAATCAATACTGGCATATACAATACTTTTGCATGCAGCAAAATAAATCAATCAAGTACACAATTGTATTTGTTAAACTTGCAACTGAGCTTAAATAAATACACAGTAACATTATCATGCAAGTCAACAATTTAGACTTTGTTTCTGTGCCCTTTTTATGCATGAATAATTTATTAGCATGGTGGCAATTGCCCTGTTTTGTGGTTTGAAAGAGGTGCCATACTCCATTGAGGTGGCTGCAGGGTGATCAGGAGTGTTCTCCCACCTCTTTGACAGCCTCCTCCCTTTGTGTGTGCTCCAAATTTTGTGTGAGTATACAGTAAAATAAATAATAATAAAAAAAAAAACAATAATAAAAGAGAAACATAACTATTGCTCTTGGACTTTTCATGTACTCTGGTTAAGGCTCGTCAGGCATGCTTTGAATGGAAAGTTAAAGGTGGCCTTGAGCAGGTCTTAAGGAAACTTAAGTATTTTTTTTTCTTTTAGCATGTTTTTTTTTGCCTTTTTGCGCTATGAAAGATCTTTAAAAGGCCAAAATCACAGGGCACCGTGGAGCCAGTGGGAGAGAAGCTGTCAGAAATACTGTCCTCCACTTGAAAGAGGCCAAGCGTTCCATCTCTGCCTTTTCTGTGGTGGGGATCAAGAGGGTCTCTGAGCCTGTGAGGAGGCGATTTAAAGTTTCACACATTTGAGCGTTCCACTCCCAAATGAAATGCATGAGAAATGCTGCTGTACTGTAATGTGCCTGACTGTGAGAGGGGGCTGTATGTTTTTTGAACGGTGTGAACCTCATAACTTTTACTATTCTGCCAAAGATCATTCTCTTTGATACTAATGAAATTGTTTTGTGTAGCCTAATGAAAGCCAAGCGCTTGAAGCTTCGCCATAAGAAGCCTTTTTTTTTTTATTATGTATTAAAAGGATTTGATGTGGTTACGTTCAGTTCCAGCTTTTATTCCATGAACTTATTTGACAAATCAGTTTTATCTCTCTGCTGACCACATCTCCTCAGGGCAGGCACGACCGCAAATGAAACTGCTTGAACAATTGTAGGAGATTTAAGGAGCAACAAAACTAGACAATGAAAATGCCCCAAAGCAAAGATGCATCAAAACACAATGATATGTAGAGACTGACAGTAGAATGGTAAGAATAGACAGACTGCATGCTGCACCTATAAGATTATGTCAATAAAGAAAACATTGTACCAATGTTTGTGTTTTAATGTTTTTTGTCTGAGGACACTGTCTAACCTTTCAGGGCTCCAGGGCACACAGTTCCTGTTTAAGCCTCTGTTGACACCAGTGTCCACCATCTGCCATCTGGGAATTGTGCATGCACCATTTGACCAATTTCCCAGTTCTTAAAGCTATGCCACCTGCATTTCACCCCTATGAAGCTGCGAGTGCAATTTGCACACATTAGTGCGATTTAGCGCATTTGTTTATTACCGTTACAGTGAGACCTGTCCATGTGCCCGTGCGTCTGTGTGTGTAAGTGCGTCTGTGTGCACCAGCGTGCAAGAGAGTGGCAGGCTGCCACAGACTCATTAATTAATGGGAAACACTGTATGCGCTGGTTGATAAGTTTCGTTTTTACCGTGCACCAAAAAAAAAATCTATTTGTGGCACTTTGTCTTGATTCTGTGGCGCTGCGCCACACATTGTCTGTGGTATGAAAACTGGAAATATGGGCCAGTGTTTCCCATACACAGACCAATGTGCCTACATTTAGCTACTGTAAATTAGATTATTCACACTATCAGTATTGTACAAGACTAAACACTTCTTTAGGATCACTTAGAACAATCTTTGGTTCACTTGAAACCTTGAGAGGCAAATTCATTTTTGTTTCAATGTTTTTTTTCCACTTGCCTCTTAGGGTTGTTTTCATAAATACTAAAAGGGAAAAAAAAGTTGTTAAAACAACCATACCTCTCAGGGCTTCAGTAGCCTCTCTGTTTGGGAGGCAGTGAAGTTCCATGGCGCAGCAAGTCTTTTGTCTTTGTTTTTGACCTTTTTTCCTGCTACGCATGTTATTATGGCGCAGCTGGCTTGGTAAAGCAGCTGAGGACACAGTTGGCTGTCATCCTGCCCAGTAAATATCCAGCCAGGGCTCAAAGTGCTGCTGCAAGTCTGCTGCTGTTCATGCTGACCCTCCTGTCCCCATGTTCTTCTTCCTTGCAGCACTGACAGGAAGCCAGGCTGAGTCCCGAGCCCCTGTCCACGCTGTACTCGGAGCCACAGCCGGTGATGGTGGTATTCGACTTCGCAGAGCTGCCGCCGAGGAGACCTATTGGGCCTACTCAGGTATGTGTGTGTGTGTTTTGTGTACTTTTTCTCTGTGTCTCTCCACTGAGGAAACTGAGTTGTGTGCAGAACATTTAGAAATCTTGAAATTCTTCAATAACAGCAAAAAGTTGGAAAAGGACAAGCAAACAGACTTATCCCGAGAAATTATTTTTCCATTTTCAGATTTGTCTATTGTCAGGTTCCCTGTACGATACTGAAACAGATAATAGCTGAAAGGTCTATGATTAGATGCTTAATAGGTAGCATGTTGTGACTGTTCTGACTCTGAACACTCCCACAAGTTTGTGAGCCACTGAATGCGCACCACACCAAACAGACACTGGATTAGGCAGCAGATGTATGTAGCACAGCATCACCTATTTTAGGAATGTCTTGAAGCAGCAGAGGATTTTTGTGTCTTTCTTCATTTATTCAAAAAGAGGCATGTTTCAGGTGTGTCGCTTCAAAACCTTATCACAAGAAAAGAAACCAAAGAGGAAAACATACAGAAATCTGAAAACTGCATAAAGAGGGCACATTTCAGTGACAGGACTGTCATCAGTTCTGTAAACGTAGAAGCAATACCAGTAATTACATACATTGAATATGATAATCCAACTCACCATAGGCCCACACACTGTCATGTGCCTCTAAAAGGAGACTTAATCATTGAGACCAGAAAGTAAGTCACACAGGAATTCAAATGTGATGGAGTTCATAATTCAAGAGATAAATATACTTGATGTTTGCCAGCGTTAAGCACTGCAGTGATATGAAAAGATGGCAATAAGGAAATAAGGATGATATACAGTACTGTGTGCAGACCAACATGATCTTCACATGTGAAGTTATTGAATGTCCTGATTTGTGATATTCATTTGTCCAAACGTGAGAGAAAACGAGGCGGCTATAGCTTTAAGATGAGAGACATGAGTTTAACTGTAAAATCAGCTTCCTCCATGTTTGCCTATTACAGGATGCACATTTACAAATAATTAATTTCATCAGTGCAACAGACAAATTTCATCATCACCACTCTGGAGCTCTAACTTTCTCTTTCTGTCAGAAGTATTTGCATCTCTTGCAGATTTTGTTTGATCTCTTATGCTAAAACCATTGTGATGCACTTCACATTCACATTAAAGATCTCTCCACTATGGTTGAAGAGCTCAACTGTGCAATTTAAGAAAACACGCAGACAGACAAAAAAACAAGCAAATTAGGAATGATAACAACAATTGAAGAGCTTCCACAAAATATAAAAAAATGTGATGCATCCACCTGGTGCACAGTTGTTCAGTGCCTTCATACTATCATGCACACAACATTGTTTTCTCTTGCATATGAAACTACACACATACACATGTATTCACTGTATGCCTGCATAATAGTCTTTGTAACTTCTGATAATAGTACATAGTATATGCACCTATGGTATGCTGCATGAGGAAAAGAGAATCATATTTGAAACAGAATAATGGCATATGTAAGAGAAATAAATTGTATATTTGAATGCATATAATTGTGAATGCAGCCACATTATAGTGACTGTATGATGAATAATATGGGATTTGTGTAAGAAGAGCAGTTTGAGTGTGGCAGAGTCTGAATGTGATTGTAGTTGAACAGGAGATAGAGGTGGGATTCCATGGACGTGGCCGGCTGTCTCAGATATGACACATGGCTGTCGGCCACTTGAACAATATCATTAACTCCCCAACTGTAGTTTTCTGACAGCCATGCACAGCCGTCTCTCATAACATCATTGTATTCATGTGGAAATACTGAATACTCCTATATAACTATTTCTTATATTGTACATCTTACATTGTACTGTGTCTGAAATGCTCAGAGCTGTTGAAGGCCCACCTCCCTGCGCTGGCTGATGGTGACCAATCGGAGCACAGTGGGCCTGCTGCAACAGTACCTGACCATGTCTTGATTACCTCACATGCAGTGGTCAACAAATATTTGACCCTGTTCAGACCCGGTATTAACCTGTGTCTTCAGCGATCTCATCACAGCGCTCAGCTCCAGGTCTGTCTGTGTACACCTGCTGATGCATGCGTACATGCAGTATGATTCACCAGCTGTGATTGGATCTCACATCCTGCTTTAAAATGCAGAGAAAGTTGAATGTGGTGTTGCTTTTAACTGATCTGATAGGTGGGCGGAGTGTCAATGAGTTTGTGCGTGTGAGCGAGAGAGAAAGAGAGAAGTCGGAGGTCAGAGACACAGAAAGCAGGGCATGGATTGAGTTAATGGGCTACTGCAGCTCTTATGTTTTTTTTCTTTGCGTTGCGGAGGCGTGTCGAGCTCTCAGCGGGTGGCAAGGTCACGGTCCAGGTTGCAGGTAGGTGGCACAGAGGAATATATTTGCGTAAATATTTCCAGGAAGTAAGATGAGACCCCCAATGAAGCGTTTCATGAGAGCATGAGGAAAGTGGTGTTTGTGCTAATAAATGAGTCACTTTGACATCTCGTGAACTCTCTTTCTTGCATCTCTGTCGACCATATACATGCACAGAGTTCAATATATCATGCTACTGTATAAGAGAGGGAGAACCCAAAAGCGTGTCTGCCTTAACAGCACGGTGCTATTTTGATATTTAGATATTAACTTTGCAAAATGACTTTTTGAACCTTATTAGCACATTCTCAGTGCTAGTTAAGTTAGTTATCTCAAAGTTATTCAGAAAGATCCTGTGTTCCAGGGGGTTCATGGTTAGCTATTAGAGATTTTAGTAATTGGAGGGGCTTCAGCGGCACAGTGTAGGGGCTAGTTGTGTGATTTAGAACATGCTGTGTGTGGGTGTGTGTTTTTAGAGTGAAAGCAATTATGTGCCACTGTCAGTGCAATATGTTTGCCTTCCTCTTTCTTTCTCTGCGTCTGTTTTCCTTCCTCTCGCAGCCACTCTCCTCCTCATCTCTCCTTGGTGCTCCTCTGGCCCGGAGGCATCTCCAGGCCTTTTTTTTTATTTTACCAGTGCTTCAGAAGAGGGAAAAAAAAAAAGCCACTTCCGCTGTCCCTTTGGAGCCTTTAGTTTTTCAGAGCGGCAGCATTAATCTTTCACCATGCAAGCAACGCGAGCCTCAGGCCACAAATGATCTTTTAGTTTATTTATTTCAATATTTCCGCTCGCTTGTCTAACCCTAATTGGTTGCCCGTTGTGCCTGCAAGAGCGCAGGAGCATGTGGGTAAAAACAGAGCCAGTGACAGTTTCACTTAACGTTGCCGCTGCTGATGATAAGATCTACCGATGCTCCCCTGCTGTCCCCATGCTTGTGTTTGGTCGCAGCTCTTACATAAGATGCTGATGCAACGGTGGGCAGGATCCAGGCAAGAGAGGAAAACAATCGAGAGGCAGCGGGCCAAAAGACTGGTGGTTATTTTATTTTTATGTCAAAGTAGGAACCACAGAGACTTAAAGGAAAGTTCTTTCAGCCTGTGATTTACTGACTAATCTTGTATAAGTTTAGCAGGGAACTTTTCCCATTACTGTCATTTTACAGTAGAGACTGTGGACCTGAACCATTATTGTATTGCAGAAAGTTTTATCTCAGCTCAAAATTCATTCAACCTGTGGCAAACATGTGTTGTTGGGCTCCTATTGACCCCTAATTGTTTACACCCAGAAAGTGGTGGGTGATTTCGCCAGATGATCAGTCCCCTGGGTGGAATCAAGGTTCAAGGTTCAAGGTTCAAGGTATCTTTATTTGTGTCGGAAGGGAAATTTGTTTTGCGCCCATGTGCCTCTCGGTTGCATATCAACAAATTTCTTATCCAGGGATACATCAATTACATTATCCGCACACGACATACAGGACACACAAGACATAATACATAAAATCAGTCCGGTGAGTCATCTCACTCTCTGATTTTATTGTGAAATTTGTATTGTGAAGTTGTGATTCATATCCTTCCACTGCTTTGACACTTCTTTTGGATTTTTGTCTGCTTGTTGATCCCTGACACATGTCCAAACTGTGTGACGACCAATCTCACCTTTTACTCTGTTCATATAGAGTATTTGTTTGAGCATTCCTATATTTCTTAATGAGTGGTCTATGGAAGTGTTTGGATTTGAATGTTAAGTCCGACCCGTCCTGCTCCAGGTTGTCTTGTCCATTGGGAGGGACCTTGGGCTGCAACACTGACAACAGTTGTTGTCCTGGAGAACTGGTTCTTGTGTAGCTAACACCAAACTCGTTGAGGCTGTAAAGCAGCCTCAGTGGAGTGGAACAATAAGTGCTAAACAAAAATGTCCATGTTTGCATGTTCTCCCTTCACCATAGTGGCTTCCTCCCACAGTCCAGCGATATGCACACTTGATTTGATAAATTACCCATACTGTAGGTGAGAATGTGAGGATGTGGGCATTGGTGGCCCACCATAACCTTTCGTGGATAATAGCCGATGGATGTTAATACTGAAATCAAAGCAATTTTACAAAGCACAACTTAATAACAAATGAGCACAAAAATAAATTGCATGTGAAGCTGCCATATAGACATTTTGGGGATCAGGCTAGGAGTGCATTAAGAGCCAAAAGGAAACCATCTGTCATGCCCACCCAGCTCTCAACATGCATCCTTGTGTTGTGTTTGCTGTGTCAGCTAACGCTAATGCTTTCTAGAGACCTTTAACAGAAAGAGCAAAGTAAATTCAGGGTCCGACGTTAAGGTTTTTTCGTACTTGCCCTGTCGGGCAAGTACTTTTCAAATCTACTTGCCCCATCTAAATTCTTACTTGCCCTGCCTAGGTTTTTTTTTCTGGTTGTGTGGTGCATACTTTCGCTCATGACTTATATCTTACTAAAATCCTTCCTGTTGACTATACACAACACTTCTTTCTTCAGAAAGCAGTATTTATTATTATCTATAATTGCATTTAAATGGCAATCATTGCAGACATGTAAAATTAACTGCTATTTCACATTATTTGACCAGTAGCAGTTGCACCCTCCATGCCCTATCTGAACAGGTGAGCCACCTGTTTAATGCCCGATCACAGTTGAAATCTTGAACTGAAGGGCCTTTTAATGGCTAAAAACATTAACCTGGACAACATTTTAACAGATAGCTGGCTCCTCCAGTCAGATTTTATTCTTTTCATTGCATTCACATGCTGCAGTGGACAATTTAGCTTCAGTATTAATGCAGTATCTAAAAAATATATATATATTAGAAAAGACCAATTTAAAAAATAATTTTTAATATGAAAATGTTCATGTCCATCTATATGCTCTCAATACTTGGTTAGGGCCATTTGACTTGAACTACTGGAAATAGCCTAGACTTTTCCATGTTACTCTAGTTTATTGAGTTGCCCCTGTAAAACTCAAGGATGTGGGACATTGAAACAACAGTGACAGGCAAACAGCCAATCATGTGTGTCAAACTCAATTTAGTTCAGGGGTAACAAACAGCACAATTTGATCTCAAGTAGGCCTAACCAGTAAAACAATAGCATGATAGCCTATACATATATTTTAAAATTTTTATTTTTCCTCTGTTTTAGTACATTATTAAGATGTTTACAGTTAATGAACTAT
Source organism: Trachurus japonicus (assembly GCF_045865225.1). NCBI lineage: Eukaryota > Metazoa > Chordata > Actinopteri > Carangiformes > Carangidae > Trachurus > Trachurus japonicus. Next base: position 17,552,278 of record NC_140911.1, read on the forward strand.
CCTTTTACAAAACATATTATGAACCACCTGAAATTTCTTGATAAAAATATGTGCAATTTAAAATTTTCACACTTGCTGAGGGCCGGATTGGACCCACTGTTGGGCCGGTTTTGGCCCGCGGGCCGCATGTTTCACACCCCTGGTTGAAGCGCCGTCTCCACGTGTGTTTATTGACAACAGGATAGGACACGTTAGCTCGTCGGTATGGTAACTAAACGGTAACGGGTGACTGTTGCGTGCGTCTGCCCCGAGTCTGAAACAGCGGCGGCGTTAATGAAGCAGCGTCAGGCCGCTCACCGTCAGTGAAATGCTCGGTGAAATCGCCGATTAAATACGGCGAGCCGCGAGCAACGTATAGCCTATCTCACCTGGTAGAGCACCCGCTGCAGCGACCCAGCTCGATCCCACCTGACAGTGCCTTTGCTCCGCGTCAACCCCCCCTCTCACTCTCTCCCTCTCCCCCCGTCTCTCCAGCTGTCCTTTCAAAATAAATGCATAAAAAGTCCGAAAATACAAAATAATAAAATCTGAGTCGGTGCTTGCCCGACCGGGCAAGTCCGCGCAGGTTCTACCTGCCCGCCGGTAATTTTTACTTGCCCCGGGCAATCGGGCAACCGTTATTGTCGAACCCTGAAATTCCAGTGTATTTTAGTTGTTACTAAATGCACTGTGCTGTTGGACTCCACAAGTACAGCGGGTTCCCGATTCTCACACACACACACACACGCACACACTCCCTCTTGCTCTCTCTTCTCCGATTCTTTACTCCAAAGTTTCCTAAACTTCCGTCTGTCCTAATTAGCTTGCTCTAATCGTGTCCTCCAGAGGTCTGACAAACTCCAATCAGGACCTCAGCGGGCTATGGCTGTTCTGCCCTCTGCCTGATCAGAATGGCAGATTAACACAGTACTGCCAAATCAAGTGTTATCTGAGCAGAGACAAAGAGACAGAGTAAGACTCACTGTCTCCCTCTCACTGCAGGATCGCAGTTCATCTGTAATGTACTTCATGTGTGCCCTCCTTCAAGAAGGGAAATTATTATATGAAAACATATGAAAATATCAACTGTGAATGTTTTGTAAAATAGTGATGTATGACACAGAGTGGTAATCCATGATGATTAATACAGTCATTTTATCCAAGGTCACCTCTATTGAAGGCTACAGCAAAATAAGAGACAAGACCATTAGATTATGCTTTGCGAGAATATTGAGTGTGAAACTAGTGAAATATTCAGCAGGTGAAATCCAAACTATATTGTAGATCAATTAATCAACTATGGGCTGATGCTTTAACTCTTTGTAATGAGGCCTCATGGATCTTTTTATATTTGGAGCAAGAAATACTGTGGTTTTCCTTCCATCTGTTTTTGAGAATGGCCTTTTTCCCCCTCTTCTTTGTTCCTTCAGTGTCGGTTGTTCAGGAGGTTTTCACCTACCTGTAGAAACACTGTGAAGCAATTTTACATTTATAGTCGGTGATTCACAGACACTTTAAAGTGTCCAGAGACGTCAGTAAACGGTTTGGGACTGAGTTAACATTTGTTTTGACTTTGAGTTTGTTCTGAATTAACAATTTTGATTGTTTTCTTAATAACGTATGAGCCAGATGTTCTGCAGGGTTTTACTAGTAGCAGAATAATTCACAGAGGTGTCTGCCTCTCCATAACAGACCAGGTGATTTAAACTGGTAAACAAAAACAAAACAAGGCTAAAAAATGTCAGGAAACCACAACACTGACATGTGAAATTAAAAAGTGTCACCATGGTTAAAATCTAAAAAATATTGTAAAAAGTTACATAAGGTTGGTTACTATAGATCAACATTTGATCATGTGATGAGTAAATCAGTCAGTATCTAAAACTAATTATACTAATTACTTATTCATATTCTCGTATATGCAGTTTTCTTACGTAGTAATTATAACACTAATGAAGATTTATTGGTGCACTATCTATACTGTCATTCACTAATTATTGATATGAAGTGATGGTGCCATCAAGTGACTTTGTAATCAGATGAATCAAAATGATTATCATATGAATATAACTTTAATTATATTAACTGCGAGTCATGAAGCTGAAGTTTTACAGCTGACATTAACCTCATTGAAGCTCTATTGGCCAAAGCCTTGCTATATAAACCATATAATATACTATACCTCCGTTACCATGATATATGTTTCCCATTCCATATAATTACAAGTGCTCTGCTGTATAGTTTTAGGAGGCCATCTTTTGCAATGGGCTGACTGTGTCAGTCGGTGTCACTGAGGTCAAAGCCCCTTCCTCCTGCCCGTTTTATAGAGCCTGTTTTGAAAACCCTTCATTTTTTCCATCCATGATACAATCCACATGTCGGCAATAAAAAATTCCCTTCCCCCCGGTATTCTACACACACACGCACCGTTGATTGGAAATTAATTTTCAGCACAATGTCAAGGCTCGCTATTGACGCAAGAGACGAAACTAATTTGCGCGCTCCTTGTCGAGCTGTTTAACCATTCAACACCAGCCGCCATCAGAAGGCTCTAAGGACTCTGCTGCGGCCTTGAAGTGGGTGAATGAAGATGGAAGCTGATGATATGTTGTACAGTCATTTTACTCACGAGGGAAAGCAATTTTATTAGCCTGACAGTAAGTGGTTTTGTCTTTGTGTCTTTTTTTTTTTCACATCTGAAAATTTAAATCCCCATGTAACAGAGCCTTGTAACAGAGACTTAGTCATAAATTGTAAAAGCATAGTTTATTTGTGAGACTTTTTACGTGATAGAAATATATTTACAGACATATTTGAACGATCAAAAACCAAAGGTAGATGAAGCAGCTGCTAAAACTGCAGACTGATAAAACACAAACTATTGTGAGGTGGAAAATAGACTAATTAAGTGTTTTCATTGTATTTGGAGCCAGTAAGAATAATATCAGCCTTATATTTTTATATTACCTTTCCAAGAGAAAATGTAATCTACCAACAGTCTGACTGTCACAAAGAGGCAGTCATTCTTAGAGAAATTCATGTTAGCTTTGTTAGCCTACTTTAGCTTAGCTTAGAGAAGTGAGTAACTGCTCGGGTGAAACGGTGCAACATGTCTGATTTTACATGTCAGTGCCACACAGCTGAAACACTCTCTGATCTGTTCATACACAGGCTACCTTTGGGCTGCAGGACCCTCACAGACATGGGCAGATGGTGGAGTTCATATGCCCCTCCTCCCACCCCGACACCCTCGTGCCTCTGCAGATGCTGAAAATATAATTTTAGCTTTAGCTACCAGGCTAGTCACCAGTCCATCTCCATTTCCTCTCTCTCTCTTCACATGTAGCTGCCTGCTCTGGCCCACTTCAGCATCATTTTTCAAACATGTTTTCTTGAAATGAAGTGCCGCATCATTAATGACAGCTTTGTCTCCAGGAGGTGGTTGGGGTGGAAGGTGTGCGTACTCTTATTTGTGTACATGCCAGTTTTGTCAGTCACCTTGACGAGTAAGTGAGCGTCAAGCTGTTGTGAACGTATGGGGAGGGTCAGGTGAAGGCTTGTCACAGTCTCATGCTTGTGTGACCACAGTTCTGCGGGTGGAGCAGAAATGCTCCCTCATCAAGATAGTTGTTCACTCCCCCATAATATTCTCCTTGCTCCTGTCTTCTGTATGCATTTGTATCAAATGCCATACGCTTCAGGGGCAGATATATTCTTTTCTCAAAGAACACTCTCACTGTCACTAATTTATTGTGATTTTTACAAAAATGCTTTGTATCCGGACTCGGCTGAAGGAAGTAAATATATTTCTGTCCCTACAGCTGGATGACTCGGCCTATTCTGCTGAAGTGCCACTAAATCCCTGTCAGCTCAGGGGCTCTGTTCCACACACGACCTCTGACCTCTGTCGCCAGTATGGAGGGGGGCCAGCAGAAACCACCAACCATTGCATGAGGTGGTCTTTATTCACCATCTTTGGAAATTAGAAAATACGGTGTCCTCAAAATCTCCTTCATATTCACTGAGCTGTACCGGTCTTATACAGGTATGTCTTCAGTCAGAGCCAAGGCTAAGAAGTAAAACAGGTACTTATGTAGTGTTTCTAGTGTCTTTATGTGGGCAAAATACAATTTTTATTTGCTGTTAGTTCAATCCTAGGGATTAATAAAGTGTATTCTATTCTCTATTCTAATGTAAGTAGATAAAGTTGGTTGAAATGTAATCTGTTTTGACAGACCAATGTCCTATTCACACAGTAGAAACCACTACAATAAAAAAGTCATAATTTTTTATTTTTTATTCAAATTTATATTATTTATTATGCTGTATATTCTTCATGTTATTATTAATATCCAATATGAATTACAAATATAAAATATTGAAATTTAATTATTATTGCACATACAAAAAGAGCAACTGCATAGACCAAACAATTTAATTCATATCTCATTCTTTTTAAATATTTGATTTAAGATAAATAAATATATCCATACAATAAATACTTTTACAACTACGACAACACTGTATGTAGAGTCAATTAAAAGCTGTCAGTTTTTTTTTGTTTTTTTTTTGCCTTTACTGGACAGGAGAGTCGAGAGAGAGAGACAGGAAATGGGAGGCAGAGAGGGGGAATGACAATCAGACAGGGCCGCTCGATTTGGGATTTGAACCGGGGCCGCCTGCAGCGAGGACCGCAGCCTCAACACACCAACCGAGCCAAACACCGCCCCAAGCTGTCAGTTTTTTCATACAGTATTAATTCTTTATTAATCTGGACAGAATAGGATTTCTTAAAACTGACTCCACTTTAACAGGTTTCAAGCTATAATCAGTGGTGCACCGTAACAAAAAAAGTGTCATGGCACATCACACTAAATTACTTTTAACCCATTCAGACCAACATGGTTATAAAAGTCAGGTTTATCGGGGCTCGTCCCTACTCCTTATCAGGGTTCAGCGTGGGGCAGACTCTGGGGAAGCTGGCTTTGATCACCATTAAACAGATGCCTCATAGGCTTCTCAAATACACACTGATTTAACCACCATACACAATCTGTCCTAGTTAACACATGATCAAAGAGTTGGTGAATATGAGTCAAAGTCTGACGAAGCATTAGGTGTCAAGTCAATAGAAACCAGTTAATGTGACAGCAAGTTAGATATACATACATCACATGGTTTAACCCTGTTATTCCATTTTATTTTTAGTCTTAGATCTCACTCATGCTTCCGCGGCTGCAACTAGGTTATAAAACCTGGTGGAGACCAGAACAGTGGAGGCTGCCACAGCAGAACGAGGCTCTTACATACTTCTGGCTGAGTATTTTAGTGAACTGTATGTTGGTTTCCATAATCAACCAACCAGTCAAACTAAAGCAGCTCTGAAAGCGGGGACACCAGTTCAGCAAGGTAATGACGAAGAGCACATTCAGAGGACACAAAGGACACAGAGAGCTCCCCTCAGTAAACCTTGTCACTATTGCCACCATTGTCATCACCTAAATGCCTGAAGATGTGCATGTGTGCACACACTCCTGTGTTTGTGTGTGTGTGTGTGTGGGGTGATTAAATGAAGGGCAGTAACCAATTGAGCTGTCTGTGCGAGGTGTGAGAGGTGATGCATTATAGGAGTACTCTCCATGATTGCGTCAGTGTGCTGTGTGTTTAATGTGGGATCAAACCGACTCACTCTCTGGGAAAAACGCATCGATTTGATGCCATCATAATATTTCCACACCTCTCAAGTAGTCCTTGAGTAGCCTTGGCATCTATTGAGGACTCTGGAGGATAATATCCATCAAGTGTATATATCAGGTGAGGCGACTCTGCAGTCGAGAAGAACCTAAAAATAGGTTTGTCATTCAACTGCATTTCAGAAACGCTGTGACAACCTCCATTTCAACAAGTCATTGTCAACAAGAGTTTTATAAGGGCCTGCAAAGGGTCACAATGCTCTGACACAAACACCTTGTGTCTTACTTCTGTAGAAGAGGTTCAGCCGTATCATTTTACACAGTCTATTGACTCTGGAGGTTTCTCTCTCTAGACCATAGCCTATAGATTAAAATAGATACCAAGGCTGTACGTTAACTTTTTCAGCACATAGCACTAGTGCTACAGAGGCTGACAGTTTTTTAGCACAGGACCAGAGAGTTGTAGCACACCCAAAAAATGCCCGTCACTTCTACAGAGGACAATTAATGCAGCTCATCACTTACACAGTAACATCAGCAAGTGTAATCCATATATACACAATGTAATACAATTATAGAATAATAACTCGAAATGTTTTCAGATGCAGAAGAAGCATCTTTATTACACTTTAAAGAACTCATTTTTACATAACAGGCGTGACATATGTACTAGGGGTGGAACAGTTCACAAAATCCACGGTTCGGTTCGGTTCACGGTTTTGTGGTCACGGTTTTCGGTTCGGTTCGGTATACGTTGATCGGTATACGTTGATCGTTCAGTCTGACATCTGATACATCATTGTGACAGTCTGAGGTTAAAAGTAGGTGAGAATCTGGCTGCAAGAGAAGAGACATTGATAGTTCCAACATGATTTTAATTTATTGGGCAAAGAAAGTTATCTAACAAATGCTAAGAACAATTAGTTATTCACTGAAATATATAACCTATATTTATTAATTGTGGTTCTTACAAAAATTATATCTTATAAAATATAAAAGCAAAAATGTCTCTTAAAGCTCTGCACCTTGAATTAGTGCATACTAAATAATTTAACTTTAGCCTACTTTTACAACACAAACACATTATTTACCAGCAACATAAAGTGAAACAGAGGCAGAGGTGTCCTGTCCTGCCACAGTCTCGTTTGAGCTCTCACTGAAAAACAAAACATAACACTAGGCTATTATTATTCACTACCTGTCCTCTCTGTCAGTCAGGCCCTCTTCCTCCTGCTGCTGCTACTGCACAGGTCGCGCTGGATTGCTAATAAATGCTAAACGCTCCACATCGCAAATTGGTCGCGATTGCGATCATCACACACATGTGGACACACACATGCGGTCCCATTAAGCAGACCTATACAACTCTGCTGGCGCATCTTCTAGCTCTGACCCTTTCACTTGCCATGCTCACAGACGTTTCCACAAATGACCAGCTGATACACTGCTCTGCTTCTTCTTCTTGTTTAAAGTATATTTTTTGGCTTTTCATGCCTTTATTTGATAGGACAGTTGAGAGTGTGACAGGAAATGGGAGGCAGAGATGGGGGGAATGACATGCAGGATAGGGCCGTCCGACGCGGGACTCGAACCGGGGCCGCCTGCAGCGAGGACTACAGCCTCAACACATGGGGCGGGTGCTCTACCAACTGAGCTAAACACCGCCCCTTCTTCTTCTTGTTTACCCATACCCCATGCTACAGGGCAGATTAATTCTTAGCACAGGCATGTTTTGATGTAGCACGTGTGACATATGTATGTCGCACTGTACAGCTCTGGATAGCATTGAAGGTGAGAGTGGGCTGCTCAACTGTCACCATCTTGGCACTGCCTCACTTGGCCTCACCCTAAATTATACTCAACTTTAAGCCTTATCAAACTGTAAATTTGGTGAGGGATATAAAAATGTAGGAAATAGGCTATAGAGACCAAAACTCATCTTTTAGACCCAGAGGATGATGCTTGCCCCACATTAGTCATGAATTTATCATGTGAGTTTCAGTGACAGGGCAGCTTCTGATTATCTGTCCCCCTAGCCAAAGGACCTGTCTGCACAGAACTCAGCCTGATATAATCTGCAGCTTCCAGTCATTGGCTCAAAGACTAAACTCCTGCAAGGCAGCCCCTGTTTTCCCAGTGACCTCAGAGTGAAGCTTGGCCCCGCCTTGCTCCTTGCAGAGTCTAAAATATTGCCTGTATTTTGCACAGAACTGCAATGGAAACTTGGCTTATAGGCAGACCTCTCACCACAGCTTGAGAGTGGTCTGGCTGAACTGTTGTCATTCTGCTATTGGAGAAGAAACCCCTTCTGGCCTGTCTGCATTAAAAATAAAAAAATAAAATCACAGTTGTCTTTGGCAGCAACAGTGCCCCAGCAAAATAATGTTGGAGGGGAAACTGATTTTTGTACATGTAGAGCTGTGCAGAAAAGGCCTCAAAGATAAACACAGATGTTTGTTGATTATGTTACTTTGTGTTTCAGATTGTTGCTAATATAACTCTGTAGGTTGTTGTTTCCTATAGTGAAGGAGATTTTGAAAATGGCAGCGGGTTGAAGCAGGTGGCCAATACAGTCTACAGTTGGTGTCGGACTACTTTTCTTCAAAACCAAATGCTGTCTTGATTCTTGCTTTGGGATAAATTAATGGCACGGTTTTGTTGGGGCCTTGGTCCAGCTTAGTCCACTTCACTGTCATGTCATTGTTAATATTAACAGACACTTGCATCCATCAACTGTGATTATTTAGAGTCTTCCTCCTAATCATCAAGGCCTCACAGACATGCATTAAAAACCGAGGCCTGGTTTAGAGTTGGCAGACACTGAAACTCAGTGATAAACTAATTTATAAACACAAGAAAACAGAATGAATGATGTAATGAATAGAAGAGAATTCATTACCCTGGGCTGCAAGCATTCAAGGACAATGGTGATTGTACCAGCTCATAAAATCAAAGCAAATCAGAGGCACATAGGGAAAAGCCGCTTCTGCTTTTGCTTTTGGAGTTTGGGGAATTGGGAAAAGCTGTAATGTTAGTGGTGCCACATAGACGGTCATTAGCTGCTGAAATAAAGGCTCTAACATTTTATTGTGAAATAAATATCCAGAATTTATCGAAAGTAAAGCTTTTCTGTAACATCACTTCACTGTAACATCAGAAACATAAAAACCTGCTGTTCTTCAGCAGGGACATCAGCTTTAACAGTAATGTCCTTTAATGTACTCTTAAATGTGCTGGGCCTGTATCATACCTCCAGGCATCTCCAGCATGCTGTCTGCTGCAGCAGAGCTGGCTGAGTTTTCAGCCCATGTGAAGTATTTTGACACATGTTGTATTCCTTGATGCAAGGCATAACTCAATGGTGACGGTGAACGGCAACGGTATGGAGGGAAATTAAGCGCAGAGATTTGTTTTGGCTCGGAGGGAGACGGAAAGGGTGAGGGAGGGGAAGTACTGAAATGAGATGAACTGATAAAAATGACAAAGGTCTGGAAAATGGAGCTTCTTGGAGATAAAAACAAGGCGGCATATTAAGATGCATGGAGTGAAAAAAATAAATGACATGGAGACCAGATCAGATGAGAGACTGAGACAATGAAGAACAGCTTTGACTTTAGTGACTTTATTATCTGGAAATTATGTTTTGTGAAATATTCTTCTGTAACAGGTTGGTTCAGCAAGGGCACTACAGCTCATTGATTTGAAGATACCATACTGTAGATGCCCATGTGTAGTTTGATTATAAAGCAGCTCTATGTTCTATATTAATACTGTGAAAGATTGAGAGCCACAGGCCGCGTAGAAATCGCACATACTCTCTATTCAGAAACTGAGCCTTAATACCAGCTGTAACTTTGAGATCCGGTGTGTTCCCGGCATGAGCGCTGGTATTTAAAAATCAGATGGCAGAGGGAGAATAGGTTGACTCGTCTGCAGCTTGGGTGCTTTGGGTGGAGGGCTCTAACAGTTTTATCAGACCAACAGGACCGTGATTAGCTCCTAGATTTCCCGTTTTTCAAGGGGGGGCGGGGGACATAATGGTAGGGGAAACACTGAATAGTATAAAATAATTTTAAAAAATAGACACCAGCTCCGAGCTGAGACAGTTGAACTGTCCTTTGGAGCATTTTCATAAACCATTCCGTCCCTAATGAGCAGTGCAAAAAATGGACCTTGAACAGCAAACTGTAACAAACATTTCACCACACACAGAGCCCTGAAAGAGGAGCACAACATTTAGACAGGTTTAAAAATGTAGTATCCGTTCTGCAGCTTTTGATCACATGACATGATTCAAAGCGTGTCAGATTCTTTGTTGTGGAAAGTTCTAACAAACACATTATATAATTATACAGAGGCCTTTGTTGCTTTGTTGTCATTTTGTCATCAAATGCATCACAATATTGAATCAAATCTTTGCTACAGAGGTAAATTCATCCCAAAGTGAGGGAAAGACACAGTATTGAAGTTGCACAGTGAGAAGGATTCATGTTAGGAAACAATTGAAGAGGAGGTTTGTATTGTTACCAGTACTCCGGGTTCATCCCATACCAGTGTCAGCACTGTCTTCAGTTCTTTTTAGTCCTTTATTTCTACCTGTTCAAAATACTTTTGTCATTTCACTTACACAAGAAACACTGAATCAGGAAAAGGCAGGATTACATTTCCCCAAAATCCATTTTGCTAATGCAGAATACATTTGCATGTAATGTGGAGAGATATTCAGAGTTGATGAGGTTGGGCCCCGGCTTGTGACTCCAGCATTCTCTGGTCTCTGTCAGGTTCTGTTAAAGCATAAGCTGCTGCTCTTCACCAGACACTTTTGGTTATATCACTTAATTTTCACTCCCTCCCACCACAGTCCAAACAGCAGCCAAATGTTTATTTAGCTCTAATTAAAGTAATGTAACACTGGTTTCATTTTGTGACTGTAGCAGCACCGTTGCGTAACTTGGACCTATGCTGTGGATGATTTGTACATATAGTGTGTAGATATGAACTCTCTTCTTTCTTCTCTTCCTCCCTCTTCTGGTCCCACCCTACAGTACGTCTCGTCTTTGTTTCCTCCATCTGTGCTAATAAATTCACTGGCAGTGTGCCACAGTGAAGCATTAGGTGTGAACATGGGGAAGGATGACAGGGGGTGAACACCAATGAGACAATGTGAAAATAAGAATGAGAGGAGTGAAGACACGTTGATGAGTGCGGATCTTTTAATTGATTGTGATGTGTTTAATTCTGAGTGACTCAAGACTCTGACCTACATTTCAATTTTTTTTCACAAAAATAGATTGTTTTCATAATAGAAGCTAGTGTCTAAAGTTCTCCAACTCAGAGGTGTGCTGAAACACTTAATTGATTTAATTAGCACCTCAGATTTGTATTGTCTTTTGCAGCAGAGAACTGAAAGTAACTCCAAATCCCAAGGTTTTCAACTTTCAGCAATCTATTGCTGTGTGTTAATGTTCTCCTACTGTTCTGTCCTTCACCGCGAAGTGACCGAATTGACTACTACAGTAATCGATTAGTACCCCACGATTATCGAATAGTACTTTTGCTTGGAACGTCCATCCCTATTACGGAGCGCATTTGTGTCAAGGTGCCGCAGAGACGAAAGCTGAAACACAGAGGCGGCGGCCAGGTACTACACTGATGTTGTATGGTTGGTTTTCAGCCATGAGACGCCAGGTAGAAGACAGAGAGCCTCCATTCTCAGTCGTAACAAGTCACAAGTCACAAGTCATGTAGTTAACGATCACAATTACTCCAGAGCTTTTTAATTAAGGTAAAATTGTAGCAAAATCTTGCTTAGTTCCTCTTTAATACCAGGTCTAAACAGACACTTGAGCTAAGAACGTTTGTGTTCATACTGGCTGTGTGTCTGCTGTGTTGCTGTGACACCGGGTCTGTCCCCTAACTAGGTAATTGTGATTTTGGATTTCATTTAATTATATAGTATTGGCTGATTTATTTAATCGTGAGTTCAGTGCCACTGTCTCCAAATGCAACTGCTAAATGGTTATAAAAGATCATTTTTTCCATGTCTGAAACTATACATATGGCTGAATCTGAATATGATACAGACGTAGAAACTATAGTGTATATTAGTAATAGTATACTAACAGGTGCATCTCTATCTGTGGGGAGTGTGTACTGTGTCTATGTTTTCAGGGTCTAACATTTAACCAGATGGAGCATGTCTTTAGCACTCTGCAGCCTTTGGGCTGTTACGACCAACAAAAGCTGAGAAGTGTTTTATGCATGTTTGTTAAGGATGTAGTGCGATGTGTGACAGCATTGTAAAGCATCGTAGTGAGAAGGTCAGAGTGATGATTACCTTAACCTTAACCACATGTTTCTTTTAACCAAGTTGTTTTGTGTCGGCAGAACAGGAAGTAATTGTATAGGTGGTCACTGTTTGTACTTGAACTTGAGTAGGAGCACATACATGTAAAGTAGGGCTGTAGCCGATATCCGAGTACTCGCTCGGCTTGGGCGGCATCCGAGTACCATTTCACCTACTCGGATACTCGCACCCCCCCCCCTCGGGCGCTGGAGCCTTCTTGCTCTTTTAATTGCGAGTGATTTGATGATATCTATGAGGAAAAATATCACACTGTATGGACAACCGTTTCAGCTGTTTCATTAAAATAAAAAGTGTGTTATAATGGAAAAAAGGCAGGCAGTATCAGGACGGCTCTCTTCCGCTGCTCTGCTCTCCCCCCACTCTGCGTTACGCTCCATCTACACGCCCCCCCCCCCCCCGTCGACAAACGAATACTCGAGTACTACTCGGATAGTGACCCCGAACATTCGGATAGTAAAATATGCTACTCCTTGCAGCCCTAATGTAAAGACTTGGAACCCATTTTTTTGTCACTCTTGAACTGAATTTCATTAACACACAAAGGACCTCTGGCTGACAACCTTCAGTATACTTTTGTTCTTCCTCTGAAAATTCAAATTCAGCTAATTAAATCAAAGTCACTAATATCTATGACTTTCTTGCTTTATATAATGTGAGAAATTACATAATGGCAGTTAAAAGGCCTGAGGTGTGGTGCTTAACTAATGTATTCTATGTAATCATTGTGTTCTCCTCCTCGATAAATAGCTACTTTCAGTCACTTTAATAGGGATTTACATTAATTAAAGAGAACATGTGGTTTGTAGAGATGGTTAGATAAATACCGGGTGCTGCGTGTCCTTTCCCTGTCACTGTCTTCCACTTCTTGCCTGTGTGTATGTGTGCGTGCATGTATGTGTGTGTGTGTGTGTAGTTTAATAAGTATGCTGTGACGGCCTCCCTCCCAGTCTGCAGCTGTAATGGAATGACCCGGCACTGCTGACAGCACACTCCACTAAAATGGGGCCCTGTGCACATCTGCCACTGTAGTCCTGCCACATAATTGTTCAATTTACTGTACAGCCAATATCCCTGTGCTGTAATTGAATATGACTTTGTCCTGTTTGAGTAATCTCTTTGCTTCATGCTGCGACCCTTCATTGGGGGAGAGAGAGAGAGTGTGTGTGAGAGAGAGAGAGAAGGGAAGGCAGAGGGAGAGAGAGAGAGAGGTGAGAGTGAGAGGTGAGTAAAAGGCATCTTGTGTAGATAAAGCATGTAGGTCACATTGAGCTGCCGGGCTTCTGGCAATGAGATCTTTACTGTTGACATCATTGCTCAGAGATGGAGAGAGAGAGAGTGAGAAAGAGCGAGATAGAGATCCTCATTAAAAAATACAGTACATGTATCTCTATAGAGAGAGAGTTTTGCCTGAATGAGTCTAAAAACCTGGAAATTAGTTGCATGTCAGCACAAGGTCTGTAGTTACAACACAAAACTGTAACGTTTTCACATTTGAGTCTACAAAGTTAAAGGGCCAGTTCAACATTTTGGCAAATTAGCTTATTGCCATTATCCCTGTAACTCATCAAATACACAATCCAACAACTCCAAAACACTCTTGTGGACTAGTTGTGATCTGCACATTCAGCAAGCTATGAAATAATCATGTATAATTATGTAACATTACGACACATGAAACAAATACTCGGAACTTCTTGTGCTTTTGAAATCACTCCGGCTCACTTCCGGCTATGCATTTGCCTCGAAAACAACTCCGTCTCTTATGTTACATTATAATTTCATAGCGTGTTGAATTTGTGTATCTCAACTTGTCCACGAGAGTGTTTTGGAGTTGTTGTGGAAAAACTTGCTGAAGATGAAGTGAGAAAAATACTTTTTATATGAGACAAAATGTATCAGTATCATGAATTGTTTTCAGTTTTTTGTCGAGGGAACCAGAATGATGCTGACTTTTACATTGACCTACTTTAATACATTGTCCCTGATCTGCCTTAGAAATAAGAATCATAGTAATACTGATAATGTTCAGTTTGTACCCCAGTCAATCTGCCCATGGGATCCTGACCTTCCCCCTGAGTAATGCACTCATGATGTTCATGATCATCCATCATCATCTGGGGTTGGTGTTGGCAGAACGTTCAAGACATTTCTCTGAGCTCCTCCTCAGGGATCCCGAGGTGGTCCCAGTTCAGATTGTAGGCCTATATGTACTGTAATCCCTCAGGACAATTCTGGGTCTTCCTTAGGGTCTTCTTCCAGTTGGATACGCCATGAAAACCTTTAAAGTCCTCGGAAGGCGTCCATAACAGATGCCTGAGCCACGTCAGCTGGCTCCTTTCGAGGTGAAGGACCTCTTGGATCTCCTTGTTTTGGTCACTAGCCAGAGTAGGTGAGGACAGTAAAAAAACATTGAGAGCTCCACCTTCCAAGACACCTACCTCTTTACCACAACCATCTACGGCACTGCTGACCAATCCATCTGCCCCTCCTTTCTATTGTGGGCAAAACATCAAATGTGACACTGTGTAAATATTGGATGCCAATTTTGTCCTCACAGCTCAAGGTGATCTGAGCATCAATAAAATCGCTAACAAAATTTCCTGTATTAGCATGATTAGTGTAAAAAAAAAAAAAATGAGGACACTAATGTGGAGACTGTCGGCGTTGTGTCTTACATGCTGCGATATACTGAGTGTTAGTGTCTGTCTAGTTCAAAATCAGCTTTAAAATCACTGATGGAGCCATACAACAAATCTTACTCATTTTTGAGTGTCACAGTGTTAGTACTCACCAACCACAGATACTGTGGTCTGATAACAAGATTTCTTAAAAGTAGATTATTCTTATTTTTCTGATTTGCATGCACAAACTATATCTAAGTGGTTACAGAAGCAGAAACCTGCTCATTCTTTGTTATCTACTATAGAAGCTCAAGCTTATCTGGTTGGATGGACAAATGGAAAATCAAACAATAGTACCAGTTAATATTCACTTTCTTTGTAACCACTTGCTACACTAGCTGTCCTCATAGATGTCACCCACCAGGTTCTGACAGCAGTTTTGAATCTCAGAATGAGTTTATCCGGTATTTCTATCTTGGCAGTGTTTGACCCCTCACCGCTAATCCTGAAATGGGCATAGAAGTGGGGCATGTGTGAAGCTGTGCATACCAGTTTAAAGGTGTACAGAAATGGCCGTTTGTCCCGTTTGTCGCGCCGAGTTGTCACGAGCTGCAACACGAGTTTACCCGAGTAAGGAAAATGAATTTGAGTGGTCGTTATCGAGCGGGCGGGATATTCAAAGTTTGGGGCGAGCCCGAGCTCCGTGTGTGTGTGCGTGTCTCAGACGTTTGAATGACGGATTACGGATCCAATATCAGTGGCTAGTGAATCGTGTACAGGCTGACGTATAATCCGTGCGCCTGCATTATCCAATACGAAAAAAAAAACTACACTAAAATACACACTTTCATCACGGATTTACTCAAAAATAGAATTTTGCACAAAGTTTGGCCTACATCGTCTGATAGATGAGTTATTACACTAATTTTATGACCCAGAGTGGGCTCAAATTCAATTTTCTTTTCTGTACACCTTTAATAACTGTGCATACGCTCCTGTTAGCATCATTAGCACAGCTGGGCATCTGGACATCTTGCTTGAAGGGTAACCCAAGGCGGATTCATTTGCTGGCTAATTAGCTAGTTAAACTGATATCTGCTAATTGGTACTACCATAAATAAAGAACCATAATTTCACTCACCTCAGAACACAGAAGTAAAGATTTTCTCATGTTTTGTTGGTCAATCAACCAACAATAAATCATTAGAAATCTTCCACAAGGCACCAGCAACGCTAACATGTGTTTGAGTGACAGGTGGGTGGTGTCACAGTTGGCTAGCTGTCTCCTCTGCGCCACCTCCGCTAATTAAAGTCACTCAAAGTGGTGACACTGTCAGTAAAGCAGATCCTTTAAGCAGGTGGGTTCATAAAGTATTGAACATCACTGTGTCCTAGGTAAAATAACTCTTATTAAATTAAAGCACATGGTGTCACATTTTACATGAATAAGCAGTATCTTAATAGAATCTAAGTGAATTTAGAAAAATTTATAATGTTACTGTAGCCTAAATGATGGAGGCTTTACCTTCTACAGCAACTTTGTTAGTCAGGAAAAGTCCCACAACAAACAGTTGCATGATAGCTCTTTTGGCTTTGTCAAGTCTTTTTTTTGTGACTGATACTGACTGGTTGATTTCACTCTCAGTCTCATACACGTTGTCAGCTGACGTGTTTTGTTTTGTCCATTGCTGCCCTCACAGTTCTCCTAGTTCCTGCCATCATGAATATTATTCACAGCTTTACTGTACCTCCAGCAGATGCAAATGATGCTTACCCAGTAATTTCTCACACATAAACTAGTATTTACGTATAAACACAGAATGTAGCACCTCACACATCTTTAAGCATGTGATTACATGATTTTCCCAATGTGAGACAAATAAGGTGCAGCTAAAATGTGGAATTGAGGTATGCAGGCTAACTGTGTCTTGTCTGTAGTCTGGAATCACTTCTTTATTGAATTATAAGTGACGTTAAACCATCCTCCAAAACTTCTACTAAATTAATTCATCACTCAACATGTTGACCCACAGCTTTGTCTCTTGGAGTCAGTTACTCCTCTCATCACTAAAACTAGCCAGTTGAAGAGGTCGACTGGTTCACTGAGGTAACATGAGCCTTGAAGGAGACCTGCAGGAAAATTGAGTGGAAATGGTGCAAATCCAAATCAGAAGCTCAAATATATATGTTGAAATACAAGCGTACAACTGCTAGAGCAGCCTACTTCTCTAAGTGAATCAATAACAATAAAAACAACCCAAGATTTCTCTTTGACACTGGTGCCAAACATACTCAACTGCTCATTTTTTACAGCTCAGATTTTTTCCCCAGAAATAAAATTGAGGAGATTAGGTATAACATCTTCTCCAGATTCTACAGAATCAGCAGAGCATTATGTTGAGTCCGAGCTCTTTCTTCTCTAACAAACTGTGAGACTCGGTCTCTTGAAGCATTGTCTAAGTTGGTGTTTGCTTCTAAACCCACCACCTGCCTCCTGGACTGTCTGCCAACGGGGCTCTCCATAGACCTCTGGCCAATCTTAGGATCTTCAGTGCTGAACATCATTAATCTATCATTGACTACTGACCGTGTCCCCAGGAGCTTTAAGACAGCTGTGGTTAAACCTGTACTTGGAAAAAAACTCATAATAATTTGGCCTACAGTATCTCAAACCTTCCTTACCCCTCTGAAGTATTGGAAAAAGTTGTGTGTCTGAAACTTTGGTCTCACCTAGTGACCTGATGCGGATTCTCAGTTTCAGTATCAGTTAAATTTTTCTTTTGTGTCTGAAAACTCTGGCAAAGACAGTGACAATGTTTTTTGGATTTTTTTTTTTTACCTACACTGCTGGATTAAGGAACTCTTCATCCATTCATGGCACATTGTGGGGGTGGGAATGAGGCGTGTGCACATGTAAGTGAGATTTACAAAGTGGAACCATATGAACACATGGCTTAAAAATTCTGATGAACGGAATGTGCATGTGTACTGGTATTTTTATATTTTAACACATAATTTTAGTGTAGTTTTAAGTGCTGAATCTACACAGAGTTTTGTGCATCTGGTCCCCAGGGATTTTACCATCCATATGACTTTTTGTACATCAGCATTTGTAATTATTTCTGTTTAATTACTATGTATTTATAGATTTTTGTTACTATTTACCTCTAACTGAGGTTGGACAACTTGTTGCGTCTTGTCCCTGTGGCTGAGGAGGAGGAGGGTGTAATGGAGTCAGTCGGATGCTCAACCACCCTGCACCCATGCCTCACTCCAACCCCTCCCTGCCTCCCATCAGCAGCGCCTCCCTGCTGCAGGCAAAGGAGAAAGGATTAGCCGGAAAGGCTGGCATTTCTGATTATGGTTTATTTAGAGCAAGCGGTGTGTACTCCGGGACCATTCTTCATCACTATGAGCAGATAATATCCAGCCACCACACACAGCGATTCACTCGAGGGACTGCGTGTGTGTTGTACTTTATCTAATGCCTCCCCCTGCAGCGCTGTGTGCGTGCATGTCGAAGATTCAGTGCTGCTGTGTCTCTCTCCCGTTTGTGAATTAATTTTCTATGAGCTGAGAGTTGGATTTCAACTTAATAGGGACTTAGATGTACACTCCTCCTCCCCGTCTTCTTTTTATTCCACATTCGTAATGCTGCACATCACTCACAAACTTGTGTGTGTGAGACTGTGTATCCTCATTCCTTGCTCCTTGACTAATAGTAAGCCAGGCTACGCCCTGGGCCTCCTGTCTCATCCATCTGAGTGTGTGTGAGAGAGAGAGAGAGAGAGAGAAAGAGAGAGAGAGATAGCAGGCCAGGGCAGGACGCGCTGTCTCATTTATCTGCTGTTGACGTTGAGTGTGATTTCCTCTGTTGAGGGGAAGCGATGCCCCTGCTTATTAATTATGCCTGAAATATTAAAAAGACTCCATCAAACATAAATTATTAATTCATTTGGCCATGATCATCTCGGCTAAAGATTTCCAAGACTTGTAATTCATCATCTGTTGAAGCTGTGACAACATGGCAAAGTGAGGGGCAGTGCGTTTCATCCCTGTAAATACATTGTGTGTGTGTGTGTGTGTGAATATGTAATGCACATACACGTACACTCTCGGCTATATTTTAATTTGCCGATTTGTCTTTTTGACCTTAGTAATACATCTAAAATACTGCCATCTGAGGATGTGAGGATCCATCATGTGATTCCCAAAACACAAAACAGTCTGATTTCAAGGTCTTAAAGGAAGCTTTTGAAATATTACATTATATTTTCTGTTTTACTGAAAGTCGTATTATTAATGTTATTCTCTCTGTGAGTTCAGTGCAAAGACAAGGCAGGACATGTCTTGCTTAGTTTAGCACAAATACTGGAAGCAGGAGAAAAGTGATAGCCTGGTCAACAGAGAAAGAAAGTAATGCAAATCTGGTTAAAATGGAAAAACACATTATTCCTCAGAAATACATAACATTTGACACAGTGTTTTAGCAATGAAATCACTCACAAGGAGTTTTTAAATCGCCCAGTACCTTCATTCCCTTCTACAGCACTTCTTCTCTCCCACGGTGCAGCCAGGTGTGTGAGTGAGTTACCATGGTAACTGTGACGTCTCTGACTCTCAACGACTTTGTCATGATTCGGTAACAGGTTTTTAGATTAGTAGCTATGCTTTTATAAACACCATGAATGTTAAAGTAGCTCAGTACAGAAATCTAGTCAAAACGTCATTTTACATGTTTGTTGACTGTGATTAAAGAAGAAAAAGGAGAAGCTGAGAGACTCCTTCATGAAGAAGCTGGCTACGTTTTAAAAAGCTGCAATCAAATCATGTGAGAAAGTTGGTATGTGGGGCTTTTTTCCTCCCCAAGTCTCAGTACAGAGCCATTTGCTGCAAGTGCTCATCACCCTTATGAAAGTGGCTTTGACTCTAAATAAAAACAATAATATTAAGCTGTCCAATACATCAGCATTCCCATAGCTCGTATTGTATTTCTGATTGATTTCTGACAAATGTATGATTGTATTACTACAAATTCATCAGTCACAGAGTTCAGTCTGATTGAACTTTGACCTCCAAAAGTACTATACGCTCTTCAATGTCCCTCAAGTCTTAAAGAGCAGGTGAAGCTGACCTTCAGTCAGCAAATATCAATAATTTATAACCCTGTTTATATAACTGCGTGGCATATACTACAACAAAAATAGATTTGTATCCACTTATCTTCTGCAAATGGATAATTTGTGTTCTTTGTATTTACTGCATTAATCAGAAGTAGGTCGTCAGGTCCAGTTCAGGCTTTATGATGATCTCTTCATGGAGACCGCTGCTGCTGATGCTGCTTTTTGCTGAAGCGTCAGTAGCTCCAGGTTCAACATGAATTCTTCATCTTTCTGTTTGACCTGCTCAGTGATGTGCAGACCTGGTTTGAAGGGTCGCTTCACTATCACTGATAGATACAGCCCATGTTGTCTCAGTGAAAAGCTGTGGCGGGCTGTCCCAAAGTGCTATAGGTTCAGTGTGTATCATTTATTGATTATGGATTCTCACTATCTATTACTGTATAAATGCAGCATATTGCTCATTCACACACATCTGTTCAATGCTGGCACTCTGTCTCCTGCTGAAAGAAGCCCACATGTAAATTATTGATTGTGACTGTCACCTTGAATAATTGTCATAACTTCAAAAATACATATTACACAGCATAAGATGGTAATGGGGTGTGTGTGTGTGTGTGTGTGTGTGTGTGTGTGTGTGTGTGTGTACACCTTAATGTGTTTGCCAGCAGCATTGCAGACATTCTCCATGTATGGTTATTAGCTGGGACACGGGAGGTCTAAAACTACATTTCCCTCATGGAGAATGAATTGTGTTGTAGCAGAGCCACTTAGTCACTACTGTTCACACTGTACAAGGCTGTGATGACAGAGGACAGGTTGTAGTGTATGGATGGAAATGGAAAATGTTCTTGTCTACACAGAAAATGGATAAAACCTCAGGTAGTAGGACTCAACAAAGACCGGAACAGAAACCCAGTGTTTTCATCACACCAGAAATATTTCACCTTCACAGTCATCACCGTACATACACTATAAAATACTGCAAAGGCTGTTTTTTATTTAAAGACATTGAGAACTCCAGGGATTACCGCTTTATTTATCATTGCTCCTATAGACATTTCACATTTAATACCTGTTCTGAGGTTGACTTTATCCTGTATCTCTTCAATGGAGAATAATATCTTTTGTTATTTATTCTACAATATTTTCTGTACTCATGTCTCACTTGTAAATTAGATCTTGATTTCAACATCCATTTTTATCCAGAGTTGTATGAAATATGAACCATTTGTGTGAAACTTGCTCTGTGAGGTTTGAGTCAGGACTTAGGAGTTAGAATTTTTGAGCTCACATTTCATTGACATATTCCAACAAGATAGAAAGATATGTTGATTATTTAATGGATTCTCACTAATGAAGGATGCACTCATGTTTGTTGCTCTTTGTTCCTCATTATGGATCATATCAGACTCCCTAAAAACTCAATTATATGCCTCACATGGATCTCAGTGTTCTCAGTTTATTGGCATAATATATATTTTATTGTTTTCAATATAACTGTTGCTTTAATTTTAAATGCACCAGAAGAGAGGAACCTGCCAGCTGATGTAAGAGCTGCTGCAGGTTCAGTCCTGTGTTTTTTTTTACTCCATTAAGTGATTGTCTTTGATTGCAGAAGTCTGCGTCTCAGTCGGAGCAAGTTGGAATAATTTTGTCATTGTGAATCAGATACTCGACGGATACAAAGAGCAGGTGTTTGAGCCCGTGTGAAGCTTCTGATCCCGGCATGGTTTTACTGATCCCACCTAACTGTCCAGGGTTTTAACAGAATCGTGGAAATCATGTTTCCTGCCATGCCCCCTTAAGGCACAAAAATGCTGTGTATACTACTTTGAAAGAACACATTGCTCTCACAGGCAGGGGGAAAGAAGAAAATTCCTCCGTGCCCACAGCAGGATCATGGTGTGATCTGCAGTGAATATCTCCACTCAGCCCCGCTCTGGTTCAGACACGTCTCTGAATCTGCTGTGTAACACTGATATGATTCTAGATGAGATAAAAATAAATTAATTCCCACAAAGGATCAATAAATACACTCTCTATTCTTAAGTTATGTCTGAGTGCAGGCAGGAGTTGCTCAAGTGTGACAGGGAATGTAGATAAGTAAATACAGCTTTGAAAACGAGTTGTTTTCGTTGTCAGTCTGTCCACCTCTGTGGTTCCACATCAACAAGTCCAGACCTTTTTAAAAACACTTTTTTTTTTACAGCATCTGTGAGAAATGACCGTCAGCTTCTTTGTATCGTAGCTTCTGGAGAATTTGAGCTCAGTAAGCCTGCTCTTTCCTGGATATCATTTATCCTCTGTGTTTGACATGGCAGCCATGATGACGAGACAAGTACCCCATCACTCACCGTTTAGTGCGATGAAGACACAGAGGACGTGTGTGTGCGTCGGTGCCTGTGTGTGTGTGTATGCGTGTGTGTTGGGGCAACCTGAATCAGGGTAAGGTCAATGAGAGTTTGAAGCTGTCCTTTCCATCTCTTCCTTATTCTTTCCTTCCAATTCCTTTTTCTGCCCACATCCTAATCCACCTATCTGTGTGTGTGTGTGTGTGTGTGTGTGTGTGTGTGTGTGTGTGTGTGTGTGTTACCATGGCACCCACAAACCTACCCATTTCCCCTGAAACACAGGGGAAATAGGTAGCCACACAAACTACACACACACACACACACACACACACACACACACACACACACACACACACACACACACACACACACACACTACAATCACCTTTTAATTCCCTTTGATGTATTACTCTGGCAGGAACCAATTTTAGCACCGAGAATTGGGCCTTAAATCACCAAATCACCTCCTTTCACCCGTCCGACCATCTATCAACCCACTGCAGC
The DNA here is from genome assembly GCF_045865225.1 of Trachurus japonicus. Taxonomy (NCBI): domain Eukaryota; kingdom Metazoa; phylum Chordata; class Actinopteri; order Carangiformes; family Carangidae; genus Trachurus; species Trachurus japonicus. Next base: position 17,574,916 of record NC_140911.1, read on the forward strand.
TAAACAAAACAAAGAAACAAACACATCGATACATCAGGAATGTAAATAAATTAGTATACGCTGTGATGGCTTGAATAAATATTGTATCGACAGGGATTGAAGGATTTGTTTTAGCGCTGATGGATGACAGCTGTGTTGCTGCCAAAACATGGAGTGTTTTTTTTTTGTTTTTTTTTTGCTGCCAGCTGGCTTTAAAGTGTGTGTTTGTGTGTGTGGTTCTGATAATGCTTGCATGTCTATATACATCTTTTAAGGAGCTTACTGTATTTCTGTGTGTGTGTGCGCGCGACTGGTTTTAGACTTTCTCACAGTACAACAGGGTTCTTAGACGTCCTTGAAAAGCCTTCCAGACCTCAAGAAAACTGCCAACGAGACTGAAATGTTTTAATATCAAGGTTTTTCATGTGCAACAGTGCGGCCATGTTGATCTTGTTTGAGCTGTTTGAAGCTCATGTTACATGTGGCCAAATAAGGCTAAAATCCAAACATTCAGGCTTGTTCCTTGCTCTTCTAAAAACATCAACTTTTTATGCACGTAAGCATGAAGTCCACAAGCAACCGCATTTCTGAGAAATTATCTTCATATAATATTAATTTGTTTTGGCAGCCACATTTTGAGGCAAAAGGTAAAAGCAGTCTAGTTTATGTTCTCAGGCAACTTTCTTTTTTTTTTAATACCACAGTTGTGTGGCAATGAAAGGGGCTTATGGTGGGTATACTAGGTTCAGGGTTTGGACACCAGAGATTAAGGTGTACATCTAGATTCATACAAATAGTTGAGTGTATACAGGTAAATGAAGAGAACATACTATTTGTTTTGTCTTTAATTATTAAACATTTCTACATCGTGAGGCTTGATATTATAAATTCAGCCTTGCAGCCTTGACATGATGCATACTTTCAACACATTCAGAGAAGTCAGAGAAGGGGTTACTGAGTTCTGCGAGCGCCCAGTCCACAAGTCAAAAGGCTGAACATATGAATTCAGCCAAAGTCTGTCTCTGTCTTGTACTGTATGTATTTTCTCAGAATGCCACTGTTATTACCCTTCATCAGTTATCATCTTATCTATATTTGCAGATCTTGGATATTTGTTTATTCATCACAAGACATATTGGACATTCCAAACTGGGGTGTCACAAGCTCCATATTAGGCCCTGTTTATTTTTTTCCCTGTGGGCCTGTTGTCAGAAAGTTTGATACAGCATCTACCTTCATTATGCAAAAACATGCAGCTCTGTGTCCTGAAATCTGGCTGTACATGCAGTGGTGACTCACTACAAAATTGCACTGACAAGGGGTCACATTTCTGAACTGCTCATCCATCTATTTCACCTTTAGACCCCTCAGACCTACTGACCAGTCACTGCTCTTCACTCCACTCACCCAGTAAAATATAAAGATTCAGTTCTTGACCCCAAAGTGTGTAGAAAGGTTATTAACAATAAGATGCCCTCCCTCCCCTGATATCTTCTTATCCTGATATTCATCAGATATTCTTTGCTTTTAATTATGCATGTAAAATCTCATGGTTTTATTCAATCATTTGGACATCTTTGGACACACCAGCTGCAAATGAACCAGTAACTGGGACAATATTCTCAGACACTATTGGCTCTGTGAAACACAGCTAAAAAAAAAAGTTAACCTACCCGTCAAACTGAAACCTTCAGATCTGTCTTTATGCCTTTTAACACGCGTAAGCCACTTCACTGCTTCAATGATGTACCACAGCTCTTCATCCTTGATCAGAGCACTTCTTTTTCAGTCTTTGTTCTTCTGACCTTCTCCTCTTTTGCTGTTTCTCAGCTATCTCTCCATCTTGACAATGCGATTATATTCTTTGCGTGCACTCACCTAAACGTCACAACAGGCCTCCTGTCTGCGGAATCATGTGTTGACCTTTTTGACTCAACGTCAGTGAGGATTTGCTCAAAAACCAGCACCCATGTGAATATTGTGAAGATTTTGTTGTAAACATCCTGATCCGAATTTTTGTGTCAGGATGCAAACTGCTCTTGCATCTATCACATCTTTGGAGGAGCTTACGTATGAATTAAATTTTTTTTAATATTTTAATTTGCCTGATTTATGTTTAAATCAGGCAAAAGTAAATGTATGAATTGCAACTTTTAGAAAGATTTCTACCATTTTTTAAAGAAATATGGGAAAAAAAGATCGTCAGATAGTTGCTGAACTTGCACTCAAAAAGGGTGGGTTTGCATGTTAGTGAATACATTGAATAAACCTACCAAAAACAGTCGGCTTTGTGTGTGTGTGTGTGTGTGTGTGTGTGTGTGTGTGTGTGCATGACTGCACTTTATTTTGCTTAATCATGCCAGGATTCAAAAGAGCTGGCGCTAATTGAGGGTCTAATGAACATGTCTGAAGGGTTATTGATGTACCCGAAGTCTTGACTCATAGTGTGTGTGTGTGTTCATGTGTGTGCAGTAAGTGATCTTCAGCCCAAGCTTGAAAAGCCCTCGGCTATGACACGTAGCGAAGCCTATGGTTCATGAATTTGTTTATTTATATCAAATACATGTTTTACAAGAACCACTTGAGGTACATCTTCTTTTCAAGTGGGTCCTCAAGCAAAAAAAAAAAAACTAAACAAAATATTTTCTTGAATACATCTTAGTCTTTACCTGCACAGTCAAAAGATAAATGTAGTATAAACAGCTACGTTAGAGATAAACAGCCAGGGAAGTCTTGAAGCCATGAAAGAGATAGATCGGAGTTAGTTTTATTTCTGTTTGATGATGATTTAAGTTTAAAAGCAAGTCTCTAAATATCTATAGAAAGTAATGGCAAAATAAATACAGGGTGTTAAGTTTAGATTCACAGAGATGAAAGCTGTTATAACAGATAGTTAAATGCAACTGAAAGCAAAGCGCAACCAGCAATCACGATGTCTGCTGGAGATGTAGACATATACAGAATAGATACTTTTCTGAGGTATTCTATTATCTCCATCATAAATGGGTAGCTACTAAAGACAGGGAAACAAAGTGTTTATTCCAATTAGGTGACTGATATGATACTTGTATGCAATAAAACAGAGGATCAACCTGAAGGCCCAAATATTTAAGCATATCCTCTCTTTTAAGTTTCAATATCCATGTTAACAGAATAAGGACATTTAGTGAGTTTTTTGACAGGACCTGGCTGTGGAAACCATGGCAACTGTAGTTTGTCACAGTGGGCACAGGAAGGAGACCCCAAGAGCAGAACGCTTGAGTGGTTTTAATGAGAGAGATGGTGACAGTAAAGGTTTACAGGCACAGTGACAGGTCACGACATCACAAGAAAAAGGCCCACTACATGCACAACATGAATGACATGCAGTGAACTGGCAGAGATGGATCCTGATGTGGAAGTGGGGAAACAGGTGTGTGAGTGAATGTCACGTGACTGGAAGGTGTGAGGTGTGCGTGTGTGGGGAGGGTGTCTGAGTAAGCGTTATCAGGGCCAAGGCAGGAACTCTGACGTCAGTTGATTTTGTATCACATGCTACTGAGTGCATATTCACTGGGTCAATTGTATATTAATATGAAAATACAAGATAAATATCAAATGCTCTATTTACTCTTGTTTGGGTAAAAACTACAGTGGCCATCTGTTTAATTAAATTATTGAGCCTTAAAAAGAGAGAAAATAATAAAATAAACTAACTGCCAGCAGGAAATATTGTACTTTCCACTCCACTACATTTATTTGGCAGCTTGTTAAGTCTCATCAGGTTCAAATTCTTTACCATCACATGTTCTGTCACTTAGAAGTGCAGCTAATGCTTTCCAGAATATATTTGGCACCTAATAACTGATCACCCAAATGTGTGGAAGGACTTCAGACTTTCCCTGCAAGACTATATAGTGTTGTACACTGATGTGAAGTTCCTCACACTGGTGCAGTGGCTGGTTAGGCAGGATCAGATCATTCTAGTTCATGTGTGCTTGTTTGGTTTCCTCTGGGTGATCCGCTACATCCAGGGACATGCAGGTAAATATGACGCTAACTTGACCAGTTGTTTGCCCTTATGGCCCTGTCTACACCTGTTTTAAAATGTGTCTCCAGTGACCTTTAGTAATTGAATCTTGCTTCCTGCTTTAAATGCAGATAAACAGGTATTTGTTGTTTTGTTTGGCCAATCAAACTGACTACTGACTATGACTTTGACTATTACAGAGGACATCAGTAGCTCGTCCTTCAATCTGGCCAGGAGACATTGATGTTCAGTCTGCTAATGTGGTCACATGTGCTCCAGACCTCCTCTGACTGTCTCAGATGCGTCCTCAACGGGTGCATTCACACCTGAAATTAGTGCTGACCACATGTGATGGGATCACCAGAGACAGATGTTAATGCAGGTCTGAACAGGGCCTTGTTGTCAGCCCTGTGATGCGCTGGCAACCTGTCAACTAACCTGCCATTGCCCAGTGTCAGCTTGGATTGGCTCCAGTAAGGTTGGTATCACAGCGTGGACTTAACCATACGCACTAGGTTTGATGAGACTGATGCCAACACGCCGGCAGGAGAATGGTGACAGGTACCAGGCCTGGAGTCAAGAGTAGAGTTACAGCAGCAGTACCAGTTAAAGCACAAAGATGAGTTTTGAGTTCAGATTTAAAGCCTTAGCGGGGTCCGACGGATGGTAGGATCAAATGTAACACCAAGGTTCTTTGCTGTCACACTTTGACAAATCACACAGATGCCGCTGTGTCACTGTAACTTGATCAAACTGGTGTCTATGGCCGAACAATGACCAGCATCCAAGTTTGATTAGATTTTAGGAGCGGGAGGTTTGGTGATATTCAGAGAATCTGATCATTTGAGAACAAGTCCTCAGCTTTTACAAGCAGATTAAATGTCACTGAGGATCATCAGCGTAACAGTGGAAGTGAACCCCATGACTTTGTGTCATTTGACTAAGAGGTGAAATATAAAGAGAGGAAACCAGAGGAGGAACGAAGCCCTCATGGGGAACTCCTCAGTTCATATTAGGAGACACTGATGAAGTATAGAGATGTGCTTCTTTAAGATAATTAAGACATGTACCAGACCAGAGACTCCAATTAGTCAAAGACTATAAAAAGGTGTTCTGTTTCTTAAAGCTGCTGAGATCCAGTAAGAGTAGAACAGAGGTGGGAGTTAAATTTATAATAAACACAAGATCATTGTGAGTGTGAGTGTGAGTGCAGTTTGACAAGAAGTGGTAGCTAAATGAAGAGTTAAGATCTCAGTCCTGACTTGGGTCTGGAGTCCAACTTGAAGCTGATTTAACCTTAACTTGGATTTAACTAACTAAATGAATAAGCATCTACACAACATCATGAGCACTTCATAAAGAAGTAAATAATAATTACCTCCCAATTGAAATAAATATGAAATAATGTTATTATATCAAAACAATGGATGTTAATTGATTAAAGAGTTAACCCTAACCTTTCCTGTAAACAATTAGTTAATTATATATATAAATGCAATTACATACTGATACTATTCAACTTTTTAAGTATATTGCATTACACTTGCGGTACAAATGGCAAGCAATTACATATTATATAATATATAAAATATGAACATAATATAGAAAAAAATATTTTATACTCTCCTTTTTTATATTCTGAAGACATTACTTACAACAGCAGTCATAATACATATATACATACATAATTACTTAAACACGCAACTGACAAAGCAATTATTCACATGCGCATACACGCACATGCACACAAAAACTGACAGAAGTATTGAGAGATGACAAATGGAAGATAGTAACTGTCAGTCAATGAGAGACAATCTGCACCTTGTACAGTTAAGAAATGTAGGACAACGGCATCATGATTTATTTTCCTCTTTAAAAAAAAGATGTATTTGTGAATGTGCTAAGTGCTGTCATTCCCCTTTATATTTCCTTCCCCTGCGTGTTGTCTATAGATTAATTAAGAGTGACTAAGCTTTCATCTTTAAGGCCTGTAATTACATTAGGGAGCAATGTAAGCACAGGGGGAAGGTGTCGCTGTCATATACATCCACTTCTTCAAACACACCTCAGGGAGTTGATATGTATCACTGTGTATGTTTGGAGCCCATTCGGTCCTGCAGGTGACCCAGACACAGTCGCCATATGCTGCAACAGGAGAGTGAATAGGATCCTGGATCATCCCCTGAGCTCACAGAAGCTCCTCTGCATGCAGAGCAAATTAACTTCATCCCTACATAGCTAATCCGGCATGGAATTAGGATTTTAGCCCTCTCATCTCCACAGAGATGATAAAGGGGCATCCCTGTGGTGCTGCTATTGGCTGACACTGGGCAGCACTGCATGCGTGTTCTGTTGTAGAAATCGCTTTCAATTCTCTGCCCACAAGGGGCACAGGGCCTGAAGATGGTGACGTCAGCCGGTCAGTGGGTCACTTAACACTAAGATAACACACTTTGTTCAGGTTGTTAAATCATTTACTTTATTAAATTCAAGTCATATTCTCACTCACATGATGTTAGCATTGTGTTTATATACAGGTTGCTGCAACAGTACAATTGGTAAAAAAGGAATCAACTCGGAAGAGCATGGTTTGGACTAAAATAACTACATCCTCATAATGAGATCTTTGTTGTCAGGGACAACTCGTCGTAGATGTGCCTCTATGACCAGGACTAAATGCCAACTTTGTACACAGACACTCAGTGATCTAGTGAACATACAAAGAACATTAAAAGAACATTTACTCTCCACAGAGGATGAATATTATCGACCATATGACCTTTGCTCCAGTCGCCTGCAGGGAAAATGTCACATTATAATCTCCAATGCTGCGAGGCACCAGAGCGGTGCAACTGTTGATATGAACATTTACTGTGTTGGCCAGATACAGTGGATAATGGGAAAAGCATAATCACAGTGTAAGAACGGTGCAGGTAGCGAAGTCATTGTCAGCAAACTGAGGGAATTAATGAATAATAAGTTTTATTGCTCTTTAATTCAACCTAGATTTCTCTTTTATCTTGTGTGCATGCAGTGTCCGCCTGCTTTAAATCAGAGCAGATAAACCAATATGACCACTCCACTCCAGCGAATTTGATTTGATTGCGTCAGCAGATGGAGTGGATTGGTTTTGCTCAGGGCTCAGAGTTTCTCATGATCAAAGTCCATCTAAAGCTCTTTCTCTGGTGTCTGTCTTTGATTGATCCTGCCTGCCACAATGGGATCAGTTAAATTGAAACATCATAAAAACATCACACATGCTGCTGCTGGTGAAGCGGATACACTGCTGAGCCATTTTCATTTGGTGAGGATCGCAGCTCATGGTTGATCCGAGTCAGATGCGTTTCAAGTCAGCGCAGAGCATCTTCGCGAGCAGTCCGAGCACAAGCGAGACCAAAGAGAAAAGGATTCATCTTTTGATTTTTCTGAGTAAGGTGGAGAGGAGAGGGTGCAATCACTCCCCAAGACGTCTTCCATATTCTCCTTGGACTAACAAGGAGATTCAGTCAGTGCCAAACAACGTGGAGTAAGAATGGGACAATTGCTGTGTCGTTGGACTTCAGAGGATGGACTGAAGGAGCTAATGATGAGTGCTCTCCTCAAGATCTGACGCAAACAGATGACATCTGGGTTGTGATCAAGTTCAGGAAACCTAGAAACACTTCTAATGATGTGGAGCCGCCTGCTGAGCCAGATGCTGTGAAGGAGGCCTGTGTTGATGGTGACTTCATCAAAAATGTTGACCGGTTCCAAAATTCTAATCCATGGTAACAAAGATCGTTGTTCAATCTGCGATGGCCCTTGTCCGATGTCAGTGCTGTTGGTTTGTAGTTGAATTCAATTCAATTCAATTCAAGTCAATTCAATTCAATTCAATATCTTTATTGTCCACAATGTGGAAATTTGTCTTTGGCTTCACCACTTTACAAGCCGATGATGGAAAAGTCTTTGCCACACCGGCGTTTAGTCATTAAATCTGTAAATCTGTCGCTTTATTTGAAATAGAACCAAAGAGTCCAAAACATAGCTTACAAGCTGTTGTAGTTTAGTCGTTGTCTTGCAGCATGCTTTGACTAGCCAATGCTAGCTGCCTAGCATTTTGTCCATTACACTCACCAGCTACACTACTAAAAAGCAAAGCAACATTTAGCAGACCAAAATTCTAATCCACAGGCTTCAATCGTTTTTACTGATCATGTTTTTCATTAGTTGCAGATGGTGTTGTTGCATAAGTCTCACACACATTTTAAAAGTGCCACACGACTGACTGACAGCAAGAAGAAGCGCATAAAGCTTCTTTCAGCCACAGACACCAGAGTGGTAACCACAGTTGATCATTGATGTCCACCTACCAGTCACATGTTTATAATGAAAATCAGATGTTATATCCTTACTGTACCAACCAGCCTTCAATTATTCCTAAAAACAATCTTAGGAACCACTATAACAATATACAAACATGACCTTGTACAGACTAGGCTCAGACTAAACATCTGAATAGGGACGCTGCCTCTATAGCCAAGTTTTCTTCGATAGCTACTGTCATTGCATCGGTATTGATGTTTCAGCTCATTGCAGAGATGAAGCCCATGGACAGTAGAGCCCTACTTCCCTCAGTAATGAGTCATTTGCAGTGTGGTTGAGCCTTCATGTGCTGAATCTTTATGACCAGCTCAGCCTCATCCATTTCGGTGGTTTCTCCGCTCACATACTACCGCACATAAATTATTTCCACATTATGCAAGAAGCGATTCACGTGGTTAACAGCAGTTGTTCAATACAGTCACCACACGTAATGGTTCAACAGAAATAAGATGTTCAGAACAGGCCTAAATATTTAATAAATATGCACTTTTTTATTGTTATGCAAGTCTCTTTTTACATGGATAAGGTATTGATTTGATATTTTTTGTACTTATTCACACAATTTTGAAAAGTGAATGTTCAGGTGAGACCAGATACCCAATGAGGGCCTGATAAAAATATTAAACCTCAACATAAGTAAAAATGACTAAATTAAATCATACCAAATGAAAAAAGAAAAAACACAATCATAAATGTACTTTCTATTCTATTTATATTCTATGTTTCTATGATAAAACATGATCATGTATCAAACAAATGATCAAATATCTGTTCATTCAGACATTCTACTCCATCACAATTTTCGTATTTGCCGCCTTGCGTTACAATGAAACTTAAACTGAAATATAACATCTACAGACGTTTTCAGTTGCCCAACTATGACACTTAAAATTTAACTCGGGTTCCTCCATCTGTCTTGATCATGCTTCTACACCTTGACTGGAGTCCACCTGTGAGGACTTCAGCTAATTGGACAGGATGTGGAAAGACACACACCTGTCTGTATCAGGTCAGAGCAGAAACCATGAGGAGGAATGAGCTGCTGCAGAGCTCAGAGACAGGGTTGTGTCAAGACTCACATCAGAGGAAGGAGGGTACGAAAACGTTTCTGCTCTTTTTTTTCCAGCAGGATAATGAGCAAAAATGTGAAAAGGACAGGATTCATATGATGGCAGAGCAGCAGTCTCTAGACTTAAACCCCATGGAGTTGGGGTGGGTTAGACAAGATGAGCTGGACAGAGAAAAAATGACTGTAGAAATATTTCAAAATATTAAAATGACAGAGTGCAGATTTAAACTTGGTTTCAAGTCATAAACTTCAAATATCCTCATTCGCTAGTTGTCTCGTCGCCTCTCCTGGACTTGAAGGAGGGCGCAGTGAAACTCTGACGACATACTTAACATTAAACACTGAACACTGCCATGACAGGATAGCTGACTCGTCAGTCTTTTGTCTTTTGGAGCGTTGACACTGCAGCCAGTTGGATGCAACACACAAGCCAACAGGTGCAGGTGATTCGATACACACCACAGGATTCAGCACTGATGTTAAAAATACATACTGTACCCTGATGAAGCTGATGCTCCATACTGTAATTGTCCTTGGGCAATATGTATAACTATCATGTGTGAATGTGTGTGTATATGTGTGAAAGAGTGAGAGGGCACAATGTGTATAGAAAATACACTGTATGAATGGAAGTGAGTTGTAAATGGAGCTTGTAGTGTAAAGCCATATCAGTGGATGGTCAAACTAGAAAAGTTTTATAAGAGGAAACTATTCATTGCAGACTGTACAAAACTGCATTTAAAATAAATCAATAATAAGAAATATATGACAAGTTAGACAATAGATCAGTCAATAAATGAATGAAATGCATAAAAACCCCTCCTCAGATCTACAGGGTACCGTAGTGCCATATTTTGTGTCCTAGTAATCGGGTAACCTTAGATTGCAAACAAGCTAGCTTTCCTAAATCCTGCCTTTCCGAAAATAGACTTCCATTGATCGTAATAGCGGGGTTTTCTATTTTTTTCTAAAGACCCCGCTGTTCGGTCGGAACAGCGGTGTTTCTGGGGGACGTTCGGAACAGCGGTGTGTCGGAATGGAGGTGTTTCAGAATGGAGGGCCGTCCCCGTCTCTAGGCTGATGTTGAGAACTCGGCAATCAACCCCCAGGCAAACACTTTAGCTGACGACAGGAACAAGTGACAAGTGGTTCCTCATCCACTGATATTCATGCCAAACTTACTGCCACATCTCATCTGGTAACTCTTTTTTTGTGGAATGTCAACCTATTATTAAGGCAGCGTGTTGAGTCTGTACTACAGGTCAGGAGGGATCTGCTTCTGCTGCTTGGGATCTTTTCTAAAATCAGTCCCTGAGTGTTCATTGAGGTGTAACACTGAGTTGCTGGAGTGTCACTTCAAAGTTAGTGCTAGCTCGAACTAGCTCCATTCACTTTAGGGAGCGTTACAACTGAGATGTCATTGTAAATTGTCCATTGGTTGTCTGAGCATGAGGGAGCTGCACTTGGGGCCTTTGTTGTGGAGTAAAGTTTGCTAGCCCTCAGGGGGCTGCTAACAGCCAGGGGCTCCGAGCAGTTGGCTTTCTTGCCTACTCATGAGCTGTGCCTCTGTGAGTGACTCCAGCTGGGCTCGAGTGTGTGCTCGACACTGTTTAGAAAACATTTTTGTGTTTCACTTGCTTCGAGGAGAGGAATTATCACTGATTCGTTAAATGTGGTGAAGTCAGGTGAAGCCCAGTTTGAATTTCACGCTGCTCTCCTGTGATTTAGATTCATAAGTCAGCATGGGTTTTTAAAAATCCTTTCTGCTACAGCTGTAGCTGAATCCTGATTAAACTGCAGACACCTGAAACTATCTCATCAACCAAAGCCTGCATACATTATATATCAAGTGGCAGATTTACTCCAAAGACTCCAAAGCAACAATTTCATAGTAAAAAAAAAAAACCCAAAACAAAAACAAACAGGGACAAGCACGGACAGAAAAAACTACAACTACTCAGTTAATCTCTTAGCAAAGCTCAGGGCGGGTTACTGTTGTTTCTGCAGCGCACACTGGCCGGCTTCATTGTCTGCTTAATATGCCTGACGCAGCTTCCACATGACAGCATGGAGTGTATACCCTGAGACTCCCGGCTTAGCACTGACATGGACAAACACTGCCTGAGGACACACAGTAGAGGCAGAGTGTGTTAGAGCTGGAAGTCAGAGACAAACCGAGGTAACGTGTGTTTACATAGAGAATGGACCTGGTGGATCAGGATGCCAGGAAGAGGAGGACAGAGGGAAAATGACAGATGGGAGAGAGAAGAGCTTGATGACTATAGGGATGAAAATGAAACTCATAGGAGAAGAATATGGAGGACATGACGGTTGTGAAAGGATGCACTGTATAAAGAAAAAGAAAAAAAGAAAAGGTTTCTATGATTATTATGGTTTATTACAACTTGGGAGTATTTGTAGTTTTGATCATCAGTCCTTCTCTTGACTTTATTCGTTAGATGGGAAGCACGGCCAGAGAGAGGTGGGGTGAGGTGGGGTGGATGGCATCAAAAGCCCAGCCAGGGAATCAAACTGTGGAATAAAGCGACATAACACTAACAATACAGAGGAAACAGCAGAACATCACACAGGCCGGACAATATCACATAGATTTGTATGGATGGGCTAAACAATAATCCCACCAGTAAAACAGATGTGTGAGACTGGTTGATGCTGTAAGATGGAAATTTTTGGCAGTGTACATGTTGACAGATGGATTGATTGAAAGAGAGAGAGAGAGGAAGAGACCATGTAAGTGTTCACGCCTGCCCATGCATGTGAGAGAGAGGAAGGAGAGCCTGGATATCTAGGCTATTTACTTGTGTGTGTGTGTCAGTTGGTGGGCTATCAGCTGCTGCTGTGTTATCAGCCTTATCCCCATGCTTGCCCGTGATGGATGCTGCTGCTTGGCGCCTCTTTGCTGCAGCATGTGTTTAGCTGTGTGTAATTGAAAATGAGGCATGTGTGGGGAAACGGAGGGGTGTGGGGCAGTGGGGTGAGGTGGGTGGGATTTTCTGTCTTATTATCAGCTTACTGGTCAATGGAATACTGCCTGGCGATTGATCAGCGTGCAGGTAAAATAAAAATAAAAATGAAGCATCCAGGCAAAGGAGACATTGATCGTTGCAGAACAGCAGCTGAGAAAAATGGGCAGAAGAAAGCGTGAGAGAAAAGATACAATCTCTGTCTCGTGCTCTCTGAAGATACGCGTAGAGCGGCTTCCTCTGAAGATCCAACAGAATTGCTGAGGATATACAGTAATTGATTCAGTTTGGCTCCACAGCTTGGCTCTAAGTGGAAGGACATCCTTTGCCTTTGAAATACAGAAAGAGGTTAAATCTGAATCTCTCAAGTTCTCGCTTAACCCTGGACTTAGTAGGCCTGGAGTGTGTGTGCCTCTATTGTAATGGCAGCATGGTGCCACCATGGTGCAGAAGCAGCCAAAGGACACTGAAAACATCTGAGCCTCATTTTAACTTTAGATATGCAAACATAGACACTTGAGTTATGACCCGTCCTTCAGTCTGGTAAAGTAGATACTACTGCCAGTGTGACAAAGTCATACCTTTTAGCCTTTGTTCAGACAGCCCTGCATTGGTAATTTTTCCACCTTACTTTCATTAGCAAGTATATCATATTTTAATATTATCATATTTATGCCAATTATTGTTGTCTGGATACCAATATTTTGGCATTGGTACCAGTACCGGTACCAATATGTATTTTGATACTTTTCTAAATAAATGTCAGTATCTGTATGCTGTGCACCTCACATCGCTAAGAATCACAAATGAATGAACTGCAGTTTTGTTGCAACAAAGAAACAAATTTTAATTTTGAATGTACATCGAAGAATCAGATAGCTACTAGCAGGGTTTCTACTAAGACATACAAATGACGGACTTTAAATGGGACTGTGTTTGCATGTGATACAAATTGATTTAAAGTTGTGACTATTAGGCCTGGACGATAGCGATAAGAAAACAGCTCAATAAAACGCTGGTTAGTTTAGTGCATGCACTAAAAGCACAACATGCTTATTGAAACAGCCCCATATCCCCAGACTAGAGCCCTGTGAGCCTGCGTGGCCCGCCCGTCATGTGAATTTGGGTTAACAAAAAACACGACTGGCCGCCATTGGGCCACCCTGCCACTAGGCTTAACAGGTTTCTGGGGGAAACCCTGGAGTTGATCCCAAACCATCTCCTGTGCTGGTCTTCACCATATGATGATGCTATGGCTTATAAAGTTACTGTAGGATGAATCTCTGACAGCACCATACAGACCTACTTTCTTCAGCACTGGTGACAATCAGAGGTTTTAATCACAGACTGAAGGAGTCATTATCTTTCAGTTAAAGCAGATATCAGTGGCACGGCCGTTTCGGCTAATGCTGTGTTCAAGGCAGGCTTTTGAAACCGTAAGTTACAGCTTCAAGTCACAACTACGACTTGGTAGCGTTCCAGGTAACCCGTAGCTCGTGTTTTTACCGTCCTGTTGTCTGTGAAAGTTCCCTATAACGTCCACTCGTAACTTCCGACCCGTGAACTCGTACCAGATCGAACTGGTATGACTTCACAGGAAGGAAAAACACAAAGTACGAGTTTCCTTGAACGCACCATGAGTTAGCAGCCCTCGCCCTTGTCAGGCATCAATTGGTCCTCGTGCTACGTCACCACATTCACGCGCATCCCTTGGCTGCACACACAGCCCTTCATGCCGTTCTCTCCCCTCATTGGATAACACTTGTATCCCACAAGGAAAATTTTCTCCTCGGGTTACAGCAGAGCAGAGTGACGGAGAGACTCATGTTTAGGCTGAAATACTTCATGTAAGTGATTGCTGACGGAAAATAGGACTATTTAGGACTTATATTAACAAAAACATTCCACTGATATCTGCTTTAATATAACCCAATGTTTATTAGTTTCCGTTGTCATTGTTTTTAAGTCAAACATGTTGACTTAGTAATACCAGAGACGTTCTAATATGAGGAGACAGACCACTCTGCCCGTTTTGAATGGGGAAAGCTGCGACGCCAAAGATGGCGCATGTCCCGCCCCTTTTCACCAGCAGCCAATCACCTGCTTTGCCAGAGCTGAACTAGGCCAATCATGTTGTTGCACCAGCGCATGCGCACAAGTAGATTTAAGACAGACAAACCTACCTGGTGGCAACAACAACACTTAGCACCGTGTGTACTGTATGTGGTCAGGTTGAAAATTTACTCTAAGGTTTTCGGAAAAGCCACCGGCGACCGGGAGCGACTCCTCATCCTGGAGGAAAGCTGTTACATTTACCCGCGGAGTTTTAGAGGTTTACTGCCGGCTTGTTAATTTGGTAGCCACATTGGTTGGTCTTAATGAAAAGTGAAGCTTCAGGTCTGTGCTGCTGAACGAAAGAGCTACCTCGCTACGTATACAGAATTCACCACATTCACATCAATAAGTGTTTTACAATGAACCGATCAGTCCACCTTTTCTTTAATTTAACTTTTGAATGTATAGTTTTGTTCGTTTCATTTTTTAACCTAAACATTCAAACTGGGCCCCTTCCCCTGGGGGCGTTAGCCTCCTGTCCATGATAGCAGCAGCAGCAGCAGTCCACTCCAAAAAAAAAAAAAACACACACACAGTCCGGGTGAAGCACTGGAGCCGTGGACCGATAGACACCGTCACCATTAACGAGAGCCTCTCGTTTTATTGTACCGAGTACGAGAGGCTTGTTGTGAGCTGAGAAGCGGCTGTTAGCGGCGGATGCTAACCGAAGCTAGCGGCGGATGCTAACGCTACCGCTAGTCGAAGTTAGCATCGAGCTAGCTCAGCACAACGAACGCCCCTCATACTTGTTACCGGTCGAGGCTTTAGTTGTTAGTGATGGTCGGTAATCAGTCCGTGGCTCCAGTGGTTCACTCGGACTGTATTTATTTATTTTTAACTGACTGCTGCTGCTGCTGAGACGACATGCTAGCACTAATACAGGGTGTCCGCGGGGTTTTAAAAAGTATTAAAAAGTGATAAATCAAAAAAGCAAAATTTAATGGCCTTAAAAAGTGATAAATTTGGTCCAAAGGTATTAATTTTAAAGAATAGGTATTATTTTTTTTCTTTTGGACAATGACTGGTTTTATTTTGATGAAATAGGCGTAATAAAATAAATAAAGCATTACTTGCTTGCGCCGCTACTTCAAAAAAAAAAAGGAATGATATTGACGTCATATCAATTCATTGTATTCATTGGCCGCTAGAAATCTAAAATCGTCTTCGCGCGCATAGTTGTCAGGCGGATAGAAGTGCTAGTGAATCTCTTCGGATTTTAGCGTGTGGCAAAACGTTTCGAATATGGGAAAATGCAAGTTTGCAGAAGACTTTTAAATTGAGATGACAGGCGCCTTGATGTAGCCTATGTGTGTGTCAATGTAGATGCACGTCACGCGCCGCACATCCGATGTGATCAGGGGAGAGAGGCTGGTGATTGAGAAAGGCATGATAAGATATTTTATTTTTGATCAAATGTTCCTGATGACTTATGGATGATGCCCTGTTGTGCAACCGAGTCTCCTGGGTAATGGTAATGATGTAAGTAAGTGTTGGATGATAAAATCTATGTACATGCAGGGTTCGACAATAACGGTTGCCCGATTGCCCGGGGCAAGTAAAAATTACCGGCGGGCAGGTAGAACCTGCACGGACTTGCCCGGTCGGGCAAGCACCGACTCAGATTTTATTATTTTTTATTTTCGGACTTTTTATGCATTTATTTTGAAAGGACAGCTGGAGAGAGACGGGGGGAGAGGGAGAGAGTGAGAGGGGGGGTTGACGCGGAGCAAAGGCACTGTCAGGTGGGATCGAGCTGGGTCGCTGCAGCGGGTGCTCTACCAGGTGAGATGGGGCTGAGGCTGTACGTCGCTCGCGGCTCGCCGTATTTAATCGGCGATTTCACCGAGCATTTCACTGACGGTGAGCGGCCTGACGCTGCTTCATTAACGCCGCCGCTGTTTGAGACTCGGGGCAGACGCACGCAACAGTCACCCGTTACCGTTTAGTTACCATACCGACGAGCTAACGTGCCCTTTTTAGGTTATAATCCTGTTGTCAATAAACACACGTGGAGACGGCGCTTCAACCAGGGGTGTGAAACATGCGGCCCGCGGGCTAAAACCGGCCCAACAGTGGGTCCAATCCGGCCCTCAGCAAGTGTGAAAATTTTAAATTGCACATATTTTTATCAAGAAATTTCAGGTGGTTCATAATATGTTTTGTAAAAGGATAGTTCATTAACTGTAAACATCTTAATAATGTACTAAAACAGAGGAAAAATAAAATTTTTTAAATATATGTATAGGCTATCATGCTATTGTTTTACTGGTTAGGCCTACTTGAGATCAAATTGTGCTGTTTGTTACCCCTGAACTAAATTGAGTTTGAGACCCCTGTGATTGGCTGTTTGCCTGTCACTGTTGTTTCAATGTCCCACATCCTTGAGTTTTACAGGGGCAACTCAATAAACTAGAGTAACATGGAAAAGTCTAGGCTATTTCCAGTAGTTCAAGTCAAATGGCCCCAACCAAGTATTGAGAGCATATAGATGGACATGAACATTTTCATATTAAAATTTATTTTTTAAATTGGTCTTTTCTAATATATATATTTTTTTAGATACTGCATTAATACTGAAGCTAAATTGTCCACTGCAGCATGTGAATGCAATGAAAAGAATAAAATCTGATTGGAGGAGCCAGCTATCTGTTAAAATGTTGTCCAGGTTAATGTTTTTAGCCATTAAAAGGCCCTTCAGTTCAAGATTTCAACTGTGATCGGGCATTAAACAGGTGGCTCACCTGTTCAGATAGGGCATGGAGGGTGTAACTGCTACTGGTCAAATAATGTGAAATAGCAGTTAATTTTACAGGTCTGCAATGATTGCCATTTAAATGCAATTATAGATAATAATAAATACTGCTTTCTGAAGAAAGAAGTGTTGTGTAGTGTTGTGTATAGTCAACAGGAAGGATTTTAGTAAGATGTAAGTCATGAGCGAAAGTATGCACCACACAACCAGAAAAAAAAACCTAGGCAGGGCAAGTAAGAATTTAGATGGGGCAAGTAGATTTGAAAAGTACTTGCCCGACAGGGCAAGTACGAAAAAACCTTAACGTCGGACCCTGACATGTCATAAAATCTTTCTGATTGATACTTGGTGCAACTCGATGTCGTGGTGGTATTAAAAAAAATCTGAAGGTAGTGAAAAAAGGTATTAAATGGTAGTAAATTGACTCAAAGATTTGTGTATATACCCTGTAATACATCCATGCTAGCATTCGATAGCATCCGAGACAGCTAACGTTTGTGGGGATCGTGGGAGGGGGAGCAGACACAGTCACCACACACAGAACTAGGAGCCCATAGGTGATTATTAAGACGGATTTCATGTAAGTCTAGCGTTTATTTTTTAGCAAAAATCTCCAGACTCATGCCGATATGTCTCCAGGTAGAGCAGGGCAGACCGGTGTATGCTCGGGCTGCTGCTAGATCACGGATTTAGCCGTTACAGCCGTACAGTAACGGCGGTGTCGTAAATCCGCGCGCATGTGCAGTTGAGTACTCCCTGTGGAAAAATAGCGATTTAAACGTCATTCTGCGGTAAAGTCTATGTTTTTTTGGTTTTTATTTGTATCTTATTTCACTGGCTAGCACGTCTGTATGTTTTTTCCGTCCTGCTATCACGTTAAAGGGTGGATTTGACCATCCCTCCATTCATTTAGATAGGGGTCTGGTCTCCTTGGGGTTTTCGTGGCGTCGCCAAGATGGCCGCCGAGTGGCATGACTTGCCTAGAAGGACTTTGGTAATACTTAGAAACACAAACCTAACATATTTAAGTTAGTATAACTTTATTCAAAACTTTGAGTACACAATACTTTTAAACTATTTAATTACTTTACTAGCATTCGGGTTTAACTCAGACTAATCCAGCAAGGTTCACTTCAGTTCAGTGTGCTCCTACCTTTTTAGCCTTCTGTGTGAAGCATTAGCAAAACCCTGATGAATCTGATGCTCCATAAGTGTCTATTCTCCTCATCACAAACTTATCAATCCCCCTCCCCCTTCCTAGTTATCTGCTGCAAAGTGAATTACACGAGTGCCTATTGATTTCTGTCCTTATGCCAGGCATGTTTAGAGAGTAAACCTATTGCTTTTCTCCCCAAGCGTTTCCATTGTGAACCTCAGTCTGAGAGGGGGTTGTGGGCTAATTGGCCTCAGTCAAGATCACCTTGGCTGTCTGAGCTCAGCGGCTTCATGTCTACAGGAAGAAAGAAAAGACAGAGACACACGGAGGGAAATCAGAAAAAAATGATGCAGGAAGGGATGGAGGGAATGAAAAGATGTTCTCATTATCTAACTGAAGCTTAAGTGTGTCCATTAAAGTGTAATGCCAAGGCTATGGCCTCAGGAATATGCCATGTGTCTCATCTGCATCTGCTGAATGTTTGTGGTGACTGCTAATGCATTCAAATAGCAGGGGAAAGCAGGGGCAGGGGACAGTAATTACTGTTCTCTATCAGGTAGGTGTGTGTATGTGTGTGTGTGTGTGCGTGCACTGAGTAAGGTTCATGCTTCATTACTGATGGGTGTTAAGGTAATAAGGCCCCTGACTGTCCTTTGAGGCAACTCATCACTTCTCCTGGCAGTGAAATTAGCCCCACGTTGTTCTAAGGTTGCTCCTTTTCCTTTTGTCGTCGACTGGTATAGACGATTAAAGCCTCACCTAGATGGCTGTAAGTGGAGACAAGCAACCCTTCATGATCCCATAACAGTCCCTGTTTAATCAAATTTCAACCGACACTTGATCCTTTGTTCAGTTTTGAACTTGGAAAACACCAGTGATAATATTGGACCACGTCCATGCAGAAAATATACTTTAATTACAAAAAAAGGCAACATCAGTTGAGGCAAATACTTGGCATATACTGTATATACTCCATTTGTACTGGTATCTACAGTATACAGTAGTGAAATTTAAGAAGAGCCCTATTTTTCCAGTGTTTATTGAAATTCACAGTTCAAATCCAGTGACATAAGTGGTACAAAGGTCATAAATAGGCCAAGAGGGAAAAAGTACTGAGTATACTGGGCCAGAGGAAACGGAGCATACGGCCCAATAATTCCTACAGATGCCCAAAGTTCTGTTCATGTGATGACTTAAAAATGGCGGTGGTGTTCAACAAAATAAGTCTGGCTCACACTAGGGCCACATGCTTGTTTTCTTCTGGCCTAGTGTATGCCTGTGTCCACAGTCCAAATCTGGCCCGTAGACAGCATTGTTAGATAAAATCTAGACCAACTTTGGCACACATATACACACACACATAAAAAATCATCTGCACCGCAGGATAACAGCAGGAATTTCTGCTGTTGTGGAAATATATGGGCCAGAAGTTTCATTTTGCTCTCTGGGGTAAAACTTGTGCCGATAAGAACATATCACCTAAACAATATAACAGGGCCCCATGAAGGCTTAAAGTGTTCTGTTCTCCATCCTCGGAGGACTTCACCTGGGTCACAAAAGTAATGGAGAGAATTGTTTTATATTCGTCTTAACAGTCAACTTAGCCTTCGTACAATGAGCCATCTCCAAATGACTTTGCTATCACGGGGGAGGTGGAATGACTGTAATTATTACCTGAGAGCCTCCATGAATTCTATCACATCTGGAACAGCTGTGTCACTGGAATTCCCCAACCATCAGCCCCAATTACCTAATGGGCTTTAGAGAATAGTGAGGTGCTCTGGTCATTTTACGCCTAATGTATGAATGGGAAATTGCTGCCAGTCTAAACCGAAATAATTGAATTGACTGCTTTAATGGCTTGGAATCTAGTTTCATTTGAAATCTATCAACGGTGTGACATGTTGCATCACTCAAACTTCCAACTGAAATTCACACCATTTTCCTCTGGCTTATTCCAACAAGTATTCCCAAGTCATATCTATATTAGGTCCCCAAGATAATCTGCTATGGCTGCTGAAAATCATGGGCATGCTTGTTGTGTTTGTGTCATGAGTTTAGTTTCAGGTTGCACCAGAACAAGCATTCCCTGGTGAAGATTTAGCAGTTGTACAGTATAATGGCCTTCATGCTAGTTAGTTGATCACCCAGTACACCACCTCCAACTTAACTGATGCTAATTGGCCATTAATTTTATCACCACCTTGCATGAGTGCAACAATGTTATCATTTAGTGCTATCGCACAATTTCTACCTGATGCTCTGACCTGTGTGCACACAGCATCAAACAACCTTGAAAGTAATTGCATCCATTACAGAATCTTTTCTATCATCACAATTGGCATATGTTGTTCATTAACATTTTTAAGTGTGTGTGTATATATGTATATGTAGTGTATGTATGTAGTGTGATAATAAAGCAGTTATCAAAGCCTCTGTCCACATAGAAATGCACAGTATGTATCCAGAAACAAAGCCTTTAAACCAGTTGTCAGGACATATGTGACTTTGTAAAGTCTCAAAAATCTGCAATAGATAGTGAGGCCTGAGAGAGGAGATGTAAAACCACACTGAGATGGTTTTTGGCCAGTGTAAATCCCAAATATAAATTGTTATGGCTTCAAATAAAAGAACAGGCAAAGTGTAGAATATGGGTCCTTTACCAAAATCCCTCTCTTTCCCTAATCTT
This sequence comes from Trachurus japonicus, assembly GCF_045865225.1. Taxonomy (NCBI): domain Eukaryota; kingdom Metazoa; phylum Chordata; class Actinopteri; order Carangiformes; family Carangidae; genus Trachurus; species Trachurus japonicus. The sequence goes on from NC_140911.1 coordinate 17,596,034, forward strand.
CACCAAAGTTCTTTTGTTGCCTAAACCATGGACAGAAACTATACCTGGTCTACGGTGTGATAGTCATGTGCTTTGTAACCATGCTATTGAGCCCAACTATCTCCCCCACGTCTGTTAGTAAATGCAGCAGTTCATCTTTTCAAAGAAATACTATGCCACAGAGCAGCTAGACATTATGTATAGAAAAATAATCTCCAGCATACAGGTTGGCACTTAAATACATAGTTAAATATATTACAAACACACTCTGTATGCAACAAACACTAGCTGTGCTTGGGAAGCAAAATAATGTGATATTTAGGTCCAAACTGTAATTAGCATTGAGGTTGACTGGCTGGGAATCTTTTTCCATACAGTAGAAAACGTTACAGACTGAGGACCTGTATGGTTGCAGTAGCTTTTATATTGTAGGTAAATAGAATAAATGATCCAGACACTGGAGAGACGTTATCAGATTGTCAGGCCCAATCACACTTGGAATATGGGATTAGTCCCTCCTACTATTAAAAGGTGAGACAGGCTCTACAGCACCATTGTCAGAGAGGAAACTAATTTCTTTTTTGTCAAGGAAGAAAAAAGAATGGTAATAACAAATTTGAACCACATTATGTTTTCACTTTTGTTTAACTATTATCAACTGTCACACGTGATCTAGTGATCAAAGTAACGGGTAAAACTGATGTTGAACTGAAGTCGAGATTAATTTCTTTTGATTTCTGTTGATAGCATCTTGTCATTCAACAATCAAATTTGCTAAGCCTCTATGAAAGCTGATTATATATTCATGCAATCAACAATTGTAACATTTATAAATTATTCAGTCAGTCTCAGCATGTGAATAGGGCAAAATAGCTTTTATCCAGTGGTTAATTACACTGTTAATTAGTCCAGGAAAGGACAAGTAAATTAATGGAGTTTCATGAAGTGCTACATATCTGGAGGGAAAGCGTTTCTTGATGTCATCTCATTAAGCATGACCACTGGTACTCACTGATCTCTGGGCTTCCATCATCACAGTCTAAATCCTGCTGCCTCTGACAGGCCCGTCCATCCAAACAAAGGTTAATGCTGCCTGAGCTTTCAGATGCTCACCGACATGCACTCCATCGGCCTCGGTCGGCTGCTGTGCCCAGCAAACGCAGACTTTCCAGTATCCTTCCTCTCATTTGGTAATGAGGTAATTAATAAGGCGGGGGTTAGCCAAGTGGTGCGGAACGTGGCCACAGAGGCGGGGGCTAATGCAACACGTCAGTCATGGCAGAAGGAAAAAGAGATGATTTTATTTTTGTTTAGGTTTTGACCCTGCTGAATGATTTGCTCAGATAATCCTTTTCACATGTTTTTATATTTTCAACTTCCATCTTCAGACGGTGGATTGTGATTATTAACTGTGCCACTCATTCCCCTCACGCGGCCCACAGTCCTCTTCCCATATTGATTTGTGTGAGAGGAATCTGCTGCTGAAACTAAATGAGGAGATTGCAACAGGTAATGCTGGGGTGCAGAGTCAAGGGCTTTTTAATAGTCTCCTGATATGAAGGATCCTTGAAGTGCGTTAGTGACCTAGTGAGTGACATGCTCTAAGAGAGAAGAGGCAGAGAGAGGAGGAGATGGCAACAGGGAAGAGAGGGCAGAAAAAGACGAGAGCAAAATGTATGGGTTTGGTAATTTATCTGGAACCAGGGCCGGCCCTAGCATTTTGGTGGCCCTAAACAAGATTTTTGTTTGTGGCCCACTCTAAGCGCAAACACCAAATCACATACACTGCTTAAAACTGAATACAGACATATTTGATAGACAGATGTAACAATACTGAAGTGTTTTATGTCTAATCTTCCGCTCTAAGTACACTGAGGCCAATTTGTCCTAGAACACTGTATAAAGAAATAATTTAGGCCAAATTTTCTGAAATATTTCAAATCCCTTGTGAAAACACTCCTTCAGTCATGAGAACAAACTCTTTTGGTGCTTGAAATAGGATATGAATACAGTAATAGATAAGTGTAGAAAACAAGTCTAAAATGAAATTCGCCTTTTGAGCATAAATGTTGTCATTCTGGCATTTTACTTTCACCAAATGTCTTAAATGTGAGATAAACGAAGCTGAATATTGACTTCAAAGCTTCATCAGATTTTTTAAATGATAATTAGCTTTTTTTCCTCTTCAAACAAAAATATTTACTAAATAAACGGAAAACACACAATTTACATTGTTCATATAATGTGTGTTGTCACTGTGTCTGTGCTGTGTGAAAGGTAAAAAAAAAAAAAAAAAGTGTAAGAGCTCAACAGGTCTGTATACAGAGCTGGAGCTGAGTTTAAGTCTGAACTTTCTCATATGTGTATATATATATATATATATATATATATATATATATATATATATATATATATATATATATATATATATATATATATATTTTTTAAATAATCCTGCTCATCAGATGAGTCAAAACTTTCAGCGTCTGAAGCACCGTCATCACTGATTCTCTCTCTCTCCTAACGATTCTGCGGGTTTGAAGCTTCACCGTTGTTTTAATTGACAGGTTCGGTCTCCTCTGCCGTCTCTCTCCATGCCAGCCGCTCTAAGCACACTGAGGTAAACCATGGAGCTAAAACAGTGATAGGAAGGACCTTAGTGATCCCAGAGTGCCAATTGGTTGGCCGAAGTTGACTGACAGGCGATTCAACCAATCACGTATGCTCAAGTTGACGGACAACGGATTCAACCAATTACGCACAGTGAGAGGGGACAATGCGTGCACCATGCTCTGTTATTGGCTCTCTAACCCTGGCTGTGAATAACATAGGTTGTCGAGGGCGGGTGTATTTGAAAGAGGAGAGCCGTCCCTAGGTCACGGGAGCAGTTAAACAGCGTTTCTACGGCGTAAAATGACCGAAATATAAACAAAAACATATCAAGACCGTCGTGTAAACGCGCGCCGACCTCAGTGTTAAAATGACTTGAATTGAACCCCAGTACCTTCTGATCATGTGGCCCCACCTGACGGCTGAGGCCCTAAACAACCGCATAGAGTGTTTATGCCAGGGGCCGGCCCTGTCTGGAACAACGGTGTTGATTTGTAATGAGGTACACAAACCTGGACCTCTGAAATGATGATTCGTACGGGGCAAGCAGTATTATCAAAAGTAAATTATGTTTTCATAGGCACATAGATAGATTTATCATTGTCCTAGAGGAAAATCAATTTATAACCCAGCCGTCACCAACCACGAGATCCAAGCTCTGTCTTAGACCTAGTATAAAGTCTGGTGTATGTTCCTGGCATTTTCACCTGAGTGCCCATGGGGGTATTGAACTGAAGTGTGGTCAGACAGACATTGTTGGCACACCCGTCTCTGGTACACATTTGCTCAAATGGGCTAAAGGAAAAGAGCCAAGTAAACATTAAACCACCACTATTATCTGATTGATGTGGAACTGACAGCCTCCTCAAGGTGAGATGTGAGACCTGAAAGTGTTTCTGTGGTTGAAGCTGGTCCACTTTGTGAACCTCAGTTCAAGATGGTTTCATGAAGGCTCTGTTCTGGACCAAGGTCTTGGTCAAGGGTACATCTTGATCTGACAGTGGCACCAGGCAAAATGTCAGGGAGTCATTAGTGAGAAGTGATGAGAGAGTGAAGTTAGAGGAGCTGCCTGCCTCATTTATGTCACCGTGTGGCTTCTCAGTGAAACACACGACCACAGACTGTGTAAAGCAGCTCGCATCCGTCGGCGATATTTCACGGCGTCGCTAGAAACGCATCAAACACGTTAGTGCACATTCACCCTGATATGTCAATCACTGGTGAAGGAAAAAGACAAGATGTGTGCAACAACTTATCCTGCTGCTTTTGAGCCTCTCGATATGAACGCAGACACCAGAAACATCAACAAAGCACCTGGCATCGAGCCTAAATTAACTGTGTAAACCAACATTGATGTTAGTTTCTTGTTTTTTTATAATATTTGCCAGTTGTCAAGTGCAAGTTTTTTTTCCTCTAGAATTAATGAATGGCATCATAACACTCCTAATGCACTTGTTTTATTTTGTATTCAATTTTTAAAAAAATTTTATAACACAAGACAGATTTTAGTTTTACATTCAATTAGTGTCTGTTGTACCGAACCCGTACCGAACCGTGACTTGTGTGTACCGTTACACCCCTAACCCTTGCAGATCTGATCCCAAATGGATGTACGGAGAACCAACTCCACTACAACATGAGGAAATTCATTTTCCAAAATGCAGCCTGATTTGATCCAGATACACTTGACCGCGAACCAGACCTGAAATGACTAAAACTACAAATGACGTCCTTCCCTTTCACGTTTTAATATGTGGGACTCTGAGAATTGAGGCCATAAGACTGTTCTTAGTCCAGACGACTCCTTTGCCAAAGATAGAAAGGTGAGTGAACAGAGCGCGAGCAGGTTCGTCCTCCACTACACTCCTGAATGTAAAGCTGGAAATGAGTGACTGGAAGAAAATAATAAGGGGTTGCAGAGAGAGGCGGGGTGAGGACTGGAGACGACGTCAGCTGGCTGGCAGGAAAGAAGCAGAGGTGTGTGTTATTCTGGCTCCTGTTGCAAAGACCTCTGGGAAAATGGGGCCTGCCTGATAGTGCTGCGAGAGCCATAAATCACCACAACAGCACTCCTCCTCCTTACCGTGACCTAGAGGTGACCCGAGAGTCACACTCATTCTCAAACACTAAACACACACGCGTACACACAGGAGGAGGTTGTGTGTGAGCCTGGGTGTCACTTCTGTAGTCTCAGCCACACAGCAGCAGCCACAGGACCATGCTCTTACTCACACAACTCCAAGACACAGTTTACGACCACATCAACACTAATACACTTTAGTTTAGGACAAATAACTTAAGCTACATCTTATATTTTTCTGTGCAGAATTGTCAACCCCCTAAAACTGAGACTGTTGGAAACAGCACACACATTGTTGGAAATTTTGGAAAGCAGAAAGAAAAATCCCTTGCCTTATTCTTCCTCGTTTATACTAATTTGATGAATAATGCTACTGCTATAACGAGTGACCATATTTGCTTTGCAACAACCTGCAATGGAATCCATGACATATACTCAATCTGACCTTTTCACCTTTCTTTTTTCTAATTCTGTGACGACAATCTTGTTGCAGTTTTTTGAATAGTGATATGTGTTTTCAGGGGGTGTTGGTGGATAGAAATGATTTCTGTTACAGAGCTTAAACACGTCTGTTGACTTGTGTGGAGATGTGTCTTCATTTAAAACCGTTAGTGTGGACAGTACAGGTTCAGTTCACTCCCTTGTGGACACCATGGATGTGTAATTGTTTTCCTCTTTATACCTGGAGGACATGCTCCATACATGTGAAGTGTAGTTTGTATGCATGTTAATTGGAGCATGCACATAGCACAAACAAACAAAACTGTAGCATAAATGAAATGAGAAAAGCTGTTATGTCTGCTGTGCTCATTTTCAAGCTCATGCCGACCTAAGCGGACCGTGGACTTGCAGAAGCAAAAATTGCAACCCTGGCGTAGCTCAGTAATTCCCACATGCTTTCACCTATTTACAATTAATAAATATACAATTCTAGCGTTTTCTGTAACTAAGAAACCTGCTGCAGAGGACATGAAAGAGCCACATTAGGGCTTGCTTCAGTTTCCTTTCCAGTGCTGTGAACAATACAGCAAAACACTGGAGCTTTTTTTTTTTCAGTTCAATTCTCATTGGATGTAGAGTATAGGCCTGGATGTGTTGTGTGTGTGTATGTGTAAAGAATGGTTCAAGTGTTGACGGGAGGCCAGTGAGACCTCAGGCAAACCTCAGAGAGCTTGTTACAGGAGGAGTCAGAACAGAGAAGAGGGAGAAAAGAGAAGAGGTGAGGTGCTGTAATAAGACTGAGGGAGTTCTGAGACAAACAGATCAGGGAACGGAAGGAGGAGTTGCAGGAAGTGGGTAAGAAAGCTGCATTAACAGATAAAAACAAAATAACACAGAAAAAAAAACATGATTCATCAGGGCAGAGAGATTATGTCGCCTTTCCAAAAATTAAAATAGTTTCCAGGTGTCTTGAAGACATATCGAGCGGCCTTATACTGCGTGTCATTCCCCCCCTCTCTGCCTCCCATTTCCTGTCTCTCTCAACTGTCAAAAAAGCCCCCCAAAATATACAAAAAAACCCAAGGATCAAACATCACAGCTCTTTTCATACTCTCAAAACAGCCCTGTTCAGAACGGCTGGATTCAGTGCCTGTCCCTTTAAATGCAAATGAACCACTGCTTGCCCCGCCCCACCCCTTCTACCGGTCCGAGGTAGAAGGGGTGGTATTATGCAAATTTGAATTCTAGTTACATCACTGGAAGACAATTGAGGGAACAGCTCGTAAAACCATGTGGATTTCAACCTAGGGAGCCTGCACATTACAGATTTTTTTGTCAATTCTCACATTTTGGGGGCCGGAAGGCAAGACAAACTCCCAAATATATGTTAGCCTTCAAAAAGTGATTTCCATAATATATCCCCTTTAAAGGGAGAGTGACGGCACCAGTTGCTCTTTGAAAACCTATAAAAACAAATCACCCAAACTTAAATAGCAGCTTATTGTCCGTCTTTACTCTTCCATCATATGATGACAGACGTCTTTGTGCTGATTAATACACAGTTAGTATAAAATGCATTCTGTTGGCTTTCTAATGTATTTAGACTTAATGGTCTTTGTTATACTGCCTATTTATAGTTTCTCCCAGTGGCTGTGTTCATCTATGAAGAGGCTGCTGTTTGTTCCTTTATTTGGTTGTTAAATTTATTTCAACGTGTCCATAAAAAGGCCTTGGATGCTTGTAGAGGTGTCTGAGTGGATAAAAAGGTGCTGAAGTATAGAGAAAAAGAACGACAACAGGGAAGAGAAAGAGGGAGAAGAAACAGTAGATGAACGACAGAGGAAGAAAAGAAGTGAGCCTTTAAGTCAACAGAGGGAAACGAGGGAGGAGGCGGTGAGAAAGGTCAGGTGAGGAGAAGAGGGAGAGAAGTCCATTTCAGCTTCCAGTCCTTAGGTCAGCAAATAGCCCGACAAATTAATTAAGATAATGATCCATATGAAATAGCCCGGCAAAGTCAGCCACGACCCGTGAGTGTGCGAGTCCAGCCTTCTTGCCATTCATAGGACTTTTATGAGGTGGGCAGAGGAATGCATTGATTTCATAAAGGGCATGAAGGGGTCCGGTGGCCGTTTGAACAGCGGAGTGTGAGATCAATGCGGGTGGAGATGAAAACGGTGACATTTAGTCTGGTTTGTGCCCCTGGGCAGGAAGGACCTCTGCAGAAAGTCACACTGTCAGCTTTCTCTCTCTTCCTCCATCTGCGAATGCACACTGCTTCTCCTCACGCGAGAGAAATGGGCAACTTTTCATCCTACAGTGATGAAACTGCTCGGCACCACACACACATTGTGACAGAGGTGACAGGACATAAATCTGCATCTTCTCCCGGTCCAGAATCTGCTGTTTTCAAAATGACATCACAGCAAACCCCTTTATTTCACAGGTCGAGCGATTACATGAGGAAAGTTAGTGACAGCTAGAGTTTTGGAAGTCTCACTGATTAGACCAGCATTCCGATTTTAATAAATCTGTAGCTTTGCGTTTGCACTGTTAACAAAAGTATAAATAAATAAATAAATAAATAAAGATGCAAAGTTCTCAAGCTGACCAACACCAAGTCCCTAATTAAAATTATGTGTTGTTTGATTCACGGTCACGTGTCCACATGCATCACACCCGCGGGTGTTATGGGTGTTCTTCTGACACCCACGCCTTTGCAGAAACACTCAAACACACTTTTTCCAGTGATGGACAGAAAAGAAAACTATTGACTCAGTTTGACTCATTGAACTTACAGCCAAACAGTTAAATTAAAGCACAGTTACATGTGTGCATGCAGAGACTCACTTTTGATAGATCTCACTCACTCACACCTTTTTATAAAGACTCTCTCTCACAGTGGGAGGGGCCTATTCACCAGGTCCCTCCCTCTGAGTGTCATTCAAGCTGCATGTCGCTGCTGTGTGTCTGTTCGGACCGTGCTTACTGCTTATATTCAATCAGTTGTTTGATGGTTTGTTGAACATAATCTGAAGCACTGAAGTTGTACAGTCTGTACCAGTCGATGATTTATTTATCACAAAATACTTGTACTTGGCAATTATGATTTGCAGTGGAGGAGTGCATGTACAGTGTTAGTTAATAATTGATTGAAGAAAGATTTTTTGGTAGGAAACAGAAACCCATCTCGTAATCACAGTCATTCAGTTTTATAGTAGTGCATTAGTTTTCCCTGTTCTCAGACAAGGCCTGACACTTTGTGGGTGTTTAATTACATAGTTTGAACTTTAAACTTTAAAAGTTTTTACCTTCATCATCTCATCTGTTACTGCTATCCTCTGCCTATTTGTAAGAGGAAGTCACGATTGATTTAGAAACTATGTGAAACCATCAAATCTAATTATTGTTGCTTTGTTGTTCTTTAATCAGGCAAACAAATGTGCAAGTGCCCCTGCTCACACTTTTGAAAAGAGGCTCCTGATTTCCAACAGTGCTGTGTCACAAAGGCCATCAATTGTCTCAATGTGGTCTCACTTGATTATAGTCATCACATATCCCAGTTAATTAGCAATACAATGCTAATGAAAATCCACAGGTAGCTATGTGTTTTCAATGGAAGTACTAGTATTGAAACCTGTCAATTTGGCTAAATAAATAAGGTACAAATGAAAATTAATCTTTCACATATTCAACAATGTTATAAATTATTATTATACCGGAGAAAAATCGCCAACAAATACCAACTAAAAGACCATCTTACAGATTTTCCAGGTTTTTCAAACACATCAGAATTAAACCAGCATTTTGATTTTTAATCATCTCAATATTGGGGATGGACATTTCAAGCAAAAGTACTATTCGATAATCGCGGGGTACTAATTGATTATTAATTGACCATTCGAAAATCATTGCCCTACTTAATATTAGATCATTTAATAGAAACGTTGCAGTTTGAAATCGTCAAAACATCCTCATGTGAAATACAAGAAAAAGCAACCCACTTCTCCCAAATCAGCAGGTCAAGGTTTTATTTTGTGCATACACTGTGACAATACCTTTTTTCCCCAAGCTTGAATTTACCTGTTTTCATGTGTTTTGATCATGCTGTTTGTTTCCTATCATTTTTTCCCTATTAAAGACAGCATGAGTTATTACTGCATTTTCTTCTGATGTAAAACTCTTTTTAATTAATTTATAGGCCCTGGAAAAAACAAACAGTGTAGCTTTTCCCGTATTGAGACTTACACTCAAAAATGTGTAACAACAGTGCAGTAGGTTGAACACTTGTTGGTGTGTGTATGTGTGTAGATATGTAGGACACAGCGATCCAGGAGGATCCACTGAAGGCCGGCTACCTCTGCCTGTGGACTTAATTGGAGTTTGTGTCTGGCAGCTAACAAAACCTGTTCTCCGCTGTTCCCTTGGTAGCCCGCTGCACTGCTGACATAACACACACACACACACACACACACTTGTCTCACTTTTGGGGAAATTATGTGGACTTGCCGCTGACTTTTTCTGCTCCCTAACCTTAACCACTGAGCCAAAAATCAACTCTTTCTCCAATGGAAACATACACAACATTTCTTGTTATGCATTTACCATAAACACATTTTACTTATTTTTCTGAAACGCTCACTCCAGCCAATTATCACAGTCACATGTTTGATGGGAACATTAACTGAAGCACCATTTTATACACTACACTGCTGCCACCTGATTAGCTGATGGATAATTGCATACAGGTGTCCCTAATAAAGTGCTCTGTGAGTGTTTACCTCAACAAATATAAATAAAGATAAAACATAAACAAACTCCACACTAACCATCACTCCCACCACCCACTTCACTAGACAATACTTATGACATCCAACTTTTTAATTTGCTGCATACATTTTTTTTGGGGGGTTTTTGGTACATTACAGCAAGGTGTGCACTGTTCCCTTACACAGTTAAAGCTCCAAGGATGTTCTGTGTTAGCCAAAGGGCTTGACTGAGAGCTTCTGTGCACTCAGAAATAGATTCTCCAACAACATAGCACCTTAAGTCTCTTCCCTTACAAATGGACCCCACTGGGATGGTGACTCCGATAAGGCCACTAATTGCAGTAATTGCCGGAGCTGCTCTGATGGCACCCAGCCTAACCATTTCTTGGTAATGGGACACAAAATGCCAACTTGCAGCTGTCTCCTGGGCCCCCTTTTCTTCAAGGCAAATCTCTTCTAATGGGACAAAAAGAATCACTCTTGCTGTACTCTGACCATTGAGTCCTTCTGTGATGCTCACTGACTTTGAGGTCCATTGTAGTGTTTTTTTCTTTTGATGCCCTTATTTTCTCTCCACCTGGCTCCACATGTTTGTTCCACGTCTCCTTCTTCCAGTGATTTTCTATAAATTCCCCACAAATACCTTTGACATGTTTCCACCCCCAGGGAAGGGGCATGAACTAGTTGTGTACAGCTTTATATGTGTGGGTGGAAAGAACAACAGTGAGAGAGCAGCGGAGCTGGTGCCACGACCTCTCTGCAAAGTACATGTTTTGTAAATGTATGTGAAAACCAGAATGTGTTTCCTGTTCTCTAGTGGATTAAACTGTATTGATGTCATGTGATGGTGGACCAGATTTTAAGAAATGTTTGATATTCAAGGATTTTACCAGTCACTAGTCACGTGAACACCAGAGAATGTGCTGGGGAATTTAAAGTGCCAAGCATCAAAAGACGCAAAAGACTGCAATTGAATCAATATATACATTTTTTTCCCCTTCAGGTCTGAGATTTGTCAACAACTTACATCCGTGGCAAATTTGTTTAGAGAGGCACACACTTGTGTATGTAAGGTACCACAACTCAGGCTGCTTGTCAGGACAAAAGCCAAGCCATGAAGTCCTGGGAAATCTCTCTAGACCTGCGCTATAAAATAGTGGTGAGGCATAGATCAGGGCAAAGGTATAAAACCATTTCTAAAGCTTTGAGTGGTCCCAGGAGCACAGTGGCCTCAATAGTAGTGTAATGGAAGTTGTTTGGAAATGTATGAAGCAGGACTCTCAAAGCTTTAGAAATGGTTTAATACCCAGTCAAGCCCAGGCAAAAATGTCAACGTTGATATATCTATGGGCATGTTGCCATGAAATGTGTCAACTCATGCATCTGATTAGTTTTGAATTCTAATGAACCCAAATGATTTTGCATTGTAAGACCCACTAGGCCTACGTCTGGATATCACAGAGTCCTTAGTATAATGTTCTCTGTGTCATACACGTTGCAGCTTCTTGGCAAGATTTAAGAGTTCTTGTCTCGTCCCTTGGTGCTGGAAGGACACCCCATTTATATCAGTAATGGTGCTTCCTAACATGTTCGTTCCCCTCAGACTCAGTCTGATGCTTGTCAGCAGCTGCAAGGGGAACACTTTTTCCTCCAATGTCAGATTGGACCTTGATGACTTGATTGATGACTTCAGTTTTCACTGCTGTTCAGTTTTTTGTGACTCTGCACTGGGCTTAATTCACAGCTTTGTCAGTGTGAGCCCAAGTCCTGTAGACTGGGAAACCATGTGCAACATGTTGGTACAGCACAGTTAACATACGTGTGTTTGTACATCCCACTCTTGTAGACATGATATATCAGTAACAAATTGACAGAAACTCTACAAATTCAGCACAACATTTACTTGGACTCAAGAATGAACTGATTAGATTTTGATGGTCAAAGGTCATCATGGCCTCATAGATGCTCTTTTGGCCTTGTAAAAACATTATGTATAACACCTTGAGGGAATTTCACATGGACTTGAAAACAAACTAATTAGAAATTGTTGGTTAAAGTTCAAAGGGCAAGGTCACGTTGAGCCCACAGAACATGATTTTAGCCTTGTGAACTTAATTTCTCAAGAACTCCTCAAAGGAAATCCCTTCACATTTGGCACAAAGATTCACCCGGACTGAAAAACAAATTCATCCAATTTAGTGAGTCAAAGGTCAGAGGTCATAGTGATGGACCAAAAAGATGGAAAACATTTGGATTAAGTGGGATGTGATTTGACACGAGTCTGTGTGGATCAGGCAGACAACCACAGGGAGTTGTTGTATCAGCAAAAGGAACTGTTTAAATGAACATCTCAATCCATTAGATTTAACTACAACAAAATAGGGGAAAGTAGAAAACGCAAGTGCATTTCATTTTGGCCTGATGTGCGAGTTTTGTACCCCCTCCCCCTCTTTGTTTCCCTCCTGATATGGAGGAAAGTATTTCTTTTGAGATCAAGTTGCACTCAGCAGGAGGGTTAACAGTCTGTGGGAAGGGTGGAAAGAATCTAATATTTGAGAAGTCTGTGATAGATGGGACAGAGCCCCGGTTATCCTCTGGGCTCAGTATCCTTCACAGGTTCATGGGATATTTCCAAACTAGACTGTGATGCTACCACAAAGGAGTTGGGGCTGACAAATAAATGAAATGTAGCAAGAAGTTCCCAATGTCTCACTGAAACGTACAGCAGCTTATCAAGGAAATAAATAGGCTACCTCACTGGATGTGTAGAAAAAATAGACAAAATCGAAGCAGCAGAAGCTGAAGTAACTGAATCAGCCACCAAACACCCTGTATCCTACATTTCCCATGATGCAACCAGTAGGATCTTTGTCAAACACTTGCTTTCTGCTTAACACACACATCTTTAAAACTCCATTCCCCCATTTTTAATCACATGGCATCTGTTTAAAATGTGTAGCCTAGGCTCATTATGCGTTACAGTTTATTTATGATCAAGGTTATTTTGTCTGACTAATGAAGTGACCTTTAGGTGTAAAATCAGTGGAGTTCTCCTTTAATTTACTTGATTAAATACATGTCTTTTTTTCAGCAGAATTATTAACCTTCTGCAAATGAATGCAGTCATGCGCGAGGGTCTGCTGAAATCTAGTTTAACCCTGAAGGCCTCTTGTAAGATGCTGACGGGCAAAAGAAGTTGCCCCAGAAACTCTTTATTTAACCAACGTGCTTCAGCCTGTAGCCTTCATCAGGCTCATCACGAACCACATCGCAGTAATATTTGAATAGGTGTGAGTATTATAGGTACTGTATAATAGAAAGGGTTGAGACCAAAAATATTTAAAATCCTGCCAATCGTGTGTTAAACACATAGACCTTGTTCAGACTTGCATTAGCATGCAGCGTCAGTGACCCGATCACAAGTGGTTCAGTTTACACCTGCTCGAAAATCAAGTGACCACTTGTGAACATACCTCACTTCCCCGCTTCCAATGCAAATAAACACTTCTAGGTTGTTTTGAGGCAATCGACGGACAGGTCTATAGCCTCTATGTCCTTGTGTGAGACTTGGTAAGAGAGAGAGAGAGAGCAAATGAAAAAGTGGTACGGAGGCATTGAGCAAATGAAAGTGCTGCCTAAATTAGCCCTGCAGTGAAATTAAGTTTTATCCTTTTGAGATAGTAAAATATTTTTGATTCATAATGGCGCTTTGTTGGGACTAATGAGACTGTGATAGAGGATCAGTAGAGAAGTTGGGTCCATAATGTGCTTTTGGTTCTATTCACACCTGAATTTAAAGCTGAACATTGGTGGTGAGGTCAGCTGGAACAGGTCTGGACACTGTCATTCATATCAGCCAAGGGGCTTCTTCAAAAATGGGTGCTTTTTATGTGAAAGGCAACAAGATGCAACATACTAAACAACATCATTAAAATAAATTTAAATGTATCCAAACCACTGCAAGTCCAGATAATTGAGTGTAGAAATTAACACAATAAAAAGTCCTAATTTATGCCCCTTGGAGACTCTGCTGCTGGACACACAAAGCTACAAGTTTTGCCAGAGGAGAAGCATAACAAGTTAGACGTTGACTTCTGTCAATCAAACTGTGTCAGTAATTTTCACATTTAATAACAGGAATCTTGTTAACTAATTAGCACGGTTTTGGGCTGTGGTGGTAGTGTGTGAAAGTGTGACAGCACACTTACCTGTATCAGTCTGATTCAGCTGGATGATACTGTGATGCCTGCACAATGTTTTCAACAAATGGAACAAACAAGGCATTTTTTGCGCTGCATGATTATATTTTTGTTGTGCGGTCAGCGATGTTCTAAAAGAGTTTCATCAGCCTAAATGTGTTTGTGGGCACAGAGATTCTAATTCGCCTCGTTCTTTCCTCACATTGATGTTCTGTTTTTGTGTCTCCAAAGATATTGTGACTCACACTTTGGCTCATTCTAATAGTCTCTTTGTTTTGTTCTGTCTCCCTCTGCTCCCTTGTTTCCTTTGTGCCTTGATCCTGCTGGACACCTCACACCTCACAGGTAAGGAACTCACTGTTATTACAAATACACACTCTCCTCATCACTGCCAGTGTGTGTTGGGGGAAGTTTTTTTTTATCACGTAGTCTTTTTCAGTATGTGTCTGTGAATGTGTGCATGCATATAGAATAGTAGTGGATTATTCCCATGCACTAGTTCTAATTCTAGATGTATTCATGGTGGGAGGGGATCTGCAGCTCATTTTAGATATGACTCCGAAGTGATTGACCATAGTGACTCTGTGTGTGGCAAGAAGGTTTGACTGGTGGATTATACACCTGAATCCATGCCTTGGTAAGCCACAGCACCAGTGTGTGCAATATGCAGAAGTGTGATGGGGGAAGACATCCAGTGTTTGGCAAGTAAAAGCCCTCAGATGACTGGTAGCTGGAGGCCTTCCAGGGTTTAGACGACCAAGATGATTAATTAACAGCTGTGTGTGAAACTATCGGGCTAGTTGATGACAAGTCAAAGGCAAAAGCCTGTGGACCTGCAATCTGCAGAGGGGATGTTAACTTCTAAGGTGCATTTTGGTACAAAACATCAATTTTTACCTAGTAAGTTCTGTTTCCTGGCTAGAGATAGGCAAACATGAAGTAAAGCTGAAAGTTCATTAAACAGTTGCTAATGTGGATCACTGTTTTGAGGTTGTTTCGTTCCTGTTGCGACACCTTTGCAAACAGGCATCTTTGGCATTGCAACAAGAACTGCAGTTACAATATGTCATACTGCACTGCTCACTCTTCACTAACTAAAGCAAAATTATATGTACATTAAAAATATCCATATGTGGTACATTTTGCAAGCACTTATTTTAAACAGTAAATTTTTTCCTATAGAGGTGGATATTTAAGGGTTTAATTGGTTTTCTATATCATTTTACAACATTTCTAAAATTCTGTTTTGGTTTTATGGGATACTGAGTGAAGAATATAACAATTTGAGCGTTAGACTGATGAAGGGGTCTGAAGACTTTCTGAATTTACTGAATGGGAAGAAGAGGAACAGAAGGTAGATGGAGGAATCATTTACACAAGCAGGGGTGAAAGGTGAGGCGTAATCTGGTTATAATAATCTGATGTGCAGTGACCATAATTAGGCTTTTATCAAATTTGCAGGTGGGTGAACGTATTCCTAAGTATCAGAGCTGCCTGCCTCGTGATCAAACCAATAAATTAGCTGGTATAATTGTTTTGATGAAGGTACAAAGTTGCTGTTGATGTTAAGGAGCTTCCTGAATTCATCAAAGACCTTTGAGCTGTTATGTTCAATATCTTCTGATTGATAGTTGGCTGGTGAATAGCTACATCAGGCTGACTGACTCTTAATAGGTAGGTGCATAGAGTATGATGCTCTATTATTTTTGTTAATTATAGCATATTTTACTGACGCTGCCAGATCATTGTACCTACCTCACTGGTGAAGCTAATGCTGTGAAGAAGCTAGATGTGTCGTTCCAACCTCCGGAGAAGCCAGCGGTTTCCTCTCATTCCATCAGACTGTAAAACCCACCCACCTGAAAAGACCTGAAACTTGTTTAACTCCTGTAATCCATCACAATGACCACAAGATCTGCTTTTATTTTCCCTTAAGTTACTGCTGCGCGGTTATACAGTGCAGACTTTTCAAATCAATCAGCACTTTCAGCTACATTACCATGCCAAAATAATTTAGCATTGACAAGAATAGAAGGTGACATGAAGTTGACTGTGATGGATTACCTGACTGAAGCAGGTTTCAAGGCCTTAAAAGCTGATTTTCATACCATCATGAAACAAATGGACCAATGGGTTCAAGTGAGTGCTGAAGCAGTAATACACTCTGAACAAAACTACTTATCACAAACCAAAAAAACTGGACCAACGATCATGAAATCAAAATCAAAAGGTCAAAAAATGTAGAAAAGTAGTCAAGTAAGTGAAATAATAATCACCACATGGTAAAATTAAAATCTGGAAAAAAAGACGTTATTAGGGATGTTACAATATCGGCAATACCGCAATATCAAAGAAAGTCACTGCTTCCATGCATATTTTTGAAACACTTTGCAGACGCTACTGTGTCACAGTTTAGTACATGATTTGACCATTAAAGCTGTGATGCGAACAGCTTCAACAATTTTATATGTTTAGGGTTAAGGTTAGGGTTAGGGTGTGCAAAGTAAAGTTGAAGTGTGTGAGATACTGAACCTCAAATTGCCAATGATTGTCCTTCCATCAGTATATGAGGCTGTGCATGGTGTGTGTATTATGTGTTGAAGAAAAGTGTGAATGTTGTGTAAACCACTTGGCAGTCGATACTGGCAAAGTGTTGTAAAAGTGCTACACCATTCAACTTTACCTATTTACCTCTCCTCAGCTGTATCAAAATGAACCAAAATAGCTCACTGTTTGAAAACAACCGTTTATCCATCTTCATGTTCTACTAGCAATGACTATGACTGTACACTTGGAGGGAAAGTACTCTCCTCACTAAATACATAAAGTAGACAAAGGAATGTTGATATACCGTATATATTTTTTCTCCTAAGTTAGACTTTAAGTGATTTTATGTCTAGATGATACAGTATCGTAGATAACAGTCTGCTTGTATTTGGCTGTATATTGGGGTTGCATGGGGATGTTCACCCAACTTGTAGCACATAAAACTGTATTGACAACTCTCAGAGCAGGCATCGGCAAATAATTACTGTGAATACGGCAGCTTACAACTAAGGGAAGAGCAATTGGCAGAGAGGAAAGACAGCTGACAGGCAGATATAGACCACATTTGGCCCAACATGCTATGGCAAGCAGCAGTCTAGTGTTTTAGGCTTCACCACTTAAGGGTTAGGGTTATCAGCTGGGTACAAGTGAGAGCTTACCTCAGGTTTAGTTTATAGCAGGACAGCGTGCAGTTACATTAGTTATTCAAAGAAATAAAAAGATGGCTGCACCAGATTTAGCGAAAACACTAATTAGGGCCGCGGGCAATCGCCCCGGGCACTGGTCCCAACAGCTATGAAATAGCTGCAGGGACCAGTGCCCGGGCAAAGCCCGGGCACTACTGTTATTGTGTGGATTTTTTCCTAGTTAGTGTGACTGCTGAAGCAGTCACACTATTGTTCTTCTGTTTGGCCATTTTCTTCCGCCTTTTTACGGTCTTCTTCTAGTCCTTCATACTTTGTGCTATTTCAACAATTCATATATCAAAACGTGCAGCTTCTTTTGAACTTTATCGGCATTACTTTTCTCTTTTTAACTATTTATACTTTTTCAAATATTTAACTTTTTCTGATTTTTTTCAGCTTTATAATGTGTGTGTATTGCGTCTAACGAGCAGAGCCAGAGTGGTGTCAGAGTGGAGAGAGGCAAAAAAACATTCTAGAGTTTTTCTGGCTAAACTGTCAGCATGGCCACAAATTAAACTCTAGACAAATTATTTTCTCCAGTTTTGTAGCCACACTTGTCTTCTGGCTAAAATTCTGGTCAAAAATGCAAAGAGACTTAGATAATAATTTTAAATATTTTTTAAATGCAGCCAGGGAGCTCTCTGCTCTCATTAAGCTCAATGCATTTTTTTCACATCAGCAGGAGAAGGAGCTCAACTTTGTAACTTGCTGTTAAGTGCTTTTTAATTCATTTTAATTCACCAAAAAATAGTCACAGGTCACAAAAAAGTCCTCTTCTTACTTGGTGTGGCTAATTTATATTAATTTATTTTTGTTTTAAGCATCATTGAAAAATCTCACATTCATCAAAGTCTCAACCTCTCTTCTTGACAACTCCTCTGTAGTGTAGGGGTTAGGGTAACTGCCTGCCAACCCTAAGGTCACTGGTTCGAATCCAAGGGAAGAACTCTTGTTATGTTATGTTGAATTCTGCTCTCCTCCCCCGCCTTCAATTGGTTACAGGTGTTTGTTATCTCCTTGATTACTCGTACCAGTTTGCAGCACATCATCACATTACAATGAATGACAACAGTCTTGAAAGCAGTGTGCTCTCTGTAGCCGAGTGGCAGAGTAAAGGTTTAGTGATCATATGGTCACGGGTTCGATTCCTGCCTCAGTCATTTTACATCATTGCTTGACTTTTGATTCCAATTATTCAGCTGTCATTGGACAGTCTTTGATTCCTCATAGTATAAAGCTCATTGTAACTCAGGTTCTCTGTGGCCATATGGTTAGTGTGTTAGGTGTTGTGCTATTTCAACAATTCATATATCAAAACGTGCAGCTTTTTTTGAACTTTATCGGCGTTACTTTTCTCTTTTTAACTATTTATACTTTTTAAAATATTTAACTTTTTCTGCAAATTAAACTCTAGACAAATTATTTTCTCCAGTTTTGTAGCCACACTTGTCTTCTGGCTAAAATTCTGGTCAAAAATGCAAAGAGACTTAGATAATAATTTTAAATATTTTTTAAATGCAGCCAGGGAGCTCTCTGCTCTCATTCAGCCCAATGCTGAGAATTCTCCACAACTCTGTCTGAAACATGCTTATGTCTGTGCTCTCTGTGGCGAAGTGGCAGAGTAAAGGTTTATTGATCATGAGGTCGTGGGTTCGATTCTTTACTTTTTTTTTTAAGCAGAAGCCAGTGATCCTCTTATCAAAGGTTTTCTTTACCCTTCACATACTGTCTCTGTCTGTAGCCTAGTGGTTAGCTTGCTGGTCTGGAGACCTGCAGGTTGCTAGTTCAAATCTTGCCTCAACAACAATTATAGTGAATTATTTTCCCAGTCGTCCTCTGTTGACTTCTGATAACTTGCTTCATGTTGAAACTGCTGCTCTCAGCCTGAAATTCACAGAAATTTTCATTCTAAGTCATTCAAGCTTGACTCTCAAGCTTTCTTGATGTTGACAGTGTGCAGATCATTAACAGACAACAGTCTCTGCAACTGTGTGTGCACCGTGGCCTAGAGGCAGAGTGGAAGTCTAATGACCATGAGGTTGTGGGTTCAATTCCGACCTTGGTCAAACATTTGTATGGTGATCACTGCTTGCACTATTTGCTAATTCTGCAACAGCGTTCAGTTGCTATCAGCAGTCACACCATTTCCATTCTTGGAAATGCTTTTTCTAGTTATTAGTGTGACTGCTGAAGCAGTCACACTATTGTTCTTCTGTTTGGCCATTTTCTTCCGCCTTTTTACGGTCTTCTTCTAGTCCTTCATACTTTGTGCTATTTCAACAATTCATATATCAAAACGTGCAGCTTTTTTTGAACTTTATCGGCATTACTTTTCTCTTTTTAACTCTTTATACTTTTTAAAATATTTAACTTTTTCTGATTTTTTTCAGCTTTATAATGTGTGTGTGTTGCGTCTAACGAGCAGAGCTAGAGTGGTGTCAGAGTGGAGAGAGGCAAAAAAACATTCTAGAGTTTTTCTGGCTAAACTGTCAGCATGGCCACAAATTAAACTCTAGACAAATTATTTTCTCCAGTTTTGTAGCCACACTTGTCTTCTGGCTAAAATTCTGGTCAAAAATGCAAAGAGACTTAGATAATAATTTAAAATATTTTTTAAATGCAGCCAGGGAGCTCTCTGCTCTCATACAGCTCAATGCATTTTTTTCACAGCAGCAGGAGAAGGAGCTCAACTTTGTAACTTGCTGTTAAGTGCTTTTTAAATCATTTTAATTCACCAAAAAATAGTCACAGGTCACAAAAAAGTCCTCTCCTTACTTGGTGTGGCTAATTTATACTCATTTCTCCTTATTTTAAGCATCATTGAAAAATCTCACATTCATGAAAGTCTCAACCTCTCTTATTCACAACTCTGTTTGTAGTCCAGTTGGTAAGGTGTCCGCTTGCCAACCCCAAGGTCACTAGTTCGAATCCAGGCTGAGCAATCTTGTTATGTTATGTTGAATTCTGCTCCCCTCCATCACCCTCAATTGGTTACAGGTGGTCGTTAAGAGACGCATTAATTGCTAGTGCCACCATTTGCAGCACATCATCAAATTACAATGGCAACATGCTTAAGTCTGTGCTCTCTGTGGCGAAGTGGCAGAGTTAAGGTTTCCTGATCGTGAGGTCATGGGTTCGATTCCTGCCTCATTCATGTTGTACTTTCTGCTAGAGACTTCATTCAAATTCTGATTTGTAGACAAACTTCTAATGGCTCTTTTATGATGCTTTTATAAAGACCCACTCCCGTGAAAATCGTGTTTTTTGAGCTTTTCACATGTTCCTGTGGCATTTTTCTTGTGTTAGAGCACATATCAGCAGAAAAGGAAGTGCAAAATTGCATTTCTGAGTTTTTCTGCCTTCAAACTGCTGTGAACCAATGGCAGACTCAAACTGGCAGTTTCAGGGAGACTGGAGCTGATGTGTCACAGCTCCAGGGGAGGGCACTAGTGCTACAAGCTGCCGCCCCGTTCTTCATCTGGCTCAGAGGTGAAAGGCTTGGCAGCTCAGTGTAGCTGTCAAGGTATAATAGGTATAGCTCACCTGGTAGAGCAGCTATCACAGTGAGCAAGGACTATGCTCCAGTCTGTGATCGAATCCCAGTGTAGAGTTTTACACTAAATGCGCTGAATCTGTAATTATACAATGTCCAGCTGTCAGCAACCGGGGGGCAAAGTCAAAGTCTTCTGACCATGAGATTGTGGGTTCAATTCCTACCTTGGTCAACCATTTGTATGGTCATCACTGCTTGCACTATTTTTACAAAAGTGTCCTCTACTTACTTGTTGTGGTTAATTTCTGCACTTTCCTTACTTTTTTTTTTAAGCAGAAGCCAGTGATCCTCTTATAAAAGGTTTTCTTTGCCCCTCATATACTGTCTCTGTCTGTAGCCTAGTGGTTAGCTTGCTGGTCTGAAGACCTGAGGGTTGCTGGTTCAAATCTTGCCTCAACAACAATTATAGTGAATTATTTTCCCAGTCGTCCTCTGTTGACTTCTGATAACTTGCTTCATGTTGAAACTGCTGCTCTCAGCCTGAAATTCACAGAAATTTTCATTCTAAGTCATTCAAGCTTGACTCTCAAGCTTTCTTGATGTTGACAGTGTGCAGATCATTAACAGACAACAGTCTCTGCAACTGTGTGCACTGTGGCCTAGAGGCAGAGTGGAAGTCTACTGACCATGAGATTGTGGGTTCGATTCCGACCTTGGTCAAACATTTGTATGGTGGTCACTGCTTGCACTATTTGCTAATTCTGCAACAGAAAACAAAAATCTCATATTCATCAAACCTCTACTTCACTATTAGTGTTGGAATAGCCCAGTGGATAAGGTTCCTGCCATCTAACCACAAGGTCACTGGTTCAAATCCCACCTGAGCAGTCTTGTTAGTGTGTCAGTACCTTTGAACTTTAAAGACCCGCTCCCATGAAAATCATGTTTTTCGTGCTTTTCACAAGTTCCTGTGGCAGCCAGACAACAGTCTCTGCAACTGTGTGTGCACTGTGGCCTAGAGGCAGAGTGGAAGTCTAATGACCATGAGGTTGTGGGATCGATTCCGACCTTGGTCAAACATTTGTATGGTGATCACTGCTTGCACTATTTGCTAATTCTGCAACAGCGTTCAGTTGCTATCAGCAGTCACACCATTTCCATTCTTGGAAATGCTTTTTCTAGTTATTATTAGTGTGACTGCTTCAGCAGTCACACTATTGTTCTTCTGTTTGGCCATTTTCTTCCGCCTTTTTACGGTCTTCTTCTAGTCCTTCATACTTTGTGCTATTTCAACAATTCATATATCAAAACGTGCAGCTTTTTTTGAACTTTATCGGCATTACTTTTCTCTTTTAAACTATTTATACTTTTTAAAATATTTAACTTTTTCACAAAAAATCTCACATTCATCAAAGTCTCAACCTCTCTTCTTGACAACTTCACTGTAGTGTAGGGGGTAGGGTAACTGCCTGCCAACCCTAAGGTCACTGGTTCGAATCCAAGGGAAGAACTCTTGTTATGTTATGTTGAATTCTGCTCTCCTCCCCCGCCTTCAATTGGTTACAGGTGTTTGTTATCTCCTTGATTACTCGTACCAGTTTGCAGCACATCATCACATTACAATGAATGACAACAGTCTTGAAAGCAGTGTGCTCTCTGTAGCCGAGTGGCAGAGTAAAGGCTTAGTGATCATATGGTCATGGGTTCGATTCCTGCCTCAGTCATTTCACATCATTGCTTGACTTTTCATTCCAATTATTCAGCTGTCATTGGACAGTCTTTGATTCCTCATAGTATAAAGCTCATTGTAACTCAGGTTCTCTGTGGCCATATGGTTAGTGTGTTAGGTGTTGTGCTATTTCAACAATTCATATATCAAAACGTGCAGCTTTTTTTGAACTTTATCGGCATTACTTTTCTCTTTTTAACTATTTATACTTTTTAAAATATTTAACTTTTTCTGCAAATTAAACTCTAGACAAATTATTTTCTCCAGTTTTGTAGCCACACTTGTCTTCTGGCTAAAATTCTGGTCAAAAATGCAAAGAGACTTGGATAATAATTTAAAATATTTTTTAAATGCAGCCAGGGAGCTCTCTGCTCTCATTCAGCCTAATGCTGAGAGTTCTCCACAACTCTGTCTGTAGTCCAGTTGGTTACAGGTGTCTGTTAAGAGACGCATTAATTGCTTCTGCCACCGTTTGCAGCACATCATCACATTACAATGGCAACATGCTTATGTCTGTGCTCTCTGTGGCGAAGTGGCAGAGTAAAGGTTTATTGATCATGAGGTCATGGGTTCGATTCCTTACTTTTTGTTTTAAGCAGAAGCCAGTGATCCTCTTATCAAAGGTTTTCTTTACCCCTCACATACTGTCTCTGTCTGTAGCCTAGTGGTTAGCTTGCTGGTCTGGAGACCTGAAGGTTGCTGGTTCAATTCTTGCCTCAACAACAATTATAGTGAATTATTTTCCCAGTTGTCCTCTGTTGACTTCTGATAACTTGCTTCATGTTGAAACTGCTGCTCTCAGCCTGAAATTCACAGAAATTTTCATTCTAAGTCATTCAAGCTTGACTCTCAAGCTTTCTTGATGTTGACAGTGTGCAGATCATTAACAGACAACAGTCTCTGCAACTGTGTGTGCACCGTGGCCTAGAGGCCGAGTGGAAGTCTAATGACCATGAGGTTGTGGGTTCAATTCCGACCTTGGTCAAACATTTGTATGGTGATCACTGCTTGCACTATTTGCTAATTCTGCAACAGCGTTCAGTTGCTATCAGCAGTCACACCATTTCCATTCTTGGAAATGCTTTTTCTAGTTAGTGTGACTGCTGAAGCAGTCACACTATTGTTCTTCTGTTTGGCCATTTTCTTCCGCCTTTTTACGGTCTTCTTCTAGTCCTTCATACTTTGTGCTATTTCAACAATTCATATATCAAAACGTGCAGCTTTTTTTGAACTTTATCGGCATTACTTTTCTCTTTTTAACTCTTTATACTTTTTAAAATATTTAACTTTTTCTGATTTTTTTCAGCTTTATAATGTGTGTGTGTTGCGTCTAACGAGCAGAGCTAGAGTGGTGTCAGAGTGGAGAGAGGCAAAAAAACATTCTAGAGTTTTTCTGGCTAAACTGTCAGCATGGCCACAAATTAAACTCTAGACAAATTATTTTCTCCAGTTTTGTAGCCACACTTGTCTTCTGGCTAAAATTCTGGTCAAAAATGCGAAGAGACTTAGATAATAATTTAAAATATTTTTTAAATGCAGCCAGGGAGCTCTCTGCTCTCATACAGCTCAATGCATTTTTTTCACAGCAGCAGGAGAAGGAGCTCAACTTTGTAACTTGCTGTTAAGTGCTTTTTAAATCATTTTAATTCACCAAAAAATAGTCACAGGTCACAAAAAAGTCCTCTCCTTGCTTGGTGTGGCTAATATATACTCATTTCTCCTTATTTTAAGCATCATTGAAAAATCTCACATTCATGAAAGTCTCAACCTCTCTTATTCACAACTCTGTTTGTAGTCCAGTTGGTAAGGTGTCCGCTTGCCAACCCCAAGGTCACTAGTTCGAATCCAGGCTGAGCAATCTTGTTATGTTATGTTGAATTCTGCTCCCCTCCGTCACCCTCAATTGGTTACAGGTGGTCGTTAAGAGACGCATTAATTGCTAGTGCCACCATTTGCAGCACATCATCAAATTACAATGGCAACATGCTTGAGTCTGTGCTCTCTGTGGCGAAGTGGCAGAGTTTAGGTTTCCTGATCATGAGGTCATGGGTTCGATTCCTGCCTCATTCATGTTGTACTTTCTGCTAGAGACTTCATTCAAATTCTGATTTGTAGTTAAACTTCTAATGGCTCTTTTATGATGCTTTTATAAAGACCCACTCCCGTGAAAATCGTGTTTTTTGAGCTTTTCACATGTTCCTGTGGCATTTTTCTTGTGTTAGAGCACATATCAGCAGAAAAGGAAGTGCAAAATTGCATTTCTGAGTTTTTCTGCCTTCAAACTGCTGTGAACCAATGGCAGACTCAAACTGGCAGTTTCAGGGAGACTGGAGCTGATGTGTCACAGCTCCAGGGGAGGGCACTAGTGCTACAAGCTGCCGCCCCGTTCTTCATCTGGCTCAGAGGTGAAAGGCTTGACAGCTCAGTGTAGCTGTCAAGGTATAATAGGTATAGCTCACCTGATAGAGCAGCTATCACAGTGAGCAAGGACTATGCTCCAGTCTGTGATCAAATCCCAGTGTAGAGTTTTACACTAAATGCGCTGAATCTGTAATTATACAATGTCCAGCTGTCAGCAACCGGGGGGCAAAGTCAAAGTCTTCTGACCATGAGATTGTGGGTTCAATTCCTACCTTGGTCAACCATTTGTATGGTCATCACTGCTTGCACTATTTTTACAAAAGTGTCCTCTACTTACTTGTGGTTAATTTCTGCACTTTCCTTACTTTTTTTTTTAAGCAGAAGCCAGTGATCCTCTTATAAAAGGTTTTCTTTGCCCCTCATATACTGTCCCTGTCTGTAGCCTAGTGGTTAGCTTGCTGGTCTGAAAACCTGAGGGTTGCTGGTTCAAATCTTGCCTCAACAACAATTATAGTGAATTATTTTCCCAGTCGTCCTCTGTTGACTTCTGATAACTTGCTTCATGTTGAAACTGCTGCTCTCAGCCTGAAATTCACAGAAATTTTCATTCTAAGTCATTCAAGCTTGACTCTCAAGCTTTCTTGATGTTGACAGTGCAGATCATTAACAGACAACAGTCTCTGCAACTGTATGTGCACTGTGGCCTAGAGGCAGAGTGGAAGTCTACTGACCATGAGATTGTGGGTTCAATTCCGACCTTGGTCAAACATTTGTATGGTGGTCACTGCTTGCACTATTTGCTAATTCTGCAACAGAAAACAAAAATCTCATATTCATCAAACCTCTACTTCACTATTAGTGTTGGAATAGCCCAGTGGATAAGGTTCCTGCCATCTAACCACAAGGTCACTGGTTCAAATCCCACCTGAGCAGTCTTGTTAGTGTGTCAGCAACTTTGAACTTTAAAGACCCGCTCCCATGAAAATCATGTTTTTCGTGCTTTTCACAAGTTCCTGTGGCATTTTTCTTGTGTTAGAGCACATATCAGCAGAAAAGGAAGTGCAAAATTGCATTTCTGAGTTTTTCTGCCTTCAAATTGCTGTGAACCAATGGCAGACGCAAACTGGCAGTTTCAGGGAGACTGGAGCTGACGTGTCACAGCTCCAGGGGAGGGCACTAATGCTACAAGCTCCTAGCCTCGTAAACCAGCCTCTCGCAGAAATGCATTTCATTTCATTTCATTTCATTTGGGGTGGGCGGCAGCAGGGCGGGAGTAGTAGCAAAGACGGTTTAATATCTTTGGTAGTAGCGTTGACAGACAACCCCATTCAGCCAATCAACAAGTTGGTGTAGCGACGGGGCTTTGCACCAGTCGGTCCCTGATTGGCCAACGTGCTGTGTCAATCACAGCGGCGACGCTGATTGGCTCGGCCTTCTGAGGGTTTCAGTCGAAACGCTTAGAATGGTCAAACATTTGTATGGTGATCACTGCTTGCACTATTTGCTAATTCTGCAACAGCGTTCAGTTGCTATCAGCAGTCACACCATTTCCATTCTTGGAAATGCTTTTTCTAGTTAGTGTGACTGCTGAAGCAGTCACACTATTGTTCTTCTGTTTGGCCATTTTCTTCCGCCTTTTTACGGTCTTCTTCTAGTCCTTCATACTTTGTGCTATTTCAACAATTCATATATCAAAACGTGCAGCTTTTTTTGAACTTTATCGGCATTACTTTTCTCTTTTTAACTATTTATACTTTTTCAAATATTTAACTTTTTCACAAAAAATCTCACATTCATCAAAGTCTCAACCTCTCTTCTTCACAACTCCACTGTAGTGTAGGGGTTAGGGTGGATGTTTGCCAACCCTAAGGTCACTGGTTCGAATCCAAGGGAAGAACTCTTGTTATGTTATGTTGAATTCTGCTCTCCTCCACCGCCTTCAATTGGTTACAGGTGTTTGTTATCTCCTTGATTACTCGTACCAGTTTGCAGCACATCATCACATTACAATGAATGACAACAGGTTTGAAAGCAGTGTGCTCTCTGTAGCCGAGTGGCAGAGTAAAGGTTTAGTGATCATATGGTCATGGGTTCAATTCCTGCCTTAGTCATTTCACATCATTGCTTGACTTTTGATTCCAATTATTCAGCTGTCATTGGACAGTCTTTGATTCCTCATAGTATAAAGCTCATTGTAACTCAGGTTCTCTGTGGCCATATGGTTAGTGTGTTAGGTGTTGTGCTATTTCAACAATTCATATATCAAAACGTGCAGCTTTTTTTGAACTTTATCGGCATTACTTTTCTCTTTTTAACTATTTATACTTTTTAAAATATTTAACTTTTTCTGCAAATTAAACTCTAGACAAATTATTTTCTCCAGTTTTGTAGCCACACTTGTCTTCTGGCTAAAATTCTGGTCAAAAATGCAAAGAGACTTAGATAATAATTTAAAATATTTTTTAAATGCAGCCAGGGAGCTCTCTGCTCTCATTCAGCCCAATGCTGAGAGTTCTCCACAACTCTGTCTGTAGTCCAGTTGGTTACAGGTGTTTGTTAAGAGACGCATTAATTGCTTCTGCCACCGTTTGCAGCACATCATCACATTACAATGGCAACATGCTTATGTCTGTGCTCTCTGTGGCGAAGTGGCAGAGTAAAGGTTTATTGATCATGAGGTCATGGGTTCGATTCCTTACTTTTTTTTTTAAGCAGAAGCCAGTGATCCTCTTATCAAAGGTTTTCTTTACCCCTCACATACTGTCTCTGTCTGTAGCCTAGTGGTTAGCTTGCTGGTCTGGAGACCTGAAGGTTGCTGGTTCAAATCTTGCCTCAACAACAATTATACTGAATTATTTTCCCAGTCGTCCTCTGTTGACTTCTGATAACTTGCTTCATGTTGAAACTGCTGCTCTCAGCCTGAAATTCACAGAAATTTTCATTCTAAGTCATTCAAGCTTGACTCTCAAGCTTTCTTGATGTTGACAGTGTGCAGATCATTAACAGACAACAGTCTCTGCAACTGTGTGTGCACCGTGGCCTAGAGGCAGAGTGGAAGTCTAATGACCAAGAGGTTGTGGGTTTGATTCCGACCTTGGTCAAACATTTGTATGGTGATCACTGCTTGCATTTGCTAATTCTGCAACAGCGTTCAGTTGCTGTCAGCAGTCACACCATTTCCATTCTTGGAAATGCTTTTTCTAGTTATTTTTCCACTTCCGGCCAGATTTCGATGCGCTACTAGTCCTGCAACTCGAAGAGTTGCAGGACATATTATATATCAAAACGTGCGTCCTGATCGGGATCGCTGTGCTATTACTTTTCTCAACAGTTTACGAATTTTTCGCGACGTAGTCGCGAAAAACTGCGCAAAAATTTTGCATGTAAGTCAATGGGACGGGCGAAAAAAAAAGACAGAAAAAGACCAATCATTGGAGTTTAACAAACGTCTACTGCTCAGGCATACTTTCACCTAGAGACTCCATTTAAACTTTAAACAGTAGACACAAGTCTTGTGTGTTGTCGCATTACTCCACGTTTTGATAGGTCATATAGTTTTTGATCAATCCCTGATCAATGACCATGATCATTTTTGGAGAAATTATGAGTTTATAATGGGTGTGTATTGCATGGAATGTTCGTGTCAGAGTGCGTGACATCATCGGTTAGAGTGGGAGAGAGTGAAAAAACATTCTGTATTTTTTCTGGATAAACTGTGACCACGGCCACAATTTACACTCTACAGACATAATTTTTTCAGAATTTGTAAGACAAACTTGTTATCTCTCATGTCATGTGCTCAAAATATCAGAGAGACTTACAGAATTGACAGAATCAGCCTCTGAGTGCAGCCACGTCTGTCCCTGCTCCTCATTGAGTCCAATACAAATATTTTCTGAGAGGAGCAGAACGGCCTGATGTTTTAAAACTGCCAGCGTCGCCAAAATATTTACTGTAGAAACACCAAATCGTACCGAAATTTTCAGTAAGTCCTTAGAGCAACGTTGATCTGTGTTTTGTTCTGATAGGAGTTACCGTTTTGTCATGCTAAGCCTAATTGTGAGACCGGTTTAGAGGCAGAAAATGGCTCTTTTTCTCCACGTTTCTGTCTGTCTCAGCCTGCGGGGGCCCCTATCGCCGTGGTAACCTCTTTGATCCTCAGGCCAGAGCTCGTTAACTTCATAAACAATCCACCTGGCGCTCGTTTAAATGTTTATAAACACAGACACAGCTAAATCAGACTGACACAGGATGCAGCTACTAACTAACTATGTGTCAAGTCAGTCACACACACACACACAGACTCTAGAGCCAGCTTCATGTGATTACAGTCACACACACACACACACACACACACACCTTCATGTGATTAAAACACAGTTAACGTGCAACAGAATTTAAACTTAAACCATGATTTAATCTGGTTTTAAAGTTAAACCTTGTTGGTGACACACACACACACACACACACACACACACACACACACACACACACACACACACACACACACACACACACAGGTAACCTAATGTGGTTACAGCTCCTCCATATCAGTGCTTATAGAAAGATGATCATGTGTCTGTCTGATCAGCTCTGTCTTGACCTTAAGATCGTGGGTTTGATTCCCATGTTGACAGAGATGGTAAAATCGGCAGTAGCCCCGCGGCCCATTCAAAATTTCCCGAGAGGAAATTTTCTAGTTTCCATCTGTACTCCTCAAGAGTCCATGATTAAGGTAGGCAGAATACCTGGTTATTGACATGGGAACATAATTGAAAACAAGCAGGGGGTAGCACTTCAGCCAACTGTAGATATAGCCTTTTGCCTCAAATACTGATTCCTAACAAGGGCTTGGAAGCAGGTGAAGAGGTTGAGTGCCTAATGACCTGGTAATAGTAAGTCCTTACATCAGTTTACCTGATAAGAGGAAACAGGAATAATGTTGCCTGGAGAGTGGTGAGAGCAGGCATCCAAAGAAAGTGAGAACTGATGCGGAGAATCTGAATTGCCAGTTAAGAGCTAATGGTAAAACATGGATTTGGTCTGGGCAACGTAGCAGTGGTAGGATGTCGAAGGGGCAGAAGAAAGTGGCACATCCTGTGCTTGCTGTCTCAGCTGTCCACTCAGGACTATATATGGTGGTGTGTGGTGGCTCGACATGCTGCTGCACTGCTCTCACCTGGGTGACAGACTGTTGCACAGGCTGCACAGCATGGAGGATGTTCAAGTGAAGTGACCCAAAGAAAAAGCCAACTTTACTTCTTCCTTGGTCTTAATAGACTGGACATGACAACAGATTTCACTGTACCTGAAGTGAATGAAGAGTGGGACATTTGCTCCTATCGACCTGCTAGAGAATCTAGTAGCTATCTCTGCCAGAACACACAGATGCCTCAGGCACCTTTCGCCCTCAAACCAGACAAAACAATTTCCAAAATGTTGCTACTTTTTTTATATTTGGCCACATCTTTTTTGACTGAAAGCTTTGAAACCTGTTGTGCAAGTTTAAACAAAACAAAACAAAACACATTTTTAATACATTTT
The DNA here is from genome assembly GCF_045865225.1 of Trachurus japonicus. Lineage (NCBI taxonomy): Eukaryota > Metazoa > Chordata > Actinopteri > Carangiformes > Carangidae > Trachurus > Trachurus japonicus. Next base: position 17,626,469 of record NC_140911.1, read on the forward strand.
CCTGTGTATATCTCAGGTAGGAGAACTTCTAACTTAAAGGTCCAGTGTGTAAAATGGGAAGGGAACCGTGACAGTTCAGATCCTACTGTAGATTGCAGCGCTCACTCACTCACGCTCACCCCTCCTGTCGGCAAAGTGACGGTGGCCTCTGAGGACCAAATACTTCTGCGGAAATGGCTTCTTCCATGACTGAGACGACTGGAAGTAGTTCAGGATCATCAAGCGATGAAGTGAAGATGTAAACCATATTATGATATGTTATAGGTTATCAGTGAGAGGTTAGGAGTGTTTCATTCCTAATTGTACGTTTGCTCCGATTCCGAAACCAGTATCGGAAATGACTCCAATACATCCGGTATCAGCGAGTACCTGTTAGCTCCATTAAGCTGTTAGCGCCGTTAGCGCTGTTAGCTCCGTAAGCAGCTATTTTCCCTGCCAGCTGTGAGGCGAGTGAAAACAAACGTGTGTTAAAGCTGAAAAATAAAACTATGTATGAACTGCAGGGCGCTTTTACCAACACGGTCGTCTTTGCTTGCTTCTCCTCCCCGCCCCCAACGACACACGGGGATTTAAACATAAAATGCGAAAGGTGAACCAAGTTTGTCCCCTTTCAGCTACCGTGTTCAAAGATGGCGGTGCAACATGGCAGCTTCGGTTGGGTGCACTGCCACCTATGTATATGTAAACAACTCATTCTGAGCTACTGGAAAGCTTTCATTTGTATGTGATTGTGATTAGAATTCGGTAAATACGTATTTATGAAAGCAGTATTTGATTTTTACTAATAAAAAGCCAAATAAGTTACTTTTAAATTTTTGAAATCCCATTTGTGGATATGTGTATGTTTCCAGTCTCTACACTTTCAAAGGGTTTAGAAAGTGAGCCAGCATCGAAGCAGAGTCTGTTTGAGGTCTTTATAACCCACTCCCACTTAAAGCTAATTGGTTTGGAATGCTACTTAATGAGTCTGAGTCAGAGTGAGTGGGGAAATGGTGTAGGGGGGAGGAATGGAATTGAGCCTAAATTTAGGAGAACAGTTCATAGTCCCTCAGGAGATAGATACCACAAAAATAAGACTGGATCTTATGTCATGACTAGATACACAGTGGATTGTGTATTTTGTGTAGCTGACAACACTACAGGAGGATGCAGTAAAAAATGGACAGTGAGAAGAAAAAGCTTAACCATACAGTACAATTAGCAGCACTGGAAAAGGAGAGTGGTTGGAAAGCTGAGGGCCATCCCAGTACCGGTTTGGTGGTAGGTTGGTGAGGCAGCCAATCCCAGTGAATAGCTGTGGGATAGAAAGGAAGGTTAGTGGGCAGGACAATCCTAGACAGCAAGTAGTCACACTTAGTTGAGATTTACCAAACAAACCAGCCGCTCCTCTTCATCCACCTTCAAAGGGGAGTTACTGGTGTTCAAAGCAACATGCAATACACTATTAAAAGTAAGCTGTGTGACATAAAGCAACATAGGTCCCACACACCGTGCTGGTGAGGGAGCTGTATCCTGATATTGCAGGTTACATTGAGTGTGTGTAAATGCAGATAAAGAGAGGACTGGTTCTGGGACACTGGTACACTGTGGGCCCAACTCAATGGGCCCCGGCAATGATGACAGAGTAGAGTTGCCCATTTACTACAGTATGTTACTTTACTTTTCAAAGCCATCCAGCGGCCCTCATTAATTTACAGAGCTTGTTAATATGTTTTTCACATCACAATTAGTAGATGTAAGTGGAATTTGACACAACCAGATGATCTTGCCTCTCTGAGAGCCTAATTGCAGTTACAGGGCTTCCACACAGATGCAGACACAGGGGAGAAAGAGTGAGCAGACTACAGACTGGTAAAAAAAAAAAAAACCCCAAAAAACTTCCACATCTTATCCCTGTGTTGATGCTCCTGTTAGTATTGGAGCCTCTGTGTTCGAGCCTTCAGTCTGGGATGTCTGCTTTTAAAACTTGGCTGCAGTTCACTCTTTCATCCTTTCTGGTGCTGTGCTGGACAGATGGCATGCCTGTCTACTGGGTATTGTGTTTACAACAATGCTGATAGGAGCAGATAAATACCAGCTTCTACTGCAGAGTCATTTCACCTGGGGATGAATGCCATACCCGTTTCCATTACTGACAAAAAAGCAGATGTTTGTGGTTCTTGGTGGATTTGTGGACCAGTGGAAAAGGAGTAATGGTGGTTGGATATCTGATAGGCCTGGGTGTGAGATGAATTTACCCTAACAAGCCTGTTGACCGAGCCACCATAGCTCAACCTTGGCAAATATGCCCTTATCCCCTTAATATGTCTTTAATTAATCATTTTGTTTCAGGCCGTATTTGTCCTCTCCTCTGGCAGTTATTATTATTACCAAAAGCACCTAATTCGATTTCATAAATATATTTGGTATTGGGTGTTAAACAATCGCACACAGGAAGAATAATCATCATGTCTGCATCTTATCAGTCTTGTCACACATACCAAGATGTCTATATTGTGGGCTGTTGCATCATTCGTCATTATTACCCAGTCGTGGGTTTCATCCTTTGAAACCTATTTGAAGGCTTATGTAAGTCTCAGAGTCAGAGGAGTTCTTTGCTGAAGCAGCTTAAAGCGGGGCTAACATTTTCATCTCAGTGCTGTAGGTGGGGGGCCATTAGTGGTGGCAAGGAGAGGAATGTCAGCAGCAAAAGGAGAGGAAGAGACATTTCCTGATTTTAGTGTATGCTCGGTGAGTCAAGGGAGGTAAGGCGAGTGAGAGAGCAGGGCGAGAGGAGAGAGGGATGGAGCTGGAGCGGCAGCAGGGTGACAGCGTTTGCATGAGGCGTGATTAATGACCATTCTGATTGGCTGTGACAGGACCAGGTGACACTGGTAGGGTACGGTAGGGTGGTGGGGGTTAGGACACGCTCTCTGAGGACACCTTTTAAACAGCTGGCCAACGGCATCCGGGGAGTTACTTGTATGTGTGTGTCAGTGTGAGTGAGTAATTGTGCTGAGTTGCATCCACTACTGTTATGTCTTTTTTTTCCCTGTCTTCTGACATTATTTTCTCTTCCCCGCTGTCACTGGCCTCCTTTTCTGCCCCAGCCACTGGCACATACTCACTATCTCTTCTGCAAGAGCATTTCTTGGTGATGCAATTCCTGAGCTGTACAAGTGCCAAGCCAGGTGTCGCCCAGTAACTGATAACTGAAACAGTATGCATATTTTTCGCATGGCATTTGAAGATATCCTGTACTTCTTATGTAGTTGATCTAAGATTCGATTTTTGTCCTACGCCAGCCTACAGATCTATTTTGTAAACATGTCCTGTCTTTTTGAGGAATCGGTGCCCATAGGGGGAATTTAACAATTTACATTTTTTTGGTTCTCATATTATGTATTTCATATAATCACTCGAAATTTAAATTTCAAAGGCATTTGTATAAAGCCGGTTATATCACCATTGTATAAGCTGATGGTGACATAACAGCCAGAATGTAGTCGTGACGCATCTCAGGGACCATACAACATTAGTTTTCTCAATTAACTTTCTGACCTTTTATGTCATTTTGTTGGTTTTCATTTGAAAAGCCACTCCCAAACTTCCGTTATTGCTAGCCGTTAGTATTAATAGCTGTTTATTTACCAGGCTTGGCAGGAGCTTCAGCCATGTTACAAGCAAGACGGTATAAGAGGGTAATGCCTTCTCCATGGCGACTGGAAGCAGTGTGCTACAGCTGGATGGTCAGTATGCTAACTTAGGTTCTAAAGCACAAATAAACACGCCCACACCTCCGTTAAACTGTGTGGCAAAGTGCCACTCTGCTGGATTTTGTGAGCACATACATTCATGTCCCGCTCCCACACCCTGTGCTGTTATTGGCTGGGGGCGAGACAACCAGTGCCTGAAGATTGCAGCCCAGATATTGTGTAGATAAATACACACCGAACCGTTGTGTGTGGGTCGTAACCAATTATTGAAAGTGATTACTTTTGTAAGTTCATGCATTCTTGTTCAGGAAAATCCTGCATAGTATAGTTTAGCTTTAACATGGATGTTTATGGGAGAGAATGAGATAGGCACTAATTATCTTCTCAGCTGTACTACAAAGAATACCTTTGAAATAGATTACTTTCAGATGTTGGCAGTTCTGCTATACATTCTATTGGATACCACAGCTAACAAGATGCAAGCGGTGGCTTCTGAGATAAGTTTATGTTGTGCGTTAGTGCCCTCACCAGCACAGCTGTCAATCACAAACCAGGCCTGCCTACTCAAAAGCAATTCGTACATCATCAGAGACCTTTTGTTCTTCTAATAGAAAAGATCATAATTCACTAATTTTACTAATTTACTGTTTTCCCTCATCTCATTTTCCATTGTTCTTTGTTGATTTTCCATTTTCTCTGATTATCTGTTTTCCTCCCCAGACTCTACTTTGACTCCATCTTTCTCCCTTGCTCTCTTCACTTTGCTTATCCCCCTCTTTCATTTCCTCCCTTTTCCCAGTACATTTTCTCCGCTCATACTCTGCTACAGTGAAACATGTAGATATTTCTCTCACCGAGGCCTCCCATGCATGGCTTCCTTCCATTCAAATGCAAATGACGCAGGCCAATTATGGCTCAGCATGCGGTTATGTCTGTGTTTGCAAGAACACATTCAAAGGCACATTGTGTCGGGGGAGATTTGAGTTAGCCAGTGTAGTATTCCCTGTGGAACTGCCAGCGGCAGATAAATTAGGACCTCAGGCTGACAAAAGCAAAATAAATCATAATATTGGAGCGCTGCTGACCCATATTTGTTAATGTGGGTGCTCATTGCCACCTCTATTACTGCCATTGTGAATGTGCGAGTATCGGGAACTGGGACTGCTTCATGGCTGATCGCACCAACAGAAGGCATTCCGACTTTCATTCACATGGATGACAGCAGAATCAGTGTTGTGGCTTTGTTAGGGCTTCACACATATCAGCAATTACACCGACTTGGTGTATTCAGGCAGCCCTTATTTAGGATCCAGTACATGTCTGGGAAGAGACCTTTTTCTAATACTGACTCCAGAAACATTGCGTCTTACATGGATGCCTTTATGGTGGAGGGAGAAATAACATGCAAACTTAAATAATGTAATCATCACTCTGTGACCTTTGGGACTCTACTTTCCGCTGCTTCCCAAGTGGTCTAGTCCTGTGATGTTAAATTGCACAATTTAGAGGGTCAGCGCTTCCTAAACGAAAACCAATCTTAACTTTTTCTCCTCTCTTCACCCTCTTTGTCCTTTGTGTGGATGACTAGGGATTGGGAGATGGTAAAATCCTGTAAAAACCTTCCCGTTTCAGTCACTCTGATTTTATTTTCCTTTATGTATTAAAAATGAGTTATCATACCCATATCACCAAGACGTAGAAGATACCTAGGACGCTCTTAATCGACCTTCCGTTCCGCTCCGCCGTAGTCTCCCTCTCTCCCTCTCGCTCTCCCTCACACACGCACACAAAGCTTGAATAGTTAAATCTCAAAACCATTATGCAACACAGTAAATGAGGTGACGCTGTTACGTCCGGCGTTGGGTGGGGAGTCAGCGGCGTGGACATGGCTCCAAATGTTTGTTTGTTTTCCTGCGACCAATCGACCAATGAAAGTTTGGTTGACTGTTGACTAATGACTTTTTGGTCAACTAATGATTGGTCGGGGCAGCCCTAAAGATACCACTATCCTCTATGTGGATCCCACACTTTGCTCCAGGTGCACTCTGTAGTCCTTTAGGAGAATTTGTGACTCCAAATTGCCTTAGGTGTGAATGTGAATGGTTTTCTCTCTATGTATATGTCAACCCTGTGATAGACTGCCAAGTGCCAACCTGTCAAAGGTTTTGCCCTGACTGTTGTCCAGTTTTAGTGTGGATATACTCCAGCCAACCATGAGCCTGAACAGAAGAGGGGGTATAGATAATTGATAGATGGATGGAGTTGTATTTAATTTTTTTATTTTTTAGGAATTGACAGCTAGCACAGCTAAATGTTTAACTACACAAAAACCCCACAATTTAACACAATTCTGAAAGAACAAAATCATGTAGATTGGTCTTTTCCTATAAGCAAAGAGAAAAGCGCTGCATCACCTTCAGTCCTCTATACTCCAGGAAGATGATTTATGGGTAGTTAAGGCTTCCCCTTCTTTCCTGCTACATGATGGATGGCCAGGATGTCACACCATGTCTGGGCCTTTTCCCTCTCACTGCTGAGGGCCATGTCACAACCTGCTATTTTTCACCATTCAGTTGCTCAAACCCAGCTGAGGAACCGGTGTCACCATATGGCAGACACCAGAGGGACTGGCCTGAAACCATTAACCCTCATACCCGCTTCATGCTCTCACCTGACTGCTTAAGCGTTACATAGCTGAGTTAATAGCCAATGAGTCCCAATCCACCTGAGGCTAGTTCCCACATGTGCTTCCAGTACCTTTGAGCTCAGGTGCTCAAATTGTATTCACCGTTAATCCATTCATTTTGTAGGGCAGAGGTTTGGCCAAATCATCTCCAGCCACTGAAAGCTGATAAAACACAGATTTACCCCAGTCATCATACTGGCCATAATTTCACCTAGCGGGTAGCAAGGCTCAACTGGAACCCAACCAATTCCAACTCAACAATGGCTAAATATCTTTTTATCACCATAAGGTCGCAGCTCACTGATTTTAACCGTAATACTTGCTTGACCCTGATGGCCTACAATCACGTCTTGTAAGAGCTTCTTGACTGTCTTCTTAATAAGAAAAAAAAAGTGTTGATGCAGCTTATAACAACCCATAGTTGCATTTTATCGTTAGATGACCTCTAGTGGCTGTAGTAATTATGACAAGAGCAAAGAAAAGTTGGCTTATGTAGCAACAAAGATCATATAGGGGACAGGTTGAGATGGTAGGTAGGTCGGGGAAACAGGATTTCACCACAAGAGACTGATGTTATTTCTGGTACAAAATCAATATGTAGTTTCTTTTGACCTTGACCAGTCCACAACCTTTCCCATGTGTTTATATCAGTATCCATGGCAATAAAGGTTATCTAACCGGAAGGATATGGGGTTCTCTCTTTCAGCCAAACCACAACCTATTCCTAAACTAAGGAAAGAATGAAGCTGTGAAGCACCTTGGTTACTGTAGACTGTAGAAATCCATGGCTGGCAGGCTGCCCTGTGCAGCTAGATCACTGTCCTTCAGTACCCTGTTCGACCAACCACATCTGATCTTCTTGGTAACCCTCCTCACTAAAAGTCTTAGCATAATTAGTGGAAGTAAATTGGGCCGGTTATTAACGTTACTGGCACTGGGGTTTCTAACCAAGTAGTTTTTGTGCCAAAACTAACTATAACCATATTTGCTTATTATTGTAACAATTTTAACAAAGGTCCAGATGCTTTTCTCAGGATTCAGTGACACATTAACAAAAGCTGGACAATAAATTCCACTCCAAAATCTTGAGCTAACTCTGCTACTGACTGAATTTATTTCTATCTAGAGTTGGGGATAATTTATAGTCCTGGTTGTGGTCTTATTTTGGGATGTGCTTTATATGCATCTTGCATCTCTGCACCCCAGTATGGAGACTGCCACCATGGACACAGCCAACATAAAAGAAGAGGGGTAAACATATAGGTGTATACATGAAACAGTGCCTGTGTGATATCAGCACGTTCCAGCTGATTTAATATAACCTTTTCCTTAATAAACAATGTAGTATGTCTGTCAGGGGCAGGGCATGACATCCAACTTAATACACAATCTGTTTATGGGCAGTTTGCAATGACGCTAATAGACCTCGAGCAAGTAATATTACTTTTACTACTTTTAATGCTTATCCTTAAACACCCCAGAAGACATGGGCTCTTAATCAAGAAAAATCTGTCTGGATTCATTTCAGAGCGGGCTCTGCCAGTGTCTAAATCAAAAGTAATATGTATATTTTAATGGATCTGTGTCCAAGGACACCACCAGTCAGTGTAGGTCCCAAGGTAAAGAAAAGTTTCATTAATTCAGGATTTTTACACTGCAGGGCCGAAAATATCCCAAACTAAAATCATGCATCTCTGAGTCTGAGATGGACCAAACCACTTTTAAATCATTCACCAAGGGAGCCCACTCTGATCCATTTTAGCAGCATCACCAAGTTGTGATTTTGGTGTTCCCAGTGCTTTGATGCTTCTTTCAGATGTTTGTCTGTTCATTGCTAATTATCAACCACAATGCCATCTTCTAATGGCAAACTGTGTAACAACCTTTTTGCGTTTTTTAGGTGCACAAGGAGAGTGTATTTGGGCAGTGCTCTCATTTAAAAATGATGTCTGTACTCCCCTGCCTATTCAAGGCAAAGGCGGCCGCCTGGGTGATTTTGGCCGCTGCCTTAATTGGTTAAAACGTGTGTGTGTGTGTGTGCATAGAGGGACGTGCGTCATGTGCGATCACAATACAACGGGGGGGGTGGCATTGGGGGTGTGTCAGCTATGTCAGAACTTTGAAGGGGGTGCACGGCACAAAAAGTTTGGGAACCGCTGCTCTATATAAGTGTTTTGTTTGGAATGTTATGTTATGTCATCCTGCCTCTGGTTGTCCATCTCTTGTCCTGAAGGTGGACTGTAACGCTGTCTTGGATCGCAGCTAAGGAACTGGGATATGGTGTTATATCAAACTCAGTGAAGCTGCAGAGCACCTTGTAGTGACATAATGTACACGATTCATGTGAAAAGTAGATGATGATTGCCAACGAAAGATTGGACACGATATAAGACTTTCAGAATGCCCATCCCTGCGTTAACCAGTGGTTTTATCCAAGAGCACAGTGCAGCATATTTTGATCCCAAAGTCAGCTCATATGTCTGTGAATGTTTAAGTGACTCCTAAAGGGAAACATGACATAGCACCTTGGAATTTCACCATGCATGATTTAATGTCTGTAGGGCCCATGAAATGTCTGCACACAAGCTCTGAGGGAACGGATGTTTGTGTTCCTGGAGAGTTGAGCTGTTGTCAGCACAGGGGAAAAGAACTGCAGCCTATCCTGTAAATGTCAATAATTGTTGCAGGTCTTCATGCCACAATGTATGTTGCCAATGGGTCACTTGATTCACTTTAAGATTATATCACAAGTGGTTGCTGCAGGCAATTCAGTTTGAAACAAATATCTCTGAAAGATACAAGGGTTAAAGATTTAGCTTTTCAGAAGAGGTTATATAATTTAATGGGACATGGTTAGGTTTGTTACATTTTATATTGTCCTTTGATGAAAATGACAATTTACTTGGTTCTGTTGCCCAGTGAGCAGACTCTAAAGCTTTACATTAAAACACGTTGAAGATTCAGTTGAGTGACAGCACACAGTACAAGCCCACACGCTGCTGGCAATTATATTGATTTTAATCACGTTTTGATAGTGTGTGCATTTTTGAAGTGCACTCTCATCCACAGATCTATCCTGACTTTTATCTCAGCGTTTTAAAAAAAATGGCCATGGTGGAGAAATGTGAGACTAAAGTGTTTCACTGCAAAGAGGCAGCTTAGAAAGAGGATGTTAACCTTTAAACAGGTCAAGACTGCAAGTTGAAGGATACACTCTCATTTCACCAAAGCACCCATTCATTTGTTTACACTGCAGCTGACTTCTTCATCTGACTGCCAGTAATATTTTTCACTAAGCAACCTGAGCTGAAATCAATGAGGCCTCAGTAGTGTTACAAGGTTTGGATGACACACATATACAAGGCCTGCATTGATCTCTGTGTAGTTGTGTCACTTAGGCATAATATGTATATTTTACCTAAAGAGAGGACCTGGGGGCTTTTTGTGCCTCATATGATCTTCAAATCTGGTCTTCTTTCAAGGCCTTCAGTCTTTCATTGCCTTCCCTTGTTTCGTTTTTTTTTTACTACTGAAATAATGAAATGTTAAGGTGTAGCCCATCAGCTCTCGACTTGCTTGGGGACGTCCCAGGCTGCTGGTCGTATCGTGGAGGTCTTTATTCATGACTCGGTTTGCCTCTTAGCAACAGACTTTTTTTTCCCTCTCGTGCCTTGTTTCCTTTCCTTTACCTTTGGAAGTGCATTTCCCCGCATGATGGGGGTCATCTAGGAAACATTTAACTGTTTGTTCCCTTTTCCTTTCACCCCATTAAAGCACCACCGTGATCCCCATCAATACCAGGCGGAGAGCAATGTCTTTGGTATTACAGTAAACTGCTGGCTGTTGCAATATTCATGGGCTGGAGTGTGGAGTGTAACAGGAAAGCTATCACTTTAAATAGTAACTGCAGACCTAGGGGAGTCAGGCTTCACTGGATTTCCATTTCTCCATTTCACAAGTCCACTGTTTCCCTCCCCACCCCCCCACCCCCGACCCCGCCTCCCGCGCCCGGTGTTCATTCTGAACACCGCTGGCCTGTCACTGCTGCCTTCCCTTCTCTGCCTGCCTGCTCGCTGGCCGGCAATCAGCTGACATTAGCTCACTTCCACACTCTGAAGTGTTTTTTTTTTGTGTGTGCGTGCCTGTTGTGGGAAAAGTTATCTACTTTAACTGCATCTTGTGTGATAAGATGGTTCAATCAGATTAGATTGGAGTAGAATCTGACTGGTAGGGTTATGACAGTGTCTTTCTCATGTTCTTTCCATTTGACTCTTTTTCTTCTTTGACCGGCCACAGATCAGACAGTGGGTAGATCAGTAGTAGGCGGATGTGCGCTGGCCCTTTTGTGTTGCGACTTCAAAACCTCTGTACAGTTTCGTCATTTACCTACCGACATGCATGACATACAAACCTGCCCTGAATTTCATTGCTTCCTGTCTCTGCCTCCTCTTTCACCTGTCATACTTGGAGAAAAAAAAACATCAGAAGACAAACACAACACAGGAGAAAAACACAGCACATGGTTCATTTTACAGCACAGAGCCATGCAACTCAAGGAAACTGAGCTTTTTGGAATCAGTGACAGCAAGTGCCTTGACTTGGAGGTGACAGTGCATATATTTGCGTTTACAAATCTGATTGTTGAAGTCATACTCATTAATAGTAAGGATAGAAGGAACAGACACCTGCAGTATGAATGTGTACTCACGAGATTCTATATTTATTCATGAATTGAGAAGAAAAAGGAACAAATGAGGATGAAATATTTAGAAAAATATTCATGGGGTCTTGTATATACATGAGTTAGACATACATATATTACTCTCATCTTGACTGACGTTTTAGGTGATTAAAATAAGAAATCTAAGCAAACGCCATTAATATGTAAACGGCATCACAAACCATCTTGTGATGGGATGGCACCAGTAGCTGCAGTGGAACAGTAGCTGTATTGTTACAAACCTCCATGACTGGCAGGCAGCCGCTGCAGCCTTAATGTGGTCCTCTCGATTTCCGCTAAACTGACTTAACTAAATTAATTTTTGAGTTTTCTTTTTCTTTTTTCTTTTTTTGGTTCAGAAGAAACATCCCAGAGGAGTTAATGAGCTTGAAGCAAAAAGGCTCAAAGAGTTTAAATCTTCATCAGTCCCTGGTCAGACAAACTGTAAATGGCGATGAGTTGCTTGAGGAAACTCACCAAAGGAACATGTCATGTTCTGTTTAAGGACCCAGTTTCCTGTTCTCAGGACAATTAGCCCAAACATCAAAGCAGATCTAACAACCTGAGGTGGTTCAGTCAGAGCTGCTGTGGTCTGAGCTCAGATAGCCGCTCGCAACAGAAACTTTACTGCTGCCAAAGGATGTTCGACCAGTAATTAAATCTAAGGGTTCACTGACTTCCTGCAGCAGCACAGAGAATATTTAATGGTTGTGTTCAATAAAGACATAAAGATTGTAACTGTGTGATATTAGCTTAATCACATTGTGTTTGTCTACATTTGTGACTAACATGGAGATCAGATCACATTTTATGACGAGTCGATGTAGAAAACCGGTTCATCCCAGGGTTCAGTGCCTCTTTTTCTTCAGGCTGAAGACTGACATCTTTGTCCCAGTGGGAAGTGACTAATTGTGGTTTCCCTTGAATACAAGTCAGTGTAGGAAAAGTTAAGTAAGCAGTGTAGAAATTGCTCTCATTGGTCTCCCTGAGAGGCTAATTAGGCTGGTTGACCTAAAAATGCAACTAAAATGCTTTATTGTTACAAGTTGTAAACTACAGATATATTAACGTGTCAACACAGGAAGTTTCTCTTTGCCTGCTCTCACAAAAACAATAATTGCTTCTTGGAAGGAATAAGAAAAATCTCGCCAACGTGAAATTAAAGCAATGTACTTGAAAAAGTTCTTTATAACTTCTGTGAAGATTCATGGCTTCAAAGCAGTAAGGTAATGATGGCAGAGAGAGAGCGGGAAACAAAGAAAATGCAAAAATATGTTGGTGGAATGACTAAACATATCTTTTACAAGATGGTGCATATATTTGTCATTTCCGTAAGTACACTCGGCATGTAACCTTGTCGCCTTGAGGACACAAGGAGGTGAAACCGGGTCCTTAAACAGAACATGATGGATTTCTTTGGTGAGCTTTGCCTCTAGCGACTCATTCCATGCATAGAGGAAAGGGATTCTGACAGAGTTTTTAACCTTGAAAATGGGATTCCTGAAATACTCGCATCCACTCGCTGGCAGTAAACTTTCCCTCTCCGCAGCAACAACACTCTGCTTATTACTGTAGACAAATGAGGAAGACATGCTTACAGCTCCACCCAGAAAGCAGGGAAAAAGGTCACGCATGTCTCAAAAGACGCTGAATGAGAACAATATAAGATTTGCTCTTTTATGTGATGCAGCCCTGTTCATCACCCTCCTCCTCCTCTACGACCTCGGAGCTTTATGTGCGGCGGTTCAAATCACAGCGGCCCTCCACACCTTCCCCCTCCTGTGTGCAGTAATGTATCTTTCATAAACCCTTCAGCCTGTTTGTACATGTGCTCTTGTGCTTGGGTAAACTGGAGGAGAAAGAAAACACATGCTAAGTGGCCGGGGACGGGGAAAAAACGTGCCACTGAAAGGCCGGGTGTGTGAAAGTTTAATTGACCACTGTGTCGGCGGTGGGGTTTGGTCGTAAATGTCACATCCTCTAAAATTCACACAAGTCGTAAACAAAGTCAACCTCATCAGCGTATTTACTCCCATTATCATTATTACCAGAGAGAGGTTTTGTTGTTGTTTGTTTTTGTGTTAATTATTGTTGTGAACTGCTGTAACCCGACCATATTAAGAGTGCGCCTTGCGGTCGTGCGTTCCACATCTAGGCTGTAATCCAAACTGCACTGTACGGAGTTCCTTCAGCATTAAAAATACAGTAGCACCGCGCTAATCTGAAGCCTGCAGGCATGCAGGTTGCTGGGAATAGTGAAATTCTGGGATTATTGTAATACCAGTCAAATAGTTGGCTTGATCTTAAGGTGAAGGCACACTTGAGGCTGCACTCGCTGCATTTCTTTAACTGCTTAAAACTCCTTTCGCAGGTGGGAGCCAATTTCTTCTCAGATCAGTGTGCTACCAACAGGTATAATATGTTCACTCTGATCTGCTGGATTTTACAACACTGGGACTAAGTCTAGAGAAAATATGACTTGGTTGTAGTTGTGACTGCTGGACATTGATGGGCTTTTGTACTCTTAAATTGAGTTTTCAATATCCAAACACAGCATTTACTGGTTAAAACCGGTCTTCAGTGATCTTATGCTGGCCTTTTTATGATCTCAGCTGGCCTTTAATGATCATATACTCATCTTTAATGGTCTCAAGTTCAACCCTAGACTAGGTTAGATATAGTTACTGTTTGTAACCTGTACAGAAAGATTGTAATTTCTGTTAAATGTAAAAGAACATGTGAACATGTCTCTGTGAACTTTTCATGTATGAAATCAGATGCCGATCTTGTGGTGTATGAGAGCCTACAGTAAATATCCCCATTATAAAGTTGGACTGTTATACCGTAATCACCATCAGTAGATATTTTACTGCAAGATCAGGTAGACCGTTTGGCAGAAAACAATGCTGATACATTAAGTATTGATGAATCTGCGACTTGCCAAATACATAAATGAATATCACATCCTCATTATGTTAATGGAAAAATTTAAGACTTCTCCTACGTAACATGTTTTCTTTTGTAGTTAAGTTGTGTAGATAAACATTGTTTCTAGACACAGTTGAAATAAATACAATCTGACCTGACTCGACAGCTTCTCCTCCTTAACAACAGCGACTGCACCATTTCTCACAGATCCAACACAACATGGATGGAGATGGAAACGCTGGCACACTTTCATTCACCTGACTGACACCTCAACACTTCAATCACAAGTCATACAACCCCATCAGGAGCAGAGTTGTCTCACATCACCTCTCTCTCACGTCTCTGTCTCTGCTCCATTCACAGTAAATGGGTGAATCACCTCATCTTGCAGTGATCATATACAGTATACACGTACTTGGAACAGTGTTTAGAGCTTCTTGAATTATCTTTTCAAGTCATAAGCTAGTTTTCACAAGTTTAAGCCCTATATTTGTATTTTTAGGTGACCTTTGAGTCTATTCTGATGGCTCTTTAGTACATATTATTGGTAGAAAATAAATGCAATATTTACACTGTTGTATTGTACTGTAACACTTGTATTCATGGAGTCAGCAGTTTTTGTTTACTTTGTTTTTACACGTGTCAAGTTGTGGTTTCCTGTTAGAAGCCCACAATTGATTGTTAGACAACTGAGCTCCCAGCAGCTGGAGACATCCTGTCACGTGTCCACTGAACAGCATTAGTCAATCTCTGACTGCTTTATTTTGTATTTCAATGTGTTTTAAGCCATGGGTCTCTTTGTTGTGGAGAGGAACTCTACATGCTCCCCCTGGGTTTAATTTTTTTTTAAAACATGGCATCTCTTACCATTTTTATGCAGACGACTCCCAAATCTATCTGCCGCTTAAGAGAAACGATAAGAGCTCCCTGATACCTTTACTAGAGTGCCTACATCAAGGCATGGATGGCTTTTAACTTTTTTAACTTAATTGAAGAAAAAACCGAGGTCACGGTGTTTGGACCCAGTCGAGCCTGTGGTGTCTCCAAATTCCGCGATATTTCGCATTAAAAACAGATTCCGTGTTAATTGGCCAATTCTGCAATTCCGTTCGCGATTCTGTGATTGCAGAAATCATAGGGCCTAGACATTGACTTTTGTTATACTAGGTTGTGGCACCAGTAGAGGCAGGAATTAGAGGTTTTTCGTTGAAAAAAATAAAAAAGGAAAAAAAAAGAAGCCATATAGTATCAAAATCATCATGCCAGTCACTGAATCTATCGACATATTAAACAAACTAAAATAACTATAATAAACACAGTTAACTAAATTAAATTAAACCTTATGTGCAGAAGGACAATGTGTTCACCCTCTCCACCTTCTGTCCTCTTCAACAAAGTTCAGCTTTCTTTTTTAGATACCCAGATTTTGTCTGGAGTATCTGTACTTTTTCTTTGACAACTTCAAGATTTTTCCACTCTGTTCCCAGTTGCTGCAGCCTCCTCCATCTCCCATGTTGCTGTCGCTGCCCTCCTCAGCTCTGGCCAACTAATCATTGCTGCTTGACATAAAACGCATCACTACCAGTGCACAAGTCTGGTAATCTTGTCACAGACACTGGATTTAAAGCGCTGGTATGTTGTGAAACACAGGGAGATTTACCTGCTGCTGATGGGATTGAATGTAACAGATGTTCATTTATATGTAAAAATCCCTGCACTCCAGCTTCAAGTTGACAAACCCAGGACCAGGAATGAATACATTTAGTCAGTCAGAGTCCTCACAAGCATAGACACACATAGGTGTGTGTGTGTTTGAGTTCTATAGATCGTTACCACCATCTCCCTATTGGCTCCGTTGGTGTTAGCAGGTCTGCACAGTGATGGAGTGAGGGATCCCATTACAGCAGGACCACTACATCCATTTCTAATGCCCTCCTTGTGTTGGACACGCTGTGTGGACTGCATTATATCACACATAGACCATGGTGTTGGTGACCTGCTGTGAATTCAGAAAATGATATTGAAAATCACATTCTTGAAAATAATACACTCGCTAGATATTTGATAAAAAAAAGTGGCATATTTGATATTCTATCACTTCCCTGTGAGGTGTTTGTGTGTTTACCATGACAGCTTACACTGCATGCTGAGCTGCCTGTAACGCACTGAATTATTTGCAGTAAGACACTGTAGCTTAATGTGGTCCTGCTGTCTTGAAGGCCTCACCAAATAAAACAAACATAGTTCAGCTCACGAATAAATGAAACCCAATCACATACAGCACCCGTTCACATGCGAGAGCAGTTGCCACCTCTAAAGGGTCTGGACACCTCAAGGGGATTTCAAGAAGGCTAAAGCTCACACAGTGGGCTCAAAAAATCTGAGACCGCTTTATGTTTTATGGACTAACCAACAGTACAGCTCGCCAACTCAAACAGGCTACGTGTAATGTAGGCTACATGTAATAAAAGTGCAGGTAACTGCCGCTGAGCCAGTCAAGCTCTGCAAAGCACCTGGTAATGGGTTATCATACAGAAAAACCATGATGATCTACATAAAACGTGCTCACCATAATAAACAAATGGTTAACATAATTGGTGATGATGGAGTTGGGACGAAAGCAGGCTAGAAAAGGAAGGTTTTTGCTGAATGGATGAGAATGTTGGGAATAGGTGAGAATAACTGAGGGGACATGTAAAGAAAACTGATCTGATAGAAGTGCAGTCAGTGGAAGGAGTGTCTCGGCAGCAGAATCGCACTGTGATGATATTATCACACTACATCTTTGTTCTACACATTTCTCCTGTGCAAATGTATCGAAGCTTCAAACGTGCTCCGTCAGTCAATATGACAGACACATCTTATGTGGATTCAGCCCATTTAATGAAAACAGTAAAAACAGAACAGCCTGGGAAAAAAGAGACATCAAAGTTTGCTGCAAACAAGCAAAGTCCTGCTCTTTTTTTTCTGAGGACAAAGCTGGAAGCGAGCTCAGACTTTGGGAGTTTGAACCTGATTCAACCCTGGTTCACCCCTCATACTGAGGAGGAAGTGGAGGAGAAATCCGTCTGTGGCCTCGGTCTGTACCGATGTTCAGACCAGATTATCCGGTGATGTGAAAAGTTCATGGATCCAGTCTGCCAACAGACTTGTTAGGTCCCACCCTGATGATATTAAACATGTCTAATATTTAGGAGTTAAAACCTGGATGATTACTGGCTGTTGCCAGGCAACTGTAAATATTCAAAGCCCCTGAGGCTAACGCTAGCTCGCATGCTGTTCTTGACAGATAGTAAAACTGACAGTTAAAACCTCACCCCAGTTCTCGCTGAAGAAGAGGCAACCTGTGCTGATCACATCTCTCCAGACTCTGTCTGTCTGTCTGTCTAGATGTTATGTAGTTTATATTGTGTTGGAAAAAGGTTGTTGACGAATATAAAACCATGTCACCGATGCTTTAAAAAAAACATTCAGTTTCCTTCCATGATGATGATGATAATTTGTTTATACAGGTTCATATACGTTATCATATGAGAACATCTCAGTCTCAGAAGAATGGAACATTTTGTCGGTCTTCGAGCTAATCTCCCATCAGTAGCTTGTGTTGCTGCAGCCCCCCCACCCAACTGTCCTGGCTAGATAGGTTGACTGGCTGGATGTGGATTGCCTTGATGTCCTTCCCAGCCAAAAAAAAAAAAAAAGTAGCTGTTTGTGTATCACAGATGATGGGTTGTCACAGCTGAGTGTAAGAGATAGTGCTGCTTGACAGCATTGCTTTCAGAGCATAAATTGAGTTGGTATCGCTGTCCTGCAACGCTCTGATGCTGTGTGATGTGCTCTTTCAGGGGCAACTGTGCAACTGCATTTGTAATCATCTAATGCAAGACAACAACTTCCTCTTATGATCTTGTTTTTTTTTTCTCCAAAATGGGAGCATTAAATGCAATGGCATAGAAACATTTGACTTGTTAGAGCCTGATGTCATTCATGACTTGAATGGTATTCTCCTTTTATCACATTTCCTTCCCCTGATATTTCAACTGAATTATTTCAAGCCTCTAACAGTCATGTCAAGTTTCACACTGCTAGCCAAGTTTGCATCCCTCACTTTTTACTCTCTCCTACACGGTTGAACCCAAAGCCCATTCATTTTGGCGTCTATTTGATCAGAGCGGAGCTAGTCAGCAGAAACAATGGCTGTGGTGTGCAGCTTTTGAAGCCCACTGTAGAAGCGATGGTTGAAAAAGCGTCAGATCTCCCCCGAAGTTGGACAATCAAAGGCGCTGATGAGCGGTGGAGGCTGACAGGGAAGTGAATTCATGGGGACAAGGGGGCTCAGGGCCACGGCAGATAGACGGGAGGCCTGAATCTCTGATCACACGACTCTGTCTCTTTAGGCACTCCTCGGTATGAGTGATGCACTTTGTCAACTGATTTCACATCACAGAAAGTGGTGAGGAAACAGATGCGCTGAAGAACTGATTTAAATGCTGCGAAATGCGAGGGGGGCCACACGGGTGATGGTTGATTTATGAGATGTTGCTGTGAGGACAGGAGGTGGAATTAAAGGACTTTATGTACCGCTGTAATTGTGTGTGTGTGTGTGTGTGTATTTTGAGGATGTTTGGATCTGTAACTCTTGAAACTGCATTGTGTAAGCAGTCACAAGTAGAAGCCCCTAATCAGGCCTGCATGGGCACTGCTTATGTAACCAGGGTGCAAAGTGAAGCTCATGTGGGCCGAGTCATTAGAAACCTCCGTTTGCAGGAGCTTTACTTCACGGCACAGAGGATGAGTCTCACTCCCTCTCCTCCCAGTGCACCTCCATCACTCAGCGTGCCACTGTCTCTTTCCTGTCTCCCCTCACACAGATCCCTCTCCACTTTGTGACACTTTCTTGTAAACCCCTGCAGCCTTTTCCATTTTCCTGTTACATGAATGCATGCATGCTTCAAGTGCAGCCCTACCTTTTGTTGTGTCTTTTCAGTTGACAAAATGTCCCACCTGTCATACCCAAGCCTGAAAGACTGTTGGCCTGGATTTAACAGGAAAAGGAGAAGTCGCTTCTCTTTGGTCACGCTTTAGATTTTGGCTGTCTTCAGGGCAGTATACAGTGGCTGCCATTTGAATTTTTGTAGCACACACTTAAGACACACTGTAGAGACAGAAGGAGAAGACAGTGAGGATGCAGAAGCTGGGATCTGCCAGTCCAGACTGTAAATATGACAAAACTGCTGCTTGTCTAGAGCATTGACGTATTCTGAATACAGGAAATGGGACAATGCAGATCTTCATGGTGATGGTGCGCTTCAGCCTGTCGTGATGCTCAGCACAGCTCTGGTGTCATAATGTGCATCATTTCCCTCTGTTTGTCTGTATCTAACTAATGGCCAGAGAAAATGTTTATAAAAATGCTTCCTGGAAATGATGGCGAGTAATTCAAGTCAAACTGAGAGAGAGAAAGAAATAAGGCTCAGTTCCCAGAAAGAGAATAAATGACAGTATACCAAGTGAATTCTAAGAAGTTAACAGGAAACTGAGGGAAGCCAGAGACTAAAGCATTATCTCTTCAAATCATTCCCTGAATAAATTTGAGATGAAAATGATCCAATGCATTTGGAGTCATAAATCATTACATATCTGAGTGGCCTGGTTTTATTGGACATTTCACGATAACTGAGGAGTGTGTTGCCCTCCTCTCCTCTCTGAACAGATAACTGCTTACAAAGAATGTCTGCTGCTATGAACAAGTGTCACCTGGGCATGACTCTAAATGTACTTTCTATTACCATAAATTATCACAGACCTCACTGTATCAACAAGGACTTAAATATGATGGATCACATTACAAAGAAATGAGATAAACTGTGGCAACAAGGCTTCAAATTAGATTACATACTCGCCATCTTGAGCCTCCATGTTTGTACAGCAGCCCGAACGGAAGATCCAGCCAGCCAGAGAGCGCGTTTCTCGATAAATAAACCAACGGAGAAGAACGAGGAAACAACTGACATATCGTAAAATGGTTTAGATCTTCACCTCATCGCTCCATGCTCCTGAAATACTCCCAGTCGTCGTGGTGAGCAAGTTTTTTTTTGTCCTCGGAGGCCACTGTCACTTTGCCGACGGGAGGAGTGAGCGCTGCAGTCTAGAATCTGAACGCTGGATATCACGGTTTTACCCCCTTATTACACACTGGACCTTTAAGCTTATTTTCAGATCAACCAACAGATCTGTCGAATGTTGTTAGATGTCGCCAAGAAATCATTTAGCACTGACACCTTCGTAAAAAAAACACAGCGTAGTTCAACAGCGAGGTTCAAAACTGTGTTACCTACGTACCAGGTTGGGCCAGTGGGCAATGTGAGAGATGATGATCAGAATAATGAGCAAAGAACTTATGTCTTTGCCAATGTCAAGACAATATTTGGCTTGATTTCCCTTTCATGAATAAATAATCATTGTTCATTACTGTGTAAAATGAATATTACATTTAATTTGCCCTCATGTAATGCAACATAAAAAAAGTTCTAATTAAGCTTGATAATAATATAAACATGAATATATTAGAAAAAGCAACCGAAGCATAAAATACAATAATATAACTGTACTATTTAAACGAATATCCCCTCTATAATATTCTATATCAAGATATTTGGGCTAGTGTGTGAGGTTCGTCTCTGTGTCAGCCCCGCCCTCATTCAGTGTCAGCTGTGATTGGCTGAACCCCCTGCAACCAAAAAGACGACGAGTGACATAGCTCGATGGGTGGATATTTAGGCTGGATACAGAGCTGCCGAGCCTGCAGGATATACACAGTTTATCATCAGATACTTCTCTGGCTCTCGCTAAGATGGCAAACTTTCCCCTTCTAATTTTACCTCTAAACCTCGGTCACAATCTGAACCCAGCTGCCTGCAGAAGAGAGAACAACCAGAATGTGTTTGCTCACTTTCAGGTCCAACACTGTGTGGATCTCAAAAGGATACAAGTAGAAGAACACTCTCTCCCCCCATGAGCTCTGTTGCTCCTGATTTCTTGGAACTTTTGGTTGCTTTTTGTCTTCCCAGAACCCTCTGGTGCATGAAAGAGAAATGAAATAAAAAACATCCCCCACCACCTCCTCATACGCCTCCTCCTCCTGGCTTTCCTTGTTCTCCTTCTGGGAGCAAAAATGGAGCGAAAGAGAATATGAGAGATGTGTATAGAGAGTGAGAGAGAGAGAGAGCGCGGGATGGGGGTGCATTAGGGGGAGGGTGTATAGATTAGGGAGAGAGAGCCAGGGACACGGAGAGATGGAGAGAGAGAAACGGGGAGAAGTGAGAGAGGAAGGATAGCAAAGAAGGCAGGAGAAATAGCCGGGGGCGCTGCTTCTCTCTCTCTCTCTCCCTCTCCTCTTTCTTTCTTATCCTCTCCATCTCTCCCTCTCTCCTTCACTCCCCACATGGCGGGCAGAAGCAGCACTGGATGCTAATTACTTATTAGATTGCAGATATGCGTGGCGGGGTATCAGGGCTAATTAGGTTAGCGCCCTGCTAAAATGAAATGTCTTAATGCTGACGATGGTTACGGTATCTCCAGCCCAACAACCCTCCCCACCACCACCACCACCATTTCCCCAGCCCCCTCCCACCCCTCCTGTGAGTCCAGTCAGGCTTGATCCAAAATAAGCCAACCTGAGTGATGGGCAGTAGCTGAAGGATGGAACGGGGGCTGGCTGGAAAATGCAGCTGATGTCCCAGACAGACAGGGGGAGGGATGAGGCAGCTTCAGACAGTCCTAATTATCCCACTGACCTTTCCATCAGACTCACAGCGGAAGGAGGAGAGGAGCAGGAGAGTGAGCAGCTCTCAGAAAGCATGCAGGGGCCTCACTGCTGACATGTCAAAAAACCAAACACCTTCTGAGACCAGTCACATCGACAGCATCACCTGTTTGTTTACCTTTACCTTAAAGCGGAATCTGTTGGGAGGAAGCTGCTGTTCCTCCGACCGACCCATGCTGGCTTCTTCTTGGCGAACACCGTCTTTTTCTATATGTAGCCCACTTAGCAAAAGCAGCACGTTAGCAGAGCAGCAGCAGCTTCCACCCTCTACACATGGTTCAGGCGCAGTGCTGAGTGTAGGTCACGCAGAGTCAAACGTAAAATCACAGTGTTTTTTTCTGAAAGAACAGGACAGAAAGACTTAAGGTGTGAGACTGGTCTTTATGTTTACGTATTAGAATACAAGAGAGCCACTGTCTAGTAATATTATCCATGCTTTTTCTGGCCTCACTAGTGCTTGGACTTGAGAAAGAGTCAGTAAGACAGTCAGTCAGTTGGTATCAGACGGATTGGCATGAAATTTGGCAGTGACAAATGATGAACTGTAATAATGTTGATCATCAGACTTGTCATCCAGGACTGTCATCAGTTCTAAGTTTTAAATGACTGTTAAGGGCTCAGAGCTCAAACGTGCTTTTTACTTTCCCCGTATTAAATAATAAGACCAACATTTTCTTCATCCTTCAAGAATTGAATTTGTCCATGCTTTTGTTTATGACCAATTATCTGCAAACACAGTGACATCAGCCTACCGTTAGCTTTAGTTCAGGCTTGTGCCGATCGCCAATCCAATCGTGTATCAGCAATTGAGAGGATGGTCGACGTTTTTTTCTTTACCGATGTTATAAAACAATTAAAAAAACACACCAGCAACAGCGCCCACTGATCTGTACTGAGACTGTTGTTGTTATTCAGTCACACGAGTTAATTGACTTCAGTGTGGAAAACCACACCATGGTCCATAATCGCAGTGCGGACCTAGAAGTCCTACTCGGTTATAACCAAAGTCGAGCTGGAAGTGAACATATCATAAAATACATATATTTCGTTTAGACAGCAATGACTTCTCTTTTCTCCAGTGAGGCTACCTGTTGATTTAGGTCAGTCTATTTTAATATTTGTTTTGTGACAATGATATCACCTTAAGCTATGTGATAGACAATCAATTTGTAAAAGTAATAATTAGATTGACTGGTAATTAGAAGAATTTTTAGTTGTAGCCTAGTATCAGTGTCCTCTGTACATGTAGAAAAGATTGTTGATGCTTTTATTTCCCCAGGCGTAAAATGCACTCCTCTCCCTAACAGCTGGTCCAAAATGCAGTGGGCAGGCCTTTAACAGTAAAAGAGACAAGATTACTGACTGTATCATATTTGCGCTGGCTTATTAAATTAAAACAGATTTTACGAGTCAGATACTTCATAAATATGTTTTCATGGGTTTCATCATATTTTTGGACAGAAACAGATAACATTCTTACTGTAAACCCAAAATAAACAGGACCATTTTTAACTTTATCTCTATCTTTATCAATGATTTAGCCGAAGCCGAAGCCTTCCTCTGGTTCAGTGTATCACTGCTTTTCTTCCCAGAGAACCAACTGAGATCCATAATTTAGGAGGATAAATGTTGTTTGTCCCAGCATCTTATTTTCATATTTTTGCCCATCATGTCAGTCAGTGATAATTACAATGTACTCACCGAGAGATGGGTGGGAATAGCATCATCAAAGTTACATGGTACAAGAAACACAAGCAGTCAGGTTATAAATAAAACCCCAGATTAGAAAACAAAGTGAACATCCATCACACTTCACCGTCCAAGCTTTAATTCTACTTGCTGCTATTGTTGTTGTTGCACAGTTTTCCTGCGTGAAAAGTAATTACTACTGTGTCCATTTTCAGTTTGACCTCCAAATGAAGTGTTTTAGATTATCTGGATAAAATATTGGCTCATTTATAACCTGTCTAATAAGTCTGATTGCTCAAACTCGTCGTCTGACTCTGTTGTGGCGCTGCCAGATCCAATCAATTACTCAGTTGAGTCCAGTTTTATCATAACTGATGGACAAACAAATGGTCAGAGCTACAAATTTAAGACCCAGTTAATAAACATTAATTATCCTTTGAGGGCTTGGCTCCAGCTCTTACGCCCTGGTCAGCCAATGAGTTTGCAAAAAAACAACAACATCAAAAAAAACATAATTAGATGTGTTTCTTCAGAAGAGACATAATGTAATTACAACAGAGTCTGGAATCAAAAAAGAGAAAGAGAACAGGCGACAACTGGAGGCATGTAGCTCCATTGTAGAGTCCTCAATGCTTTAACTGCTGCTCTCGCTAATCTTCTTTGTCAAAGTGTTGTTAGTCAGCCAAGGACAAACGATCAAATCTGTCTGATTTTACTCGGTGATCACAAGACATGCTGAGTTGATACACGCAAATTATTAAAATGCATCACACAGATAAAATGACATGTTAAACTGCCAGAGGTGGATACATTTATCTTTTCCATTGAATTGTCAACAGACAGAATTGTGTTAAGTGACAGATTTTTCTGTCATCATTGCAGTTTATCCACAGTCTTCCATGTATAGAGCAGCATGTACTGTAAGTTAAGAACGGATTTTGAAAGGAGACTCTTCTCTTCAGTGTCAACTATTTGAAAAATCTGTCTGTATTCTCATCTTGGTTAATTTTTACGCTAAAATTTGTAATTCCCAAACTATGGCACCTGAGTAAAGAGAGGCTTTACTGCAAGCTATTGCTCTTGTTCACCAGACGCATGTGTATGGCTTTGTTACTGACCCAAGAAAAAACTCACAACTGAAAGCATCCAGGACTCTATGCTGACAGCATGATGACCCACACTAGATGTCTGTATGTGTCAGGAAACTGAGTGGATGCTGATATACCGTAGTTGTGGCTCGACTGAACGTTTCTGATACAGTAGATCAGTCAGCATGAAATGCATACCAACTCTACATATAACTCTTGTGCCAATTCGGGGGCCAGAGGATGTGGTCTACCAAAATATTACCTTCACAGACCGTGAAGAGCTGGACAATAATGGGACTGACTGGTCCACAGACGATTTTTGCTTTGCTGAATTGCTGAATTGGGACACATCTATAAAACTAATGTGATAAGGCCAAGTTAGACTCAGGAACTAGGATCGTCTCCTTATTCTTTAGAAATAATATTCAGTCACTGTTCACAACGAGTTCTGCTATTGCTCTCATGTCATGTGGTGTGCCACAGGGTCCAGTTCTAGTTTTGAGTAGTTTGTATCCGTTTCCTCCTTCATGTGCCATTTCACCCCCTATATTGTAATAATGTTGTCTTGTCTTGTTGCCATTTTGAAAGTCTGACAACTTTTTCTAACTAAATGCAGCTAAACACAGACGATGCTTAGGTCTTGGCTATTGGTCCTGATCGTGCTTCTAAGTTGCTTCTATGAGTGTGATGCCTCCTTGAAGACCACTAACATCCACTGCTCAGCTAAAAGTCTGGGAGGTTTTGTTTTGATCAGCAGCTCAGTTTAAGCCAGCACATTGAAAGTTGTGCTCAGTCCTGCTTTAAACAAATTGGTAATGTAACCAAAGTCCAACCAGTGCTCCCCCAGAACATAGTTGAAGAACTTCCTTTTCACTTAGACTACTGCAACTCAATATTTACTTGCCTTAATGATGGAAAAATTGTAGTTTACCATTAGTTCAAAATACAGCAGCAAGAACTCTCACAAACCCACGACACAGGGACCGCAGCACCCCAGTCCTCCCTGAATGGCTCCACATTCATTATAGAATTCAATTTAAGATTCTATTGATTACTTTAAAACCACTACATGCCCAGACTTCGCTGTGCGGCTCACAACTCTAAACTCGCTATTCTGCACCTGGAGCCCTCATATCAGAGACCATCAGGGCATGCCTGAGTTGAAATGAAAAGGCTAGAATACATTTGTATATTTATGTTTTAAGTTATTGTTTTTTTGTTTGTTTTTGTCTTTATCTTTTTATCTGTATCACCTCATTTTTCTTTTTCCCGCCATCTTGTATGATGCTGTATTTTGTGAGGTACTGTGTAACTCTCGTATTGAAAAGGCACCACAGAAAAAAAAGTTTATTATTATTATTATTATTATCATTATTACGAGCCCCTGGGCACAGATACATAGCTGTGAATTATTGCTGTTGGTAGAAAATTGTCTTTGAATTTCATTATTTGCTTCATGCTGGGTGTGCAGAAATGCTGTTTCAAAAATCCCTCAGATAACAGACACTGACACTCCAAGGCATTTCATGTTTGTAGGGCACTACGATGCATTTTAGGAAACAGACAGTACTGGAGGGCTCTGGGTATGTTCACACCACCAATCAATATCATCATGGTAATAAAATTTTAAATTACTGTGTGTAATGTGTCAGTAGTCACTAAAGAATGATACATTTCGTCTAGGCACAGCTTCAGTCAACAGTTATGTTGGTTTTATAGCCCACAACTTATCTGTTTGATTCACTCTCACCATTTTCAGCCTTTCTAGCACTAGCAGATGTTAATACCAGGTGTAGAAAAAACACTTGTCAAGTGTACTAAACCAAAAGTAGTGTTGATTTAAAGAGGTTTTTTTCAAATCCGAGTAAAATCACATGTGTAAATTTGTCCTCAGATGCAAATTAATTGTGTAAACTGACTTTTTACAGCATAAATCTTGTAAATCACATAGGGACCAAAATTATTAGAACTGCTGACACAGTGCTATTGTGTTTTTTATCACTAATATTTACTATGTATGTCCACCTTTTGCAGCAATTACAGCAGCACATTTCTCTGGCATAATGTCAATATTTCCTGAGATCTTCAACACTAATGTTATCCCATGCCTTCTCCTGCTCAAGTCAAAGGTTTTCTTTGAATGTATAATAGATATTTATTCATTTTCCAACTTGCCCCATATTTTCTTGATGGGGTTGCGGTTCAGACTTTGTAAATAATTTGGCTTCTGGTGTGAAGGAACATGATTGAAAATATGTCAAGTGTTCTATTAACTTTGGCCACCACTGTGTGTATATGTATGTGTATATATATATAGTCTTTAAATGCAACCCATCTAAATCAGACCAATCAGATTAAGGTGGAGCCCTTTGTCTCATCAGTTGAAAGCCCTTTCCTGCCAATCAAAGCACTGATGTCGCCCTCACTTCCTGTCAATAAACACCTCCAGTGGACTGAAGCTGTGATTTGATTAAACTAACTAACCTGCCATTTCATTAAACTCACTTAGAAACTGATTACAATCTCTTCTAATTTAATTAAGATCACTTATTATTTGTATGAAGTGCCCTCTCGCAGTATGAATGTCTTTCTATTAGCATTTTCCTGACGACCTATCTAATGCCCCCCCCCCCCTTTTCCCCCTTCTTTTTCTGTTAATTGAGTTCATATTTGATCTTGTATATTTGATCTTATATACCCTTGTTGATGTGGTGTTTGCAGTAAGTCAGCTATGTAATGGTATTTTGTATGGGAGTGTTTAGGATGGGTGGGAGTAAGGTGTGGGATGCTACTCATTGTTGGGGCTAATGTTAACATATTGACGTGTGGTGTATGTGTGCGTGTGTGTATTTTAAGGTGGAAGAATTTTCTTTTCTTTTTTTCTTAAAAATGTGGTTGCTACAGTGATCATCAGTGCTTTGGCTTCTTGCAAAGCACTTGTGGAGCTTGGGACAGATGCATTGTGGGTGGAAGAAGGGGGCTAAAGTTCCTGGGATAGAGCCCCGAGGCCCCTGGAGACGAGTGGTGGGTAACCCTGTGCCGCTAATTAATGTAGACGCTAAAATAAACACTCTCTTCTATCTAGTACAGTGGAGATTGAGTGTCGGATGTGTGTGTGTGTGTGTGGTGTTTACTGTATGTGTGTGTTTATGGGAATATAAGTAGTTGTGCTTTAGAGAATAAATTTCAGCCTCTCCTTGTGGGTTTGAAGGGGACTGCATGAATTTCACAGCTGAACAATCATCTGATACCCCCTTGACACATGCACGCGCACATGCACACACAAGCACATACTGTACTAACTGCCTACCACCATGATTATGTCAGCATTGGTAAAATCTAAACAGGGGAGCTACAACAATCCAGGTGAAGCCACAATTTTCTGTTATTTAACTGGAGACAAAGACAAGCTAATGTGTCTGAATCGTCCGTTTGTTGTTGATGTTGTTTTCATTTTTTTCTCCATTTTTTTCTGCGCTAGCTCAACTTAAACACACCTACACACTTAATCTGAGCACCTTATGCAACACTGTAACTCCAGTGTGGGAGGGGTAACAAATTGTTGTCTGTGTATTGTGTGTGTGGTTGTGTCAAGGAGAAAGAGAAAGAATAGATTAATAATAATAAGCACAGAAATGTCTCTCATCTCACAACTGTGGAAGCAGTGGGAGCCTGGCTCAGTCCAAAGTCGGAAGCAGAGGTTGACTGATGTTTAAAGGACCTATTTGCAGGGTTTGCTACAGTATTACCAGTCTAGAAGAAACACTGTGGGTTCATTACCGTCTCCAGGGATGGAAAGCAACCTTCTTGTTTAGCTTCTATCTTGATCTCTTCCCCTCTTCTCTCAAGTTAGCATTCTAACCATCTCACTCACTCTAGGTTGTTGTGTCGTTCTCATCACTTTCCGATACGGAGTCACTGCAGTGTCCAGTCTGCGCTGAAGATGCTCATCAGTTGTATTATAACCTCTTGTCTTGTAAACATAACGATGGCTGAAGCTCTTTTCCATTACCACCAAAAAAAAAATAGAAAACAAGATGTTGTGGTCTTTGGTGGTTGTGGTTTGTAGCATCTCTGCTATATATAGATGGATTAAAGTTCAAACTGTCTGAGGTAAAAGAATCCTATTCCTATTTATGACACCAAATGTTCTAATCAGTAATGGTCTCTTAAGTGTTTGTTAAATTGCACCCAATTTTCCTTCCTTGGCCTCGTCAACATTCACACAACCATTTACATGATTTAGTATCACACATCCTGTCCTTACAGCATCCGCTGCATCAGATGGTGTAATGAGCAGCACTATAGGCAACATCTGCCCTTTTAGAAATGACTGCTGTCTGCAGTAGAGGTTTTCACACATTTCCATGCCGCAGATGCCCATTTCATTTGACTGATTAGATTTCTCTCTGGGGACCTATAAGGGAAGATTTTAACTGATGATAATGATAAGTGATCAGTAAGACCAGTAAGAGAAAATGAAAGCTCCTGCACTTTATCAAATCAAGGGTTTTTCTCTTCAAACAAAGTGGAGGAATAAACCTGCCTCTAGGTGTAATATATGGTTTCTTGATTTAAGCCAGGCAAAGAACTTCTGTATGATTGAGAGCTTCTTGTGGGGAAATCCATATATTTATAGGCTTGGGTCTCTTGACAGTCAGTTCAGTATCATTTCCATAATCGTTTTCAATTGAGCAATCAATTTCTTCAGTTCTTTTGCAAGTACATGGTTGAATTACTGGGAAACCAAAGATTGGGGGGATCAGCCATTCCAAAGTTGAACAACTGTGTGTTTCTTTTGTAACAAGTAAACAATCAAAAGTTTTCAACTGTAAAGCCCCTAAACAAAGTTGTAATTTATGACCAGAAAGCCCTGAAAGCTGAATTGGTGGAAACATATATGACAACACCAGAAAAGTGGAAATGTGAAAATTCCACAGCAGAAACATCACAATAAAACATTCAGCTTGAGATTCTCAGTTAGTTGTTAGTAGTTAATGCTTCAATGCTCACGGTTTATTAACAATCACAGCAACAAAGCTTAAGTCTGATTTACACCGGCTGTTATATGAGCCAGCTGAGGCTCATTGGTATCATATCTGGCTCCATCTGCCAAAACTAAATGATTGAAAAACATGACATTTTTTACTGAGAGAAAGTTGAAATTTATGAAGTGGGTTGTTATAACAATTTTTTGCATAAACTTCTTGGATTTAATTGAACATTGGTGCATAGGATTAAAAGAAATCCACTACGGGTGTATTCAGACCTGGCTCGTTTGGAGCAGTTGTTCCGAAACAGAGCGTTTAACCCAAAAGGTCCGGGTCAATTTCCAGGCCTGTTGAGACCTCTATTCAATAGAAGAAAAAAAAAATAGAATACTTTGTCATTGCATATGACCATACAACAAGATTGTTTGTTTCTCGTAGCACTCTGGCACTAGCATTCACACATTACCAAAAAAACAAAGCAAAAGAACATAACTAGTCATAACTAGTCAATAAATATGTAATAATGTAAGGCGCCAGTTTTAAAAGTTAATGAGATGATAAGTAATTTAAAATCTATTGGTATGGCGGCAATTGGGCGTAGTATGTGTGCGTGTGTGTGTGGGATGGGGGAGTTAGGGGTGAGAGTTCAGTTCATGGCTGTGGTGTAGAAGCTGTTCCTGAATCTGTTGGTGCGGCATTTCAGAGCCCGTCTTCCAGATGGTAGCAGTGTGAAGAGGTGGTAGCATGGGTGGGTATTGTCTTGCTGGCTTTGCTGTGACAGCGAGCCCGGCTGTAGATGTCTGCCAGGGGGGTCAGGGGAAGACCGATGGTCTTCTGCGCAGCCTTGACCACCCTCTGGAGAGCTGCTTTGTCAGCTGCTGGACAGTTCCCGTACCAGACTGTGATGTTGTAGCACAGGATACTCTCCACTGAGCAGTGATAGAATGACTTCAGAGAGGCTGTTTTTCCTCAGTGTCTTGAGAAAATACAGCCTTTCCTGTGCTTTCTTCATCACTGCAGAGGAGTGCACTGCCCACCTGAGGTCGGCGCTGATGTGGATACTCAGGAATTTAAAACTCAGGCCCCCTCCAGTTATGAGTGGAGGGTGATTTGGTCATTTCAGGAGCTCCTTTGTCTTCTTGATATTGAGCAGAAGGTTGTTCTCAGTGCACCATTTCATCTGTAAGCTGTTTCATCGTCATAGGAGATGAGACCCACCACTGTAGTATCATCTGCAAATTGTATGATAGTGCCCTGGGGGTGTATGGGTGTGCAGTCATATGTGTAGAGTGAGTAGAGGGCAAGGCTAAGCACACAGCCTTGCGGCGCACCAGTACTGACTGAGGGTCAGGCTTGGGGAGTTGAAGTTGTAAGTCTCACTAGGTGCGTTTCCATTACCCCTTGAAATGCGCAAAACCTAAATATCGAAATTAAAAACTGGTAATGGAAACACCTACATTTCGAAAAAACTCTCAAATATCGCAAAAAAGTTTTTGCGCTCTCATGAGGTGGTTTTTGAGACGTATCGATACAAACGTGTATCGCAAAAGTGTAATGGAAACACTTTTTTCGCTTTTCTACACGTCACCGGCGTCACCGGAGTTGTGTGTGTCCACGCTGTGTTGGTTTATGTAACTTGAGGGGACAAATGAACCACATGTTTATTGTAATGCATTGCTGACCTGGGCATTGTTTCTCATTAAATTAGAAAAACCTTTTCTATCGTTCCCCTTTTCCGTGCATGGTTGAAGGAGACTGGCTCGCATCCACGTTCCCACTCCCTCCTGCGCCGACATGTCACCTTAAGTCACATAAACCAGTACGGGTGTGTGGACACACACACAACCATCAGCGCCTCATCACCGCTGGTGTTTAAAAAGCCGTTCTTTCTGCAGTCAGGTTAAAGCGCACATCCGCCGTGTTGGTAAACAAATAATCCCTCTACATCAACGGAGGCAACCGTGCTGAGCAGCTTGGGTTGGAGGTGGTGTGAGTGCGGGCCAGCGGGGGACAGGGGAGGGGGCATTACGGTACAACTGGCCCGTGTGAGTGCGCCCTTATTTGTGGCCGCTGCAGCGCCACACGGGCTTTGCCTTTCAGCAATCAAGCGCTGTTTTTGTCTTTATTAAAAACAATAACAGCAACAGCTGTCGGCAGCTGAGATCGCTGTGCCGTCACCATAGAAACGTAAGACGCATTACGGCTCATTCGCAAAATACCTTTCAATGGAAACACCCGCAAATAGCAATTGCACTTTTTCGAAGTTTCAGAAATATCGCTTTTATTTTGCGAAAATCTGTAATGGAAACGCAGCTATTGTCTGTGGACGCTTGGGGAGAGAGAGTCTCTAATCCACAGACACAGATGGTTGCTGAGGCCGAGGTGGTCCAGTTTGCAAAGGCAGAGTGTAGTAGTAGCTGTTTGTAGTCTACAAACAGCATCCGGACGTAGGTTCCCCTCTGCTCCAGGTGTGTTAGAGCAGTGTGAAGTGCTGTGTTGATAGCGTCCTCAGTGGATTTGTTTGCTCTATAAGCGTACTGGTGCTGGTCTAGGGTGGATTTCATTATGTCTAAGTACCAGTCTTTCAAAACACTTGGAGATGATGAGAGACCGGCCTGTAGTCATCCAGGGATCTGATGTTGGTCTGCTTTGGAACCAGGTCCGGGATGATGGTGGCAGTTTTTAGGCAGGCTGGGACAGAAACATGCACCAGAGAGAGATTAAAGATGGTAGTGAAAATCCCAGTGAGCTGCTGGGCACAGTCTTTGAGGACCCTGCCTAGGAGCCCATCAGGGCCTGCTGCCTTCCTGACATTCACAGTTTTCAGCACCTGTGTTACCTCATGTGGCTGCAGAGTAAATGAGTGGTCAGCAGTGGCTGGCTGGTGTGAATCCATGTTCCCCAGTTCCATCTCAAATTGAGCAAAGAAGTGATTCAGTTCACCGGCCAGTGATGTGTTTTTTCCCTTTGGTGGGTCAATGCTGCTTCTGAAGTTGGTTATCTGCTGAATTACATTCTCAATACAGCTCCTGATGTAGAAGAGCACTGTAGATGTATCTTCCTCAAGATCTGGAGAGGCCAACAGGCTCCAGTCAGTGCGGTGGAAACAGTCCTGTAGTTGTACCGTGTAGGGCTGCCAAGATTAGTCGACTAGTCACGATTACATCGACTATCAACGACTAATTTAATAGTTCATGCATCGGAATGTTAGTATAAACACAGTCAAGTGTATTTGCCCCCTGTTTGAGCATTTGACATGCTGCTCGTATCTTGGGAGCACAGTCCTGAAACGCAAAAATCGTTGAAACACCAGTCACTGTCCTCACAGTGGCAAACACCCAGTACATCGCTGTACTTTGCATAACAAGATTTGTGAAAAGTTTAGTCAGTATCAGATTAATAACAACTTCTTCATCTTTAATATCAACCAGTGTGAATGATTACCATATAGTGCTTTTAGCTGCAGTAAACCACTCGTTACCGTTGACACCCTTTCAAAAGGAAAAAAGAAAAGGCAGCTGAGCTGAGAGGAGCGTCTGCATCACACTCATCTAACAATGAATAAGTAAAATGCTACAAGCAACCTCTGGATAATTCAGTGGCCTTTATAAATGTTCATGTATATCTAAAAAGACAAATAAAAACAATAAGCCATAGTTTTTTTTCTTTAATGTAATGAGCCCATTTTTGTTGTTGTTGTTGCCAAGTCTTAATAAAACATTGATGTGGAAGAGAAAGATTAATCTATCTGATGGATGTCGTTGCTCTTCAACAGACCTACATCCTCAGTCTTCTATACACTATGCTGCTGTAGCTGTAGTATGACAGCTCAGACAGAGTTGGTTTGTTTATTTCATCAGTAAATGCGCAGAGCGGCTCATAAACACAAATTTAAGTACACGGCATGCACAAGCACATGCACCAAGACATTTTAAGACACGCTTTGTTCCTCAGACACCCTGCTGTCTGTGCTGTGTTTCCCTTAGGCCACCCCCTCATGCCCTGGGGTCGTGATGCTGCCCTATTTTCCCTGTTCACTCACTCACACACACACACACACAAACACATCCTCAGCCCTATCCCCAAAGCACAGGCCTTCATTTGGCAGGTGCACACAGCGTGAAATAAGAGGAGGGGGGTGAAAGACCATTATACTGCATGTACGTCTGTGTTAGTATACTAGCTGTGTGCCTACAAAGGTGAAGGGACAGGAAGGAGACGGCGGTGACGCGGCCCAACTGAAAGGCCTGTTGTGATTAATACAGTGTTTACACCCTGGGTGCCGGCTTCCCCCGTCCCGTTAATCTGTCCCGTTGACGATCTGCTGAGCCTAATGTGAAATGAGGCGTGGAGCTGCATCGTTTATCATCTGGGCTGATGAGAGAGGCCCGGAGGCCGGCAGCCAATAGGGTGCTTTTCAGGCCCTACAGCGAACGACTGAGCATCCACAGGAACTCATAAAGTCTAAAAAAATTCAAGCCTATAAAAACTATTAAAGTGAATCAAATACAGTAACTGGAGGGTGTTTTTTTTCTCATTTAATGTTAATATTTAGACTGCCCTCTTGAAATCAAATCTCAGTGTTAGCAGAAACCTCTAGTATTATTTAAATGGAGAATACCAGTTATCTGCTATATTGTACAGGAAAAACTGAAACGAACCAATATCTTCATATTTTGAAGGATTTGTATCTACAAGATTTTATGTTATTCTCTATGGCTGACAGGTGGAGGGCCACAGCACTTAATTTCCTGATGTGTTATTCCTCCGTCTGGGACAGGTAAATCTATATTTGTGAAAGGTAACAACACTCCTACAGACTATGAAAAGCAAACTTCTACTTGGTGTCACTGTGATGAACAACCTGTATCTGCTCCGGCAGTGAGTAATGAATGGTCAACCATCTTTGTGGACTTGCTGCCAGTTTTGCACCCACACAATCTCCATTTAATTGCGAGTCAAAGCTGTGAACTATACTCATATTCACTGACATTTCACTGGTGTTTATAGAAATGCTTTTTTTATGACAGTTCCTTTCAGGTTCACCCTTAGTTTAAATTTACACCGTGTGGCTGGGTCAACAAAGGATTGATTTCTCAAATGAAAAACATAAATAGTACAGCAGCTTCAGAAACAAGAAATATATCTGTATTTGAGTGCTAAAATTCATCCATAACCACATTCTAAGATCATAATGCATATGTGTGATAGGATGTGTGGTTTGAGGGATGCAAGCATGGATGGACACAAATGTGAGCTAATGGGTCATACACATGCCCATTGCCATAATCCCTAATCTTAGGAGAAGGTTCATTACATTTAATTGTTTTTGCAAGCTATTTTTAGAACGGCGGAGCAAAGCCGCGAGCTGCTCAGAGCTACGCTACGGAGACTCAGGTTTCCTTCATCAAACTCATCAAATACACAATCCAACAACTCCAAGTTGTGACCTGCACATTCACCACGCTATGAGATAATAACGAAGTTAGTTGTTTTTGAGGTAAATTCATGCAAAACCGCTGATGCACGTTCCCGTCGGGGGCAGTTTTTCGGCAAGCAGTCTCTTTTCGGCACGACACCGGCCCTGCATTTGCTTTGAAAACAACTCAGTCTCATAACATTCCGTTATTATCTGATAGCGTGGTGAATGTGCAGGTCACAACTTGTCCACGTGAGCGTTCTTCAATTGTTGGCAATACAAACTTCAAAAATTCAAATGTGTGAACATCAGTAGATTTAAATCAGTGTGAGCTGAACTGTGGGCTAACTAGTTTAGTGTGAACTGTGTAAATATAGGCTTTAGATATTTTATGGGGTCAATTTCCTCAAAACAGGAAATTGCAGGTCTTTACCTTAGTTCACAGTGTATTTTGTAACTTAAAAGTTTTTAATTATGGACTTGTTGTTGCAGATAACCCTGCTTTAAAAGAAAACTGAAAATCCTGTGACAAAAAAGCAAGAAAAACAGTCAAATCAACGGAAGTGAGCTTCGAAGTACAAACTGCCCCCAACACAAAGACAGAAAACTAAATCTTAAATACTCATTCTTACAGATGTGTTACTAATTGTAACATTGCATGCTTCACTGTATCCATTATAGAAATATAATGACTGTTTCTGTTGTACATAGTGTAATATACTGTATGCTGTGTGTGTGGTCTATGCTTGGATCCCTGTGCGGCTGTAGGATCCTTTGTCAGTTACACCCGTCTGCTGATGTGTCAAAAACGTTGGCCGCCTCCTCTGTTGATATTATTTGCCTCTGCGTGCAGACTGAACCAGGCTGGCAGAGGGGGAGGGTTTTGCAAGGGGAGGAAGAGAGCAATAACTGTGGAAGAAGGAGGCAATAACTCCATTGGCTCTCTCATCAAATCAACGGCGACTGATGCGGAATAATCAGCAATTGAAATCAGATGGAGGAAAAAAGCTGAACTGACAAAATGAGAAATGTCATCATGAGAAGAGCAATAATAAAGGAATCAATGAGGTGCAGTTGCTGTGGCGCTTCTTGCAGGCAATAAGACGATTGAGACGGAGCCCTGGACTCGCACTGTTTTCAGACCCATCGAGGCAGTGACACAGTCAACAGCCGTGTGGTGTGTCGACGAAAGGCATGGAGTTACACATGGCCTTATTCTTTAGATTTTAACTTATACCCAACCATATACACGAATTCGGCGAGTGATTTGTGTATGCCGCCATCTTGCGGCGGTGCCATTGCTGCGGTGACATGTGTCAGTCATAGTAAACTGATTCTGACAGCATCATACATAGGCTGCATTTGTGATGTTTAGTGCCCCCCAGTAACTGATTAAGGTATCTTACATGAATACCAATATTAATTTAGGAATTAATCATTTGTTTGAGCGATTAGCAGGAAAGATTAGAGTAGCTAACGGGGAGATAAGAGACTGTATCATAAACAATATAACATTGGCTACCGGTACGTTATGCGTGCTGACGTTAGCAAGCCAGCAGCGGGATATTTAATCATGTGGACAGGCTACATGAATAAAAACAACAACTTGTGCTTTGTTTTAGATATTCAAGAATATTTTATTGATCAGCTGGCCTCCGATGATCA
Organism: Trachurus japonicus; assembly: GCF_045865225.1. NCBI lineage: Eukaryota > Metazoa > Chordata > Actinopteri > Carangiformes > Carangidae > Trachurus > Trachurus japonicus. Next base: position 17,663,175 of record NC_140911.1, read on the forward strand.
GAAAAAACGTCAATTACAGGTCTCTGATTTATGGTCAATATTACCTGAGCTCCGGATGGGTCGGACATATTTTACACCGGCTTTTAGACGACCATGATCACATCATATTGAAGGGACGAAGGGAAGCGTCCACTTTTACCACGATGTGAAGGTAACGGTGAGAAGGGAGAGTAGCCAGGTTGTACAGGTCAGCTGTGACTGTGTCGCTGGCTGCTGCTGCTGCTGCTGGTGCTGCTGACACGCTGTACGTAACGTTACGGTCTAAACACGGACACTCCTCCTGAAGTAAGGGGCTGTGTTTTGCTGATATTAGAGCAGTCGAGGACGGCACATGTCCTCCCAGCCTTCCTAGACATATTTACAGAAGAGAAAAGGTCCACTTCTTGGCGCTTGCATTCAAATGCCCGCTTCGCGCACAGAACCCATCGCTGCCTGACTGGGAGCTGTCACCGCAGTAATGGCGGCTGCTCGACTAACGGTTATTTCGCCGAATTCGTGTATACTAATTGACATTAATCTGAAGGCTTCTGCTGTAACTGTCTGGGTAGTGAACTTTGCTGTTTGGATAACAGACAAGATAATTAAGTTATGTTTTCTCTGAACCTTTTTTTTTAACCAAACATAGCGGAGGGATGGGACAACCCATTGCATTTTGGGACAGATCCGGATCATTTACTGTAATATGAACTGAAAACATGGTGACTAGAAGCATGGGTTCGTCCCAAACAACAAAGTACCTTCCGTTTTGTCCCTAACTGACGACTGCAGTCTCACCTCTCACAGCCAGCTTTGGATGAAGACTTAATCAGTCCACGACTTGTTGAGGTTGATTACCTGCTGATATAAGGAGAACCTGTCTGACTCACTTCCTTTTCATTTAAGCAACTAACAAGAGTCTGTGCAGAGTGAAGTTATATATAACTGCAGAACAAATGTTAAAGTGGGGACAAAACAGCTGTTGTGGACTAATTATCTGCTGCTTACACAGTTTAATTCTAAAGTTCTTCAGTCTTAGATGTATGATGAGGTGGATAAATGTTTCTATCTGTCACAGCTCACAGCTTGTCTATTGTGGAGTGACTGTGGATCTCTCTGTTTATGTCTGTGTCAGATCCATTCACTAAAAGCTACATCCACACTTCTGCCTTACAGTTTTAACACTTACCATTTACCTCTGCCACCCACTCCTGAGTTTTCGAGTACCTAAAATGGAGACTTTTGGTGGAATTGCATCTGTCTAAACACGACTGAGCAGCATTGAAAGTAGAGAGGAAGAATAAATGAAAAGGTCAGAAAAAAATAAATGGTCAGATCGAGATGTTTCTGTGTAACTTGCGTCACTGAGTCTCTCTGCTTTTTCACTGGATTCAGCTTATCACATGGTAAACATTTTAGTCCTACAACTGTCTTTAGCCGTCCTCTTTTTTTGCAGCAAACCAACTACAGAGAAAACAATCTGTGTCCTACTTTAACTGCTTTTGCTGCAATCCAGTACAGGCAGGGCCCCAAAACAGCCTAATAAATAATTATTAGTCCCTTGCATGTGTGTGATAATGTTGAATTTTAACTCAAGCTATTGGGGGGAAAAAAATCTCGGTAGTATTACACATAACACCAAGTGTCATACAGCCTTTAACCAGCTTTAAAAAGAATAGTAGAGTAAACTTTCTGTGGTACATTTTGTGCCTTTTTATTATTTCAGTATTGTCTCACTGAGTGAGGACCGCTTCAACAATTAATGTGTCTTTAACAATCTAATCCAGGTTTAGATATGTCAGGAAAAGGTTGTAATAATGATAAATATACTATTTTAAAACAAAATCTTTCTTGAATATCAGCTTCCGAGTTAAGACACTGACTCAGCAAGACTTTAAAATCAATTATTTTATTTTCTGGGCTGATCTGTGTTGACAGTGAATAACATGCAGCTGCAGTTCAGTGAATCCCCATCTGTTCTTTATGCTGAGAAAACAACAAATCAAAAATTCTTATCCAAAGCCTTTTCATCCATGACTCCATGGCTTGGTATGGACGTTGGATCTAATGAGAATTCAGAGTCTAATCTTAAATTTTTTTTTTGTATTATTTATTTTAAATTCCATCATTCATATCGGATACCAGGCCACAAGTAGCATACCAGTTCCAAATGATCACAGGAGGAATAACTGATTAAAATCATGAATTACTAATTTAGCCCTAATGGAAAACATTGCTTACTGTACCATGTTAAACATAACTATTCCATGAAATAAAAACTCCTCTCTCTGATTTGTCATGAAGGTGTCGCATGGGCAGGATTTGGAAAAATGCCACCTGCGTGATCATAAACCTTCAACAGACACAGTTGAGCACCTCAGTGTGCAGAGAACTCTTGTCCCCATTAATTCTCTGGCACTGATGTTAATACAGCTGATTTTTCATACAGGTGCAGTTGTCAGACAACAGAGATATAATTAAATGTCAAGGACAACACTGGTGTTACAGGGCAGCTACAGGCTGCTTAGACCCAGTGCAGCACCCAGTTACAGTGGAGGTGTTCAGACCCCTTCACTTGTTCACATTTCAGGGTGTAGTAGATTACATTTTAGCCCATACAGTGAAAAAAAAGGCTTTTTAAGATGTTTGCATGTGTTTTAAAAATCAAATCTCCTATTAATTTTAGATCTTTCCTCTTTGGCTCCATGTTGTTGTCACGTGCTTCCTGTTTGCTTTAATTATCCGTAACATATGTCAAGAGCCTAAGTGGAGTTGAATCCGAAACATGAAAACAGGAAATGACGGAATAGAGAAACCATAGAGATTAAAAACAAAGCGCACACAACATGAGCTTGTTATTCTTTTCGAGAAGACATTTTGGAAAACAAAGCTTGGCAGCAGGGACAGCTCATGTGGTTCCACAAGTGTAGGTATTGATGTTGGAATTGAGAGGGAAAAAATGATTGTTAAGAAACGCCAGGACTCTTCATAGAGTCGTTCATTCAAGGACCTCGGTCAGCGAACTGACACTTTGTCTGAACTCTCTCTCATAAAGTTGCGGCTGATGGTGTGGTGCTGAGATGAGTGTCTTTCTGGCAGATTCTCCCTCTCTGCAGAGGAGATAGAAAGGTATTCATTATTACTGCCCTTATGCAGCTTTTGAAAAATGCTCTTTTATTCATGTCAACAGATTTAAGTGTGCAAGAAGTGAAGGGGTATGAATATTTTAAGCTCTGTATCCGTCAGAGCGTCAACCATAAATACGACCAATACCCTCCCGACCTTCTGCTTAATACAAAAGAGACAAACTGGTTTTCCTTTGACACAGCAGCTCAGGAGGTAGAACAGGTTGTCTGGTAATATCAAGGCCAGCTCCTCCTGTCCACATGTTCAAGTGTCCTTGAGCGAGACATTGAACCACAGCTGCTCCCAGTGGTTTGGTCATCACCAGTGTGAATATTTTTGTGAGTGTGTAGGTGAATGAGAAGAACACTGTTAAGCTCAGAGTGCCATAAAAATCACTTCATTAGAGGGATTGAAGCTTTGCATGAATGTTACCTGTGCTTACACAGTGTGTTTTTATTATAATACTCGTGATGATGAAGGTACATTTATTCAAAGAGTACTTTTCAATATCTGTGTTACATGGAGCTCTACACAAGATAAAAGATGAAAATCCAACAATAGCATTGAAAAGTAGTGAAAGGTTCATCAAATTCCAGCGAGCATCAAAAGAAGAGAAAAATGTTGTCATTGTTACAAACAAATCAAAATTAAAAAAGGATTCAATAGATGATAGTGATGAACTTTTACCTCACTGGAGATTTGTTTAATTTGATTCATGTGGAAAATGAGACACCCTCTTCTAGAAATTAGACATCAGCCTTAACTATTCATTTGATTTCACTGTCAGAGTAAATTTTGTTTTAATACAAACATGAGCATATAAAAAAATGGTTACAGTTAAACTCAATAATTTCAGGTGAAAATCAGGACAACAGGGTTATCGATGTTATTCAAGAATGATAGTTATATAATGTATAATTACATTACAAAAACAGTGTGAAAAAAACAAAGGCCTTTCAAAGAATGGGGTCAAACTTTAGTCTTTTCAAAGTCTTCTAGTGTGTTTTAGGTGTAGACTACAATAACAAGTATATTTTTTCCCTGGCTGGGTTTTGTTTTTTGTTCCAGTTATGTTCATACTTTTTAATGAATGAATGAATGATGTGATAATGACAGCGGAGGCAGCAGAAGGCAGTTGGGTGGATGATGGACAGATAAAACAGCCACATGAGAGTCTGGGCTCCCATCTGTGGTTTGGTTTAGGCAGTAACAGCTCTTTGGTTAAGTTTCAGGGAAGATGTTGTTTTTTGTTAAATGAAGGAACGGGTTGTGTCTGAAGTCTCTGAATTGTTTTTCTCTCTTCAGTGGAAACTGTTGTTCAAGATCAGGTTGGACAAACACATTGTCCTTGAACATTTGTCTGACAGCTTCAGCACAGCAACTTGTTAATTTTTTTAAATTAACAACATAGAAAAAATAAGGACATTTTTTCCCCCTACAAACAGTGGCACCTTAGAGGCATATAGTGAATTAGAGGAGACAGGGCTTGTTAATGAAGAGTAAACTGAGATATTAATCACAAATGTATTTGCAAGGAGAATCAAAAAGACAGAGGAACGGTCAGACTGATGCTGCAGTGATCAATGACATGGTCCAAGTTTACCTTTACATCCATCTTTGTACCATATGAACAGTTTATTTTCATGTTGGGACAAATCCTGAAACCTGGACATTGGCACATGTTAGCTCCTCCTGTTTACTCAGCTTGAAGTACGTTTTTGTGTCTTTAGTTGGATGGCAAAAGTCAAATCTGTGTCCTCTGCTCGTTTCTCTCTCTCTAAGAACTAAAAAAAAATAGTTAAACAAAAAACTGAACACACTTGTCTATCTAATGCTTTTAACTTAAAAAGTCAAAACTGGTGGTGAACAACAACTTGAATTTGCAGCGTGCATTCTGTCACATATGTGTGTGTTTTCTTAAATTGCAGTTCATTGAGCTCTCAGGGCCACTGTATTAAACAGCTTAATATTTGCAACTGCAAACTTTTTTACATTTGAAGTTCTGAACCTGTGTTCAGGTGGTATAAAGCAGCTCTTCACCCACCCCACCTCTTTTTTATATTGTTTTCTCAGTCCATTTTTTTTTTCCAGTTGGGGTTTGTTAAAAGCAAAGCCATGTATTTTCCACAACTGTCACAGTCACATTCATTGTTTTCTTCTCTAAATTGTTATTGTTCCACCCATGACCCATTTTCTCTCAGCCAACCGCCCCCACACACACCTACACACACTCACGCACACGCACACACACACACACACACTACAAGGAAAAGCGAATCTCTGAGATACACACATCACAGGGGATGGGAGCGCTTTTATTGTGAGACCAAAAAACCCAGAGCTGCAGTCATATGCTGGAACACCCACATGCACACGAGCAGGAACGTGTGACGTGTAAACACAACAGGGGACAAAAACACTATCTTTTTTTAGACTCCTTTATTGAAGTGTTTTGTACAATAAATAAGTGTCAAGCAGGAACAGAAACGCTCCTCCTTCATGTGAAGGAGGATGTTAAGGGACTGAGCCACGACTGAGTAGCATTGAAAGTAGAGAGGAAGAATAAATGAAAAGGTCAAAAAAAAAAAAAAAAAACGGTCAGATCGAGATGTTTCTGTGTAACTTGCCTCACTGAGTCTCTCTGCTTTTTCACTGGATTCAGCTTATCACATGGTAAACATGTCAGGGACTTTATCACAGACCAGCTTTCTGCATGTGGTCTCATTCACCGTCCCACTCTCAATAATGCAGACATCTTTAAAGAAACGGACATAAGAAGATGCTCCGAGGCGCCTGGTGAAACAAAGTGAGGCTGGGAATCTGACAATCCTGTTCACACCGACCACCAGACCTCTAAATCTGTTGGTTTGTTATAAATCTGGCTGTTACAATCAACTGAAGAGATTTCAAAATGCAAACATTTGAAGAAATAGTCTTTGTGGTTTCTTTCTGTGGTACAGTATACGGCTGTGGCCAAGGGTGTGGAAGAAAATAATCATTTCCAAGACTGGTTATTCTGAGCATTTTGTTGATGGAACTGTCTATGGAAAATCCTCCAAACTATTCGGTTTGGAGCATTTGTGTCGTTCAGTTCATACCGTATGCATGTGCAACTTTTTCTTTTATGGAGGCAAAGGCGTATGGAGGCGTTCATGTTGTGGACATTGCGAGCTGCTGGCAGTGCATTGAGTTATTCAGCCTCTCTCTGCTCTGCTCTCTCTCTCTGAACAGCCCCTCCTCTCCGTCCACACTCTGAAGTTTTAAACAGGGATCCCGCAATAATGCCGTTAAGGGGAGAGACCCCTCATTATGCCAGTGTTACTTACAGCTCTCTCTTTTACACAGACATCAATTCGGCTCTTTGACTCCCTCCTCCGCTGCCGGTTTAAATTCCCGCCTTGAACAGGCTGTAACCCTACAAAAGTAGCTTGAATCAAAACAAGAACATGCACAAAAAGATGTTCAAAGATGTTCAAAGATGTTCAAACAAAGGGTGCAAACTTTGTAACAAGTTGGCTGAGAGTGAAACACTGAAAGTATTGAAGTTACTTTCTTCCAGTTAAGTGCTTTATTGTAATTGTTAAGTTATTTAAATCAAGTACCCAGCAATTAAATTAATTATTATAGAATTATTTAATAATACATTAGAGAAAGCTTTATATTTATCTGTGCATATTATTTCAGTTTTTACATGACTATAAAAGACATAATTGTAAATGCTAAATTAGTATGATATTTCTAAACATTGTATACCGAACCGAACCGAACCCCACAAAACCAGGATACGAACCGTGGATTTTGTGAACCGTTCCACCCCTAATTTCCAGGCACAGACCCGAACACTTCAGATTCAGACACATGTATTGACAGAGGTTACCAGTTACCTGTATCTATGAATCTACGAGCTTTACAGATCACAGTAATCACTACAGAAAAGAAGACCACCATACAGGAACAAGCCTAAATGAACCTAAACTCTACATGGGTTGTCTGGTGCCCTGTCACTGTCAGATTCACAGGTTAACCATGAGGCCACACGATAGCAGCAACAAGCTACAGAGACAGGACAATTGAAACTAGAGATTCAACCAAAGTAGCTCAGTAGCTGATACTTTAATGTGATGAAATATGATTTGACGCAGCTCACTGCAAATAATGTTTTCCATCCTCTCAACACTGATGCATCTATCAGCCATGGAACTGGCTGCAGTGTTTGTACGTGAGCTTCACCATGGAGCTGCTTGTTTGTTTTAATTCATGTTTAGCACGAGTGGATGACGGATTAAGGTTCACAGGATAGTGCGGTTCTCACCATAACAACACTCACTTGAGTTTCCAGTAATGAATAAAATGAGCCATCACGGCAGTCCAGTTTGTGCGCACTTAACGTGTTAATGTGTAGCTGTGCTACACTATTGCAGGTTTGAAGAGGCTGGTAAACAGTTTTTATCTGAAACCTGAGGGTTAGATATGGAAAATGAAATGAAGATTGTTGCTTGCACATAAATGCAATGCTGATAATCAGATGAGGATGCGATCAAAGGGAGCTTTAACACAATTAGACAAAGACGGAGAGATTCACATCCCATTACAATGCTCATAGGCAGCCATTTATCATCTGACCACTCTATGAAGATCCTGCAACTAAACAACAAACGGAATGGAAACAGAAACTGTATCCTTGGGTCCTCAATACAGGGACGCTGTAAGCATCCTCAGGCAGAAACAGACAAACAGAACCACTTATAACATGCAGTGCACCTTCTCTCCAGCCTTATCTGGAGAGATATTTACTCCAAACAAATAACTACAAGTTCAAGTCTATCTACAGAGAGACAATAATAGCTTTAATAGGCCACAGTCCACCATGAAATTTTAGAACTTCAACAACCACTCGGATGTGGACAGGCTCAATCTACAAGTATCTAATCTCCTTTTTTCTAGTACATGAAAAATTACCTAAAAACATAAAACAAACTAATCCTATTTGAAGCATTTAATTCTTCTGTTGACTTCACCCCCCTCTCCCTGCTGCGTCTGATCATTATCACCCGATTTAAAAATAATTATGACAGAAATACTCGGCACCACTGTGGTGACAGTGGCCATTTTGTTTTTCATGCTTCTCATCCATTTCCCTTCCACCAGTGAGTGTCTATAGTGGAGGCTGAGCTGTGTGTTGAGCTGCTCAGAAAGTCATTATGTAGGTCCGGGTAATGGGAAGGCCTGGGGAAAGTGTGCAATAAGAGAGAGTCGGCTTATCTCCCACCTAGACTGGCCTGAATACCATTAATTACCTGTTCCCTGTGCCTGCCTCAGCGCTCTCTCTCTGTCTCTCTGTGGAGGCCTCTCCTTCCCACTATGAATAGAAGTGTTTTTTTTTTTTTTTCTTTTTAACCCCCCCACCCCCCCTCCAGCACGGTCCCAACCCACCGCGACTATCACACTGTCCTTCTTCTACCCTACACTTATCTGAGCTCATTTGGTTCAATGATGCTTTGGATTCCCACTGATAATAGAGAAGGTTCCACTTCAATAATTTGTTTGGATTTTTAGTCAGTTATCAGACGGGCCTCAGGACAGATATGCTGGTCACCTGGATCGTTACGGAAGGCTAATGAACACGTTTTTTTAAATGTATTTATTTTGACCTAAACCACAAAATAGATTACTGTCAGTACTCCGCCACCTCAGTGATTTTCAGATTTTAATGGGGTTTGCGGAACCAACCTTTCTCATCTAAAATGTGTTCATGCTAAAAACCAAAACAAAAAAAAGTAGGCTATGTTCATTGCAAATACACTCTGCAAAACAAACACCTGGTTCAGGCTTGGGAATGACTGTGGTCCCCCCAAAAAAAGTGAAAGTAAATTACACATCTGTGACTGGATGAAACTCACCCCTTCATACCCTTACTTTCCACCTAGCTGGCTTGCTGCACCACTTCTTGCATTAGCACTAAACAATGGACAAATTGTGAGTAGACCATTGTGGTCATGGTAAAAAGAAATCAGTGTTGACTGGTGGTAGATGAGATGCCAACAGAAATCTCCAGTGCCAAAGTCAAACCCTTAGTGCATCCTACAATCCACCCACCGCACAGCACCTTATAAAATCCTGGCACAAGGCAGAAAAGAAAGAAACTTTTCAAATGTGTGCACCAGGCACACAGCGAGGCAAAGAGGAATGATGATGTTGGAGAAGTCCACTATGTTTCTTCACCTAGAGTTTCTTTCTCTTTCTTGTTTTTTTTTTTTTTTGTAGTTTTCTTGAGATTTTGGGGGATTATTCTGTTATATGTATTTTAGTGATTATGTATGGGTTGGTATATTTGTGTTTAATTTTTGTATGTTATTTATTTGAGTCCGATGTAAAGGATATACTGTATATCCTGTATCAGATATGTTTTCATTAAATTAAATTACAGGTGTAAGTTGACCTCATATGGTTTAGATATGCATCACCCCCTGATTAGTTGGATGATCTGTACACATATACAGTAATACTTCATATAATCACATAACAATAATTAGCATATGACAAAAGGATATGCAAAGCATCCATAGTCTTAAAGGACAATTCCGGGCAAATTCAACTCGGGGCTGTATTTTCCTAACATTTTGGGTCCAAAAGAAGGAATCTGAAGATTTTCAGTTTAATTGCTCCTGTTTTGCTGTAGTTGTGCCCTCAAAGCCGCATTTTTTTTCCACAGACAGCATCAGATGGCTCCTCAAATATGCACCGAGAAGTTTATTTACTTAAAGCAAGCCGACATGTTTGTAAAACTAGATCTAATTCAAAGTCTCCCGCAGTCTCGCGCGTGACCCAAGTTGACGCGCTCGGCGTGTTCACGTGCAGTCGGAAGCTACTGTTTGTGTCATAAACACAGGAATATCAACTCTTGACTTGCTTCAAGTAAAAAAACTTATCGGCGCAAAAAAATGTAGACTTCAAGCCAGTCAAGAGTTGATATTCCTGTGTTTATGACACAAACAGTAGTTTCTGACTGCACAATTAAACTGAAAATCTTCAGATTCCTTCTTTTAGACCTAAAATATTAGGAAAATACAGCCCTGAGTTTACTTTGCCCGGAATTGTCCTTTAAGAGGATGAACCCATTTTCAACGGTTCAACTCTCAGGACAAAAGCTAACTGTGCGCAAGATACTCAACCTCATTATGATAATCTAATAGGCAGATTGCCATGACATTTTCCTGAGCACATTCACACTGTCAAAGGGATGAACTGTGTGATTTGAACTTAATTTTAGTGAAAGCCAGAGGGAAATAATTTACCCCAATTATTGGCGAAGGACCACAAAGCAAAAATCATTATGGTGTTCATCCTGCCCAAGGTGTTTGTAGTCTATGCAGGGAGCAGGCAGGACTTCAGACTTTTATTGTTTCTTGTCTCACAAGATAGCTCTCGTCTCTCAGTCCTTCTAAATACCGAGGCTTCTGCTAGTCTCTGAATGATCACTGATGAGAGGGAGGAGAGAGGAAAAACAAGTTCATCTGCAGTCAGAGGAAGGCCTCCACATCACTTGCATATTGCAGGGCAGCAGAGGGGGACGTATGGGCTGATGGCTGCCTATCACAACCTCAGCAGGAGATGTGATGCACCTCGGGTCAACTGCTGCTGCTCCATCTCCATGTCTGTCTCAACTCATTATGCAAACACTTACTTGTGTCACCGAATTTCTACTCTTAGTTTTGTCCAAAGGGAGACCAGCAAGACAAAGAATTTCATTGTATGGTCTAAACCGCTATGTTTTTATATGTTTGAAGTGCAAAAGGGAAACTGTGTTAATCTTCTAATTCTGCCTCTGTTCTTTCTCTTACATGTGCTGTGATGATTTCTTCACAACAGGTAAAACAAAACTTTCCATTTATTTTACTTCTGTATTTTATTTGTTGAGTTGAATAGTAAACGACCAGCTGTTGTGTAGTATTCATCTGAAGGTCACCCGTGCAGCCGTCTCAACCCTATAACTGTAATCTGGCATGAAGAAAATCAACAGACACTTGCCTAGCTACATATCCCAAAGTCATGCAGCAACATTACCATTTATTCAGAATATCCAGTGGCATTCTGGCTCTGTTTTGGTCTCCACCAACCTCAAACTTCTGGCTCCTCAATACTTCAGGGTTCAGGTGGAAGTGGAGAAACTTTCTTCATCTAAAAAGACCTCTGACACCCATGTGGACTTGGCTCTCATCACTCACTGTGAGCAGAATGGCCAAACAGAGGTGTAGACCAGAGGTGTGGCTGACAGAGTTCACAGTCAGCTAACAGAGGTGTAACTCTGTTTTGGGGCCATAGAGTTCAGAAACTCTACTATGCTATATACAATATTTTTTTTCTTAACTGCAATTTCCTGCAATAGTCTGTCAGCAGGAACATCCCTTAATACCAATGCAGTGTGCCTGCCCTGCACTGGATAGGAATTAAAATGAAGGTAGTTCTGCTGGGAATGTCTAAACTCTCAAACACTAGAGTTTGATTTCATCCTTCCTCTGGGTTTGATTTCCAGTGCAGTCATCCTCTGCAAAAATATTTCACAAACCCCACCAGTCCTTTAGTGACATAAAACAGATTGTTCCAATTTTTATAGCTATTGAAAGTACCATAACAGTGTGAGTTTGAATGGGTCCAAAAGTGGCCGCAGTCAGCTGCCTTGATAGTTTTTTATGCCAATAACGTGTCCACAGAGAAATTTCAGGAGAGGAGAGAAATTATCCCACCTTCAAGTAGGTTTTAATACAATTTCTTTGGTTCTTTGTCAGTTACTTGGTGTGTCAATGGAAATGCTGTGTTAGCAAATAAGACTTTTAATACATGTCTGTGTCACCAGAGTGATGAACAAGTGTTTGGCATCTGGGAGGCAGCAGTCTATATCGATAAACAGAGTCTCTGCTTGGACCTCATACATTAGTTTGTCAAAAAAAAAGAAAAGGAAAGCCTGTCACAGCCTCGGACGCCACCTCTGCTTTGTGTTGCTCACAGGCAAATTGACAGTGACAAGACTGACAGAACCTGATGAGACTTTTAGCTCCTCTTTCAAAGGACCCTGATGTAATAATGTTTGCAGAGATGCTGGTTTTGACTGGAGTCGACTCAGGTCGCTGTTTTGATGACTTGTGACTTGACAAAAAAGAAAAGACTTGAGACTTTGACTTGGAAGTTAAAGACGAGAAGGAATTATAACACACACACACACTCTTATAGGTGGTCTTTGCTATTGTTTTATTTTCAGTGCATTTCAATGGCTTACGTGAAGCTACTTCTTTTACTCTATACACACACACACACACACACAATGCACACACAAACACACAAGGAAAAACAATAATTAGCAGTCACCAACTTAGCGTGTATGTGTTAATTAAAAAGAATATGTTTCCATTTCCGCGCCTCATTATCTCCGCTCTCCGTTTTGGTTTCCCTCTCTGGACCTCACCATTTCTAGACTTAGCCTTTTATGCCAATTAGCCTTTAATGTCAACTAAGTATCTTTGTCAGGCTCGGTGATAATTCATTCTGACTTTCACAGAACATAGCACACCCCCACCCCCAGCCAAACACGTTTGCTGTCTCCAGCTTCTCTTTGCTGTAGTCTACTGAGAACTTAAAAGGATCGGAGCCTTATTATCACTTACTTTAGCTCATGTGCTTGATTACAGGTGCAACTCGAAACACCTTGAATAGTTCAGAGTCGGAACAAGGTTCTGGATGCCAGGGACTGTGCTGAAGTTGTAGCTGAGCTACTTTCCAATGGTCTTTAAAAGAATTTTTTAATTTGTCGATTCTCCCTTCAAGGCTCGCCTTTGTTTCCTGTCACTTCAGCAACCTGTGCTTTGAAAATCATCTCACAAACACTTTCTGAAAATCCATAATAGAATACAGTGCTTATTGAGCATTCGTCAAAGATGTGTTTTCTTTGCGTGGGTTTGTGAGGATAGTGAAGGTTTACCTCTTACAGAAGGCATGAAGGCATTACAGGCAGGATGACTGGGCAGGCATATTCATGTCTAAAGGCTGAATGATTCTCCCGCCTCAAGGTGTTGTAAACTCAATGTGTGATTGATCCTTCAATGTGCTGAAAATCCTGCCAGAGATTCCCGACACCCCCTCACATACGAGCTGTGTGGAGACCACAAAAACTGTGACGCTGGGCTGCTTTGTGTTTTACTGTTAAAGCTTTGGGAAGCTTTTCATTGCCTTACATCTCCTCTCTTGGTAAATGTGCACAACCTCATCAGTATTTCAGTTTTACAGTCCCTCTTATACTCATTAAAATCTAGTTTCTATACTCTGCACTCTGCTTCTTGGACATTTTAAGATCTTTTCTTGCATTTTTATGATTCTTGTAATTGTTTGCTATTTTTGAAACTAGTGCGAGAAGTGGAGGGATACAAACATTAGGAGTTGATTCCAGTTATTTTGTTTTTCTTAGCACTCTCTTAAACATTGCATGTCCATTTGACTTTTTTGCATGCACACAAAGAGGACTGGTGAACGCGGCACAGTGCACACTCTTAAGTCAGATGACAAGACATAAGGCAATAAATGTGTACCTGACCAAGACCACCACAGTGACTGCAGAGAACTGACTTTGAGAGAGCAGTGAGCCAACTGTGAAAATCAGAAAAAGAGTAGAAGGAAGTAGAGAAGGAAAAGGGTTAAGACTATGATCTGGCCACATTTGTCTCCTGACTTGAATTAAATTTAAAGGATAAGGCAGAGCAACAAATTCCCTCTAGAAAAGAGAAGCTAAAAAGAACAGAATATTTCTCCATAGATTTGCACAACTGATATCATCCTCTGATCTGTCATCGAAAATAAAGGCAGACAAAAAAAGGGCAGAATCTGACTGATATGGTGCCGTCCTTTTTGTTTTAATATGGAACTCATCATTTTAGTTTTCATGTCAAAGCAACTGGCTTAATTCTTCTTCGGCAACAACTAACACTCTATCGCATGGACAGAACTAGTAATTACTTATCATTTTAGTGATATTGATCGGGGTTGTGTTAAGTTTTGTTGTGTATTGCATAGTGACATGGCCAGTTTATTGGTCTAGCATTGTGATTCCCTTTAAATCTCACCACACAGATCATTACCATAACCTCACCCATATTTCATGCCAAATATGAAAGATCCTGTGTAAAGTGGCAGCTGAAGAACATTTTATCTCATATCCTATACCGTGATGCTATGAACTATAATAGAGATCAGACTGGGGGAAATATAAAACACCACATTAATCTTCATTAAACCTGATATTCTCTTTGATATCGTCAGCCATGGTTGGGATGTTTTACTAGAGTCCCACAAGCACTGTAGAATAGTTTTATACAGCTGCACAAAATTAACTCCTCCATTATTTTTTACACTGACACTGGTGTATTTATGACCTCTGCTCTCTGCATGTGTTGTGAAGGTCAGCACCGTGGGGATAAAAGGTCCAATTATTTGAAATTTGGCTAAAGAAAAACTTTCCGTGTATGTACAGTTTAGCGTTTGAATGTGCAGCCGCTGCAGAGAGAAGAGCTTCAGCTTCCATTCAACGCCATCGTTTTGCTTTATGCAGGTTTGTCATGTGGTGCACGGCACATCAGGCCACTGTTGCGTAGGTGCTACACCAGTCATTACACCGGCACAGTAAAGCCTATCAACTATATGTAAATCACTACAGTGCTGAGACTACACTGTAGGACACGCCATGAATGCTGATGTGTCTTTGTGATCAAAGCCAGTGGACCATGCCCTGCACAGCAGAAATAATAACATACACTACTAGACTGACAGAAGTCTGAGGTCTCCACTGCAACTCTGTGTTTCTCATGTCTGCCTCCTCCATATTATTCAAGTTTTTTTCTTTCACCAACTCTGGATGCTCTTTGTTTTATCCCATATATTCTTGTTCTACTGGGTAGAATCCACCTCCTTTAATCTTCAGACACACCACACACACTGACACGCACATTAGGATCTATACAAAACGTGTTAATGTATCTCCTACATGAGTGTGGGAGCTTAACCTGAGGCATGGCCAATTCTGTACCAGCTCTTTTCTTTCCAATTTGAGAAAGTCTTTCCTTCCAGTGTTTGTAACACTTGTTCCGTGCTTGTGCACGTGTGAATTCTCTCATTATTAGCATGTGCCAGGCAGTGTTAGCCTGTCCTGCTGGGAGGGCCACACTGGGAGTCTTGGCCTTCTTCGTGATCACTCTCTTGCTCACCTCATTAAGTTGCCACCTCCAACTCAATTATTCACACCATTTAGCACTTAGTCAGTCCCCCATTCTGTCTCCAGCTCTCTCTCCGTCTCTCCGTCTCTTTCCCTCCATCTCTCGTTCTCACCTTTTCCTCACCATGCTCTTTATTTTATTTTATTTTAATCTTGCTTTCATAGTCATTCTCAGTCTTCATTTTACTGCCACTGGAAGTTATTTTAAACAGTTATGTTACATTACACAGATTTATATGAGTCACTTCTGTTCAGATTGACCATCTTGTTCTTGTTCTGCTGTCATTAGACTTCAAAGATCATTTCATTACTTCAGTATTCTCTAGTAATGCCTGGCTGTGCCTACAGACAGTGGCCCCCAGTGGCCTTGCTTTTCCTCTACACTGTGCTTGTAACTCTTCTCTGGTTTTCAGTAAACGCCCAGGGGATGTTTCACACCAACAATAACACAGCAAAATAATGCACCATGTTGTGTTTGGAGACAGGCGTGTTGCCACGGGGTTGCAGGTACAGAAAAAGAATGCAAACAGCAAACAAGTCCAGCCCGAGGACCTGAGACAAATCTGAGAACTGTACTGCAGCACTAGGCTCTCCATTAAACGATGGATATGTAAACAGCAAATTACCACAATGCTACAAGCTACCCATTCTCTGTACAGATAAATGTATTGATCTGCTAAAATATCGCGTTGCTGGGTGACCACACAGTAATGTGATTTTTATGTTTGTTTGCTGTTTTTTGCCAGAGTCCTGTGTGTGTCTGACACAATACACACAGAGCCTCAGACTGCCCTGTCAGGGTGAAAAAACTGCAGAATCAAACTTTATCAACATTGTTTATCAACATTCATTCACAGACCTTCAGTGAAGACTTTAGAAGTAATGCAAGTATTTTTTTTTTGAAGATATGACAATGAACCAAATAAATGTCGCTGCTCCACCCATAGAAAGTCTAAGGTATTACCAGGTGGCCTCTAATAAGCACAGATGATGATAGATTTCCCACACTAATTTATCAGTATGGCATTGTTGCTTTTTGTTTCCAAATTGTTTTAGCTTAATGACTCAACCTGATGAATTTAAGAAAACCCATCAGGCAGCGTGTGATGCCTGTTGTGTCCTGAGTCTTAATAAAGAGAAAACTGCAAACAGACTCCGCCGTCCAAGCAGAGCGAAATAGATGGCAGCTCTGAGGTTTCCTTGTCCCACAACCACCAGCGCTGGCCTCAGCCGTCGTCAGAGGCTGGCCAATCAAGCGTGGCGCACGGTGGCCACGCCGACACAGATGTTGACCAAGCTCATTAAGTAAATGGGCCTAAAATTGATTTCAGTCAATACTCTATTCTCAGTGAGGATGTGCATCTACCGATCGAAAGCAGGCTCCAGGGGACCAGGGCTAACAGCTTGAATAAATGCAGCATGTGGGCTTTCAGATAATGCCAGTCTTTGCAAATGCTTATGGGGATTAGTTTGACTTGAGTTTAGCTATTTAGGGAGCTAATGTCGATTCCCAGCAGAGGGTTACCTTTGAGATGAAAACAATTGACTGTGGCTACAGCCTATTACATAGAGCAGGTTACTCTGTATGTCTGCTGGAAGCTCTGTCTATATACATTATTGTGTTTACTCTCTTTCCTTCCAGTCAGCATTATCTATATGTGATAAAACATGGCACTGGATGGGCACTTGACTCTGTTGTGCCCTGTTCACAACTCTTTCTCAGGCTGTAGATCCCTGGAGAAAAATGAGGGCTCAGTAAATGGGTACCTGGAAAACCATCTGAGCAAATATGGCAAAAAGTGCTCCATCCTTGGACATCTAGCTGGCCAATAGATTTAACGCCCTGGAGAATTGGGATTCTCCACCAAGGAGAAGCCCCTAGTGTCCTTCATCTATGGACACAGCAGGGTAAACAGCTGGACTGGCTCCCCAGAGGAAGCCTGTCTTCTGCCAACAGTCGCTCTGGCTCCATGAAGGAACCCCTGGGTATAAGTTAATTCATCACATACAGTGCTGCATCACACTCCTCCACCCTGACCTTAGTTGTTCCTCGGTAGAGCAACTGGTCCCCTGATTCCATTTCATGACTGTGGTCATAGTCTGGACAACTAGGAGGGTCGACCTCTTGTCAAAGAGACTTGCCTTTTGCAAGCCAACACAAACTAATCCTATGGAGATAATCACTCCTGAGCCATTTGAATGCACTGACCCACTTTTGGTCAAGCCTCTCAATCTCTTTGGGTGACTGCTCCCACAGTGTTTGGTGATCTTTAGTCTTTTTTTTTTTCTTCTTTTTTGTTAATGACATGACATGTTCTCCCTCTTGCCAGTCAGAAAGTGGTATAGTAAATAACGTCAGAATTAATTTGGATACCAGCTGTTGCAATGAATTTGCTGTCATATTTTGGCGAGTTATAATATGAATTGTAATAAAAATGCAGCTAAGCCCGAATAGGAGTCTCATGGCACTGGTTGCCCATGGAGCTCACTGCTTGTTTTTAAATCATCGAGCGGCCTTGCCCTGTCTTATTGACCTTCAGGCCTCCTAAACCTGCACTCGTCCTGTTAGATCTGCAGACCAGCTTTTGCTCTCAGGGTAAAGCTTGAGACAGGGGGTAGTAGGGTCTTTACCGTAAGGCAGTGGCTCCCAACCTTTTCTGGCTTGTGACCCCATTTTGACATCACAAATTTTTGGCGACCCCATCAATCAATCATCAATTTTTATATGCTGCATTTTATTTGAACTCAATTTAAATTCAAGAAAGTGAAAGTATAGAATACAGTTGTTTAGGATTGTGTGTGGTGTTATTAAACATAATTTGAGAAGAGAGAATAATAATTTGTTTAAAACATATTTTTATCAGTAATTTTTTCAGGCGACCCCATTTGAATTTCAGGCGACCCCACATGGGGTCCCGACCCCAAGGTTGAAAAACACTGCCGTGAGGGTTCCTCAACTGTAAAACAGTCTTCCCTTGGGAATCAAGATGAACTACCCCATTGTTCTCCTGTAAACTTAGGAAAACTAACTTTGGTGGGATTTTACTTCAATTATTCTCCTTTGATCTTATGTGACAATCATTAATTTGTTCATAAGATTTTCCATTATCTATTTCCTTTGTTGTCATTCCTTGGTTGCACTGAAACTAATTAGCTGTTAAGCACTTTGTTTTTTGTAAAGTGCTTTATAAAGTTATAGCTATATTATCACTTATAGCACCCACAATTGTGTCAAATTATACAATATAGTGACCAAGGGTTAACTGGTGGATGTGATTGTGTTCATAGCATACATTAATAGTAAATAGTTTCTTTCATCTGTCCTGCTCTGCTCCTTTTGCTCTTCAGAGTCCAGTGGGACTCTGTAAAGCACCAAGAAGGCATGGTTAATTAAGTCACATTATCAACTGGCCTAATTGGCCATGATACTGTCAGGGCTGAGGGATTGTGTACCCACTGGTGAAATTCTCAAGGAGCAGGGAAGTAGAACAACATCAAGTCATTACAAAAGGACTTGTGCCCACAGTGGGATTTTTGTTTTTTTCCCACCCACTGAACTTCATGCTGGACAGCACATATTTAATCCAGGTGCTCAGAAATTGATTAGTGACCACTGTGCTACCACTGCATGCTAAATAAGTCCTCTGTAAATATTCCATCATATGTTTCAATTAACACAGTGGAACTAAGCTTTAAGACTAAAATGTGTAATGTAGCTGTTTATTTATTTAGGTTCACCCAATTTATAATGCATGTTTTCCTATGGGAAACACGGGTGATCCGCCAACTATGTATGCTGTGAATAACTAGAGAGTTTAATGTGTAAATGTGAAACTATTACTTTAGACAATGTTGATATTGAGAGATTTGACAGAAACGTTTGACAATTTGTTGATCATTCAGATATTGAGTTGTAGTTATGGGAATACCATGCTCATAGTGGACAAGTCCACACTCACTGCCTGATATCCTTTTAAATATATGGGATGCTTTATGCTGTGTACTGCAACCTCCATACCCTTACTTTCCATGTCACTACATATAGGGTCCTAGACCTTAGACTGGATGTAGATTGTGTGTTGCAGAGTTGTCCAGCATGAATGTTATTCGAAGGGGTACTGGAGCTGAATGATTGTGCTGGAGGAAAGGCCACAGGATCACCAAATCAAAAGGGTTCCTACTCTGCGAACCATGAATATATGTAGTAAATGTCACAGGAAATGTACCATCACTGATCTTGTGTGCAAAACTGAAAATGTTGCCTTGTTATGGCATTGTTGGCAAAGCTAGAGATCTTCTCAGGAGAAGGACTGATCTTCATAAAGGTCCCAATAATCGGCTGTGTTGTCAGGATATGGTGGTGGTGAAGGCTACCCTCGTAAAGTAGAAGAAGCGGACGTCATGAATTGGAAACCAAACAAAAAGCAAAACACGAGGCTGCAGGAGTTTTTTTTCCTCAAATATTTTTATTTAGCTTTTTCATTTTTTACATTAACATAATAACTGCAGCAACAAGACAACAAAACACTCAGTACAACACATACACATCGCTCGTACACCTCACCAGAATGAATAGAAAACAGCCCACATCAACCCCCCGTAGAACAACTAGATAAGGTAAGGCAAACAAACAAAAAAAACACCCCAAATCACAATTCTGAGAGTGATGACAAGGTTGCCAGTACAGTGATATGAGCAAGACATAAGGCAAAGGCTAGCCAAGGACAACACTCGAAAGCACTGAAGCCACTGTAGAGTTGGAGAAGTGGAGATATGAAGTCCAAATGTCTATAAACTGTCGCTCTGAAGAGTGAAGCAGACAGGTCATAATTATCTTATGCCAGTTTAATTTTGTAGGTGGTTTCAGAACTGATTTTAAAATTTTTATTCGCTCAAGAACAACTGAATGTTTTTTTCATGATTATTTTTGCCATTTCTGTCAGCCTTTTTAAACCATGACAGTCAGGTCGCTCCCCTTCCCGTCTGGGCAGATCTTCAGACAGGTCTGCTCCGCTGCGCTCTGTCCTGGGTGTTCCTGACAGCCCTGTCCTCCGTGGTTGCCTCCTTTTTGATGTGTGTTGACTCTACCACATTGTCATATTCAAGCAGCTGTTATGGGTGGGCAGTGTGTCACGATAAACACCCCCCACCCTCACCCCCCTTTTCTCTATACATTACATGGTTCCCCAGGGGCATTTGCACAGGGCTCTGGCAGTAAACACGCTTCATTACAGTCTTTTATTTTCAGGCGGCAAAGACGCATCCAAATCAATTCCTGCTTGCCCTTTGATCTGGCGTGCCAGAGCTTGTACGCCGCCGTACATTTTACAGAGGCACTAGTGTTAGGCCCTTGAGAAATGAAGCTGACTGTGTTACAAAGATGACAGCACAATGTGCCTGTTATTATCAGTTGAGTCTCGGTTTGTGTTCTTGTTGTAGCACCGAAATGCCCTTGCACTACTTTTTGTGTAATCATCCCTAAGAGGATACAAGCAGTGTCTTTATTTATTATTTATTTAGCTGCCAGTGCAGGTATCCTGGTGAGAAAATTGAGGGGGGAAAGACCAGGAGGATGAGTGGAAACAGTTGAAATGTGTAAACAAATCATTTTTTGGCAGCGCAGAAATCTCAGACTTACATGTCTACCATGTGAAAAAAAAAAAAAAAAAACTATTTCAGCTTTTCTCATGTGTTTGAAATGTACTACTCAGATTCAAGACCATTAAACTGGGTTGCCTGCCAAAAGGAGGTTAGAAGTCCCTGAAGTAAATGTACAGGAAGAAATGAGAAGAGATGAGAGCAGGAAAAAAGAAAGGAGCCTGAGCAGGAATTGGTGCAGATGAAAGTACACTCATGAAGAAACAATGGCTGCACTTGTAGCAGCGATGAGTGGTGAAGCCAAAGTACAAATCAAATCAGATTATCTGTGTAAACTATACTGACTTAATGCTTCTTTGTTGCTAAATCGCACAAAGTATTTTCATGCTGTGATTTAACATTTGAGGTAGCTCTGCCAAGTGCCAATATACTGCTGTAGAGAAGCAACACCTATGGAAACACAGCCTGGCAGTGGTTAGAAGGAGCAACAGCGTACTCCTGGTTGAAGTAGTAATTCAACAAATGAGCCTAGTGTAGCTCCATACATGTCTCTGATAGACAAATACCAAACAGGTCTCAGTAGGTTTCACTTCTCTTTTCTATTGATTTTGCTTCTAAAAAAAAAAAACTGCACTATACCCAGTTGTGATGCTATCATCACAAAATCTGTCCGCAGACAGTCAGGCGGTCTGTCAAATGTTCTTGCTACAGTAAGTGTCTCCAAGGCCTCATTTTGCCATTATGACACACACACTCACACTTGCACTGTTACTGCTGGTACAAATATAGTTATACATGTAGCACTGCTGCAATCGCTATATTACATATAAAAAAAACAAAAACATTCATAACATTGCAATTAATTAAGCAGATTCTCAATCACATTAGTCACAATCTCATTAGAATGACAGTTTTTGCATTTTATTTTCACTGACAAAGTATTAAAATGACGACGTGGTGTCTTTTCTGTCAAACAATCATGTCCCTTTGCCTGTGAAGAACATGAGTTGTATGGCGAAGCGTTTCTGTAGCAGCACAATACTCCATTCATTCTCTGCTGTTGTGACTCATTTTACCTTTATTGAGGAAATTACAGCTCCTGCAATTTAGATAATGCAGTCGGCCATATTGTGATTTCTGTAATATGAGGATTAATTGTTCGGCCTTAATTGCAGCTTGTGATGTTGCTTCTCTCTGTCATTGATAACTGGCTGTCATTGTGCTGAGACCTTTATAGCAGCTCCGTTGTAGCGTAAACAAAGCTCTAATGTGTTTGAAATAATCTACACTCAAAAACCAAAACAGTCCTTCTCTCTCTAATTGTGTGAAAACATCATATTTAAAAAATATATATCTTTAACAAGAAAAGCTGATCACGTTTCAATTTGCAGTTGAATAAATATGAAATGATTTCTTTGAGCTGCTACGTTTTTTTTTTGTTTGTTTTTTTTGTTCACTTCATGATTCAAACATGCAAATTATATTAGTTTTGCAGTGCAGGATGAAAGGTTTCACTTATTTAGCTTTTGTTCTAACAAATCAGATTTCTACATTTGAGCACATTGGAGGGGACACTGGTCACTTTTTTTTATTTTATTTTATTTTTTGGCGTTTTTGCCTTTATTTGATAGCATGTAGTGATATAGACAGGAAAGGGGGAGGCAGAGAGAGGGGGAGTGACATGCAGGAAAGGTCTGCCCGATGCGGGATTCGAACCGGGGACGCCTGCGTTGAGGACTGTAGCCTCTACAAGGCCACTGTGCCACGCACCGCCCCACACTGGTCACATTTTTGTCTAAAAAAAATGGCGAGGGGCGTTGTTTAGCTCAGTTGGTAGAGCACCCGCCCCATGTGTTGAGGCACGGTTCGAATCCCGTGAGGCACGGTTCGAATCCCGTGCCGAACGGTCCCATCCTGCGTGTCATTCCCCCCCCTCTCTGCCTCCCATTTCCTGTCTCTCTCTCAACTGTCCTGTTGATTAAAGGCAAAAAAAAAAAATATATATATATATACAGTATATAAAATAAACTAAAAAATTGGGCGAAAGAGACAAAAGGAATATCAAAAGATTTGGCACAAAGGTGAAAAAGAATCTTCCCCAGAAGGTTTTTCCGTCTTTGGAAATGTTGGTCACTGCATCCCGGGCTCTTTGAAAACACCTGAGCATCAGGCAAGACCATCAGCTGCCTCAGGGGGTGGACACGCCACCAGCCAATGGTGCAGAGACCTCAAATGCCACATCCATAATCTGCCTGCCGATTATCATCAGGTTCACCTCTGCTGCCACTGTAGCTCCCCTCCCTGCTTTAATTCCCATGTAACACACACACACACACACACACACAGACAGAGCCTGACAGCTCTCTCTGCCAGCATGACGTTGACGAGACAAGCTTGGGCTGTCACTGTTCGTAGGAATTATAGACCTCAAATGTTCTTGTCACTTCCTGGGCCTTTCCAGGTGAAGGCAGCTGGAACAAAGGTTAACCCTTCACAAGCCAGCTCGCTCTTTGTTCCCTGCTGTTTTGAATTTGGAATCTTCTTTTTTCTTTTTCTTTTTTTTTGTCTTTCTCTCTTTGGAGATTTGTGTGAAATTGCAGCTAAAAAACATGAATCTAAAGGAAAAGGATGGCTCTAAGACTCCTTTTCATAGTTAACATGGTTGCAGCTCTGACATGCTAATGAGACAGACTTACAACATGGTGTGACAGCAGGCATTTATGTGGCACTGTGGGTTTCGCTGAGCGTAGGTGTCTCACCTGAAAATCCAGTACATCCATTTTGCAACACTTTGTGATGGTATAAATTTGTGTTGTGTAGAGTGTGTGTTAAATGTGGGATGCACTAAAAACACTGAAATCTCGGCGATAATCTGACTTCTTCAGTGTCATGTGAGCAGAAAACCTGGTCTGAGTAATCAGGTTAGTGGATCAGAGGAGAAAACCAGAGTCTGAGCCGTGTATGCAACTGATTTGGTTTCTAAATTCATTCATTCCACATTGTGTTGGAACTCATACAAGTCAGAGGTCAGGTATAAGCTTGTTCTTTCAGACATTTTGATATTAAAATTTAGAATAACACACTTCGGATTAGACTGAATGTATACTGTTTGTTCCCTTTTTTTGTACATTGTGAAAACCTAAGATAAAAAGACCTTACATTTTTGTAGAATAACACAAACTCCAACAAAAATCTTGGTTCAGTGGGGGCTGTGGGCGGGACATTGTTGGACAGCCAAGAGTGGTGACTGAGTGGAGCCAAATATTGGCTGATATTGTCGGCCATGCCAATAATCATTCTATCCCTAGTGTCTAGGGAGTACCCCACCCTTGCACAAAATTGGCTTTAGACCCCAGATGACTGTGCATCTATAAGAGATGAGTGAAAAATCATTCAGTTAAAATTCAGGACGTTCCCATTTAGTCATCAGCAAAAGACATCTGTAACTGAAAATGAGGGAATGCAAGTTGACTAAAAGTCATTAATCATGTTTTTTAAGTTTATATGTATTTATTTTGTAGTTGCAATGATAATGTTTGTGGTTAAAGTTGGATGAGGATTAAATATTTCAGTGGCTAAATGCTCCCAGCTCCAGCTGCCAGGTTCTTCTGCAGAGACATATTGAGTTCAGTCCAGACTGAAATAATCTTTGTTTTCAGTGTTGTGGACACAGTCGTTGAGCAGCGGGCATGCAGACCTGTCAGTGTGTGGTAAGAAACGTGGCAGTGGACTATGTGTTTGTATCAACACCATGGATGACTCCAAATGGTCTCCACTGTTGTAGTATTTGCAGGTGGAGTGGACTGATGCTGCTGCTGCTGCTGCTGCTGCTGCTGCTGTTGTTGTAGCTGCCTGTAGCCTATTTTAATGTAGCTTTGTGATGATAAAGTTGCAGTGCTCTCTGTGACACTGGGATGACCTAAGCTCCCTCAGTCACCTGCTGTAGGTCAAGTGGTGTGGTCTCAGTTTTTGTGAGGTGTGCAATGTGTGTGTTGGGATCATGTCAGTACTGTTTGAGAAATACCAGGAACAACAATAATTAAAGTAAGGGGCTGCTGCCATGGTCCAGCACAGACTACAATATGTGGGCATGCTTGTTCTTTTGTGTATATCTATGTATGTGTGTGTGTGTGTGTGTGTGTGTGTGTGTAGCCGGCTGAAGCTGACCCCAGACTGTGTGCTCTTGACAGCAGCATAATGAAGGTGTCTGCTGTTCAGTTAGCTGAGTCGGACTCTTTCCATGGGATCTGCAGCCAGGGTTGTCCAGTCACAGTGAGCAGTCCATTTAACACTGCTCTGACTCCAGAGGGGAGGGGTTACGGGCCACAGAGTGGAACATGTACCTTGTGTTCAGGGTCAGAGAGGCCATGTTAAAGGTTTAACGGCAGGAGATGTACCACAGACAAACCGGTGAAAATCAGTGTTAAAAATCAAACCCTCTGTATGATGTGTGCAGCTCTCCAGTTTGGTTTAGATTTAGGCACAGAACAAGAGAAAAAACAGGGTTGAGGTTGTCTGTGCAAGCAGGTTATTATAACCCCTAGCCACCTTAATATTGTTCGGAGACCTATAGTGACCACAGTAATTATGGGGTGGTGGGCACGAAGCAGTAAGTGAGGTGATGCTGTGTACAGAGCAACAAAGTCCACATCAGGAGATGGTGGAGTCGGACGACTGGATCAACACAAGAGACCACTGTTCATTTCCCATTTCATTTATCTCCTGATCCAAAGGCTTGTTGTTATTATTACATATTAAAAGCATACAGTACATGTGCACTTGTAGCACACACGCAGATCAGTTGTTGAGCTGGACATAGCTGAGCACATATGGAAAATATTCAGTAAAGACTTGCTGATATACTGTATGTTTTTTTTTATCAGTGGGCATTATTTTTAAAGTGGTGGAAACATGTTTCTGTTCTGACGATCCAACCCTCTGATGCTGTACTCAGCTGTTCCAGCTGAATGATCCAAATATCTCAAAAACATTATCAAGCTCACTCTGTCTGTGCATTCACTCACCTAAGTAGGTTCAGATGATGACTCCCGATATTGTGCCGGTAAAATACTGCACCAGTGACTTTAGACCAGAGCAAGGGGTTTTGTGCTATTTCAACATCATGGGTGCTGGACAGTAAAATGTCAACTGTGTCCTGTGAAACAAAGACATTGTGCGTTGTGCAGCTTAAGACGTAAGACAGAAACCTGTGTACTGTGTGGGTTAGATGCAGAGATGCACTGTTGAAAGAAATAATCATAGATTGTACTTCCCCCCTATTAGCTGCTCGCCCCAGACTTTGGTAGGTACTAAAAATGTTACCCAGAAATTGATGTTGCCACATGTGTAGCTGAGTTTAACTAACCAGATGTTTACAGTTATTATTTCTAGCTTTCTTTTTTTCTCACGCTGTGCCTCCCCTGAAGGTGTCAGAAATCTGCCCAGGGAGGCGTAACTCACTTTGAAAATCACTGATTTAAAGCAAAGTTACTGCATAACAAACAAACAAGAAACTCAGTGTGTTTCTTGAAAATCGTCAGTGTTTTTCAAATAGATATGCATTACAACTATCATTGATTTACTGTACGTGGGTGTTTATATCAAGTAAATTGCTATGTTATGGAAACTTGTGGTCAATTAAAGAGTCAGGGAGGCAGTGTTTTATCCTTATCTTTTCTCTGTGAGTTGGACTCTATCTTTGACGGACAGTTTCCTGTGGATTTGTCACAGATGACTTTTCTTTGGTTATTATGAAGGACAAGTAATTTAAAACCCATCTGACTCATTCTCGTGATGGAGGTACATCCTGGGAGTACACACATTATTTTAAAAAGTGATTATCCAAATCTTATCTTATCTTTTTTGTATTTTTACTTCTGTCTTCGGTTGATATTGGGGGGATTTGAATAACCACCTTTTAGATGATAACCGAGTGTAGATTTTAATCAAACTGGACAGTCTGTTTGCCGCCGACTGGTGAAGGAACAACATGCAGCCCCATTAATTGGGGAAGGTACTGTAGAAAGAAAGACCCGCTCTAATGTGCTGCTGTGATAAGATGAAAGAGGGGCGTATGAATGATGACACTTGTACTTAACACCCTGCTGAGCACTGATACCCCCCGCTACCTCCACCTACCCCCACCCACCTCCACCTCACTAAAACAGCCCTTTAAGGGCTTAATTTGAACTTGTGACCTGTTGGCCATATTAAAATTCATATTTTACTTTTGGCCTTTACTCAGACTTAGATGAACATCTCTTTTTTCAGGCCATGATGACAGCATATGAAAGGCCACACATTAAACAGCAAAAACAACATACACATTAATAATTTAAAACGATAAAAGCTGTACAAATGCATAAAGGAGCATAAGGGAGCTGGAGCCCTAATGAGCTGAGGCTATAAACATCAGGCACTCTGTGCTAATAGCTTTGCAATTTGAGATGTGAGCCGAGACGCGGCTCCGTGTGCATCACTGAAACAACGACAAGCACGCTTTAAAGCACTCTGCTGGAGGAGTGCAAGCATTAAATGCAAGCGGCAGGGAAATAATTTCAGCAATGTAAACCCACTGAATGGTGTTAAAATGTACTAAACACACACTCACACTTTGAATGCTCCAGGGTCAGAGGGTGTGACTCATTTTCTGTCGGCTAAGAGAGACACAGCGAATGCAATCAGACCGTTAGAGTCCAGAGTTATAATATAACGTCTGTTAAAGAGGCTGAGACATGGGGAGGCTAAACACCAAAACATAAACACAAAAGGAACGGATATGCATTAAGCAGTGGAATAGGCTACAAATATAAATGCTTTGAAATAGAGTGTTAACAACTTTTATGCTAATGAAGATAGTGATTAGGCCTCAGCCATTTATCTCAAAACAATGTCCAGTCACCTGATTTACGAGACAAAAACATTGCAGAACTAAAACAAAACGCAACCTGTAAGCTGTTTGTGGCTCTTCATACAGTGTAGTCAGTGCACTGGGGTACAGCAACACTTTGCCTACCTACCTAAAATTTCTTGAGATTGATCTCTTAGCTGTTGGTCATGGTAAACAGAATATGAGTCCATATCATAAATATAATGTAAACATAAATACTTTTAGTAATGCACCTACAACAGTTTATAGCTTAAGCTCTCTGAGAATCTTGTTCATATCAAAGTTAAATAGATTTGGGTTGATCCAGTGATGCTTGTTGTTGGACCAATTTACAAGCTGCTGGGAACAAGAAGTAAAAGCCTGAGCAGCCTCGCTGTCAGAGACACAAAAACTGTTGTATCAGTTTAGAGCACAAGCACTGAATACATCGGGCTGAGGGGGTTCATCACCTCACAATGTTAAAATAAAGTAATAATTATTGTTGACTTATTAATTGCACTATTGTCCAGTCAATGTCAGCAATGAAAAAAGAAAATTACAGATTTGAAATAGAAATGGAATACTCTTGATATCTGGGATATGGTTGGATTGTTAGAGTCTAGAGAAGTCAAAACTTAAAGGGACAAATGTAAGAATTGGCCAACAGTCGATTCCATGCCTTTTGGTCTTTCTTCACCCCTTCCTTCACTACCATATCGTACTGGCTACTGGGCTCACTGGATCAAACCCTGGTGGACCACAGCACCAGTGGACCATAACAAAAATCCATAAAGTAATTATAATTACGTGTGTTTTTAATTTTACTTCACAACATTATGGTTGGTGGTTCGATCCACTGCTCCTCCAATGCACATGTCAAAGTGTGTAAGTGTGTTTGTGTGTGATGGAGTAAAAAGAAAAGTGTGGAGAGGCTTATTGTTGTGTAAACCATCAGCAGGGATGGACAAGACTTTTAAAGTGCTATAGTTTCATGTCACATAACATATCTGATGCTGTTTGTTTACATGCATTATGCGATTTACTGCCCTCTTGTGGTCACAATTGGTTATTGTGTTTTGTGGGTGTGATCGTGGGCGTCCTGTTGACAAAACCTTGGGTCTTTCCAAAAGAGTCGGGAGCAGCATTTTGGACTGTTTTTCATATTTGTTGCAAATAATTCAGGGATTTTCTTAACAGGTCACAAGTTAATGCTAGCTTCAGGCAAGTATGTTTGTCAAGTTCCCATTGACTCAGCCCCAACTATTCTAGTTGTATAGATATCACACACATCATTATATTATTTTTTTATAAGCAAAGTTTGTGTAATTCATATATACCTGTTTCTACTTTACATGCTATCCTGGCTTTTTGCTTTAGTTCTTCTTTTTAATGAGCCTGTTTTCCTCTCTGTGGATAAGTGTGAAGGATCTGTCTGTAAAATCTGTTTTCGTCAATTCAATGGAAAAATCCAATTACTTCTTGATCCAGGGAGGAGTGCAAGGAGGGGAAGATGTCAGGCAGAGTACACAAGGATGCAGGGGAGATCAGGTTTTAGGTGTTTCTGTGAGGTCAGAAGGTCGACTGGGTGAATGCTGGCCTCCAAAGTGTCCAGGATGTCAGCCTCCTTGTCATGTTATAGATGTAGCGTCCATGTTCTGCCTCATCTCTCCCCATCTGGCCTCTCCCAGCAACCCCCCTGCCCTGAGCCTGAAACCCTGCCAGACATGCCTCCTGCTCAAACACTCCTCACTCTGCTCCTGTACAGTATTTTTATATTTCCTCGCTTTATCTCTGCTCTCTCTGCTCTTTCTCTTTCCTTCAAACTCTCTTTTCAGTCCATTTATCTCATTATGGTCCGGCTATCTCCAGTGGCGTTGAAAATGAAGTGTTAATCTCTCTTCTCATCAATCTCTCCAGCCCAGAAGTGCCCGAGTCTCTCCCTGCATAGCAAAATGATGACTGGCACTTTTACTTGTTTGTAGAAATAAGTGTGGGGGCTAAATTGAATTTTAATGGATCGCGCATCCCCCCAGTGAAAGGTGCAATCCATTACTGAATGATTGTAATGTTATTTGTTGCCAGTGTTGATTTATGGTACCTATAGTGCAGGGGGCCAAAGGTGGGCACGTTGGGGAAGGAAGCTGCGTGGTGTGTTGATGGTGTTTTAAGTACGACACAGTGGAGAGAAGAGAGGAGGTTCAAGAGCATATTAGATGTTTATTCATTTGGAAGGGACAGAAGTGGTGGTCGGAGTCTGAGGGGTACAGACCCGGGTCAAATGTAGTTACACTGAGGAAACAAGTGCGAGCCTTTGCTCTCATTACATCACCCTGGGCTTTGTTTGGCGCCAGCTACAGGACAGATTTGACTGGGCGCCCTGGCTGACTTTACGGTGTCCCCTTGTGTTGAGAGCAGCTAACCCTGTTATCCTGAGAGTCCTCCTCAGATGGAGGCTGACACTCAGGTTAGCTAATCTGGCACAAGCAGCTGGTGCGCCAGGGGAGCGACAAATCAATTAGAAATCTCTGCTAGCACACAAACTTTGTTATTGGAGTCTCCGGTGTGTTAACCAGCTGGTGGATCCTATTGACTTTGCATCTCTACCCAGCTCAGGTTAGCCATCATATAAGTCATTTCCTCTCTGAAGATTCGCCATCTGCCCGTGATAAAATATTCAATCTGCTGAGGGGCGGCGTCCTGGGATGGAGTTAGCCAGATTGTCGAGTCAGTAACATGTATCATGATTTTTACATATACACACTGAAATTATTTCAATTTATGCTCTGC
Source organism: Trachurus japonicus (assembly GCF_045865225.1). Lineage (NCBI taxonomy): Eukaryota > Metazoa > Chordata > Actinopteri > Carangiformes > Carangidae > Trachurus > Trachurus japonicus. Next base: position 17,693,783 of record NC_140911.1, read on the forward strand.
AATGACTATCTTGCCAGTACAACCCGCCTCAAGAGCTGGAGCTTTTTCCTCGCTCTTAGTGTTGGTTTTTCCCAATTGTCCCACAGTCCATGAAGGAGCCTTTTATTTTTAAAGGCCTCATGTTTTAAACTTTTACACATTTACAGTGTTGATGAGAATATATTTTGATGTCTCTTTTCTCAGACTTCTCTCTGACCTTGGTCAGTGAGCTATTTGGAAGAGAGGAGGCTCTGATCTGCTCCTCTGGTTTGCTGTTGGATGGTGTGTCCAGGTGGGCGTGGCTGCTATGTTATGACATCACAAAGTTACAGAAGTCCTGACAGCTAGTTTTAAGGCTCAGTTTATAAATACAGCCTGTGTGTATCTCTGTCTGTGGACTGAGACATTAGTGTTGCTAAATAAATGTATGGACATACACCTTTAAAATGTATGACCTTCATTGAAATATGTGTACTAAACACACTGAGGATACAGTTTCATTAAGGTTTATTGTGTACTATACAGTAAGCACTTTTAACATTTGGTCAGATTTTCTTTTTTTTTTAAGAATGATAATAGTTTGTTAAAAAAAGATCCAACACTTATTACTTACAGTAGTAATTAATCTGAATAGGGGCTGTACTTTGTCTGAGCTTAACACTTGTTGATGTAATTTAATTAAAACTGAATAGGAACTGTGAAGTTGCCATTTATTATCACGGCAGTGTTATAAGAATATTGAGACAGGGAGCCAATCACTTTCTTGGTGACAGACCCTGTAATAACATCTGTGTCATCCAGCTGTGATGCAACGTCCTTAAAATATGATGAACCACGGATTAACACCCAGCAGTGATGGATCCCACCAAGTGATAAAACACACTGGTTCTGCTTCACAGCACCTCTCCCAACAGTTCATTTTCATATTTCCCTGAGGCACCTTAATTAATCTACACACAATCTATTCAAATTTTCTATACAAGTTTTCTACTTGTAACCATTTGGCTGTGACGGAAAAGGAGCGATGTCTTCCCTCAACGCCCACCGTTAGCCAATTCCAAACCTCCCGTGAACTGTTTGCAAGTGGCCGTGGAGTGCCTCACACCACAGTTGGCCATGCTGAATAGCATCTCCATCTGGACAAATTGTCAATTTCCAAATGGCAATATGTCAGGCAGCCTATCAGCTGCCTGCGCACGGCTGTCACCAAATGTTCACCAAATTATTTTTGCGTTTTACTAGAAACCTTAATCAAGTCAAACATCTCTCTGTGAATATATCTGATATTAAATATTCAGACATAAAGTCAGCAAGAATGTTTTTTCCACTATCTGAAAATTAGGCGATTTCATGCCCTCAATCTTTATGGATATGTGTCTGTTTCTATTTTATTTTTGACTTAATATTTTGCTTGAATTTTTTAGCCACAATAATAAGCAGACAAAGGTATAACACCTCTTATGTTTCTGTCTCTCACAGCTGTTGAAGGCTCCTCTTTTGTCTAACCAGGGACTCTCTGAAGTGTTTTTGTAAGCTCACAAGAGGTTGACTGTTACATTACCAGCAAATCTTGTGCAGCTCACACGTGTGGCCCGCTTTGTGTGTGTGTGTGTGTGTGTGCAAGAGGGAGAGTGTGCTTTTTGGACGGAGGTACATCAGGCGCTGTAGGCGATAGCTGTGTTTTCCCCACAGACTGTTGGTGAGGAACTAAAAATCAATGCAGGCAGCTTACGGGCCATTTGAGGGGCCTGACTCCCTGCTCTCATTCATCACCTAACAATCTGCCACCTTACTCAAGAACAAATCCTCACAGGGACCTATCAGCGCAGCCACGGCGTCGTGGGTGTCTGTGTGCAGGGGGGAGATATGTGGGTTTTATTGGTCGATCTCAGTGCTTCATAACTCCCAGCTCCTCTTAGAGTGTCAGAGTGTGTGGGTAAGTGAAATCTGTCATACAGCATACTCCCCTCTCAAACAGACTCACTCTTACCATCACTCAACATGGTGCATGGTAACACTTTGCTGGTTAGTTCCTAGATGTCATGTTGTTTGTGAAGCAGGTTTATATCTTTTACATAGTGTAATGACAAACCTTAACTCTTCATTGGTAGATTTTAGAGTGAAATTTAGTAAAATTGGAAACAGTTTTAATGTAAAATCTAACACAAAACACCATATCCTGTTGAGTATAAAGAAGACTGATACAGCAGTTAAGCTAATAAAAAACCCTCATGGGTTCCCATAAGTCCTATGAATTATGACCAATGTTGCGAATGTGTACAGCTGTGAAACCTGATCTCATGTCAGTACATGTGCAGGTACACACAGAATTGCTATGTTTTTTTTTTTTTGACAGCAAATAAAATATTATGACTCCTGAAATTTCCAAGGGATTTTTAAAAATTGTATCTATAATAGAAAACAACCCGTTTTAGTGACTCCAGCTTTATTAAAATGTTTTAATCCTGATCTGACTCAACCAAACTCTTGATGTGAACCAGGTCTGTGGAGTGAAAGTTGCCCGTCATGCCCCCTGTCATCCAGAAAATATGTTTTGATGTCACAAATTACATTTCAGTTTGTATCCATGTGGATTAAATCAGAACTATCAACTGCTAGATTTTTGTTAGCTGTATGATGTGAGACTGTGGCGAACTGTTTCTACAGAAACAACAGTGCAGAAACTGTTTATGCATCCACGTTGTTGTATTATAACAGTTACAAACTAAAGCATCAGTAGTTGTTATTACCCCCCTTTGCCTATAAACCAGCACCAACTCTTTATTTGTCAGGAAGGTTGTTCTAGCATCTCGGAGAACTTGTCTCAGTTATTCTGTTCAGTCTCATTCTGTCTCTTCATGTGATCCCAGACTGACTCATACTGAGATCAGGTCTCTGAGGGGAGCAGCCCATCTGTCGCAGGACTCCTGCTACTTCTGGTCTCTGAGGATAGTTCTTTATGACTCTGCCTGTGTTTGGACTCATTATCCTGCTGCAGACTGAATCTAGGATCAGTCACATACCTCCCTCATGACCTTGTGTGATTGGTGGTAAGAATTTAAATGATTAAAATGCATAAAACTTTTTTTTTTCCCTCCAAAGTTCTGCATGTGATAATAGGACTTCATAGTTAATTCATCTTCCATCTTCCATGCTGGTCACAGTGGACTCCTGTGGTGGCAACATCTCAGTGACAACTTCACCACTTCCTGCTGCATGGCCTTGAATCCTGACACTGAACGTGAACAAACTTAACCAAACAACCAGCAGCTAATAGGAGACTCAAACAACAACTCCCAGATTTATTTTTGTTACTGTTTGGTGTATTTTCAAAATGGTCTCAGAAGACACTGATCTCTCATTTATATCCAGTGCTTTAGAGTCTGGGCTGACTGTTGTTAAGCTTCATTCCCTCTGTGAGGTTTTTTTTAAGTCAGGCTGATCATTTTCAAAAAGACGTTATTTACCCAGAGGATTTTCGTTTCATTTGATTTTGAAAATGAGCTTAGTGTTTTCAAGATAAATTGATCAAATGTGTTCTTTAACTTGTAGTTTCACCTTCTCTAATGACAATAACGGTTTATAGTCATTTTGTGCTCTCATCACTTCTGAGCTGAATGACGAGACTATCCTCCAAAAACTTGGCATATTCTTTCCAAGGTTGAAAAACAACAGGGGATGATGGTAATACTTTAGAAAGCTTGAAAACTTGTCATGGGGGATACGGTGGCTCAGGGTGGAGGCTGGAGATGAAGCACAGTGGTAATAGGCAGGAAGGCTTACGCTTCTCTTATCCCGGGCCTAAGCAGTCACACGGAGTGCAAGCAGGGGGTCAGCGGATCTACTTCAGCCGCTGAAACGCCGCTGAGCTCAGGCTGGAGTGGGCTGTGGGCTGTGGGCTGTGGGCTGTGGGCTGTGTGAGTGAGAGAGAGAGAGTGAGAGACTGGGTTGGGCAGTGAGGGCTTTGCATGCTTGGTTACTTTGTGGTATCAAGATTACAGCAGTACAGATAAAAATGGAAAACAGGGGGAATAAAAGGGTTGGTGATCATGGACTAGGTAGAGCCCATAAAGACTCTGACATGAAGGCAGTAGCCCAAGGAAACTGTACAGGGGGTGGGGGACAGAAAGAGTGGTTCACTGGGGGGAGGGGCGGGGGGGTTGTAGAGGGAGGGTGATTGGAAACTGAGTGGAAAATGCACAAAGAGGACAGGTGGATATTTGAAAACAAAACCAATTCTCTCTCAAGATCATTTCCACAATCAAGAGGGCCATGACACACGCGGCACTCGCACACACACTCGCACACACACACAGATGCCCAGACCTGCTACAACTTCATCAAACATAACAATACGCCTACACACATCACTTCACAGTGTGAATCTTATTGGAGAGAAAAAATAAACAGTGAACAATAACTATGTCTCCATCTAAACTGACATCGACATGCAGGATTAGTTCATTCTTACCGTATTTCAGACCCATAGCAGCAACTAAAAAGAAAAGGAAAAAAATATATACTGTAGACCAGGTCAAAACCTGAACCGTGTAGGTTAATATTAGGGCTGTCAAACGATTAATTTTTCTAATCGCGATTAATCGCATTTTTTCCATAGTTAACTCGCGATTAATCTCTATTAAAAATATTATATATGGCGCTTTGGACTTTCAACACTCCAAAGTGTTATAATCTCTAGACAAACAACTTTTAGACCAGACCTAGCAGGCCTAGTACCTAATCATAACACATGATGCATGAAACTCACACAGAATTGAAACGAATTGCATCCAGTGGAAATTGCCCTTTACTTTGCTACGCCCCTGCCTGGCCATGTGCATTTGTTGACAACAGAAGCCGTCAAAAAATCAATACATCGCCACGTGCATTTGTTGACAACCGATGCCGTCAAAAAAATCAATACATGGCCATGTGCATTTGTTGACAACGAAGCCGTCAAAAAATCAATGGATGGAGCTGTGGATATATGTTAGACTGTGTATATTTGTGTAGCAACCAACTTGAAGGTGGCTTACCGCCACCTACTGGACTGGAGGTCCCACACTCCAGTCCTCCAGTCCAGCAGACAGAGGACAAAATGGGCTGCGATTAACCGCGATTAAAAAATTTAATCGCGTTAATTTTTTTAATTAATCTAATCGCGATTAACGCGTTAACTCTGACAGCCCTAGTTAATATGTGAGACTGAAGATGAATTTGAAAGCACTATAAAAATGTGCTTAAGGTAGTGGTGCTGGAAAAGTTGTGAAATTTGTTAATTCAGATGTTTTCAGCCTAGTTTGAGCTGGTTTCAGTCTCAGGTAGCTAGACATTAGTATCTTTAACTGTGTGTTTGTTTGTTTTTCCATTCCACACACTATTTCTAAACAGGTTTTTACACTACAGTGATCAGATTGACGATCTACAATACTACTAAAAATGTAATGAGACAGATTAAAATGAAATAGGAAACCTTTTTTCCCCCATGTCTTTATAAAAGTGATCTGGCAGATTTTTTTCTTCTTTTTTTCAGTATTCAGTATAATTTGTATTTTTGTAGGATTTGTAATTTTTGTAAAAAAAAAATTACAATTAGAATGCTGTATTGAAAATGGATGTTGAGTCATGTCCCTGTGTTTGTCGACTGTTTTCAACTCACGAGAAGCAGAAAACATTCTGTTTGTTGTAATTATGAGACAACTATCTTATAATTATGGTTCATCTCTTCATAATGAGATCTGTATCTTGGATTTATGAGAAAACCATAAAAGTTTAAGATTAAAATCAGTCACAATTACCAGAAAGTATTGTCAGCATATTGTTGTTTGTTTGTGTTTGAATTCAACTGCGTTGCTATGGAAACAGCTTGATTTCCAAACTGATGATGAGAGCCGACAGTCGAACAGCAGTTTTTTAAAAGCCATTTATAATGTTCAGACTGCAGCACCTCCAGAGAAACACAGTCTCTGTTTGACATGATGCATCTGACAGATTACAGTAATCCCTGTAAAACATAATGCATAATTGACTTTGTGCTGTATGGTATAACACAAGAGGTTACACTGATGGCACTGAGGGTATGGGCTGCAGAGAAAGACCTGGTCTAATGCTATATTCAGGTGGCGGACAGACTACAGCCACAGAACGAAATGCGAAAAACAAACCAGCAGTCGAACAGAACGACACGGCAGAAAAACGATACACACATGACAATACTGTATGTTGCTTGTTTACCACAAATTTGTGTGTATTATATAATGTTATTATCGTAGCTATACATATGTGGCTATAACTTTCAGATTTTTCTTGATATTGCATTGCAAACGGAAACTTATGCTAAACTCCCTCCAAAATGTTTGGAGGGAACTTGGACAGCACTGACAACTTTGGACAGCATTCCCGTTTACCATCGCCGCCTTTGCCGGCTCCGCCCAAGTTTACCGTCCTTCTCTCGTCCACTAAAATGACATCTAGTTTGCCGTCTGCCGGATTCCATGTGAATGCAGCATAAATATGTCTGGACAGCCCTCAGTCAAATTCTGATCATAATATATAGTATATATAATCATTATATATCCATGATGTCATCTCGCAAACTCACAAAACACATAAATAAAAGAAAAAGATAGCTTTTACTTCCTCAGAGACACTGTATCTTTACTTTTTGACGTTATTTCTTTAGGCTTTTGCCCTTCCTCTTCCAGCCGTGCAATCAGGCAGCTTCTTAATCTGCAGCTACACAGACCAGTGGTGGAAATACCGTCAGTCGGTCAGTCAGACGGTCAGTCAGTTGGTTTGTGATTATAGGTCAGGCTCCACTCTGCAGTCCAGCCAAAAACGATTGTGATCGTGTATGTAATAGAAACTTCACTTCACATGTTCCAGATTATTAGATTTAAAAGCACTTTGCTGCATAAATCTGCATATTAACGAAAAAGTTCTTATTGCTTTAAGATACAGATAAAATCTTCAAGATTAGATTTAATACCGTCAGTTTTTTATTGCTTTAAGATAGACTTCATATTCAGGACACCATATATGATGCGATAATTGGTCCAATTAATGATCCATATTGCATGACTAGTCATGCTAAAGGGATGCATATGAATTGAGAAATGTAAATGTCTTATGAATTAGTCACATCACCTTCCCCTGTTGTTTGTCTCACTGCGTCACAAAGTTTATTTTTAAAGGTACAAAAATCTATTTAATCTGTATCCAAGGCCAGTTTCATGTATTTACTGAAAACAATATATTGTTCGGCGTGACACAGAGCAGGAATCTGTTCCTGTTGTTTCCCTGCCCGTCTTCCCCGTGCATAATGGGAGAGTTCAGCCTCATATCAGATGCATTAAATAGGAAATGCATTAAATCTGCAGGTAAATGTGCACAGCCATCATACATTTCACAGTAGATTTAAATTGTGTTAGAAAAAAAATGAAAGATACGAAATAGAAAAAAAACATGCTTTCATCAATGTGTAGGATGTGGCATAAAAATATGATTCAGTACAATAAAAAGCCTTTAATAGTTACCACCTTGTACAATATATAAATACACACATTGGCAGCTTCCTGAGGATGTCCCTCAGTTTGGTTTTACTGCATGATTTGCTCTGCTATTTTTAATGTGCACTGTTGATATAATGTCAATTGTGACATAACTGAGCCTGACAGGCATTCACACACACACACACACACACACCTGGCTGCAGCGTTGGTGTGTCCATGTTGCTAAATATGCAGCTGCTCTGCGCTTACACACCTCAGGGGATGTTAGCGCTCACGTCTGGGATTATAATCATTGTAGTTATGCATTCCTTTATCATTAATGCATTCTTTGGTTAAGTTGTACACGAAAAATGCTGCGGTGGGTTAGGCGCAGCGTTTTTCGTATAACAGTATAATAGTAACTATAGTAACTAGAGGAACGACAGGGTAACATTTCGGACACAACAGCACTCAGGAAGTGCATATGATCCTGTTTGCTTTCAGACCAAACCTCACTGTGAAGATGAGGGACAGGAGGTGTAGTAGGTGACAGGAGAAGTGTGAACAGTCTGTAGTGATTCTAAACAGGGCAGTATCTGGTAAACCTGATATTTAGAGACAGAGAGTTTACCCTCTGAAGTTCAGACACTGCTGCTCTAAAGACGATGTCACGCTACGTCCACACGCTACTATGTCTTAATACCACATCTTTTTGTGTTTACGTCTGGCGACCTACTGGTGAATTCTCAGCCTCTGCTGGACCTGTTTTAATGTGAAAGCTCTGCGGCAGTTTGAGTCTGGACTGATAGAAACTGACACCTCGGGAAACAATGACATTGACACCAACCGTCGCTCCTGGTTGGGTCTCATCAGCCTCGACTACCAGTGGTGAAATAACATGATGATGAATTACAGTCATATAAATGTGTTTGTGTACATTTTATAGTGCTGCTAATTACTCTTATAGATTACTGAGTATTTTGTGAATTAGTTTCTATAATTTGAGAGATGTGTATGAGAAACTCCTTTAAATATTACAGCTTAAGAACAAAGCAGAGACAGCCTAAAAAAAAACTCTGTAAGTCAGCACACGAACAAGTATCAACTAAGACTAAACATGTGAAGTAGCTGCTATTGAGGCTGTTTGCACTGTGTTAAAATCTCTGTTTTGTACTTTCTACTCTTTACTGTATAACTACAAGTTAACAGCTGTAGCGAGAGCGAGATTAGCAAATATAACACCAGCCATATTTTCATTTGAGTGGCTTTTCTTCCATCATTGGATCTTTTCTATTATAAAATTCTGCAGGTCTGAGCTGATCACACAGTCTGAGTAGTTTAATTAAAATTTCTGATGAAACCAGGGAAGAAAACGATCCATTATCCTGCTGAGAAAAAAAATCTGAAGCTTTTTCAACTCTCTAATGCAGCTTGACTGTTATTTGAGCTGGATTCGCGGCTGGTAGGTGCACAACTGCTCGAAGCACTTTTTTCTCAGTTTTAATTTCTTTTCTTTGGGTTTTCAGACACTGTTTTATGTATTTCTTTCACTTTGTTATCCATGTAAGCGAGTCATAGATATGAATACATAAACAGTGTGCTTGTGGATGGTAGCCATTGAGCCGAGCGTAGGTTGCTGGGGAGATGACAACCACACTGAGCCACAGTGGGTTCATTTTTTTTTCATTGAGCCCTGGTGTTGTGGTCCACCAGGAATAGTCCTGGTTTTCCCTATGACCACTATGTTATTCATAGTCAATTCATTTATTACAGTGGATCTGGCAGCTACTATTTAAAGTTAGAGATAAGTGGAAGCACTGAAGGGGCGATGAGTGAAGTGTAAGAACTTAAAAAAGCTGAAATCAGTTGAAGTGTCAGAGCTGAAAGGACATGAGACTTCAGTTTCAAGTCAGAGCCCTGAAGTGCTCCACTGTATCTGTGGAGGTTCTACTATTTTTCTAGTGAGGGAGCTGAAAGGAGCTGAAACGTCTATTATTGTTTTGGCCATGAAAGGAACTGAACTGTCAGCCGGTGTGTAAGTGATGAAAGCAGTTGAACTGTCATTTTCAAGGAAAAGATGAAAGCAAAACAAATTTCAGCTGATAGTTGAAGGGCTGAAGAGTGCACAGTCTAGATAGTTGAAGTGTCACTTGGATGAGAGCAGTCGAATGATGTGTACTGTAGTAGATAGTTGAAGCGGTGTTTCAGCTGACAGTGTGTGGCCACAGGTCAACTTAAGGTTCATGAGCTAAATGCAGAGGAACTGTCAATGGGAGAGTGAATAAAAAGAGTCGTAATAAAACCAACTGATCCTTTTAATGAATAATATTCTGTTTACTTTGACCTTAAAGCAGAAATAAGCGATCCGGTCGTTTTGGCTAATGCTGCGTTCCAGGCAGGCTTTTGAAACCGTAAATTACAGCTTCAAGTCACGACTTACGACTTTGTAGCGTTCCAGGCAACCCACTCGTGTTTCTCCGACCTGTTTTACCTGTGAAAGTCACTATAACGGCCACTCGTAACTTCTGACCCGTGAACTCGTACCAGATCGAACTGGTACGACTTCACAGGTCGGAAAAACACGAGTTACGGGCTGCCTTGAACGCACCATAACGTCTTGTCAGCCGATGGAGTTAGCAGCCCCCGCCCTCGTCATGGATCTATTGGTCCTCGTCCCTACGTCACCACATTCACGCGCATCCCTTGGCTGCACACACAGAGAGGACTGCCCCTTTATGCCGTTCTCTCTCCTCATTGGATAAAACTTGTAGGATACAAGGAAAGTTTTCTCCTGGGCTCAGAGCAGAGCAGAGTGACTGAGAGACCCGTGTTTCAGTCCAAACACTCTATGTAAGTGATTGCTGTCGGAAGATATAACTATTTAAGACTTATATTAACACAAAAATATCGCTTACTTCTGCTTTAATGTGTTAAATGTCCATGTGTAGTGTTGTTATAAAGCACAAGGTCTAGGTTCTATATGCTAATAATAAGTATCAAGACCTCAGTCCACAAAGATATACACACAGCCTGTATTCAGAAACCGGGCGTGCGCGCGTGCATGTGTGTGCGTGTGTACATTTCGGCTTCTTGATGAAATCTGGCATATTGCATGTGAAACTTAATAAGGGACATCCTGTGTAATTTAGGATTTCAGTCAGAGCCAGGTGGATGAAGAAATATTCTAGAGGTTCTGTGTGGAGGAAGTCTTCATTAGATTTGGCTTTTTTCTCATACAAACCAGGTTGTTGACCTTCACCCTCCCTCCGTCACCTCGGTCGCCTGGTGGAGGATTCACTCCAACTGTGACTGTAGCTTTAGAAAAACGACATGGTCAGATAATTGATTTTCATTTTGTTTCTGGAGCCGTTTATTCATTTTTATTTTTTCTCCAAACACACACGCCACACACACACATCCAGGACAGACAGTACACACAAAGTAAATCTCAGTTAAAGCTCTGTTAGAATTAAACGCTGCCCTGTTCTGCCCATGGGGACTTTCATTATCTTTTATTTATAAGCAGCAAAAGAAACAAAAAGAAGAGGAACAACAACAACAATAACAAACAGTGGTGAAACAATCCAGGACCTGCAGCCGAAAAGGATTTGAACAAAGCAAGGTCAAAGGGATTTAAGCCCATGAAAATGAAATGTTTTTATATCCACAGTTGGGATCAGTGCTGTTTGTCACAGCTTCTAAAATCTCTGTCGCACACGAACACGTACACACACACATGTGCACAATATGCAGTCAAGCACACGATGATTAAATGAGCCCAGCATACAGATTAGACTTTTTTGATGGACAATACTAATGTCTTTGTAGGTCACCTGTAATTTTGAAACAGAGCTGCAGAAGTTATTCATGTAAAACAGAAAAGTAAACCCAGAGCATTAGAATATGCATCTGGTGTGTGTGTGTGTGTGTGTGTGTGTGTGTGTGTGTGTGTGTGTGTGTGTGTGTGTGTGTGTGTGTGTGTGTGTGTGTGTGTGTGTGTGTGTGTGTGTGTGTGGTGAGTGAAACACAGCTGTTAACGGCTGCTTTTGACAGCTTGAATGTTTAGAGAAAGAGGAAGGTCATTGTTATGTCTTTCCTCTTTCATTTTCATTCTGTATTTCTATTTTTATTCATCTGTGCTGAGTTGGAGCCATGTTGTTTTCAGATTGTACTTCTGTCCGTCCGGTTGTTATGGACACAATATCTTAGTAACGTGGGTTTGACCTTGTGAGCGCAGTATGTCTGCAACAACGTTAGGTGGTTTCTTGTCCTGGTCATAAGGACAAACCGTTATATTTTGGTGGGTAGGGGTCAAAGGTCATGGTGATTGTCAAATCTTTAAAAAAAGTTAAAATAATTAACCAACACAAAGTGTTTTGTATATCATCGTATTTCTCTACATTGGATTTTGAAATCCAATCTATATTTGCGGAAAACCTGCAGGTTTAAATGAACATAATACATTAACGAGTACACGTGATGTTTCTTTTAGCACATAAAACAGGACAAACAAACTTACTTAAGATTAGTAGTCAACTACTTGTTTCTCCATTCACAGTGTCTCTTTTATCTTATCTCTGCTATTTATGTTGCAAAGAGACATCGACAAACTTCTTTGTCCAACTTGAAGAAACAAATTTCAGCAACAGGTAACAACAAGCGTGAAAATGTTGATTCTTTCAGGACTTCAGTCGTTCACTCTGTAAGAAACGGTTAACTAAGAATTCAGGAAAGCATCGTTACTGATGTTAGCAGAGTTGTTTCAACATCTACAATGCTACATATTGTGTTGTGGCTGGAAACTGTTATCTGCCATTGGCAATCAGCAGCGAGCTCTATAGCCTCTTCCATAACTTCACATTTGGGTGAATCAGATTTACTTTAGATGCAGAAGATGTTCCTGACATCTGTTCTCACTTAACAGTGAATGTTAACAAAAATATTTGTCTGCACAAAGGATAAATGATGAGAAGAGCAGAGGCTTCAGATCTGCCTCAGTGTGAGTTACATCACTTTACAAAACTCTGACTTTATCTCCTGTCGGCGTCTTCAACTTAAAAACGAGCTGTGGAGTGGAGTGGAGCTGTAAAGCCAGAAACCACACTGGCCTCTGTCAGTCAGAGCAGCACATCTACTCCCAAGAATGATTGTTCAACTTAACGCGCCTCTAACTCTGCCCACGCAGCCGTTCATCACAAACTTTTCCAACAAAACTCATCCCACACTCATTTGCAGTGTGCTGCGTCGAGGTGAGAGGCAGCGAGAGGGAAGCGTATGGCGGCGTGGGTGCAGCTCCTCTCAGCTCCTCGGCAGACGTGGACTCATCTGGCGTGGAAGCCAATACGCAACCGTCTGACTGCTGGGGGGGGGGCTGGAGACATCTGTGTTGCAGTTTGTCTTTTTTATTCATCTGAAATGAGGGGAGAGCGGGGTGAGATGAAACGCCCACTGTGTTTTATGATAGTGATGAACAACAATGTTCCATTAATTCCGCAGTCGGGGAGTCGCAGAAACACAGTGGAGTTCAGATCGGGTGTCGGCGTGTCAGTTAGACAGGTGAAACATGTTTGTGCAGCTCCGAGCGGTGACTCTCTTCATTAGGCTGAGGGCTGACTCCGCTCTGTGTGGTTGTGATGTGTTGTTTTGTGCGTAATTACTGTGGGTGGATTTGATGTCAGATTAAATCAGTGATTCTCAGCGACACCGCAGCTAAATAATAAACTTTACTTGTGCTGCAGCTCAAAGGACAGAAAATTAACATAAAGATCTGTTAAAACATTCATGTAAAATGAGATGGGGTAATAATGAAATAAAAGATAAGTAATTAAAACAAGTTAAAAAGAAAACAAAAAAGGGACAACTTTTTACTAAAGTCTTTTCTTTGTTCTCTCTCTACCTCTGCTCTGATGCTACAGATCAGCTAAAGATCCCTTTTTCCCAATGAGACACAAATGCACCACAGGTTCTAGTCACACAGAGTGTAGCTACCTTCAGGAACCCCACAACTTTTTCCCTACAGGTGCGACTTGCTGTATAGGTTTTTTCTGTGCCAGACACAGCTTGATGTTGATACAGATTCACCACCCTCTTAGTTGGCACTGTCAGATTAAAGACTAAAGTGAAGAGAAAAAAACACTTGATGATCTTCTCTGACAGCTTTGGGTCGTAATTCTCCTGCAACTGTTGTTAGGAACCTTCAATAAACCAGCAGCAGATGGACTCAGTGTGTTTGCAGGTCAATAGGTAATTAGGTATTTCACAATGAAGCTCAGGAAGGTGAAACTTGACCGGTGTGATCTTTCCCATTGACTCGATTTTGAATGAGCTAATCTTTCTTTGTTTTCTGGCCATGAAAAGTGCATCACAGCAGTTGAGTTGGTTTAAATTAAATGTATAAATCAGCATTAGCATATTTTTTCATTTATAAATTGCCAAACTTCAGCTGTTTGTAAGGCTGAAAAAAATGAGGTTTTTCATCACCTAGTTGAAGTTATAATGTACATCAGAGTATATAAGGCTCCACCAGTGAGTCAGTCCCCATGGACTTCAATGTTAAAATGTCCAATTTTACTGCAGAAATAAACATGTTTTTTAACAGCCCGGTACAAAATCATAAACAACCTAAAAGGGGTGCACTTTGAAGTAACTCGTCTGTTTACATTAGTGTAGAGGACTTAGAGTTATGTACATTTAAGGGCGTGGCCTCTTTGAGTGACAGGTGGGTGACAAACCACCATGCAATTTTTTTGCGTCCTTTTTTTTTTGGGATGAGCCAAACCAGCTCTTTAGAAACCTGTTGGTGTCTTTCTACCACAGAGCTGGGACGCCCTGTTTTTGAGCTGGTTTCAAAACATTTTTTTCTCTCCCAGGTTTCTCATTGTTCATGATGAGAGCTGTTGTGTCTCAAAAACAACACTCTAAAAATGAAAACTTAAAGTTGTTGGCCTTACCATATTTTTTCAGCTGACTAAACAAAAAACATTGAGTTGTGTTGTAAACTAATAAACATTATTTATTTCAACTATCTTTTTCAAGTTTTTTGGCTAAAGTTGGCCTAACTTAATAACTTGAGTTAGCAAACCTCAAAACTGTGCATTTGAGGTCAGGACAAGTTCTAGAAGTTGAGACAACAAGAACTGGGGTCTCCAATGCATATCTGCAGGGGTTCCACCACAACGACACTGCTGCCATGTGCTGCCGACATCTCTTACACTTCTTACTCTCAAGGTGAGTATTTTGCTCAATATGGTACTAAAAGTCAGGGTTCACGTGTGCAGATTATACATTATTATATATTTATTGTCCCCCTCACGGCTAAAGAGAGTTGTAGATGTTAATTGTTTACCAGTTAGCTCTGTTAGCTCCGTTAGCTCTGTTAGCTCCGTTAGCTCTGTTAGCTCCGTTAGCTCTGTTAGCTCCGTTAGTGCGGCTACAGTGGAACTGGAGCTCATTTATTAAACACAATGAGCAGTGCTACAAATAACTGGTATACTGCTTATGTGTGCCTCTGATGTTAAAGTTTAATGTTACTTTAGAGACTCATTTTTACAATTGGGTGTCATGTAAACATGAATATATATGACATTAATTGTTGTTAATTGTCTTGGTGGACTGACAGGAGAAGATTGAGGTGCAGCCCATGGTCACAGAAATCCAGGAGAGATGGCCTGCCCTGTGTCTTAAGGAACAGGTAAGAAAATGTGTGTGAAAAAGTTGCTAACTATTTTATATCACAGAACTATTGCTTGCCTTATACAACGAGTAATTCAGCACCTTGCCAATAAAGGTATTCAGAAACTGACTACTTAAGAGAAAATCCATGTGAACTGGTTCGGTTGGATTAATGTGTGCTGTTTTTTGTTTATTTCAGATTTGCAGCAAGTTCTGATGTGTAACCAAGGAACTGTTGTGGACATTTAGAGCAGCCGTGCCAGGAAAAGGGACAAGACAGGGAGAGACGCTTGGCTGTTCTTGATGAACAGGTGAATTCATGTTATAAATATCATGTATTTTTGATTATGGTTCAGGGTTACCTGAGCAAGCCCTTAAAGGGATAGTTCACCCAAAATTGAAATTTCTCTCCTTGTGTCGACTAAGGGCTGGGAGAAGTTTCAGAGTTATCTGTCGCTTCTCTGAGTTACAGGGGTCTTGGCATAGCAGTGCATGTCCATATAACGGTTGCAAATGGATACCAACTGTCTTCGTAACAAAAAGACACACCAAAAAACATCCAAATACCTCCATAGTGCTAATGTCCCTCTTGTATTGAAGCCCCGAAATGCGATATTGTCCTGAAAAAAATTAAATCTGTCTGTCCTCTTCCCGGTTCGTCCAAATTTGATGGATGCCACCCCAATATAAGACCTAAGTTTAAACTAGTCACAAATTAATCTCAGCTGCACTGTTTTTAACCAAATGTCCTATGGCTTTCCTG
This sequence comes from Trachurus japonicus, assembly GCF_045865225.1. NCBI lineage: Eukaryota > Metazoa > Chordata > Actinopteri > Carangiformes > Carangidae > Trachurus > Trachurus japonicus. Next base: position 17,709,686 of record NC_140911.1, read on the forward strand.
TGTCCAATTTCCAGACATCACAATGCATCAAAGCAGAGCATGTCTAGACCTCAGATTTCAGAGACACTTTTCCTGAAACGCCTGGTGAGTACAGAATGTCTGTTTTTATTTTTGGTCAACCATGAGTGCACATTAATTATCATGCACATATAATTCTCTATGCCATATTGCTTTAGAATATAGAAAAGATGAAATATCCACACCTTGGATTGTAGCTCCCAAAAAACCGTATTAATCACCAACGCCCCATATATTTTTGCCTTCCACCTACAGTAGCGTAACCCAGCTTAATGGCTGAGAGCCTCCTTTCTCCCTGGAACACAAGTAATTTATTTAACCAGCCATTTAATTTAAGGTTGAATATGGAGTTTTACCAGAATACCACAATCTATTGATCATTGTAGGCAACAACAACAGAAGAATAATTCCTGCAGTCCGTTGCCAGACCGCTGCTTAGTGTAGCACACTGTTGCTTGGGACGCCGCTCTGACCAGAGTAGCACAGAGAAAAACTATTTAGGATATTTCATTTCATTTATTAGTTTATTTCATAGGGACAGTGCACCACTAATCAACAGAGTTAAAAGAAAACTGTAAGTGGGGCAGAGTTAGCCAACAAGGCTAGTTACCTGATGTTTCATTTTTACCGCCATTGAACAGCTTCAGACTATTGTGATGTTAGATAAATGACTTGTAGCTTGTTACAGGGATGAATAGCAATTAGAATCACAGGCAAAAAAACTGTATAGCACAGTAACTGTACACTACAGGTTTACTCAGGCTGAGACACAAATTTAAAATTACACGCTGACATAGGTGTTTAGTTATCTTAACAGTGTTTATATTGAATTTGGTTGAATTTCTGCTTTCAACAGGACACCGATCCAGAAGACAGACAAACAAAAGGGGTCCAAATGGGAGTGCTCACCGTGTTCGTGGATGGTGCACCGGCCTCGCTTCAAACTGTTAACAGCATTGCTGTGGTGTTGCTGTAGTGCTTTTTGACTGTGTTGTGGTTTGGACTCTTTTAACAAGTTTGGCCACACCAGTCTGCATCTTTTTGTTTGTGGGTGCAGTGTACAGTACTTGCACTAGATAGATTTAATCATATTTGCTGGAATATTGCATTAAATGTTTAAATAAAGATGTTTTACTTAACTAGTATTATTTGTATTTGTATTATTTGTTGTTTTAGTTGCCACAACTTGAGAGTATTTATAAGTACAACTTGAATTTTTGAGTTTTGATGCATTTGAAAGGTAACTTATCTGAAACAAAAATAATAAGTTGAGACTACTAAATTTTAAGTGTTTAAAAAACTCAAAATTTGAAGTTATCTTTAAGTTAATTTACAAGTTATCTCAACAAAAGATAATTTGTTGGCTTAACTTTATGTGGTTTTATTCAAAACTTGAGAGTTTTAGTTGGACTCAAAACGCAAAAATCTATTGCAGCCAGTTACCTAGAATTTTTGAGTTTTCACAGCCCTTTATTTTTTACGGTGAATTTACCCACTCACCAGATCACCATTTTGTGAGTGGACCACTGCTTTCACATTCACAATGGTGAGTGGGCGTGCTTGTTTTGCTTCACTGCTGAGGAAACATTTCAAAGTAAAAAGCAGCTCACACGATCCTGATCTACTTTTTCATCCATCTCCGTGGAGATAGCAAGTTTTCACAGCTGTAGGGAGCAGGTTCATGATCAGAATATGATGTGAGGATGTAAGCTCCTCTCCAGACGGGGGACATGTCACCCTTACTTAAAATTGATTTTAGTCTCTTAAAGTTTCAGTTTGATTCCTGCGCTAAGAGACCAATAATGTGTGGCTACTGACTGCAGCCATCAAACACTGTGAGTTGTTAAAAAGCTTATCTGAGAGTCTCTCAGTTATTACTGTGTACCCAAACCATGAAAGTCGAAGGGACTGATTGGCAGACTGTTTTGCTATTGGTTTTCGGATCCAAGAGAAGGTTGTTGAGGCTGGATGCAGTTTGTGAGGAGGACTGGAGACAACCCACAACATTTTCAACAGTCCAGAAAAAAAGCTGTTTTTATTCACTGATAATTCTCTAACCAAAGATAATTCAGTAAGACAGTTTAAAGGCTCATAGTTGACATTAAAAATGATGACACTGGTTGAATCTTTTGCCAAATAATATGCACAGTAACATACAAACCTAGCATCTTCTTTAAGCATCATACTAACATGGGGTTGGAGTAAATGCAGCTTAAGGCTCAGTGGCCCTGAGTGACTCTCACCAACCAAGCAGCTCGGCTCCTGACTGAAGAAGCAGCAGAGCAGCTTTGTATGAACCATATACCAGTAATTACGGAATTAACTGTTTCTATTGTCGTTGTTACTAATATTGTTCTCATTATTATCATCATTATTATTGTCATCTGGAAAAAAAGAAAGATTATGTCCTTATGTACCTTTTTCATAGGGAATTCAAAGACTAATTATTTTGGTTATGTTGAAGACATAATCTATTATTGAAGTTATTCTTTAACATTATTATTATTTCATGATTGAACAATTTGAGAAATAAATACATACATTGTCTGCCCTGCCTTTATTTTAAAACATTGTTTATTGGAGAATTAAATTAAGTCAGAGTAAAACCATATAGTAATTATTATTTCATTGTATAACCATATAAGAATTTCAGCACTGAAATAAATGTGCTGCTCTGCCATTTGCAAACATTGTTTATGGGAAAACAAAACAAAAACAAGAGTAAAAGAAAAGAAATACAATTTCTTGAGGTCTTTGATTTTGATCTTCGAAATGGTGCAGGAACCCTGTTCTACATGTTTTTATGGTCGGCGTGTTGTGTGGCTGAGACATCTTTTCACGGGGCCCAGTTTGCCCATTTTCATCCTCAGAATCATGTTTTCTATTCTTAACACACTTGGAGCATGGAGTAATTTGAGCTGTTGAATTTTCAGTGGAAATAAACCAGGTTAGACCAGAGTTATTCAGCGAAGCACATCTCAGAGTGAACCATGAAACTTCGCGGCTTTTCACAGCATGTTGAGAATGCTTTCACAGAGGCACAAACATCCTCCGGTGGTTCACTTCTAAGTGTTTCAGCCATTAACTCAACAGAACGTCATTACTGGCATATTGACGGGCGTGTAGCTGCTCTATAAGCGAGTATGCATCGATATCAGGTGTACAGATGGGAGGACAAATCCACAAAAGCATCCAAATGTGCAGATTTTAGCTATTCATATATAAGATGGAGGAAAACATATTGTTGTTGTTGAGAAAAAAAATGAAAACATAGTTTTTCAAGGAAAAAAACACTTCACACTGCTGTGCATGTAGGTCAAGTAGTTCTTACCAGCATTATTCCTTACTTCTTCAACTCATCACAGTGCATTAATATGTGTAGTGTAAACTTAAGAAATGAGCCACAGCCACAAAGAGATCGATAAAATAGTACTATTGGTTATGTCCTCTACTCAGTATGATATTGCAGCTCTTTTCCACCACAGCTGTTCACACTGATGCTGCTGCTGCTGTTTGTGCTTTCTCTCTGCTCAGGTGTTCAGGTCTTTTTCAGGTAAACCACAGCTCGTTTTTTTCGCGTGGCTGTCCGGGTCTGTCTGGTTCTATTCAAGCCTTTTTTTTTTTTTATTGAAAACTGATTCATTCATGTTGTGTAAGTTTTTCCACTGCTCCGTCTCCGTGCCAGACACCACACATGCATAGCAAGTCCACCTTTCAACCCAGAGAAGTCAGTGCAGCAAAGCTTTTTTCTCCATGCAGGATTTATCATGGAATTGCTTTTTAAAGCTAAAACTCTCACCCCGTGCAGCAGCAGCAGTAGCAGACCACTCAGATCCTCCCACCATGGCATGCTGGCCGTGTCCTGATCGTGGTAAAAAGAAAGACAGGTTTTTTTTTCTGTAGAGGCTCCTCGGCTCTGAAATAATCTGCCGGAGGCCATTAGACACATCAAGTCTGCTGATGCTTTCAAGGTGCACCTTAAGACACTTTTATCCTTTGGCTTTTAATTGATTTTAACCTGTTTTTTTATTAGTTTCATTGCAAGTTAAACTGTGGTTAAACTTGCTTATATTATCTTGTATTACTTTCACAACATCTACCATTCCTGCATACTGGATATCATCATGCTTGTGGTTAATGGTTAGGGAGGTTATATGTCTGTGCAGTTGTGTGAAGTACAAAACAGTGTGTACGTGTAGTGGGGGTGAGGGCAGTGATTGTGTTGTACCCCCTCACATGGCTGCTGCTCCACACTACCGAACCATATTGATGAATGTGTTCTGCTACAGATTCTTTAGCCACATCGGAGACAGGAGGTCACGTCCATAGTCTCAGCAGTGGTTAACAAAAGTTGCTGATGCAGTGAAGTTGTTTTAAAGGAAGAACTAAGGTGCACAGGCAAATGGGTGGACAGGCAGGTAAACACAGGTAGCAGTCAGACACAGTTAAATACTGAGAGCCTGTCCAACAGGGAATCAAACCACTGTGAGGGAGAAAGCTGTTTGCTCTGTTACTTTTATACAAACATATTGTTTCTTTGTTTCAAAATCTAAAAAATGGCAATAGGAACTTTGTACTTCTGATATCATCCTCCGCAGACTATGAGTTCATTACAGACTTTGTAGGTAATCTATCAACCATTACCATTGTGAGGACGCTACAGTTTTTATTATAATATTATTTAGTCTGATCAACTCCAAATGCACCGTTCACTCTTTTTAAACTTAAGTCAAAGTCAAAGTGAAGAAAAGGGTAAAAAAAAAACCCATTAAGTTATTGTTATTCATGCTTGGATCAGTGTCCTCTCTGTCCTTCACAACACATCATGTGGTAAAATGATAGAGGTGGGAGGTGCTGCTGGTGTGGTGGAAATGACATTATCTGGGTGGAAGTGTGAGTTTTTTTTCTGTGTGTGTGTTGGTGGTGGTGGGCAGGAGGTGAAAGCTGTAGTCTTGTGTGGAGGGGGGGCATTTTGTTTTTCAATCTCTTCACGCTCGGTTGGACAGTCAGATGGGATTAATGGTTGGTGGCGAGCAGAGTGACGGGGTCAGTGGGACATGGGACGAGGTGTGAAATCACTTCTCTGTGGCCCAGTGACAAAGAGCTGAGAGGGCTGGCTTCTGGCTACATTATCAGCCCAACTCTAATGATTTATTAGCTTTATTATAGTCTTGTTACTAGTTTCTTTATTTTTCCCAGTTAACGCTTGAATGAACTCACAGTAGTTTAACTTAACTTTAAGGGAACTTAAGCAGAGGTGGTCAAAATCATTAGTGCTCTCCTACTTTAAAAAGTTATGGATATCCATCCATCCATCTATCCATTGTCTACCATTCAGGGTTGTGTGGGGGGGCTGGGGTCAGTGTCAGGCCAGCTGACATATAGTAGGGGGAGGGCAGAATACACCCTTCAGATCACCGGCCCATCACAGGGCTGACATACAGATAAACAACGAGCACACACACTTACATTCACACCTACGGGAGATACAGTCACCAGTTAAACCAGTTAAACCAGTAGGCATGTCACACTGTAGGAGGAAGCCAGTGAGAAACCACACATTCAGAGGGAGGACATGCAGACTCCTCCCAGAAACTAGGCCAGAACCAGCAGTTAACAACCACCATAACACTGCGTTTCCCCATTTAGGACTATTTTTATAGGTGATATAGAGAGCCGAAGCAGAAGCAGGAAGTAACGGTCACCATGGGACCTCAACTCGGAAAAAGTCTCCATGTCAGTGAACGGGAGTCAAAGTTTTATTTTGTGATCCGATTGAATTGCGCCATGAGAAAAAAATATGACCTCTACTTGTTTAAAACATCACGTTTCATGCCGAGAAATCAGCCGTTTGTTGTAAAACTATTGTAAAATAAAATTCCGAAGAATCCGTAACTAGAAGACTATAAGTCGCATAGGTGACGTCACCACATGCCGCCCTTTCCCGTGTCAGTCGGTGACGTATTTTTTGTGGGACACCAGATCTGTAGTCCGTAGAGCGTCGTCACACTAAATACATTCTTCTGTTGCCGTTTTACGATAAACTGCTGATCTTTTGGCATGAAACGTGATGTTTTAAAGAGGTAGAGGTCATATTTTTTTCTCATGACACAATTCAATCAGATCACGAAATAAAATGTTGACTCCCGTTCACTTACAGTACATGGAGACTTTTTCCGAGTTGAGTTCTTATTATAGATCCATGCTTGAGGTCCCATTGCGACGTTACTTCCTGCTTCCGCTTAGGCTCTCTATGACAAAAGAAAGAAACCCTTATTGACGGCTGATATTTAGCAGCACAAACCTTTGAGGCTGTGGGTTTCAGATCTTCTGTCAACATGCAGTTGGATTAAGATCAGGGTTTTAACGCGGGCCACTTCAGAACTCCTCCGCTGTTTCCTCCTCATCCGCTCTTGGCTGCTCTGTAACGTCCCGCTGGCGGAGCCGTGACCTCAGACTGAGACAGAGCTCTCTGTCAGTGGGCAGTGTGTTTTGCTCCAGAGTGCCCTGATAATCTCCTGATTTCATTGTGCCCCGCACAGAACTCAGTACAGGGCTCCGTGTGCCAGGAGCAGCAGCCTCACAACACAACCCAGCCTCCTTGTTTCACAGCGGGGTGGTTTAGTTTCGCTGAAAGCTTCGTTTTTTTTGTTTTTTTGTTTTACCTGTATTTACATTGTGGTGATGTGAGTCTACAGTACATCATAAACCCGACATCCAGTTGGAGACTTTTTAAAAGACTCATAAAGAAGAAAGCCAGGGAGCTGACTGTCTGGGTGGATCTCTGACCTGCTGAGGCTCGCACACCAGCTGTGTCTCTGCTGCGTTGCTGCTTCTGCCAGCTCTCTGTCTCTCTGCCTACGTGGAGTTAGCAGGAAACTGGGGTGTTTATCATAAATTAATTCCTAAATTTATTCAGGTGGAAAACATCAGGAAAGTGTCATTGTCTCCATATGCAGCTGCTGAGAATATGTATACTATATATATACAGTATATGCATTTCTAATTTTCATTTCTGCGCCATTCATCTCCAGCTGAGACATAGTGGAAGGTGTCAATTTAATGTTAATGGTATGATGTCAATATGACACCAACAACTTTTCTGTCTATTTTTGTTGTGAGATGTGTCATGTGTGGGGAAAAAAACAAGACAAGACTCTGAATCTCTAGATCACATGACAGAGCTAAGAGATGCCAGTGTGTCTGCTCTAACCCATTAACATAGGCACTGAGAAGAAAAAGCCTGACACCCTCTCACATCTAAAGAGTTTTTAATCTCACACTACGAGCTTTTGTGAAGACCTCTCAGATTCCCTTGAAATCATTTCCCATCATCCTCGTCATGGACATTTACTGGAAGATTTTTTTTTTTTTAAAGATATTTTTGCCCTCTGAAATTCAAAACAATTATTGCTTATTATTATTATTTTGTAACTCAGCACTATAATTGCAATGTCGGTGCTCTTAAATTACAGTGTTTGGGGTTTGTAATTTTCTGTTTAATGTTGGCCTCTCAAATTCTTGCTCCCCAGAGTCTCATTTGTCAGAATGAGGGGGGAAAACAACTACTAAGACTCGGATAATCACCTGATGTTGGCCACATCATTAAAGGGATAGTTCGGCTTTTTTGAAATGGGGTTGTACTGGATGTGCTACAAATGCCCATTAAGTGTACTATCTGCAGTAGAGAGGTCTCTGCTCTCCACCTGACTGAGAAACACCGGCGCGTCGCGCTGCACCGAAACACAGGCAGTACACTGTTGTCAATGAGAGACAATTAATCAGCGTATTTTCGCCACTTACAAGAAGTCCTGTCTCAAATAATACACCAGTTCAAGGGTACGATATAAACTAAAAATGTACAATCCATCAACTGGTCGGATTTTTAAAATCTTTTATCTGGAACTAACTAACTCACTCAGTACTGTGTACTGACAATAGTACTGTGTACTGGAACTACTGTAGTTAGTTCCAGATATTTTCTTTTTCCAATCTGATGCATTGTACATTTTTACTTTATTTCGTACTCTTGAACTAGTGTATTATTTTGAGTCGTGACCTTCGTAGGCGGTGAAAACGTGCTGATTAATTGTCCCTCATTGACAACAGTGTACTGCCAGTGTCTCGCTGCAGCGCGATGCGCCCGTGTTTCTCAGTCGGGGAGAGCAGAGACCTCTCTACTGCATCTAGTGTACTTAATGGGCATTTGTAGCTCATACAACCCCACTACAAAAAAGCTGAACTATCCCTTTAATGATGTGTGTGGATTCTGTTTTAATCATCTACATATTAATATCATTCTAGATGAATTATTCTTGATAGCTTTCACTTTGCTCTCTTCACTGTTTGTATGAGCCTCATCCTGTCGTATACAGCTCATCTGCCAGTGTGAGAGAGGCTTGAATCCAGGCTCAGATAAATACTGGGGGGAGGGCACTCTCTGCTTGAGCATGTTTATGTTGTCTTTATAGAGGGAAGGGTGTGTGTGTGTGTGTGTGTGTGTGTGTGTGTGACAGTGGGCAGCTGTGAAATGGACTGTGACAGTGGCTTCAACCAAACTTACTGACTGCCCATGGCAAGCCAGGAGCCCCTGTGGCCTTCTGTCAACACACTCTCTCTCCCTCCCGATCTGTCTCTGTCATGTTGTCTCTCTCTCACTACACACACACACACGCACACACACACAGTTTTACTATATCTAATTAAGCCTGAGTGCCATTTCAGCTTCTACAGGATGCATTTTTCCACCCACATGTGCACTCACTCTGACCGGCTCCTTCCCATCGGTCACAAAGCGAAATGGATGGCTCTTGCGTTCAAGGTGATCGGAGTCAGCACCCATGGGACTCTATATCCAGCACCCACATCCACACGAGGCTGTGTTTGCATCCTGGAGTCAATAAATCATTCATTTTCTCTTCTCTCTATTTTTTTTCTCTCATATTTATAAATCTGACACGTTCTCTTTATTCCATTCAGCCAGAATGTCATTTATTAAACTCAGCTTTTTGTTTAGACTCTAAAAGCAGAAATAAATAAGAAGAAGAAAAAGGAAAAAGTGAGTAAGGATTCTCAAGCTGCTCTCTCCGATCATGTGTCAAATGTCACTTTAGGGTCTGATCCTCAGAGCCTGCTGGTGTTTTTATCCGTTTATCCGTGAGAGGGGTGAGTTGTTATTTTTCTGGCGTTACTGCAGCACTGATGGCGCCTTATTATAACTGGTGGGCACATTCCCCCAGCCCCCTCCTCCCATGTGTTGATGATGGAAGCGCAGTAATTGGCCACGCTGACTGACAACCTATGTCTCGGAGGAGATAATGAGGCAGCCATTTTGCGTGATGCTGGCAGACACTTTGAACGGTTAACACAATTAACTGCTGCACGGTGCAGATCACTAGGTAAATTTATTAGCAGACTGATTCCAGATTACATATTCATGAATATTAATCACTGGCTGATTACTGATTGAAAATTAAGAACATGAGTGAATTGTGGTGGGTTTTGGATGGAGTTTTTGTAGATGTGACTGGTCTTCCAGAGCTGAGCACTGAGGCATCAGAGATAAAGAGGTTTTTTTTTCTTCTTTTTTATTACGGTGTCAGATGACGTTCACTCACTCACACCATGCCGGGGCCTAATGGATTAAGAAACCAAACTTTCAGACCTGTCCTGTAATGATGTGAGTTAATGGGAGGAGCCTGGATAACCTAGTTGAAGGAGCTTAATGCACCTGCACATCCACACATTGTAAGACTTCCTCCGTCTGTCTTCAGTCTTCAGTGTAACTGGAGCAGCTGCAGCTGTGGTTTAGTTTTTTACTGATGGATTTCCATTATTGTCATTATTACATGTGACTCCCTCACACAGTTCGCAGACAGATAGATAACCTTACATGACTGATGCAGGTTCTCAATTGACTGTGAAGAGTTTTTTTCTTTTGTATTTTTCTGATAAATCAAACCTATAAAAATAACATCTGTCCCTTCAGCTGCTTCATGCTTCATCGTGTTCACCTCATAGTTTTTACCTCCATCCCTCTGCTGTCCAGTGTAAGGATCATGTCACAATACCAGAAGTTTGGTAGTCTGTCCCAACACGAAATTCCATCATTTTCAGCAAAGCAAGACAGAAAACAGAAGCTGCTACACACGCACACACACACACACACACACACACACACACACACACACACACACACACACACACACACACACACACACACACCTCCATAAAGTCTGTATGCAGCATTAAGTTGCCATCTGTCCTGGTCTTTTCAGGGATTGTTCTCTTTTTTCAGAGAGTCCAGGAAAATTAATATTCTTTCCCAGAACACAAATTGTTCCGGTTTCTGTGAAAATGCACTTTTAAATTAGAATTTCATAGTTTCAGATAAAACCTCATTTGTTGTTCAGCTACTTATGTTTTCTTCTTGGTAATGTCCCATGCTCTGTCTGTAAATAAATGAAAACAGGTACAACAGTGCTCAATTTAGCTTATTATCTAGCTGCCCCCTATCCCCACCCCCACCCCCATGAGTTAGGCGACCCAATAGCTGAGAGGACAGGGTGCATACCAAGCAGGTACAGAAGGCAGGATTCTTCTCCATGTATTTCACACATAAAAAGGGAAAATAAATCAAACACTGAGTCTGCACTGCAGGTCATTCATTTTGACTTTCAGTTTGAGAAACCTGGACCAGGCCTTGAGCACCGCCCACCACCTGCTTGTTTCAAGGATCAAGGATCAAGGATGTCTTTATTATCCCCTACGGACAATTAGTTTTACAGCTAGCAGCGAAGATAACAACAGTAACAAAGACAACAACAATGACAACAACAGATAAGACGGCTTTAATAACTGGTGAAACTCCTTTGGCAGCAATAACCTCAACCAAATGTTTCCTGTAGTTGCAGATCAGAACTGTACTAAACAGAAAAGATGAATTTTCTTCAGCTCAGGATGTCTGGTGTGAATGACTTTCTCAAGGTCATTCTATAGCATCCCTATTGGATTCAGGTCTGGGCTCTGACTGGGCCACTCCGAAAGGTGGATTTTCTTTTTTGAAGCTACTCTAGATTATCTAGATAGTAGATTTACTTCAATTATTAGGGTCATTGTCCTGCTGCATCACGCAACAGCCACTCTGACATAATCCTGTAGGATGCCTTATAAACTCTAAACTCTGGAAGTCATTTTGACCTTGATGATGGAAAACTGTCCAGGCCCCTGGATGCTACTTCACCTTTGAGATGATGTTTACATGCTGGTATGCAGCACCATTTTTACACCATACGTACAAAAAATAAATAAATTAATCAATTAATTTATTAAATCTTAGTTTCATCAGTCCACAAAACATTGTGTTGTGGACATGGGCGTCAATTGGGTATGGCAAGGTATGGCAGCTGCCACACCTTGGCTCCAGGGGGAAATGGAAATGTTTTTAAAAATAAATTAATGGAATTACTCTGTGTCAATTTGGATGTATTATTCTATTATTTAATACATATACAGTAAATTAACTACAAATGAAAATCAGAACAACACAATCTATTTCTGTAGGTAGCTATTATCTTTCCCAACACTTGTATCCCGCCTCCATATCTTGAAATGTGGATATCTCCCAGCCCCCCTGACAGGACGACAGAGGTCAAAGCTGGGTCATTATTGTTATTAACGCAATTTGTTTTGCTGAGCTAATTAACGTAAAATGAAAAGGAAGCAGAGAACTTTGGAATCATTTTTCATCAAAAAAAAAAGGCAGGTGATGGGTCCAATGTACCTCTTATAATCTGTTTAAGGGACATATGATTTCTCTCTCTCTTACCCCCCCCCCCCCCCCCCCCCCCCCCCCCTCCCTCTCTCTTTGCATTTGGACTTTAACAGTTTTAAGTTTACCTGGTATGTTCTCATGATATTGTTGCAATTACACAGTGAATGAAGTGAACAGAATGAGTGAAATTGCGTTTGTCAGAAAGGCTATTACTGCTCTCCAACCCTGCCACTTGTTATCCATGGTGCTGAAAACGGATGCGTAAAGGCTCATTTGACGGAATTGATCAACACATACGTAGTTAAGTGTTTGTGTCCATAGTTACGTTAGCGGGATGTGAGTGAGACTGCATTTGAAAAAATTCAAATTATCCTAACCACACAGATAAGCTACATAGCAGACTTTTGTGAAGAGTATTTGCTGGGCATATTGATTGATACTGTAGTTAAGTCATGTGACTAGTAACCTTGCCATACCTTAGCTTTGGCTGAATTGACGCCACTGGTTGTGGAGTGGCAAACTTCAGGCCTGCAATGGAAAGCAAAGCAATCAATGCAGAAAACTAGGAAATTCCAAAGGGTTCACATACTTGTTCTTGCAACTGTTTCTTCTTCTGGAAGGAAGCAGAGTAAACTCTTTGAAAAGCAGGTGGCTCTGATCACCATCACCGAGTACAGCATGGGCTTTCTTCAAGCTCCTGATATTATAAAGATCTTTTAGATAGTTTAAACTCACGCCTGCAACCTTACTGCAGATTCTAGTCAGACCTTCCAGTCGATTCAGGTGCTCCAAGATGAAAGAGCACAGAGACTCCAGCACATGTTTGAGCTTCAGTCAGTCTCAGACTCAGAGGAGTCTGTTGAGACCAGAACCAGAGACCAGTACAGATCAGAAGAGTAAACACGGTTGGCATGTTTTATTAAGTTGATGTTGTTTGTTAGAGTAGCTTGTTACTTGCAATGGCTGACACAATATTATTGCTCTCGGTACTGACAAGGTGTCTGGTTTATTCAGCCCCACCCCCCCTCCATCCACACAGCTTGACAGGATTGGTTTCTTGGGTTTGTGCTTCAAGGTGGAAACACTCTTTATCACTGACATATTACACTCATTGTATGTTTTATATCATATAAAACATTGTGTGGACGTTAACAAGGTTAAACACTCGATTTTCTTTGGAGGGGTCCTTTAAATATTGATTTTTGCCCTCATGCCTTAGGGGCTGTGGGGGTGTAGTCTATCCCAGCTGACATTTTGACAAGAGGCCTGGGGGCACACAGCTGACAGGTCACCAGTCAATCACAGGGCTGACGCACAGAGACTGACAACGTTTCACTCGGACGTTCACACCTACAGGCGGCTTGAAATCACCAGCTGAACTCACCTGCATGGTCTGCGGGAGGGAACTGGAACATCTGGAGGAAAACCGCACAGGGAGGGGGAGAGAGAAGTTCAAACCCACAATATCCACACTTTAAGTGAATTGTACTAATGAATAACTGAATGTAGGCCACCGTGTATATCAATCATTAAAAAACAATAAGACACCAAATTAAACGATTAACAATGGACGGCAATTTGTACCATGAGTGAACAAATACGATTATATGATTCTCTTTTCCCTGGTTGATTCAGTGTTATTATTATCAATGACGCACAGCTTATGTTGTCTCACACACTCGGGGTCTCTCGCATCCCTGTGTCTCAGTGGACCACTGAGTGATTATTATTGTTTGTCACATTAGGTGATCTAAATGGTGTCAGATGTTTTAATGTAACAGCTGATGACATCTCCCCCGGAGCTAAATCTTTATCTCAACCCTGATGGGGTCAGAGTGTCCCGGTATCAAACATCATTACCAAATCAATAAATACTTCTCCAAGCAGGTCATAAAAATAAACAAGCACTATTCCAACTGCTACATGAGCTGTTCAATCAATGCAGTATTAACAAAGGCCAAAAGATAATAAGTGATCTAGTGTTAGTGTTTTGTTTTTTGTCAGCAACAGTGTGATGATTATGATCTTTATGATGATGATGATGACGACCCCTCAGAGTTGATGTTCCTGTAACTTCTCCATTGCGTGGAAGACAAACATTTTACATGAGTCATTTTTATGGGCTGGTGTCGGTCTGCCTCATGTTAGTGGAGGTGATGCTTCAGTAATGCCCCTCGACTTCTTCAAATTTGACACAAACACCCACTTTTTCTCAAGGACATACCAATTATACTTTGTCTGTTAAAGGTCAAAGATTAATTCATGGTGACCTCACAAAACGTGGCTTTGGCCTTGTCAACATCACATTTCCATAAGACCTTCAGATTTGTCAAAACTGCTACAAACCTTAAATTGGACTCAAGGACAAACTGATTAGATATAATATATAATCATGTAGATAATAACAGTCAAGGTCACAGTGACAAAACACATCTTGTTGTAACTTATGTCAGTAAGTATGACATAATTTCACACAAATGTTTCTTATTTATACAACTCAAACAAACAGCGCCACACCTGACGCTAGGCTGAGCAGTGGTAATTCTAGTTTCATGATATTTTTCTTATGATTGTATAAAAACAAGACTGCATCTGCTGAACCGGCTACATCACTGTCCAATAAAAATCAAGACGTTAATGTGACCATCAGTGCAGCGGCAGAATAACACCCTGCATCTGAACGATATCCGAGCAGAGAGGAGACACATGGTCTCAGATCTATAACCTAATCTGGCTGCTGCAGTGGTGAGAGCACGTACTAATGCACACAACCTGCTGACTGCCACTGTACAGATACATAATAATGGTAGCCCATTAAAAAAAGCTGCTAATTCCCACTGAAGCTGGCAGAGACGGGAATGAACATCCTCGCTACGAGTTCATGTTAAACCTCATTACATCATCTCAGTGATCAGTCCCAACACGTCCCTCCTGTGTTACACACATCACCTTGATGAAAACCGGATGTGTTAATGATACAATCAGGGACCGTCATTAAATAATAAGTATATGACTAATTTTTTTATGAGAATGTGGCTATAATGAGTTTAAACAAACATTGACCTGGATCCAAACAGCAGCAAATCACAAAAATCACAGCTCGGAATTATTTCTTCTTATTTATTCTGATGGTATATTTTTATTTTGCTGCAAATGGCACTTTTATTATTACACTTTTGCTAGGACTTTAACATTACTTCAGTTCTTTTTTTATTCCCAGATTTAATTAAACAAAATGAGGAGCCCTGTAGCAGTTTCTCTTCTTCTATTTTTTATTTTATTTTTTTAATTTTAAGTTTGAGGTACGGTAAAACTGCAGATGTTTGTCATCACTACTTTACAGTTTGTGTGAAATCCATGTGCTGTATTAGAAACAAGAGTCACGGCAAAATTCAGATATATATTATTATGAGTATTATAATATATGATATTCAGACAGGAGAAGAATCAAGGACACTACAATATTACTCAAAGTAACACACAGTAATAACAACTGAATGTGCCTAGCTATTTAACCTTTTGTTATCAACAATTACCCAACGGCAGAAAAAAGTGCTGCATGACTCTTTTTCCACCAAACACTTGACACAAAATTTACACAAAACCCATAAACACACACACACACACACACACACACACACCCTTAAAGGGTGTAAATAATCAGATACTGCAGATAGGACCGTCACTGCTGAAGCTCCTAGCGCATTTTTCAGAGGTCAGCAAGTCAAGATGACAATGATTTAGAAGAGGGGGGAGGGTGGCAGCAGGAGCAGGAGATGAAGCTGAAACTTAACATGGTTTTGTCACTTTGTGAAAACCAGGGCAGGAAGGCTGCAAAAAAATGTCATTAGGACGACTCTGGGGCTCACAAATCATGCAGCTGTCGGTGGCCAGAAGCAAACAATCAACCTGGAGAGTAGAGACAAGTGGAGGATGGAGGTGAATGACCTGTGTGCCTACATCAGGCTGCTGATCTTAGAGGTGTGTATAGGTCCTCAGGTGCAGCTACATCTGCTCACTGGGATGCAGATAGTGGATTGAAAGTGATTTTCTCAATCATGGTGGCGCTCACAGTCTTTCACATGTCTGATATTCGTGGGTCAAGATCAGTTTGAGAGACAAAGCATAAGAGAGGAGGGGTTGGCGGAGCCTCACCTCTGCCTCGGCCTGGAGTAACTGTTTCATATCATAAGTGACAGGGCTGATTGCTTTTTACTGACCCCTCCAAATGGAGACGCACGATGACGGAAGCGAGGAATGCCAACGCGAGCCACAATTAACTGTCATTCAGGTAAACAGAGAGAGAGAGGGGAGGGAAGACATTGTTGTCATCTGGAGTTCCTGCTGCTTTGGTGCAACCTCCATCTGAGATTGTCAGCAGCCCACTCTTCATCTCCCTCAATTATTTACTTTGTAAATACACCTGGCTGCCTCTTCTGACCTTCCAGAGAGTTTGCGGGATTTCAGTCAATTAAGAGCCATTTTTGAAGCAGATGCTGCGTCTGCGACCTTGTTCTCCTCTCGCTGAAAAAACCTGCCATGATTCCAATTTGCAGCACAAACCGACCTGAGACTGTATAGGAAAAAAGCTGGCTAATGACCACGGTTATGGACTGGAACCCTCTAAAGACACAAGTTGTTGTTGTTTTTTTACACGCTGTCAAAAAAAAAAACAAGAGAAAACACCTTTGGGAGAGATAGGCTGTCAGAGGAAGTCTGACAAACCTGAGAATAATAATGAAATGAAGGTTTGCCAATGAGACAAAAGACAGGAGGGGGGATGGGGGAAGAAAACAAAGAGCAGTCTTTCATGCTGATTCATATTCTTTCCAAGAAAAATGAGACACACTGCAGCCATATGTCCATCTCACACAATGAACCACTCATTTCTCACTTATCGAGAAAGAGTGAGAGTGGGAGATGGAGATCTTTGTGTGCTATGTTTCTCTTCTCTGTTTGGCAGGAAGCTTCCTCTCAGCAGGCACTAAGAGATCTTCTCTTCTCTCTCAGCACTGATTCCATCAGGATTAGTGGGGAAATGGCAGAAATCGATGCACTGAGGAGTTGGCCTGTACGTATGTTGAGGACGCCCTGATTTGGAGGAGAGGAACCAATCCAGTGAGGCGGGGGTATTAGTTCTAATCTCTGAGAGCCGTCAGTGCCAGAGTCTCCGTAAAGCTGGGCTCAGACTACAGGAAATTCTGACCGATTTAACCCCAATTCACCCCTCCGACCAATCAGAGAAGAAATCTGGGCTGAACATCTGAACTGATGTTCAGATTATGCGATATTGTGAGGGGCTGACAGATCCAGTCTTAACACCTGCTGAACTCTTCATACTCATCGAGGCCCCAGTGTCAAACATGTCTGATATTTTAGGAGTTAAAATCTGGATGATTAAGATTATGATCACATCAGCCCCACAGCAACTAAATGTGTTGCTAAGCAACGGTTAACATCCTGAGCCCATGAGGCTAACATTAGCTAGCATACTTCTGTTGACAGATATTAAAACTGACAGTTACAATCTCACCTCCCGTTCTTGTTGAAGAATAGACGACCTGTGTTGACCACGTCTCCCCAAACATCCTCTCAACCTGACTCATTTAGACTTCTGTGTTTTGTTTCTCTCACATATTTAGTGTTTTTTCTCTCAAGTAGGCCTACATCAGTCAGTCTTACCTGTCTCTGCTTTTAAATCCTCACCTGGAGTGAAAAGACTCAACAGCACAGTCCACGAGCTACAAGTAGAATGTAAAGAAACGCAAGATAATCTGGAGGAAAGCTACTGATACATGAGGTGTGTTTTATGGAGACGTAATGTAAATAATTAATCACCTGCCCACTTCTCTGCACAGTCAGACTGACCATGAATGCCAATGTTGTATTGGAGGGCAATCGTGCTCTGTGTTCAATACCCTTCTTCAAACCTGGAAGCCAAAAAACCAGCCAATTCCTTAACACATCAACATACTGAGCTGTTTCTGGATGCATAAACTGATATCAATCAATCCCTTCATTCAACTGTTGTAAAGACAAAGCAGCAGATGAGCCAAAAAATGAACATTTATCATGGAGCAGCTGATTTAAGTTGTTGCGTACTATAAAGATGCAGTATCATGTCACTGAAAAGTGATTAATTGTTGTGCAGCTATTTGAACATTACAAGCTCTTTTGTACTACACTTGGTCAGTTTATACTACTTCCTAACACCTGCAGCCAGTGCTGGAGAGTAATGGAAACTTAAGGAGAGAAGTACATTTCGAGCTTCAGCAACCTTTTGTGAGGCCGCCTACTCAGCACACAGATTCTTAGCCATTATCCAGGTGTGTGATTGAGTTTAGCGCTTTAGCAGTCATGCTAGTCTCCTCTTTCCTTTCCTCCTTTACCTTTGCACTCCCCCATACTGCTGCCTTCAGCAGAAATTAGCCGTATTAAGGCAGTGACTAATCGCTTCACGTTTTCCCTTCCACTGCACTTGCCGTTCTGGCCACGGCTGTCTTGATCCATAGGTAATGCTAGCCTTATACGAAAGCCAGACCACCTCAATCAATAGCTGCCCCCAGGCAAGGACGGAGATGGGAAGGAGAACAGGATGCCGCCTAATTCAATGAAAGGGATATTACCCGGTGCTTGCAACGCGCCAGGGCATGAGTAATCATAGACAAATTCATTTTAGAGCCCTGGAGCCCAGTATTGCTTTCAATTAAGGGCAGAGTTTGGAGCGAGTAGGGTGCATATAGTGGGAGCTCCTGTGAGTGGGCAGGAGAAGGAGGGAGACGCAGACAAGGAGAGGTTCAGACAGAGCTCAGATCAGTTTCTGTTGACATTGCCAATTTGTAGGTGAGGTCTTCTTCAGGCATTCAGCACAGTCGGTGTCGCTGCAACGCTTGACTAACCAGCTCATCCATCTGCAGGAGGCCGGGTGTTGTCTTCCATTGAATGGAACATATGCACGTTACAGGATTCTTCTCATGGAGAGCTGGCTCCATAACAAATGTTGGGATAAAATTAAAAGGAGGGAAGTTTAGTGGCAACACTGCTACTGCAACCTGACAGATAAACAAAAACCAAGGAACTGATGAACATTGACTCCGGGCAAACTGATGTTCCAAAGATTTTGCTTTACTGTACTTTAAGGAAATATCTACAGTACATATCATGGTGGCTATAGTTCCCAAGCCAAAGTGATCAATCTGGTCTAATGTGCATTAGGGGTGGTTAATTGGTCCAATTTTCCAATTCAGTTTGATTAAAATTTTCGAGGTCTCGATTTGATTACCTACCCTTTTTTGGTTATTCACATTTATCGATTTGATTATCAATTACTGGAGACTATTGATTTTCCATTTGACAACAGTAACCCAAAATGCACCACAGACCCATTACACCATTAACAAAACAGTCAACTGCTTCATTACTTAACTTTTTTTTTATTGAATTAGACCTCGAAGCACCTTCAATATTGTGTAATGTAGTTGTAACTTCCAAATGATTTTCTTCACTTTGATTTGGTCTCCTATTTTCAGTGTTGTCCTATAGCACAAAGATGCAGCTTTGGAACTTTCAAAATATAACACAATGGACAAACTCCCTATTGTAAAATCATCATTGTCAACATCAGTCCCATCCACGGGCACAGGCCACAAGTCATCGTTCCTAAAGCTTCAGCTAAATCTTACAGGACATCATGGATGAAGAAAAATCATAGTGGAGGTGGAAAACCACAACATTTTATGATGCAACAAATCAGTTCTCCAAGAACACGAATGAAAAGTAAAAGAAAACCACAGAGTAATGTTCAACAGCAAATCAACCTCAGGAAGGCAAAGTGATCTGTTGTTTACAATTGAATCTCACTTTATACAGTACATGGCCGTTATCATGTTAGCTCATAGTTCCTCTGTGATCTTGTGATCTCGGGTCTCCAGCTGCTCTGGACTCCGGAGATGAAACGGATAGGCAATGCATCCAGTGGGCAGGGTTCGCTCCATCAGTTGGAGCTAAACTCCAATGGAGACGGAAAGGAGACAGAGTGTGTGGCAGAGTTTGCAGAGAACCTGCGTTATGTCGACAAGTTTAGAGTTCCTGCTATGCGAACCAAAATGTATCCACACACTTGCTTTTTGTCCATGTGGAGCTAGTTGGATTGGGTAGTTGTCAGTTGCCCGTTGACACACCTCCCACCTCGATAGCATGGTTAGCAGGCTCACTGGCTGTGCTGCTACAGGGTGCTTCACCTTGCAGTTGAATCCTGTATAATAGCCAGTAACCAGAGGAGTCACTGCTGTGTAAATCCTGGATTGTATGACAATTCAAAACATAGAAAAACATAACAATTTGATGTTTGGAAAATTTGATAATCAACTTATAGTCCATAATATAATCACAACTAATCAATAATCATTTTTTTCTACCACACCTGCTGTGAAGAGAACAAAGGCCTTATACCACCCAGCGTTTACTGAGAAACGCTGTTTGGGCTTCAGGCAGAAGTTGTTCTGAAAGCGAAAAAAATGAAAATTGGCTTCAGTATGTTTCCTAACTGAAAGGTTATGAAAGCTCTTTAATATGTCTGAAAAATAGAGTGTGTGCTAGGATGTACCAGCAGACAGTAATTTCCAGGCAATTCATAGCTCATGCAGTGTAAAAGTCTTCAACTGTTGAATGCTTAAACCCCACATGTGCTACAGTAAAGTGCTGCTAAAACTGTGAATTTTGTTATCATGAGCAAACTGTCACTTAAAACCTTAAATTTTGGAACAGCAACACAATGGAGAGGAAAGAGGGAACCATTGTTTCATCTGTCGGTACAACCTTGAGGTATGCATGTATGTGACTTTAAACTTTTTTTTTTTTTTGCATTAAATACAACATGAGCTGCCTCTAAAATCTGATGTGTTATGGCACAATAAACTTATCACCATCATGTAAAATAGTTAGAAATAACTTACAATTTTGAGTATTAGAATAATGTTTATGAATGAAATCATCTGTAATAATGATACAGCACCCTAATAAATATATTTTTATTGTTTTATATATTTCATCAGCACTGTGTGCCACATGAGAGGTGAAATCGGGTGAAGTCATCTTCTGCTGTTTTCCATCCACCTCAAGGTTGATGTATTGTGTATGTAACCATTCAGCTGTCAGTCAGACATGTATAGTTAGTGCATACTTGGAGTCTGATGAATCAGTTATTGAATGAAATGGAGTGGGATGGAAGGCATTGACGTTGTATTTGTGCATGCATTCTTATAAAACTGCAATATAAACAAAAGCACTGTTGGAGAGGCAAAGACCTCCACCAACGCTGGACAGCTCTCCAGCAGTCCTGCTTTTGTTTACCAGTAAATAAAACAGTTATGGAGGCTGTGTCTTTTCAAGCTCCTGTTAGATTAAATTTCCTAACAAATTGGCATGAGATTTTTCAACAAATAGCAACTGCTTGCATTTCAGGCTCTGAAACCACTTTTAGAGCCGCTGTTGTGTGTCACTCGTGTATCTACAGATCACTGGAGTCTCATCAGCTTAGCCTTTTATAGCATCTGTCCAACTTCATTATTGACAATGAGAAGGACTTTGTGTATGGTTGAGAAATTCCAGCCATGTTTATTGAATGTAGCAGTCGTAATGGCCTTGAAGGGTCAGCAGGAGGTTTTTCAGATGGTCCTGTATAAGACATCTCTCATCTTATTCCATGTGGTAAACTTTACAAATCAGTTAGATTCTGTTATAATGGCAGTGTTCACCTACTGGTAAATAGAGTAAACTACCAGCCGGTGAACCATGTTTGAGTATTTCTGGAGTTCAAACCAGAATTCAGAGAAGAGAAGAGCAAGGACACAAACATGTCTCCATCTTAATGGTAAAATTGTTCTCCTGTACATGTGTTCAGCACGTCCTGCTGCCCTCTAACTGACAAAATATTACAACCAGAGATTGATACAGTGGGGTGGGGGTGTGGGGAGGGGTCTAAAGCATGTGGTCCAAGTGTATTTAGGGTGTGTCCATTTCATGTTTGCTTTAAAGGCAGGGAATCAGTTGCTGTGGCAGGTGCACAGATCAAAATTGTTGTTGTTAATCTTAATGAATAACTTCATTAATCATTGGGGTTTTATGAGCATAACATCCAGTAAACCAATCACAGAGCCATCTCCCATTCCCTTTAAAAGTCAGGCACACCTGCACCTTGGCTGATTGCTCTCATAATGGACCCACAGACCACTGAGTCTAATCCTGACCAGTGGGTTCAGTCCTGACCACCAGTCCAGAGTCCAGAGCGGCTCATTGACCTTGAGGGACAAAGGCCTGAGAGAATCAGCTCAACAGAGAAGTAACAACACAACTGTTTTTT
This sequence comes from Trachurus japonicus, assembly GCF_045865225.1. Taxonomy (NCBI): domain Eukaryota; kingdom Metazoa; phylum Chordata; class Actinopteri; order Carangiformes; family Carangidae; genus Trachurus; species Trachurus japonicus. The sequence goes on from NC_140911.1 coordinate 17,731,837, forward strand.
TGGGTCACTTCCATAATCCTTTAATCTATGTCGCCTCAAGATATCAGTGTGCCAACAATGCACCCGACCACACCTCATTTTAAGACCAACATACCCACAGGTGAAATGATAAGCCCAATTGAATTTGCCCTGAGTGGGAAAATGACAACTGTATCCGTCTGTCTACTGCACTTTGTACTGGTCTGTGCTGGGTGTCAGTCAAAGCCCTAAAGCTTGCAAATACTTGTTAATGAGGATATGTGTCAGGACTGTCTCTTCCTCGATAAAACCAGTGCTCCACAATCTTTTCCCAAATGAGTTTATTTGTAAAATATAAACCCAAAGAACAGACTTCAAAGTTCTCCTTTAGAAACCTACGGGTGAGTTCATGTTATGCTGTTATTTAGAAAGATAGAAGATCAGTCCTACAGAAGACAGAACCGAACATCCAGGGAACTCTCCGCTAATGCATCCTCAACATCCGCTCCATGTCGCTGCTTAATTGAGGGCTGACCCATCCTTTATTCAAATATATTGGTAGATGCAGAGGCTAATGGAGTGAAGCAAAGGGGTGAGAACTTCTCACTTGCATGGCCACTCTTTAAAATAGTCTCCTCAAGCGGTTTCGGTGTCAGCGCAACAGAACTAAGAGAAACTGAGCTTTTTGAAAATTTCATCAATGATATATTTAGTTGGTGCAAACCAGCGGGATGAAAAAGGCCTGGATGATGATGGATGTCTTCAACCTTCAACCCCTGTAAACTTTCAGACAGCTTTGGGATAGGATTGCCTTCACTTACTGGATGTGCTCAGTGAGAGTCACATGTGGTGAGAGCAATGGGAAGAAGCAGTGCATCAATGTGACTCAAAAGAACATATTTCAAAGGAAAAAATACATAAAATAAATATTGGCGTCGACATTTCCCGTGATGCAATCACTAGTTGGTATTTCAGGCACAATAATTTCACACCCTTAGAGCCCACTGTAGGTGTCAGTTCACCTTTAAACGCACTTAGAAAAAAAACATCCAAATCAGCCTTAGAAAAACACAGCCAACCACCCAATTTGCACAGAAATGAAGTTGCAGTTGAAAGTCGCAGACAATAAACAAGCCTTTGACAGGGTAGTTATGTGCTCTCATTCATTGGCCTTTACACAGTTCAGAATTCACTACAGCACTATCTCAGGGGAGAGACGGAGGCTATTTTCAAGAGATGTACCATCGCTCAGCACAAGCTATTTTTGCATGTATTCCAGTAAATGCCAAAGCAATACACTTCGCCTAATTTTCAGTCACGCCTCGACGAAAAACTGCTTTTAACAGCTCACGTCTCGTCATCCTCGCTGCAGAGTTCAACTAGTTTCCGCTGACAGGAGAATTATAGGTCTGTGCTGCTCACTACGCAGCTTGAATGGGACATGGCACCGGAGCAGAGCAGCTCAGACTGTGACACAAAGGAGGGGATCTGAATGTAGGGCTGAATGTAGAGCAATTAATTAGGATCCTGTGGCCTATTATCTCAGTTTTCCATCTCATAATGCAGGTCTGCGGTGAGATGAATATGAAGTCATATAAAGGACTAGCACACCCGTTTCGTTGTAAAAGAAAATGACGGATCGACAGCGTCTTCAAATGTCAAAGTCCGTCTCGCCTCATTAACTCAGAGGCGATACACAAGTGTCTGGTTTCATGCAGAGAGATGCAGCAGTGGACTTGTGGTTTGTGTTATTTACTGTGGTGAAATGAGCCTGACCAACACTGAAATGAAGCAGATTCAGTTTATTTTTCTTTCACTAATTCACTAGATATCATAATGAGTTTTCAGGACCATTTTAAACTTGCAGTACACAGCTTCTGCCTCTGGGGGTCTTAGTTGTAATAACAAATTAAAAAAGCCAAACACAGCATTTGGGAGTTGCTTCTCCGGGTTAGGATTCCTTCAGAATCAGTCACTCCGCAGGTTTTTGCCTGGAGGTCCAGTTCCTCGGACCACATTCAGAGGTGGTCTGTCTGAGCCACATGTGTCCACACTCATTTGTCAGTGTGAACATGAATGTGTCCTGACCGACACTGGAGAACAAACTACTGCGTCAATTCACTTGTGAATTCAATTATGTGTGTGTCGATTGGCTAAAAACAACACTTCCCTGTTTATTTGCATTTAAGACAGGAAGTGACATCTGATCACAAGTGGTACATCTAGATGCATGGGGAGACGCATTTTAATGCAGGTGTGAACAGACACTAAGAGCCGATCACTGCATTTGGATCGATGAAGACACAGGTTAATATCAGGTCTGAGCCGGAATTTATAAGTCCAACACTATAACATCACTGTTTGGTGGTTACAGGTACAACAAAACAGTTTCCTGACCACACCCATTACATCCATGAGGGATTTTGGGTGTGATCATTTTATCCAGAAAAGCTGAGTTTTAAAGATTTGTACTTCAACTTGCATTGTTGTGAATGTTACATCAGGTTTTGGATTCTCAAAGCATAGAAATGATGGTGATGATGCGAGGTATCGACCATTTTAACCTCTCCTCAATGCACTGATGCAGTATCCCGAAATGTGTTTTCCCTGGCATGCTTCAGTGGGAATAGAAAAGCTAAATGATGTTCTCATATTCACTTCAAAATGTGAAGTGGCCTCACACTGTTTTGTAGTCAACAAAGAGTGTGATGTGTGAAAGTCTGATGCTCAGAAACGTGAATGAAGGCTTGAAAAGTGAATCTCCATGGCTGCAGTGTTTCCCCTCTGCTTTGATCCTCGCTGGCTGGCTGGCTTCACACTCCTGCCTCCCTCAGCTGAGGACAGGGGTCAGCAGCAGGTCAGAAAACATTGCATCCTGGGAATTACCAAAACACACAAGCACCTCAATGAAAGGCCGGTCCTTTGCCAAAACCACTTGGTTTCATCTTCCGGTGACCGTCTCCTGTGATGTTTGTTATCACTTGTCTGTTCCCACACCCTTTCCAGACGGCGGAGGGCCATCACTTCCTGTTGTCTCTGTCCCTACCAGACTCAGGACATGAGCCATTAGATCCCTTGCATGACAAATGCTTGAAAAATATTAACCCTAACTTTTCAACTAGATTCAATCTATTATTATTTTCATCATATTGAGAAAAAAAAATTGGCCAAGTAGTGTTCCAGTGATGTCAGCAACTCTAAACCAGCACTCACCTGACCAGGTCTCGCTGTGTTTGCTTTATACACCCGCAGGAGAGTGTTTCACAGTATTAATATAGAACCTGCCCCAGCTTTATAATCTAAACTACACATGAACACAAACTTATCTTATAAATAAGAATCTGTTTCCCTTTGAATCTACAATGAAAGCACCATAAGCAACCAACATCAGTTTGGGAGGATGATCAAATCCAGAGACTGAGCTGTGGACCAGCTTTTTAGAGCAGGTTAACCAACATGATGATTGTCAAATTAAATGATTATGTGTCCCTCTGGGTCTCCAGCCTGACAGCTATGCAGCCCACTGGGAATGTCCCTTTATTGACCCCCAAACAGCCCTGGCTCCAGTCCTGCTCTGTGAGGACACACTCAGGTGTTCAGGTGCCACTTCAGTCCCTGTCCTCCCTCTGACTATCTCTCGCTCTCTCTCAGCCTCTGAAGGAAAGACTCACTGCTGTTCTGGCTGCAGGCTTTCACTCTGTGGACATTTACTGTCAGAGGCTGTCTCTCCTCCACACACACACACACCCACACACTGTGGCTTACACACAACTCGTCTTATAGCGACTGTAGGTGGGAAAATATAGAGTTTATTTTACATGTATGGTGCAGGACACATTGCAACCTCGTAATAATGACATTTTGAAATTTTCCATTTACCGCATGAATGAAAGTGTTTTGCTTTTTCAGCAACTGCCTCTGTTTTGGGACTTGCGATATTAGTTTTTTGGGGCAACATTTAATTGGAATTCAGATCGCTTGACTCCGTAAACAATGTCATCTGTTTTTTGCGTTTTTTTTTTTAAAGCACAATGTCATCTTTTCTGTACTCTATCTTACATAAAGCTGTGCCAATCTAGTGTTGAAACCCTGTCACTTCTCTTGTCTTCCTCAGGTATTTATGGACCAGATGAAGGCTGGGTGTCTGCCTACCCTGAGTGTGGAGAGAGAAACCAGTCACCAATCAATATTGTGGACCAGGATACCAAAGTGTCCACAGAGTATCAGGAGCTAACACTGGAGGGCTTTGATGCAGAATCCTCTAATAAAACATCTATGAAGAACACTGGCAAAACAGGTACGGTGAAACAACACAAGCTCCTGTGGCTGATTGAATTTTTCCTGTTTTATAGCATTTTGATTTATGGGGTATGAGCTTGTTTCTCTCGCCCTGACTGATATGCTTGAATTTGTAAAACGATAGAGTCAGCTAAATGCTGAAAAGGAAGCATATGGACACGTTAAGGAAGACTGGGGAGTTGATTCGTTCAGCATTTGAAACACATTTTAGGTCTCCAGTATTTTCCAGCATTTCAAAACGACTGTATCTCGAGGATAGTTTGTCTAAAACGTTGACCTGAGCAGGATGTCTTTAAATCTTCTGGACCAGTCGCTGTTAAACTTGAAACGGGACATAAAATATTCATGGTCTCAGCCAGTGACTCAGAATTTCTAAACTTTTCTCATCTCATGTCACCATCAGCTGAAATGTTTGGACATGAGCCTGTGAATATTCTCATTCATCTAGATCACAGTTATTTGGACAAAAGATACCATATATATTCATACAATCCTGTGGATTACATTTTTTTACCAGAGTGTTACTCTAGAACAATCTACTGAAAACACATAAGGATATATTGGTGTATGTCTCTGTGATGTCACCTGCTGTCACCAATTTGATAGTGTCTGACTCCAACAGCTAGTGCAAAAATGGACAAAGAGTGGCCTGTATGTTGATCATTGTAACCGTGACAACAAAGGCCCGTGGAGGCACTATTTCAGGAGACACTGCTATGGTTTGTGTGAGAAGGTTAAAAAAAACAACCTGTGTAGTTACCAAGGTTAGAGGAATGGTGGTTTTAATGCTGTACAGAGATGTTCGGTATAGAGAGATGTGCAATAGCATCTCTGACCTTCATTTTCAACCACCTACATGTCTTTCATATGACGTCTGTGCAATGTGACAACGTCCCTTTTCAACATCTTCCATGCAGAAGTTTCCTTCCCTCATTGATTTATTTCTACATTACTTGGTTGTCGATAAATGCAGTTTTGCGGTATTGAGACATGGCAGTGTTCGTCTTTACTAAACTGCTCTAATAATGTGCTCATAGTTTCTTATAGTTAACATCTCGAGAGCTCACTCCCTCTTCTATCTCGACGTGGTTTAAACAATATGGATAAACTGTTGCACTGCTCATTTTTCTTGCTCAGTCACTTTTACAATTTGATCACTTCCCCAGATCTCAGCAATTACGTCTGCTGATAAAAAATGGTCAACACTCTGAGAATAATTATTCTCTGATATCGTTTATTTGATCTTTATCATGTTTCTCTTTTCACTGAACTTCACACTCCTCAAACTTGAGATTACACCATGTCGTCACCAACCATAAAATAGTGGTGCTCTTCAAAGACATTTTGCCAGTTGTTTATGACGGTGTTTGTAACCCCACGGCTCAGCGACAGACCACAGTTCAAAGAGAATGAAAAGCTGAAGTGATGCCTCTAATAATCCCAGCTCATACTGGCAGGTGTCTTCATGTCAAACATCTGTTGCATCACTCTCCTGCACATGATTATCAAACAAGACAGGTGCAATATGCAGCAAGTCATTTATGATGAAGATTACACATCCCACTTTCACTCCGACACGATGCAATCCCTGTTAGTAGTGCCATGGCAGGTGTCACTGTCTGTAGGATTCAGCCATCTGCATTCTGCTCTCCTGGCATCTCGAGGACCCTCCTCGTCAGCCACAGGTATTTTTCACAATTCCAGGTTGTCAGTAAGATGGATGATCCTTCCCCCTCACCGGTGGAATGGAGTTGAAAGGCTTTTGAGAGGCAGAGCAGAGGCCACAGGTGGCTCCTGGCATTGCTGCCAGCAACACACTCGAGTGCCACCCAAAGCACTACACAGCTGTGTGTGTGTATGATGAATAGCACAGCAATGTTTAACATTCAATCATTGGCTCAGTTGAGGACGTGCGATTCATGTGTGATGACACGTTTGAATAAACTGACAATTTGCCTATTGCTTTGCTGTGGGTTTCTTATCAACCCTAATAATAGAGATAGACCCTAACAAATAGAAACATCTGATCTATCCAAAACCACAATGTGAACAAATGGTGGTCCATATATTACATTACACAACATCTGGACACATCTGAGACAACAATTTGATACAGTGGATTATCTGCAGACACACCAGTGCTGATCCCCAGTAAAACCAGCGGATCACCAAATCTCACACAAACCATGAACATCTGTACAGAGTGAAAATGATAGGAACAGTAACCGTCATGATCTTCCAAACATCAAGTCTGCGTAAAATCTATTGGCAATTCATTGAAATATTTTAGTGTGGGGTGCCCAACTTTGCCATGACTAAAAGGAACAGAATGGAAACATCCGTTTGTTCATCTATTTGTAAAAAGAGTTTGTTTAATGAGAAGATCATTATTGGTCTCATACCTGCTGATTAAGCATAAATCATGTTAGCTTCGCACAAGGACTGCAAACAGGGAAACTGCTAACGGCTCTATCTGAAGCTAACGAAGAGGAGAATACTGGAAAGACCTGTAGGCGCCTGACTATTTATTGCTCCGGACCCATTGCCAGGTAATTAGCAGAGTCTCTAGGGAGTTACCATACCGAGCCAAGGAATAATATAATGATAATGATAAAAAATAATAATCTGTAGAGCACTTCTCTAAACCATAACCGTAATAGAAGTTTCCTGTGAATTTTTTATTTCACACAGTGTTGTTGTCCATATTTGTACAACATTTGTTGGGAAACAAATGGAGCCACTAGACACAGCCAAGCTCCTTGTTTCTAGTGTTTGTCCCATTTTAGCCTAAGCAGCTGCTGCCTGTAGCTTCACATTCACTGTGCACTCACTATATAGGAAAAGTAAATATATACATGAGAGCAGTGTCAGTTTCTTAATTGAGACCGGCTAACAACATGGTATCTAATGTCAGGTTCTTGTGCAGGTGATAAACTATTCAAAACTGTAGAAAAAGATCAATAGAAAGCTTTGATAAGAGTCTGGAGGAGAGCACTGGCTAACTGCTGAACAGGTAAATGTAAACATGTTAACTTACTTTTGAGAGATTGAATTACGGGTATATTTTTTCTGCAGCTTCACATCAGTGTTTCCACCTCATATCATATTCATTTTTGGTTCTGTCCAACACAATCGGCCTGTTGTATCAGCTTGTATGAGACTCTACAGATCCATTCTTTGTCTTTGATCCATGCATTTTCTGACAGTTACAAACTGTACACGCAGGCAGCCTATCCAAATATCTAATTGAAACAATGGGTCGTTGTACATTAAACACACAAAGGGTTCTGTCTGTCTGCAGCAGTGCGATGCAGACGGAAGATCCGGTGTGACATCCTCAGATGAAATAAGCTGTCATCTGCACCTGCTGCTCAGCAGCACAAACAGTGACAGTCACGCACAGAGCAGCTCCTCACTAACTGTTGTCACGGCCTCTCGTTCACTTCCTCTCTCTGTCAGTCTCACTGTCACCATGAATTTCAAACCTGCTCATGTGACAGAGACATCAGCAGAATACACTGGATTTACACTTACATGCAATCATGTGTGTGTCAAAAATCACAGAATGGGGGTGTCGTTTAGCTCAGTAGGTAGAGATGGCGCCCCGTATGCGGAGGTTATAGTCCTCATAGATGTATATAAGAAGACTAGATGACTCACCTGACGCTACTGCCCAATGACATGCCATCGCTACACGGCCGCCATCTTGCCTCGGTCAACTCGCTCCCTATGATCATCAGAAATGCAGTTATGATAGCCTACTGCATACTCAAAATTATGAAACAATTTAATCATGTACAAAACTATAGTAATATTATCGGGTAGTTAAAGTAATATCTATATACGGACAAAATTTTACAGTGTTATGAATAGTTTTTTTAGTGCAGATGACTGGATCACCCATCTACTGCAGCCAGAGTCAGAGCAAGTTGCCTGTTCCAATATGGCCGCCTCTGAGTTATGTCTGCGCGTAGTCCGATCCACCCCCATGATAGAGGATAGAGCCACAGAGGCCCTGATTCGATTCCACCGGTGGCCCTTTCCTGCATGTCATTCCCCCTCTCTGTCTTCCTATTTCCCGTCTTTCTACAGCTGTCCTATAAATTAAAGGCTTGAAAAGCCAAAAAAAATTACTGAATGCAGCAGGTTAATGTAAACGAATACAGGTATTGAAAGTCACAGATATGGTAATGCTGAATATATCAGTGCAGTCGTCACAGAATATGATTTTTTTTCTGCTGATCTCTACAGGAAACACTGAAATGTCTCTCAACATAATCCAGGCAGTGATTACTTTTCTACCACAATATTACTGAGGAAGAAGTTTAGTTATATCTGAATTTAATTTCAAGAGGACAGGGGTGAACCAGTTCAGATCATACAACACCTGCAGAGTTTATCTGTCCTCATGCCGTCTCTCTTCCACAGCTGCGCCATAGATGCTCCTTTAATGAACATGGCGACAGTTAAACCGCAATAGCTGCTCGCCTGGAGTGCGTTTTTACAGCGGGGCGTTCACTGTTGCTCTGGCTGTGTCGTTTTCCCAGGCAGTAAGGGCTCTCACTGTCATGGGGGCCTCATATCCCCCCAACATCTTCTACGGGCTGTTTGAATGCCAAGTGTTCTGGTAAAAACCCCTATAATGCCAGTTGTTTATTAAGCTTTGCATGTCACAGTGCCATTTGTGGATGCAGCAGGAGCGTTAATTATACAGTTAGCTACTCAGGCAAATGTCAACTAACTTTCACAACGGCTAAATAGAGGAAACAGACTGGGAAATTAAAAAATATGGCTCCTGCAGCTGTTTCGGAGTTCCTGTGGTTTCGAGTCATATGATGTCACGGAGCTGATTTGCATTCAAGTTGAAAATGAGTGTGAAAGGTTTGGTAATGGAAAAAGAATGATTGAATACATTAGTGCTGGGAGTCAAAAACCGCATGTCTAGAACAGATGCTGCTGTAAGATGCCTATCTACTGTTCTGGGAGACTGATGTTACAGGAAAGGATTGTTCATTAATGTGCTTTTTATTCATGCTAGGTTTGGCTACACATACAGTACACGCCTCAGTGGAAAAACCTTGCAAGGATCCCCCAGAGGCAGGAGTATCCGTTGCACCCTGAACATGTTAGATCCTCAGCTCTGGAGCCAGTGAATCCTGCTGGGTTTAATGTAGTTTTCCTTTGATTTTAGCCTGTGGATTTTTCAGATTACCTGCTCGGCTCAGTGCTGCTTGTAAGGTTGAAAAGTCCTTCTGTGTGCAAGGCTACAACTCATGTAGTGTACATGTAGACATCATGGGAGAAAAATACGAACATCCCCTCCTCCTGCTGTCACCATGCCTTCTAGAAATAACAGTTCTATTTAGTGGTGTTGTTTATCTCGGGGTGGGAGGGAGTCCCAGCTGAGTGGGCAAGGACCTCAGACACTTTGCTATCACAGATGATGATTTAGTCATTATGTGTTTATTCATTGTTACATTTTTTTTTATCATGGAAATCAAGTCTTCATTTTAAAGGGTCTAAAAAGCTTCTTCAACTTCTCATTCATCAGTCATCTTATTTAATTATCATTTTTTTCATGAGGCTGTCTGGGATGCATGGTGGTAAAGTGGTTAACACTGCCACTCACCAAGAAGGTACTGGGTTTGATTCCCAGGTCTGGAGGCTTTTTGGGTGGAAATGCCAGATGACTATTTAAATGTGAGAATCTGAGGTGGTTGGTCTCAATATGTTAGACCTGGGATATTTCATTTGATATTTAACTTTGGCTGTACCTGTAACATCACTCGAAGTCTCATACACAGTATAACAGGAGATTTAGCATCACGTCACTGGCACATCATTTTATCTAATTATTCTTAACTTTTTTTATCGGTTCAACTAATTTAAAAGAGTAGATGTGATGTTAAGGGAACATTTTTCTGTCAACATAAAAAGGAAATATAATAATAATATCATACTGGGCAAGTTGCCAATATATCAGCAGTGATACTCCATTATTGCAACAATGGGAATAGTGAGGTAAGGTTGTGCATTTTGATGGTTTGAACCCTGCTGCAAAAAAAAATCCAGCAACAAAAGAAAAAACAAAACAAAACAAAAGGAAACAGAAAAAGGTCAACGCTCTCCTCTCTGGATCCGGTCATATTTGTCTCAAAACACAACTACTGCCATTTTGAGAAGGTCACTGAGCTTGTTTCTCTGTCCTGACAAGGTCAGACACTGGTGCTTCAGAATATGTAAACACAACTTGTGCAGTATAAAGTATGTCTCCGTTCTAACAGTTTGGATTTCAGGAGTGCAGACATATCAAATTTCTAAATATGAGAAGGACTGTGACTTTGGTTTGGAAGTTGGCCATATTGTCTCTGTGGTGGGTCAAAGATGTTAATATCTGAACAACAGAAAAAAGAAAAAACAGAAATCAGAAAGACAGACTCAAATTTACATTTCATCATGTGTTCATACATATCGTTAAGAAATGCCCAAGCCAGTGCTGTACCTTCCTGTTGTATTCACCCTCTGCTGAGAAGAGAGTGTGCACTAGGGCTGTCAATCCTCCCCCCAAATCAAATTCAAATTTCTAATGCTTCTTATGTTAAATATTTCAATCCTATTCGAATTTTTTGTTTTTGCTCATTATATACACCTGCCAGCTTATTATTACGTCCCACGTCCACTAAAGAGCATTTCAACCAAATCAACACTTAAGTTTTGCCAACTCTATATAAAACTTTAAGAAGGGAAATCAAAGTATTATAAGTAGTGGTGTAACGGATCGCAGTTAATCTGTGATCCGTTCTGATCCCTCTCCAAGGCCACTGCGTGCCGCAAGTGGTTCGCGGATCTATCAATTTTAAAAAAAAAGGTGTATGTGTAGCGTGGGAACACGTAAGCGCACCGCCCCAGCCGAATAAACGTGCAATTTAAAAAAACTTTGTTTGTAAATTTTAAGCTGCAACAGCAACAAAATAGTTTGTCAACATGTTTACTACCCCAAACGTCGCCCATGCACGACGTTGATTTGCATCGTTGAGGAAGACACACGTTCGAGCATCAGTTTCCGCCTTTGAATGTTCTCATTTTTAAAATAATTTGAATTCTGTTCAAATAGCGAAGTTTGTTCGGACAGCCCTAGAGAACACACACACAGACTTGTATCTCTGTGATAGCTCGCAGTGAGACATTTAAACAAGTGATTACACCTGTTAACTCTAATTGTTCATGATTTATCAATGTGTCTTTGTTACTTTTTGTTCTGGCTCTGTGACCAAATTTCTTTTTCTGTGGCTGTTGTACAATAAACACAACTAGGTCCCCAAACCTAGTATGTAGGCTATTCAGACCACCCGTGGTGGTGATTTTATAGCTGTGAGCAAACAGATTCATTAAAGACAAAGACTGAGCTGTGACTTTAGCTGTAGATCCACCTGTTTTCCGTCCACTGTAAAGTCCACTGTTTGGAGACTTCTCAAAATCTGGTGATATATTTGGGTTCATTGAATTCAACTCACTAAAAACCTTAAAAATATTAGTTAATGTGGTTCAAAATGCTGCATTAATGTGCGAGCAATGACCCTGATCACAGAGGACAGGACATTTCCTCTGCAGCCTTGTTGCAGCATCAGTTTTATTCCAAACTTTCAGTGACTGATCAAGGTCGCGGAGAGCGAGTAAATGTCTTGTCCACCTCCCAGTCTCTGCATCATGAGCGGGCGGCAGCACGTCACTGAGATGTGAGCCGTCCGTTTGTCTGAGTGCAGGTAGCTCACTCAGGCGAGGAGGACACACACGGCGTGCTGCCGTCCCGTCAGGGAGCGGACCGGGCCGGCTGACCTTCAGGTAGAGGATCACTGCCGCTGACACCCACTGGCACAAACAGCAAGATGAGAGCGTGAGACATAGACAGAGAGAGAGAGAAGACCTCATCACTGCAGTTGAGATGAAAAATTCCCTGACACGTTTGATGCAGGGTGTCCCCAGGCGTTCAGCAGCTCAAACCGTTCCCCCACGGCCACGGAGGCTGCTTCACAGAACAGAAAAAGAGCCGGTGATGATGATGGCCACCTGCAAAGTAAGAAACACAGCGGAGCATAATTTAAATGGATTTGGGATGCCACAGCATGTAGAGAGCCATGTAAAAATGCTAACACAAACAACAGCTGCGATACAAAATGGCGCGCAGCTTCGGCTCTCCCCCCGCTACATAATGCATGGCTAACAAGACAAATGTCCCTGCGTTTTTTTCCACATGAATTATGCATGGATCCTGCACTGTTTCTAAACAACAGATGAGCGTTTTATCTGTGGAGGGATCACCTGGTGGAGCTGCTGCTGAATGCTGTGATGGAGCTGTGAAATCAGGCAGGGAGGGCCGAACCCCCCGCCTCCTTCAACACAAACTCTATTCAGACACATCACCGTGTTTCTGCACTGCTCAACTTTAACTCCTTGACCTTGAATGAATCTACAACATGTGGCTAAGAAGAAAAAGTTTGAAAATACAGTACATGAAGTAATGAGGCGTTGGTCATTCAGTGGTGTCGAACCAGCAGTTACATTACTGAAAATAACAAGGTATCAGTAAAACACATCCTATCACAGAATCTTTGGTTAAGGCTCTCGTCCACATTTCTATTGATCGCTGCCTTATTATTATTTGGAAGAGAAAATTATGGTCGCACATTCAGAAATATCAATAACAGTTCACATCATTATTATTGCAGTTAAGTGAAAATAGGTACGACACACTAGAGGACTCTGGGGATCTTGCAGGTTAACAGAGATTAGGATTATTTCCCATCATGCTCCTGATGAAAATGTACAGGGGGAACAGACTTTCCAACAATTTTTTGTGTGTGTTGACTGTTGTTGTTCCCATGAGTGACTCAACACTACAATGATGTACCTGTAAAACTGTTCGGTTTTGTTCCTAATGTTATTATTTCCTGTTTTATTCTGGAATTATTGTCCTTGCTTTTCTTATTTGATTCGAGGACGCCTCACATTCTTCCTTCCTGGAGTCCCCTGAACTCGTGTTCACATTCAGATCAGTCTGCTGCTTCCCATTAGGTGCTGGAGAATTCAACAGTGTGTTCACTTCCCAGTCATGATCCAGGACTAAAAAGAATATGCCAATGTAACATGTTTGAGTTTGGGTATCAGATTTAGTGGTGGGTCACACTGCATGGGTTCTCTCTGGGATCTCCAGCTTCCTCCCACAGTCCAAAGATATGCACACTAGGCTGATTGGTGATCCTAAATTGTCCATAGATGTGAATGAGAGTGTGTGCAGTTGTTCATCTCTATATGTCAGTCCTTTGACTAGCCCACCCACATCCGGCCTGAAGTTAAATGGAAATGGGTTTGACCATGACACACCCTTACACAAGATGACAATGAGGGCAAAAGTAATGGTGAAATAGTTTGAAAAGTAGTTTGACACAAAGCTGTGGACTGTGCTGTGACGCTTTCTGATTGAGCTGTAAGTGTACGTTGGGTAAGTATGTAACTGTCGTATCAGGTGAATGTGATAATTCGCGGCTCCGGCTGACGTCTTGATGAAATGATGAACTGCGTCTCAGCGGAGAGCAGCCTCTACAAAAGGGACAGAACTGTCTGATGAAGTCTGGGTTTGAGGCCGCCGCACTGATTAATGGAAGAGGAATCTTTTCAGGGTTCTTCTGTGATGGTGAAAATAACCCACACCTCATCCACCCCCCCCTGCTAATTTTCACTATATTTTAGCAAGATGTGATGGAATAACAAAAGATCCTGCAAGGGCAATTTGCAGTGGCTGAAGAGAACAATTTGGTTCGGCAAATTAGCCCCTCATTTGAGAAGTAGCCTCAGAGACTGATGGAAAATGACAGAAATGGTCTTGTGTGAGCATGTCTTCCTCAGAGCAAATTTAAAAGATAAACACATATCTACCTTCAGCATGTCCTCAAAATACATCCTTTTGTGTGTGTGTGTGTGTGTGTGTGTGTGTGTGTGTGTGTGTCTCTGTCTCCTCCTCAAACCTTAAAGAGGTGTCACACCGTGCACCTGTCCTCACACACAGATTTTGATTGTCTTTTGTGGAGATCTTTGAAATTTGCCTTCACATTGACAGGCCCCAATTTTCTGCCATCTGTGTCTTTGAGAGGAATGATTACTATGTATGTTGAGAAAGATTTTCAGTGATATACGACCACTTACTCTTTCTCGCTTTGTCTCTGTTTTTCTCTTTCTTCCAGTGGCCATTATGTTGAAGGATGATTACTTTGTCCGGGGAGCAGGGCTACCAGGGAGATTCAAGGCAGAAAAAGTGGAGTTTCACTGGGGTCCAAGTAACGGATCTGAGGGCTCGGAGCACAGCATCAACAGCCGACGTTACCCAGTGGAGGTAGGCTTAATCTGCCAAGACTTGACATGCACAGGAATGAACCATATCTGACAGTTTGTAGATTAATGTCTTTGATAGGGGTGGAGATGTAGATGTAGATCTTCTCAATTACTGAAACAAGAACCAGACACAGCATCCACTGGATGCTATTAGAGGAACCAGATTTTAGAGGAGGTCCATATGGGCTTCAACCTTATGCTGTTTATTACCACACGCCTGGAGGAATCAAGAGCTGATATGCATAGGATAAGAGTAAGTTATTGCCGGTAAAGATGTGTCAAAAATACATTGGTTCTCATTTGAGGACTGACACATAGACCCTTTTTCACACCATAGCCTGATAATAAAGGTGGAGGGAAGCCTCCATTAAGTCGCCTACAAGTTTCTGAAGAGAGGTTATGAAGCTCGTGTGAACTGCTCCACTGTCACACGCCCTAGATTTTATAGAAATTGAATAAAATGTACCCCGCCTCTCGCCCAAAGTCAGCTGAGATAGGCTCCAGCTCACCCGTGACCCTAGTGCAGGATAAGCGGTATAGAAAATGAATGAATGAATGAATGAATGAATGAATGAATGTATAAAATCACACACAGTTGAGTTTCCAACATGTTTATAGTTGGACATTTTAACTTGGGAATCAATTTGGACTGACTCACTGTTGGAGCAGGAGCTGCAGTCTTTGACACATTAGTATGGGCTTCTCCTCCGAGAGATGACCTGTCGCCTCATTATAATTGCCACAGTCCTTACAGAGCATTCCCCAATTTAAATACAAATAAACATGCATATTGTTGTTTTTTCGCCAATCCAACAGAAGGGTCTGTTGTGTGTGTACCTGTGTTTGTGTGTTGTGTGTGTGTGTGTGTGTGTGTGAGAGAGAGAGAGAGAGAGAAAGACAGGATGAGAGAGAGCTTTTAGCCAGTTGAAATAGTAAATCATCATTTATAATTTGGGTTCACATGAAGCTGAGTTGGGGCCAGTGAGACTCAGCTACAGCAGGCTGTAAACATGTTAAGCGTTTTACTTTAATCTGTCTTCTAATGTCCAAAGCAGAATATTGTCACATGCAGAATACACAGTGTAGCAGCTAACATCTACAGTTTCTTAATGGCCAAGCTGTGTCACTATAACTTATGCAGCTTATTAGACAAATGCCAGAGAATGGCCATTGACAGAATATAAAACTCTGTGTGTTTCACCTTATCATTCGCTGATTTCGTAGCAGTGGATGACTTTAGCTTGGGCTGACGGGCCGAGGTCCAGGGATTGATCCGGCCTCTGGGTTAATGAACAGGTGAGCTGACTGTCGGTGCGGAGATTGGCAGCACCTCCAGGACCTTCCAGAATGCTCCTTATTTTCTTTGTGGCACGGCCTCTCAAAACAAATTAAACTAAGAGAGCTACACACCGTTTACTCAGTGGAATGGGAAAAGGCACTGTGCTGTATTTGTCTGTAGGTTCAGCCAAATGTCCTGTGTAATGGTTTCTTAAAAGGAGAGGGAATCTTCCATTTTAGTTTTTGTGCATGGGTAATAAAATATGTGATTAAGTTGGTATAGAACACTTTAAATATTAATGTCCTGAAGCTAAATTCAAGAAAAACATGATGGGTGGAATAACGCAAAAGCAAGTTGCAAGTTTTTTGGACTGAGGACTCAGTCTTTCAGCCTCCAGCTTCAGCTTCCAACTAAACTCTTTGCAATACGCCAAGTGTATAAATGAGTAAAAGGTGTAAAAAATGAGTGTGTGTGCCTGAGAGTGTGTGTATTTGCATGTTGTGTATGTGCAGCTGTCAGTCTCCGGAATACTGAAATGTCAGCCATCTCTCTGTCCTGAGCTCTGCAAGAGAGCTGCGTCTGTGCGATTGGTTGGCCAAACAGATGAATATGTATTGTTTGACATTTGGCAGATCAGCGCGCCGACAGATCAGCTTGATAGTGTAATCTTCTCCTTTCCCTCTGAACTCTGTTTTATTTCCTCTCAAACCTTTCCACAGAGCTGCATAAAGGTGTGTTAGTGTCAGTGGGTGATGCATTTATCCTCTCTACTCAGTTTAGAAATATTACCTGTCCGCAGGTGAGGAACTCAAAGATTTTGCTGAAAACACAAAACCTGCTTTATAAATGCATGACGAAGCTTTCTGGGTTTTTAAATTGCCAGATGTATAATCTGCCAACTGATTCTGCTGTGAGACATCAGCACGGAAAAGTCTCTATGAAGCACTTTTATGAAGTTCCAGTGAAAATCAAGGCAGTTTTTGCCTTGATATTGACTCAGTATAACACACACACAAACACACACTGGGCCGAGAGGAGAGACAGAGGATGGGACACATGTATATACACCCATGATTATTTACTAGAAGTCTTGTGTGTGTGCATGAGTCTGTGCGGTTTGCATAACTTGGCAATGTGGACACGTGTGTGCACATGTGACTGCTAACACACAGACACAGGGACAAACAAACTACCAGCAGCACGAGAGCTGAAAATCTCATGGTTCTGCAACATTAAATAACTGTTTTTGCCAAATGAGTGTGGTGACTGTGAACACAGAAATAACAGGACTTTTTCTAGTTAAACACAAAGGTCTGTCTCTGTAGGAATCCTTTCCATAGTGTTGTCACACTCTTATTATAAAAATCAGATCCAAGCTGTTTAGTGGGCGTGCTGTCCTGTGCCAGATTCAGTATTGGCAGTGTGGCTCTGCTGAGATAACTGCTTTAAGGCCACAACTGACCCTGATATGTCTGCAGTGAATCTGCAGAGACTTCATGGTGAATATGTTGCTAACTGTAAGAACTGGTAGAGTATGATTAATATGTGGTTGACCAATCAGAAATAAAAGAAAATAGGAGTTATGACAATGGCAACACGCCAGGATCAGTTTGGTTGTGGTGGATTAGTGCTATGATTAGGGAAGCAAATACAGTACACATCACCGAAACATAATGTGGCATGATGAGAGTGAATGCATGCTGTGGCTAATATTAACTATGGTAAATGAGTAGCCATTTAGCATAAACACCCAATCAATATTCAGATGGAGGATTTCCATTTGGCAGTTAATCCCCATTGTGTCTTTGTCTGTGTCACTTTAAACCTCAACGCTTTAACAGCTGGACAACCCATGTTACACGTAATCCCCGAGGAATGGCGGGTTCAGGGTCTGATTCTGAGTCACTGTGGGGCGTTAATCAAGCTGCATTCAAAACCACAAAGCAATACAGAACAAAGAATAGAAAATAACAGAACTTTTTAAATTGTAGGCCTACTTTTATTCAATATTACAAATCATGTATTGATATAGTTAATTCACTCTATGTAACTGCCAGTATGAAATAAACGAGTCTGTCAGTCAGCATGCAGTAGATCCACTGTTCAAATTCATCTGTCTGCTTGTAAATGACAGGGAAGTAAACACAAAAATACAGTGGCTTTCCATATAATAACAGATAAATGTTCACTGAGGTCACATGGACCTCTGTCATGTCTCTGTGTCTGATCACAGAGTCTTTTATATGTAGATTCAAACATCTGCTCCGTCCCCACTGTCACAACGTTTCTTTGATGAGGTTAAAAGTCCATTACATCTTCAGCTGATCAGCATCAGATTCAACATCAGACAATTCAATAATATTCCCAGAAATGTAATTCATTCTACCACACTGCTGAAAGTGGGGCTTCATCTGCTGTTCTCATTAGATTACAAGGGAATTACAGCAGTTATAACATAAAAAAAATCGGTCACTTTTAGATTCTATAAAAAGGTGGAAGAGTAATGTAATGCAGTGTAGTGATAAAGGAAGCTACGTAGACACATATCTCACTTCTTTTTGTGACACTCAGCATCACTTTCACAGTCACATATTTCAGTTAACAACTCAGCTTCTTCAAATAGTCACAAAATCTAATTCACTGATTCATGCGCAGGAATTTCCCTTTTTTTTCCCCCATGAAGTGTCCAGTATCTTTATTGAATTCAAACCAACAGAAATTGTTCTAGTTGTTTTATTTTTAATCTATTTTATTTGAGACTTTACCCAAACCACTCACTGACAGTCTGGTCCATCTCATCCATGTAACCTGTACTGTATGTGCACAGACAATAAAGTGGCACAGCACAGTCTCTGCTGGTCCTGCAGCCACAGCGTTAACAGTGAGATATGACACGGTTTGATTCTTCTCCAGCCCCTGGTTCAACAATATTGGACAATGTTATCTCTGCAGGGAGAGTATGTAAAATTAATATGTGGACTGACATGCATGTATTCATATTCTGTGTACACTTGTGTACGCACCTTCAGTTAGCACAGCAGAATGTATTTCCCCAGAAACAGCTGTGTTATCCAGACATCCAGATATCTTCACTTTTATTAGCTGTCACTGTTTACAGCCTTGTTGTGTTTATACTGGCTCTTGCAAACTGTTACTTACTCTGTCAGAAGAAAGGCCCAGCCTTCAAGGTTAGCCTTGGCAACACTGAAGACCATGGTGAAGCTGGTATAAAGCCTAGCATTAGTTTTTTTTTTTTTTTACTTCAAATTTGGCAAAAATGTTTCACTTTGACTCAGTTTTGAAGGTCAAAGATCCAGGTCTCCTCGACCACTGTTTTACCCTTCAGAGTCATTTCTAGAACTTCTTCAGATCTGACACAAGCATTTCGACTAAAGCTCAGTCTTTCAGTGTCCTCACAAAACATGCTCTAAACATATTTCAAACCATTAGGGCTGTAAACTCCTAGTCGACTGCTCGATTTATTGGTCGATACGTTCTGGCTCGAACCAAAATTCTGATTGGTCGATTATTTGCCGTGTTAATTTCATCAGGAGGACCAGGGCCTTGTTTACAAAATTGCCCAGGAGACCCGGCCTTTATTGGGGCAGGCTTTTATCTGAGGGGGACTTTTATTTCTAAATCCCTCCTCATCATTCAGTAGCTCATCTTCATCTTCCTCACGTGTTGTTCAGTCAATAGCATTTTCACCCCCCCACCCCATTAGTCAATTTTTTGTCGAAATTTCAGGGCTTCTGTCGACCAACAATTTCTTTGGTTGATTACAGCCCTACAAACCATAAATATCTCTAACTACGACACAGTTTAACATATTGGCAGTGGCTCGGGTGGTAGAGTGGGTCGTCCAATGATCAGAGGGTTAGCGGTTTGAATCCCGCTCTGTCCCGGTTGCTGTCGTAGTGTCCTTGGGCAAGACACCTTACCCACCTTGCTCGTGATGGGTTTATGGTTCGCGCCTTGCATGGCAGCTTCCGCCATCAGTGTGTGAATGTGTGTGTGAATGGGTGAATGCAATGTATGATGTAAAGCGCTTTGGGTATCGTTGCAGGTATAGTAAAAGCGCTACAGACCATTTACCATTCATTTACCATATCTAATAGGACAGGGGCGATAATAAACATGCAAGTGGTTGACGGAGGCAAACCAGGGCGAGGTTTTTATTCTAGTTGAGGTTTTCAGGAAGATGTGTATGTGATAAATGTGTTATCTTAAAATCATCAGTTGTGCATAGTGTATGTGCGATGGTATAACAGTATGGTGATGTAAGGAGTTGTTTACATTCAAAATGCCCTTGTTTCACTTGTGTAGTGTTAATATGTAGTGTAAATGACTTCAGTGGATGGTATCAAACATCAAGAAACTGATTCTAACGTCCAGGGTATTAAAGCTGGCAGCAGGAATCAGCAACACGAACCTCAGCTCCTCCTACGCTCACAATAATGTGTTGAGCTGAGTGTTAAAAACTACTTCTGTTTGCACTGCAGCGCGGTGACAGGTCCTACGACACCTGTGCAACACGGTCGGTGTGGACAAGGTGGTGAATTTAAGTGTTGAGAACGAAATAAATGGAGGAAAAAAAATAGATCATTTTATTGTTTAATCTCCACGCTGACAGTGTCTCTCGATATGCGTACTGTACATGATGCATACACCGAGTGGATTAAGTCAGCCATGTTTTCATAGCTGCAGCGCTGTTCCATCAAATTGAAATACTCCACATGTCTCGTGCATCATTTAATACATATTTCTTCATCCTCATCCTGGCTGAGTTATTTGTGGAAACATTTTGAAGCCAGACTGGAATTGTTTTCATTGCGGGATGATTCACCATGATTGAAGAGATGAGTGGAAAACTGCTCATGTAGAATCAGTCTAAATGTCCAGTGAAGACACACAGTCCTCACTCCTCTCCCATATGATTGTGGGTGTGTGCTGCTGCTGCTGCTGCTGCTGCTGTAGTTGACAATGGTGTATAGCCGAGTTGTTAACTGTTGTCAGTTGTGGTACATTATTTCCCTCCCTTTTCAACTGACCTGAATTCAGTCTGTGTGAGTTGTTTCCCAGCTGATTTGAAAGCAGAAGCTGAAAACCTGTATCTCCAAACAGAGTGAACTTTATTCATCCCTGAAAGGAAGCTGAAATCTTTACAGCAGCTTGAATAACCAAACATTTCTTTTGTATCTCACATATATTCATGTAATGTGTAGAAAATAATTTGAAGGAGACCTCTGTGCGTAAAAAGACTGGTAACACAGTCATGTCTGAATTTACCATCAACATTCATTAAAAAAGCTTTGCGCTCTAGAGCCACATGCTTCAGTTTCTCTCCAAAATGTCTGACCTCGAGGAAGATAAGTCTGCTGCAGCTGTAACTCAGAAATCCTTGTTATCCTGTTATGAACATACTTATATAACGTGTTATATATATATATATATATATATATATATACATATACATATATATACATATACACACAGTGTTTGGAAATACCTGACCAAATAGTTGGCCATGATGTTTTAATGTAAACACTGTCCTCCATTGTTTACAATAATAATAATTATAAACATGTACTGTATAGGACTGGTTGTTATTTGTGTGTATTTATTTTCTCATAAATAGCCTGTAATTTACCACCTGGTCTAATTTAACCCACAACGCCTTAAATGTTATTTGGGTGTTTAAAAAAAAAATTAAAGATATTTTCCACATGTAAAGTTTATAAATTCAGAACTTTGGTAACTGTGATTCATCCACTTGAGCTTTTATTTTATTTTTATTTTTTTTACCTTTGTTTGTGCTTTGTTTAGGATTGTGAGAGACCATGACCCGCACCACCTCCTCAACATTAGCATTCAGCCCTTCAGCTCCACTGCTGCCTCACAAACATGTCGTCTTACAGTAGCTGGGAACAACACATACAAATTATAATTTGTTGAAGAAGAGGCTTATACAGTGTCAGAAGCAGATGGTTTATCCTGTGCGGAGCCTGACCGAGTTTTTTCTCTGTCCGGTCCCTCACGTCTTCTTTTCCATTTCTTCCTGCCCACTCCATTTCAGTCTTTCCCCTTCGTTACATTCTCCCTGCTTTACAGTGGGTGGTGGTGACTGTCTCTGAGTTCTCCACATGAATGATGTATGATTTACAAGCCTTACATTTAGAAATTGCGGCCTAATAGGGTCCTTGAATGGCACAGAGAGGCGGGGGCTTGCTGCTGCCCTACCTGCTGCGTTAAACAGTAATGCTGTGGTTAATATGCCAAGCACAGCGCTGCCAGGGAGCAGCACACATCTTCAACTGGAGTGTCACCCAGCAGCTCCTCTGTGTGTGTGCATGTGTGTGTGTGTGTGTGTGTGTATGTGCGTGTGTGTGTGTGTGCCCCTTTGTCCTATACAATCTCATTACATTGTTGTACTTTACATCAAAAGCCAAATATGTTTGACTTTACCTGTGGGAGCTCTGAACCTGCAGTTTGTGTGGTTGAATTATCAGGCGGAGGCTGAGGTCAGAAACACACTCTCACACACACTTCTGTGTCTGATGGCCAGTGGAAAATTTACTGTAGACTTCCTGTGTGTCTTGTAAACTACTGGCTGGTTCCTAAGTGAACACTAAAACTCTGATGCAAGCTTCACAGAAAATAACCACATGCACAGAGAGAATGCTGCTCCGGGCTGGAAAAAGTTCAAACACAGAGTAGAGAGTAATGTAACAGCTCTGGAGCCAGGTGGGGTAACAGACGGGGCATCTGCCCTGAGGCCTCTGAAGTTCTGGGGACCCAGGGCAGTTGCCGAGGGCGATGCGCCTCCTGATGTAATTGTACCGCTTTCGGCAGAGTGTCGTGTCAGAGCACAGCGCTGTCACGCGTGACTGGTCACTGTTTTTACCTTCAGTGAATCATCTGAAAACACACACCAGGCTAGAAGCGCACACACACACACAGTTGGTTAAAACCTGATATAGCCACATGGAGTCGCCCTCACAGTCTGTGCATCTACCACCTCGTGTGCGTGTTTTTTTTCATGATTTAAATTTGAACTGAGTTTGAAAAATATAAAAGAGTGTATAAAAAGAGTGCATGGGCAGGCACCAACAAGCCTTGTAAGCCAGACAACTGATGCAGTCTGTTTGGTGGGTGGCCTCTTGTAAATGCAATACATTGATGTACTAACCACACAGCTATAATAGGAAATTTTCTTCTGACAGGTGAAGATTTTTAGTAGCATACATTGTCAAAATGTGTTTTTGTTTTGTCCGAATCAAACATGTCTATTAAAACTGACACCATGTTGTTTTCTGACTCCTCAGACTCCAGTCTCCACTGTTTAATTATTTACAATGTGTCTTAAATATATCATGTTAAAAACTCAAAGTGCCAACACAGGATTTCAAAGCTATGAGGTGTGTGTATTCTAAAATACACCATTAAAAGCAGAACATTAAAAATAAAAACACGAGTTAGAAGAGGAGATTATTATTATTATTAAGTCTGTTGAGACATGACACATGCTGACATGAGAAGTATCGTGCTCTGGTCTGAGATCAGACATCGTAAATAACCCACATTATAAAGCCAGTTCTCATCAACACAGGCTGCGTCAGGGAGATTTTCTACTGATATTTAATTGTAAATAGACCTCTTTAGACAAAGGGAGCTATATTTAGAGACAGTGCTGTACGGTAAAGTTTGTCAGTCCTTTGGGGCCCTCTCCCACCGTAGGTTCCCACGTAGTTGCCCAACTTGCCTGTTTACAAGCTGCACCTCCTGTCTAAGGACTTAAAAGGAAAGTCATTCAGAGATACTATCTGGGGACGCTCCAGTGGCTCATCCCTCAGCGCGTGTACCATGTCAGCCCGGGTTCAAGACTGACTGGCAGCACTTTGCTGCATGTCATCCCCCTCTCTTGTCCATGATTTCCTTTCTAGAATTATAAAGGCATCAAAAGCCTCCGAAAATATCTTTAAAAAGAAGAATATGTGGAGTGGCGCCATCAAGGCTGCAAATAGAAGAGAGATCAGGACAGCAGGGCTTCATACTGGAGCGCTGTGACGACTGTGGCCATTGAAACCCTCACTGTGCTACAAGAACTGGACTTGGAACACAACTCGGTTACATCAGCGGGAGGCTCATCAAATTAAATAACTTCACTTCAGAGGGAAGTTCATCTCAAGGAGTTTGCAAATGTAACCACTGTGTTGTGTTTCTATTCCACGCAGTGTGTCTGTGTATGATTACCTCCCACTACGACTCACCCCCCCTCCACCCCCACCCCCCACCTCCCCAGGCCCGAGCAGCTGAGAGTGCTATCGGGGGCTAGCTGGTCGAGGAGCTAAGCTATCCATTCTGTCTGACTGCATCTTGCCAAGGCTCATTTTTATCTCGACCTCCTCCCGAGCCTCCCAGACGTGATAAACGAGAGGAGCAGAGGTTGAAGAGATGGAGGGGGAAGAGCCGAGTGTGTGTGTGGCTCCAGAAGTTGCTCTGCCAGCTTTTACCCACCTGCCTAGATAAGAAAGGCACTGTAAATTAACACGCGATAGGGGGGCTGAGAGCACAGACGGCATCTACGTGTGTGTGTGCGTGTGGATTGGAGGGGGGGGGGAGCTCTCATTCACACACACATACACACACACTTCCTCTCTTTGCTTTGCTGCAGGTATCACAGATAAAGATGTGTCATTGATGAATGGGATTTTATTTCCCATCAACCTTTGCTGCGTAGGAAATGGAAAGCACATCCTGGCCCCTAAATCATCAGATGAATAATGATAACACCAAGCACCAGTTCTCATTTCTTTGCACTATTTCTCTGCAGAGCTCCGTATGCAAACTGTTTGTTTCTATCAGCACCTGTAGTGTGTGTGTGTGTGTGTGTGTGTGTGTGTGTGTGTTTTAGGTGAAAATGAACGCAGAGCCTCCACAAACTGGGATGTAGATGCTTAAACCAGAGGCGTTTTTTGGAGTTGATAAATAGGGCTCGGTCCAGACCATATAAGGATCAGGTCAAGTATTGAGGAATCACTGCCTGTGTGCTGCTTTCTGGTTTTGTCATATTAGTTGTGGGCTTGTTGATTGTGTGTCCACAGTTTTCAGAGCTCATCCTCAGTTTTACCAGTTCAAATTCCTCCACACAGACTCTGGTGACTTTCAAAAGTGTTATTTGATTTTCTGACCTTACTGGGCAGCTATACTCTTGGTGTGGACCAAAGACTTCAGACTTTTTACTTTGTTAAAATTTCTCTGAAGTGTCTTTACTGTGATATTTCAACCGAGAGTTAAACTGTGTTTTCAACAGGAGTTCATCAAGGTCAGAAACCTGTAAAACTGAGAGCCACAGACCTTTAATATTTAGAGTCAGTTCTGTGACACTCAGTCCCCTCACTCCACATATAAGATGTGACAGCCGAGTGTCTGCTGGTGTGAATGTGAGAGGAAGCTCCTAACCTGACTGGTGAGCACCAGGCAGCTGCTGGAGCCCAGAGCCAAACTGCTGCTTCTCTGTTACATCTCAGTATTTACAGGAACAACACAGTGTGTGGGTGGTGAACACGCTGACACCGACACACACTTTAACATCACCACTTCTGGACTCATTGGACTTTGTTTCTGCTGTGGTGCCAGAACTGAACAAAAGGTCAAACTTTAAGCTGCTACGTGTCGTGTTGGAGAGGGAGTTGTTTCAGCGCTGTGATGACCCACGTCTGAAAACGGAGGAGGCTCCATTTACAGAAATTAACTGGGAAACGGGTCAAAGACCAAATTTTCACCTGACTTTTAATGTACAGGGTTCATTTAAATGTAAAATGTGCCTGAACTCTCTCACCTGTTCATTCAGTCACTGGTTTAAAGGGGGAGCTCCTGTGCTTTTCCTTATTTTCTGTCATACCTCATGTTCATATTAAGCGTGGCCATGGATTTGAGCTGTTATCTTTAGTTACTAGTTGCTCAGGTTTACAGTTTACCTTCAGAGCCTTGACACCAGTAAAATGGAGCTGGATCACTGACACCGACTCTGGAGAGAGAGCGGGCTTTTATAGAAGCCCGAGCTAATGCTGCTTGTTTCAGTCAGGGCTCAACTGAGGGGTAAAACAGGCAGTTAGAGGTAAATAAGGATTTCATTTGAACTGTGAGTCGTGCTCTAGTGGAGAGTTGCAATAAAAACACGGAGCTGGAAATTAATACATCGACTTTAATAAGTGAACATTGAAATGTGATTTCAGACACGTATCAAAGACAGAGGACTTGTTCTACATCTGTAAATCCATTACACATCTGTCCATCTTTAAAATGTGATGTGTTGCATGATGGGACAGAAAGTCCATGCAGTGCACACAACCAAAAACATTTCAGCTGGTCACAGGAGCACAGACTTGGCTGTTTGTGAGAACAGCAGCAGATGTCACAGTAGTTAAGGCTCAGCTAACATTAGTCAATAAACCAGTGGTTCTCAGATCTCAGATCTTCAGGCTCTGTCACTAGTGGGACTTGTGTTTGTACCTTTTGTTGTAACTGCTGCTGTGTGAGCAGAGGCAGCACTGATTGTACAGTGTACCAGTAGAGTGCATGTGGTCCATGCCAAAAGAAGGCTGCAAACTGACCGAGCTTGTGTACATGAGGATGTTATCCAGCCAGGCCCACTCCCTCATCTCTTCATCCACACACAGGCAGTAGCAGCGAGGGGTGGGGCCTGGCCAGGAATTATAGATTATTATCCCTGTCAGAAAGATTCTCCTGGTCAAAATACATCCCCAACTAAAGCCCCAGACACCCGGTGCAGAGGGTTTCAACTCCTGTTTGTACCTTGTTTAATCACACAGGAGGGCAGAGAGCTCCTCATTCACCCAGCACCAACACGGAGACAAGATTGCAAGGAAAGAGGACATTCAGTTCATTCGCTTATTTCACTCAGAACATGATAAACACAACACCTGTCTGATGCATAATAATAATAATAATAATAATAATACAGCTCAATTCATACTCCTCTATTTTTGGTACCATTTGTTTCTATAATCATTTCTGGCAGTCATTCCCTGACTGTGGATTGTTAGACAAACAACATCGGAATCAATGTGCTCAGCACGAACACCATCAGTCATTTGGACTTGTAAACTGACACCATAAACTTTTATTTGGCATATATTTGTCGAACAATCAAAACCACCTCAGCGAGCTGGCGCTGTCTGAGGTTTTTACAACTGTCATGACCGCGCAACACATGGCCACTCATTACATCAGCTCAGAGCACATTGATGCGGGCATGCACGGTGATGTGGGGCGGTGCAGGAGGACATAAAAACAGGTGGGCAGATATATGGAAGGGCCTGCAGCTAAAATATTGACACTTCTTCACTGTCAGAGCAGCCAAAAGGTGGAATACATTTTCTTATTGTACGGCTGGAATCATGGTGAGATGACATTAAACTGAAGTCTTGCCCTATTCACCAGATATTGATATATTATTGATGTGATGTTGCTTGTTGGAAAACCTCTTGGTCCAATTACACTGGCCCAGATAACATCTGGATTTGTATAATGGATTCCCAACAAAGCCATTCACCCTCTAGGTCTCACTGTGTGCCCAGGCCAGGCCAGGCCAGCGTGCATACCCACTGAATCTGAGAGCAGCGGGGGCATCAGGGGAGGCGGGTAGTGGGGCAGCTGGGACAACGAGAGTGGAAGACCGCATATGAAATATACTTTTCCCCAAGTGAATGATGTACTCACTCTTTCTCTGCTTCTGTTAGTCTTTTCTACATCGCTGCAGAAAGATGTGGTCTCCTACAGAGACCTCAGGATGTGGTTCAACCAACTCTTTCTGAGCAGAAATGTGTGAGTTTCATGTGCCAGAAGTTTTATGGTTTGTGCTCAGAGGGAGAATTATGGAGATGTACAGCACCTCATGCCGACCTGCTCACCTGTTCTCTATTGCCTTACCATCCCCCAGTATATATACTGCTGCTTAGTTTTCAATCTCCCTGTTCTCTTCCTGCTTGTTTTGATCCTGATTGTGTTTTGTTTTGTTTTTTACCTCGCCTTTTGCTTCAGCCCGATCCTGTGTGTTATGTAGAATTTTCTATCCTTGTTTTGTGCTTTTAAAGACTCTTTACTTTCACATCTGCTTCCTGAGTCACGCTCCCTTTTCTGAGAGCCGTGACAGAGCTGGAAACACAACAAGAGACAAAGACTTCTTTCTTTGAGCTCAGCACTAACACCAGCACACACAGCTGGAGAGTTTATTCTTTTGTCCAACGGGCTTGTGGACACAGAGCTGCTCATTAGCAGGCAGACGGCCTCTCCAAGCTTAGTGCTGCAAACTCTCTCCATACCTGTTACCTTTCGCTGGCTCTACACAGGCGTCTGCTGATGTTCTTCATGCAGTCACTGTCTGAGACATTTATTTCCTCTTTCCACTAACATTTACTGGATATTGAACCTCTATATTGTGCCACAAGGATATGTAGAGGTGCCATGTGGAGTTTTCTTTCAAGCAAAAGAAAATTGTGTGAATGCACTCGTGAGTTAACTGTTCACATCTAATCATTTATTAAGTATTTTGAATCTTTTTCCCTGAGTGTGCAGCACAATGCAGAGCATCTTTGTTTGATTTGGTTAGTTTAGATTGTATGTGTATGAAAACACCTTTTTATAATTTAATCAGTGTGTTAGGCTCAATTGCCATTGTGAGACCTCTTTTGGCAATAACCAGTTACTTAAAAAACATCCAAATAACATAGCTAAAGAGAATTGTGAGTTTCCATTAACCTGCTTAATTTGAAATTTGAAGTAATTGCAAATTTAAGAAGGAGAAAATGAAAAAAAAAGAAGAAACACAACAGGAAACTCTCAAATTTACTTAAAAACGGACACGCTCCCATGAGGGGGGTAATATTTTGCTGGATTAAAATGGAGACACTTTTGGTTTCAAGTTGGACCCGAGAGAAAAAGTTCAGACGGAGAAGCAGACTACCGGGAATCAGCTTTAATTACACAACAGCACCGAGCAAACACAGAACATTTGCAACTGTGTGTCTTCAACTTTTGTAAAAGAAAAAAAAAAAAAAAAAAAAGTTGCTTGTATTTTGCAGCAAAAAGTGCTTTGGAAACAGAACTCACATTTGTTAGCTTCAGCAGCTGCGCAGATTAAGTTGCTCATAAATCTCCATCTTCTCTGCTGCTAAGTTGTTGTGTTAACTCTATATGGGTTGGCAGCTGTTTGATTTATGTAGCTTAACATTGCTGCATGAAGTTTATTGACACCTGCCGTGGAGCTGTAATTATTACATTTGACTTCTTCTTGAGTAAACTTTCAGCTGTACTTTAACTTGAGTACAGTCTCCCAGTAGTGGTGCTGTCAACTGTTTCTGAGCTTCTCTGACACACGTATCAAAGGAGGCTAAAATCCATGCAGTGAGTAACACATCTGTGACAGGCCAGTTGGAAGACTGAATAGATGGACGCAGAGGGACTATGCTGTTACGCTGACAGACAGACAGACAGACAGAGCTGATGGAGAAAAGTGTTTGTTCTCCTCTCATATATTACAACAACAACAGAAGTTAAGTAAATCAGAGTTACTGGATGTTGGAGGCTAACACATGAAGGTGCACTGTACATAACCACATTATGGTGATGGGGGTTGTTTTTCTGTGCCGTTGATCTTATTAGTAATGGTATCCTTGGAGTTTTCTCGTGTTATTTTTATATCCAGCCTTTCTGCCTTTATGCTGTTTGTGCTCTCCTCGTTTATTGCCTTTCCGTTCTTCCTCTCCCTCTACTTTTTGTTCCCTCTCTGCCTCAGCCAGCTACATTCCATTAAACCTTCAAAGATAACTGATGACTGCCAGGCTGCACTGCTTTGTTTTTTATATTTATTTCTCTTTTATTTATGATTGACCTTCCCTCCAGATAGGGAACACATGCCATTCCTAACATAATGTCATATTTCCTGGTGCCTGTCCTCAATGACACTAAAAAAACACAGTCATTCTTTAAAAGCCCAATGCTACCTAGAGGGCAAATACATGCTGTCCCAGATGCCGAGCTTGCTTCGTACCATTTTTTAATAATCTGCCTTGCTGATGGGGGCGGGCCCCAGCATTTTTTTGTGTTTACGTGGTTTCTTTTTTTTTTCTCTCTTTTAGGCAAAAGCAATATCTCCCCCTACTCCGCCCACCCCCTTTTGCTTTTTATGAAAAAGTAACACTGTTGAAATTGAACAAGCCACAGCTGACTCTCAGAGCCATTTCTCACGTAATGCATTTCAATTGGGTTTTAAGATAGATTGCACGAGGTCGCCGCATGCTCTAAACATATCTCATAACCCAGATTGTACAGGCCTGTCCCCACGTCTCCAATCTGTTTTGTAAAGCCGCGGTGCTGAGGGAAATGAAATGCAGTGTGAGTGTTGCATCAGTGACCGGCAACGCTACATCGTGTGACCTTCTTTGATGGACGCCCTTTCTCCAGCTCCAAGAGGGGCCGGGGAATTCAAAACCCCCATAGCGTGGATCAGATCGAGAGAGAGACTGCATCAAACCTTCCTCTTGATGTCCTCGCTCTCTCCTCTCAGCAAGGACGTGCACTCCATGCGGCGCATTCTGTTGTCTGTTTTCATACAAAGCCTTGCTTATGTCGCCTCAGATCTGTCAGTCCCTCAGGGAGGGAGGGGGGATCATAGGCTGCCGTGCCCAGTCTCATAGCGCCCGCCGCGGGGTCGTGGCAGCATCACCGGCCCCGTAGCACCGCCTGCTTTACATTTCCTTCCCGAGGCAACAGAGCTGTCCCAGGGGACGCTTGAAGGTGGATGAAAAGAACGACAGCAGTTCTCAGAGGTTTCTGTCCAACACGTGTTTTTGAATTGTTTTCTTATGGTTTGAAACAGAGGAGAAGTAACGTTTCCTGTGGTCAGAGGTCCGTGTCAGAAATCCATTGAATGCTAATGTGTTATCTACCACCGCTAAGGCTGCAACATATTTCATTAACATGCTTGCTGTAATGCTGCCACTTAATTCTTTCCTCACTCCAGTTATTGGCGTATAAATTCCACGCATGTCCAGGGTTGAAGCTGATAAAATGAAACACTGCTGCGTAAGAGGGAGTCGCACACTTTATCACATTCTAATCACAATCATGATGTTAGCCTCCATTTTTAATTAAAGTTAGTCAGTTGGGATATTGACGGTTTGTGGTTTAAGTGAAAACCCTCTCTTGATTTAAAGATTACTCCTGATGAGTGCTGAAACAATTTGCAATGCAATCTAATCGATTAGCTGGTTGGTATGAAATTATTTTTGATATTTATTTGCCGTATCCAAGTATGTTCCAAGCGTAACTATTTGGCAAAGATTTGACTTGGAGAAATGCCCTTAAATGTGAATCAGTGTTGTTGGATGTTTAGAAATATGGTTGATCCATATTGGGAACTACTGTATGTGCAGGTTTGCTGGGAGAAGATATGTGAGCAGTGGAGGTCACGGATGTGTGTCTGATACTGATTGATTGATTGATTGATTGATTGATTGTTGATTGACTGAATTAATCTATCTGACTGTCTATCATTGGGTTTCACACACCTAAAGACAACAACGTCACACAGACAGTTTAGAGTCACTAAATAATCTAACCTGTGTAGGATGACACTCATACAGATACAGCGACAACTTGCACAGATGAGCCCAAGCACAGAACTTTCACACCGTCAAATGACAGTTGTAGCCACTCTATCAACCTTTTGCCCAGACTTTAGACCTCTGTGCCCATTTTCTGTCTCCAGTAACTTAAAAAAAATTGTAATGAGCAGCAAACTTACATTTAGGTTCAAAATGCCACCAGAATCAAAACAATGGCCACTGCTGCACTCATTCGTCTGAGCCTTCACCTCATCCTGACTAGTATCTTGGCCCAGGCAGGCAATTTGTACAGTCTGAATGGTGGGCCACAGGGTGTTCCTGAAGTGACTGATCTTCCTCATCACCCTCAGTCTCTCCATTTGTAACCTAAGGGCTCGTATCAGTGAAGTGAGGACTAGAGTCAGACAGCAGAGTAAAATGAAGTCAGGCCACTGTGCCTCCATCCCCTTCCTCTTTTTTTGCGATGACACTCTGTTTTTGAAAAAATTTTGTCCTAAAGGAATTCATTTATATGTAAAAGACTGAAGCCCAAATACACTGTAAGCTGCTTCCACAGTCCCACAGGTTTTATGCAACGGACCAGTGTATTGAAAAACGTAAGAGATGGCCTGTGATGTGGTCACAGTTATCCAGGCAGCATTGTACTCCCCCCTGGGCCTGCATGTCATGTTAGCTTTATGAGCTCCAAACAGAGATAGGTGTTTGATTTTCACCATAATTCATACACGAAATGAGAGTCAGGCCTTTGTATTTAATACAATGAAGGCACAACACCGACGTTTGGATTAAAACATCCTCTGCAGACTCTGTTGTGCTCTTAGCCAAATTCAAATACCCACAGCTGAATGCAACCGCCTATGCCAAAGCCTAAAACCACTGGGTCATATGTAGATCCATACACATATTGCAAAATCCTGACCACTTTAGCTTGGTGGCTTGGCAGACTGAATCTAACAGGACTTCTCTTGTCCTGACCTAAGGCTCCCTCTAAAAAAAAGCCTGAACTTGATTTGAAAACAACCTCCAAAAACCAAAACAATTATTAACAGATTTATGTGTCAGCTCCTGAAAGCAGCATTTGTGATTTTATTGTAAATTGTACTGTGGCCTGAGAGCTTGACACATTGCAACTTAAGAAAACAAGTGCAAAGACAATAATGTGTCACAAATTCAGAAATCAATTTCATCAATTTGACAAGTCTTGCTCTGCAAAAACTCACAAGACGATAAAACCGTCTCCAGGGACACGAAAGCTGACAGACCAGCTGGGGTGTGCTGAGATAACATTAGGACAGTATTTCACAATTGCATGCATACGTAATATCTGAATCATGCGATATTGACATTATAATAAACCAAACTCACTCACCTTATTTTTAAACATTTCCAACAGGTAGCTGTCTTCCTTACTTCTAGAGTTTTATAACATTTTATTATGGGAATCCACGGAGGCTGACTCACTGTAACTCTAGTGGTCATTAGAGGAACTGCAGTTTTCATCCCCAGAGATTGTTACAACTACAACCAGGGACAAAGACTGCAAATTAGCTGAAGCTAGACGTCTTATAAGCATCGCATTTTCCATTTTTTGTGGCAATGTAGTTGTCCCTGTTAAATAAACATTAAAATAAAAAAATAAAAAACTTTAGCCAACTGACCAATGGTTTAATATCATCACTCAGTCTGTCAGTGACCAAAATTCACATTCATTGAATCTCTGCTGCTGCACCTGTGAGCAGATGTTCAGTATTAACATGCACTGTACCCTCTAAAGACTAATTTCCTTACACTAAGTAGTTGCATGTAAATGTGGCACCGACTGTCTTTGCAATGACATTAGAGGGAACGTTTCAAAGTGTGTGTGGGTGTGTTGACGGTGAGTTTGGGGGGGGGGTTGTCCAGTTTGCAGTCCTGACTGATGCAGCCTTTGTTCTCTGAGTTCCAGCTTGAGGGGAGGTGTTGACAGTCACAGATAATAGGATCTTGTAAGATCATAGAAGGAATGCATGTACACTTAGTTTTCAGATGGGTTGTTAGCTTTAAATCAGCTGGTTGTTCCCTCCCTCCGAAACCACTTACAACATCTATAATAATGATGCATTAAGGTGTCAGTGGCGCAGGCTGCCTGATTCATCACTGCAGCCTGCTCGTGGTGAGAGTCTGTCTCCTGTGCTTACCTTCCCATATATTAATGTTTCATTGAGTACATTACACTATATCACATCTGTGTCTGACGATGATCGCCCCACCCCACCCCTACACACACACACACACACACACACACACACACACACACAACAGATCTTTGTTAGGGGGGTTTTGTCTTTTACTGAATCGCATCCATTCCACTCACCTGAACCCATGTTCAGTATTGGTACTACAAACATAATATCAGGATTTACTGTAATCGACTTACCAAGTTTTTTGTGAACTTGTTATTCAAAGTTTTGTGAATTTTTTAAGTAATTAATCTCAGTGTCTATTTTTGTTAATTTTTATACTTTACAGTTTGACTTTGCTAAATTGAGGTATGTGACTTGACGTTTTATTACATAAACAGACTCCTAGGCATGCATGGTGTCAGAAGTAAAACTCTCCAAAGAATCTCTTCTTTGTGGAGGTGTGAAGAAAACAGATGTGACTTCAATTTACTGTGTTTGAAGATCTTTAATCTGGTCCATTACTCACAAACATTGTCACTGTATCAACTATAGTAATAGTATAACTGAAGACACTGTAGTGTTACAGCTACTGTAGCTTTTAACTATAACTAGGAACACACTGGTAACCTGGTGTGTGTGTGTGTGGCAGGTGGGGAGTTGTTTTAGTGCACATAGATAGAGGGGACACTGTGTGTGTGTGTGTGTGTGTGTGTGTGTGTGTGTGTGTGTGTGTGTGTTTTACAAATATGATGTAACACACACACACACACACACACACACACACAGACCTGCCTCTCTGCTGCAGTTTAGAGATGCAGCTGCCATGCCCATGCAACACAGGCTGTGCGTTTCTGACACTTGTGCAACCTCTGTAGCTGTGGTTCTAACTTTTTCATTTCAAATGAAAAAACAACTCTTTAAAATCGAAACACGTAGAAGAAAAACCCAGTTTACCTTTTTTTTCTTCTCTTTTTTAGTGAACTTAGCTTAGTTGTATTTTTCCAATTCTAACTGAAACAGCCTATGTCTCTTAACTGGATAACATGTGTTTGTAAGTTGACAACTTAAACTTATTTACAGTGTCCTCTAAGTCAACTCTACAATATACAAATTGCCATGGTCTCATCCACTGTTTGTTTCTCGTCTGCGTTGATGTATTCAGGTACCTTGGAATCTGTGTATTTTTGTCTCTCTTTGATCAGTAACCACTTCTCTCTTGAGATTAAAATGACAACTCTGGGATGGATTGTCATGAAAATTGTTACAAACAAAAAACACAATTAATTGGTCATGTGGTCCAGGACAATGAATGTCTCAGAATCTCAATCTAAACCTTTGATCACAGTCACAGATGATGATTTAAATGTTAGGTGAGGAGAAGAAAAAGATGACATCAACACATTAATTGAAGGAGATTTATACAGGGAGGGAGCCTCTGATTGGTTCTAATAATATGGGTGGGGTCACTTTTGGTTTTGAGGTGCTTGTGACTGGATATGTCTGCTTGTCTTGTCTGCTTTCACACAGGCTGGACAGAGGAGATACTTTTAACCAAAGCCTTCCCCCAGCTCTGATTACAGGATACAGCTTGGTGTATCACAGACCTCCAGACCAGTGGGGTGATGATATCTTTTTTCCCTGATGTGAAGATCTAAAATAGTGGACCTGCCTCCCATGCGAGCGACAGGGGTTTTCCCTCTCTCCTCCAAAGTGTTTTTCTGAGAAGAAAATAAATAAGTAGTTAGGTGATGAGATGGTTTGCCTCCAGGCTCAACCACATCTCTGCCTCCCACTCAGGCTTTTGAACTCCAGGAAGGGAGAGGTCTTGTTACAGAGTAGAGACCCCCTAGGGCTGATTGCTGAGAGGGAGACAAGGCTTCCTCTTTCTCCTCTCGCTCTGTACAGTCCACAGTTTACCCAACTTTTTCTTTACATTTACCCCTGCACTGAAATGACAGGTTCTCCTGCCTCCTGTTATAGATTTTTTTTACGGTATACTGAAAGATCATAGGACTCACAAGCAGAAAGATGCACAGACTTACTATGGTGCCAGTGAGGATGTTGATATGCAGGGAGACTGAGTTCAAAGAAACATGAGCACACAGTCGTGAATCTCACCATTACTTCATTATAGAAGGAGTCAATTACCAACCTGCACCACATAAACGTCTAACTGTGGATTAATGAGCAGTGCAGCTCATTTGATGACACATTTGTCCAGAGCAACTTATGAATGAAGTCTTTCCTCTTTAACTGCGACTGTGGCTGAGTTATGTTAAGATGCTGCAACAAGAAATTGATGGAGTACAATCCATCACTTTGAATGCTATGAACCTGTCATCTCTGTGGTCTCCATCATGTTGTGTCTGGCTTAATTAAGAGGTCTAATGTGCAGTAGGTGTGTATTTGTGCATTTATTTTACCTATTAATTATATCTGTGTGTCAGGTGCAGCTACTGGAAAATGGAAAAATTGCAGCAGGTAGTGTGTAGTGTAGAAAGAAAGCAAACACTGAACAACAACAGTGGTAATATAGTGTGATATCCTTAGCCACGGTTAAAGGGGACATCTTATGGTAATATCACTTTTTGAAGGCTCTTTAAAGCTCCAGTTGGTAAGTTGACGAAAGTGAAAGTAAACTCCGCGACTTGGTCGGAAATTTCAAGACAATACTCCGTCAGGTCCCTTTATGAACCTCTGCCAAGCGCCCCACACACACACAGACACACACAAAGTAGCCATGAACGCACCCACAGAGAAAAAAAAAAAAAAAAAAAAGATGTACCGTATCCATAGCACGACGTGTAGGAGCGGCGATTGGCTGCTCCTCCTGCTCCCTCTACCTGACTGGTGGAGAATCGTCGGGCGCGGTGGATTTTGGCAAATACGATTACAGGCTGTAGGTGGAGCCAGAGGAGTTGGATTTTGTCCTAAATTACTCATTTAATGTCTGACCATCAGAATATAGTGACAATTCCAGCAAATATGACTGAATAATTGTTACCAACTGAAGCTTTAACATATATTTGGGTGTTTGTCTTGCCTTCCGGCCCCCAAAATGCGAGAATTTAGCAAAAAATATGTAATTTTCAGGCTCCCCTGATTCAAATCCATGTGGTTTTATGAGCTGTTCCCTCAGATGACTTCCAGTAGCTTTCAAATTTACCCCACCCCTACCTAGTACCAGTAACAGGGCTGTTTTGAGCGGATGAAAAGAGAGCCATGATGTTTGATCCTTGGGGCATTTTGCCCAAGCATGTCACAGACTTGTCTTTAAGACACCTGGGAACTATTTTAATCTGTGGAAAAGGGGCGTAATATTCTTTAAGATTTCAGATTTATCATCTTTATATGGACCTAGTTTCACACTGAATCTTCAGCTACATCAACCTCCACTCTGCTGGTTTCAGGCTTTCTACCAGATGCCTGGCACCAAACTCCACAGATTCAGCCACACAAGCATCAGTGACTCATCCAGAGCTGATGTTGGATGATGAGGCCTCACTCACAGTCAGCACTGCAGCTCATACAGTACCAAAGGTTTTGAGCCAGGTTCTTCCAAACTAAACTGGAAAAAACATTTCTTTATGGACCAAGGTCCAGGAGAGATATGAGAGATATGAGAGATAGGAGGTTTCTGCTGAAAATTGCATGTCAGGCTGGATGGCCAAGACACACAGCAGTACCACAGAAAGTAACACAGAAACAGATTGCATGATGCTGAAGTGCTTTCCAATGAACTTAGACCCCAACACCCACCCACTGGCCAGACTGCTTATCCAGTTGCCAGTCAACCTGTGCAAGTCTTTGGACGGAAACTGAAATAGTACTCTCTGGGTGCGACACAAAAAACAAACACGCTATTTTTAAAAACACACCGGAAACAGCGACCAATGATCTGTACTGAGACTGTTGTTATTTTTTCATGTGAGTTAAATGACTGTTGACATCTATAATAAGAAACAGGAAAAGGTGGTCATACTGTAGGAAAACAGAAAGGACGCAACAAGAACCCAATACATGTCAAAAGTTACATAGAGGTTTACAGTGGTGCGGCAGGTTGGGACAGGAAGTGGATGAGGTTGTGTCATCTTTGCTCCTTATATTTGGAGGACAATCTGTCAAGTGCAATCACACTGTACACCGGTCACCAGCTCGTCCAGGCACAAATCTATTTACATGCAATCACTTGTCACACATCCTGCCAACTTTCAGGCCCCAGAGAAACAAAAACACACACACACACACAATATAACCCACTTATAACAGTGAGACTGTACAAAACATGGTTGAAATATAAGATAAAGCACTATAATGAATCTTGTTGTATTATAGAAACGTTGATGGAAAAAAAAAGTCTGCTGCAGCATTTCATCAGAAACTAAAAGACCTAAATGATGAAAAACATCCCCAGAGAAATGTACAGAAGTATGTCTCAGCGTAGAGTCACCTCTATAGAGGCCTAATTTAAAAAAATCAAATAGTCTCTTTTCTTGTTGCCTGCTACGCCTTGCTGCATGGTTTGTTCTTAGATTCCTTCAGACATGGTCTTAAATAGGCCGCAGACTTCTGCAGTACTGATGTGTCCCATCTGTTCACACTCAGCCATCATCAAGCACTTATTGACTGATTGACAGCAGTGTGTGATGATGTTGTTGGTGGTGGTGGTCTGAATCATCAGCCCACACCGTGTGCGTCCTCTTGGCAGACGCTGCTGTGGTTGTGTTTGCGTGACAGAAGCTTCCCTCTCTTTATAAACATGGAGTTGAACGGGGTCTTGGGTCAAATGCTAAATGAGCAGTAACACACAGGTTTGTACCGGTTGCGTGTCTTGTTATCACTTTTTCCCGTCGCTGTGTAAAGACAAACACACAAGTGCTTCTTCGGGGCAAATATTTTTGTTTAAACTGATTCTTATTGTTGACTCTGCGCTGCATTCACAAGCACAATCCGAGCGCTTTGATTTTAATTAATGCCAGGCTGGGAGAATGTGTTGTCTCTGCTATAAATTCACTAAAAAAGACTCTATATCAGGCTGCTTGACAACTGTTTACTCCACAAATAGATCAAAAAGTGATGCACAGGGCTCTTTATGGGAGGATTAGCGAGCTGGGGGAAGTGCTGCACAAGGGATGTCGCCAGTGTTGATCCTGGCAAACGAGGACGCAGCCATTATGTAAACACACATGCATATGAACACAGTTTCTGTGTGTGTGCACATACATACAATCATTTACTCACACAAAGTATGCACACATTCGCTATGTGTCGTCTCTGCATCACCATGGCAACCCAATAGTGCCTGATGGTTACGGCAGGCTTTTCAGGTAGCGGTGGTAAATGTGTGCATCCACCAGCTCGGTACTCTGTATCTTCTTCTTCCTCTGAGCCATTGTTTCCACGTTTCCCCTGTTTCCTCATCAACACAAACACACACTCACGCACACTCCAGTTTATTTTGACTCAGTCCCACACTCACTGTCCTGCTGCCAGAGATATTCACAGCACAAGAGTGTGGATTAATGCACGGCTGAATATAGAAGAGGTGGGACATAGTCTTTGTTGTGAAGTTTTCAGATGCTCAGGTTCTACGTCCAGATTGCGTTGTGTCATTAGAGGGAGGAGGAGTCGCAGCTCTGGGCTAACGGCCAAGCAGAGCAGAAAACTCTCACTCCTCAACACATTACTATAGGGACTGAAGATGGAAATGAACTTGAAGCAAACTCTGATTCAATGCCACAAATGGTTACCATTAATGTTTATGTTACAAATGAAAAATAAAATAACACGAGCATTGGCATTGGCATCCACATTGACAAAACAAATACTGGTACTTTTCATGTGTCCCTCACCACCACCACTAACAGTGTGACTCTCTACTGTACCTCTGTCTCTCACAGATGCAGATCTACATGTACAACTCAGACGACTTCGACAGCCTCAGCGCAGCACTCAGGGAGAAGAGGATTATCGCTGCCATGGCTGTGTTTTTCCAGGTAGGAACCTTTCTTCTTCCCCCAAGTCTATTTCTCTCTCTCTCTCTTTCTGCGGCCTTCCCTAAGATGTGGACTTCATGGTTCGTGATCAACTCGCTGCAATTTTAAGCTTCCGTCATTATCTGCTCATCAGTGTTTGATCAGACAACAGCGTCAGTGAATATTTCTGTATCAGCCCTTTTCTTTAATTTGAAATGGTGATGGTTCATAAGTTCAACTAAACACAAAACACTGATCAAAACAGACCGAACCAAATGGCTGTAGGGTGGTACAGTAATTTAACTAGATTTTGCCTATTTCAGACGAGTCAACTTTGTTTAACACAAACCAAAGGTCAGTTGCTGAAATTAAATGTGTTTGTTTATTTATGGAGCACTCGTATAAATGTAGCTCAAAGTGCTTTACAAAATGAGATTACAATAAAATGACGTTGAATATAAAGACAACAGAATCAGACTGTATTTTATTTTTATTAAAACCAGAAAAGCAACCCTCCCTCAGCGAGTCATTTTCATTTGATTGAAATCTGTGATAAAGTTGGTATTTTAATTAATTCAGGGTGACTTTAGCTTAGTTTGAGGCTGGATGGGGATCAGGGGTGTTTGTTTTATCTCATCTCTCCCTTTTGATTGTCTTTTATTGTCAGATTTCCAGGAAGAGTCTTAAACAGTCTTAATGTTTGTGCATGTGAACTGTAAAGACCTGTTGATTGGGGCGGAGGGGGTCAAAGCTCAGCTACACATGAAAATGCTCTCCTTTCCCCTCGGCCTGTTGAATAGAGCTGTAGGTGGACTGGGATCATGGTCAGCTCTGTCACTCTCAATTGGCAGGAATGAAAAGTTCATTTGAGGCCATTGATTACCTAAGTGGGCTTTTACTTGGACCATTAACCCCCATTTCCTTCTCTCACTTCAGTCTGCCCTCTGCAGTACATCTATAGTATGCCTCTAACTCTTAGGCTCTAAGTGTATCTGTGTGTGTACAGTCAACTGAATCGACTGACATATATTTCTCTAGCAGACAAATATCTGTCTTTCATCGCCCTCTCATTATCATCATTATGTTGTATTGATATTATCAGCAAAATATCACCTTCAATCATGGCTGAATGATATGGGGGAAAAAACATATTGCAATTATATGGGCAGACATTGTGATATTCAATTGTGATTTCAGTGTGAATGTTCATTTTTGTTTTTTATTTTCTCTTCAAAATTATCAAAATGATGATGTCATTTTTGCTGAGCCTTGTACCAAACAAACATGTCCCTTTACA
This sequence comes from Trachurus japonicus, assembly GCF_045865225.1. NCBI lineage: Eukaryota > Metazoa > Chordata > Actinopteri > Carangiformes > Carangidae > Trachurus > Trachurus japonicus. The sequence goes on from NC_140911.1 coordinate 17,772,843, forward strand.
ACTTCAGAATATGATTTGCAGGCCAGAGCATCTCTGTAGCAACACAACACTTATGGTGCTAACAGTGCACAACAGTGTTGTGACTCATTTTACCTTCATCAAAGAGAAAAAAACAGCCCCTGCGATTTTGATATTGCGCTGGGCTATATTTCATTCCGATTACATTGTAATTAATTGTGCAGCCCTACTTGGCACACCATAATTATGCATTACCCACCTGTAACAACGTGTGGCTACAGTCAGCCTTTCACCTTGCTGATGCATTGACCAGTTTTATATGAAATTACAGTCATTTTAATACCGATTTTCTTCAGCTCAGCTCCTAGATCAACGGCATATGTGATTCTCCTTATTTCCCCTGTGAACAGTTACATCAAAGGTGTCACAGTTGTTCAACTTCTCTTTGAAAATTTCAAGAATTCAGTCTTTTCTATCAACCACAGATCTTGAGGTCTTCATTTGTGCTTTTATTTAATTCCCACTAAAAATGTTTCAACCTCCTCTTTCCTGTCTGCAGCGAAACGTCTCTCTGCTAACGACCCCTAATCACACACTGCAACTTAACAAAACACATGGTAAAGAATACAGCTTCATGATAGCTTACATGGTTTTTGTTTGTACTGTATTAACTACCAAGACTATTCAACTGATAACATGTCTTCTTTTACCTGGTGAAATATGGAAACGCGCTGCAAGTCACAGAGATGAGAACAGTAGGGGACACAAAAAAGAGACATCCACTCAACGTTCCCACCAAATTAGTTTGTCTTTTTTTTTTTTATTGTTGTGTTTTTGTGCTCCTTTAAAGGGATAGTTCACCCTAGAATGATATTTCGCTCATTATCTACTCACCCTCATGTTGACTAAGGGCTGGAAGAATTTTCAGAGTCCACCGTCCCTTCTCTGAGTTACAGGGGGTCTTGGCGTAGCAGTGCATTTCAATGCAACGGTTGCAAAGGGACACCAGAGCTCTTCGTAAAAAAACACACAAAAAAAAACATCCAAATACCTCCATGATGCTCGTATGTAATGTCCGTCTTGTGCTGAAGCCCCAAATTGCGTAATTGTCCCGAAAAAAATTAAATAAGTCTATTTTTTTAAGCTTGTTTGTAGCGGAAGCTTCTCGAAGCTCCTCTTCCTGGTCCGTCCAAATCTCGCGTGATTCGCAGTAACTGCACTGACGCCGGCGCAAATCACACGAGATTTGGACGGACCAGGAAGAGGAGCTTCGAGAAGCTTCCGCTACAAACAAGCTTAAAATATAGACTTATTTAATTTTTTTCGGGACAATTACGCAATTTGGGGCTTCAGCACAAGACGGACATTACATACGAGCATCATGGAGGTATTTGGATGTTTTTTTGTGTGTGTTTTTTTACGAAGAGCTCTGGTGTCCCTTTGCAACCGTTATATGGACATGCACTGCTACGCCAAGACCCCCTGTACCTCAGAGAGGGGGTGGACTCTCTTCCAGCTTAGTCAACATGAGGGTGAGTAGATAATGAGCGAAATATCATTCTAGGGTGAACTATCCCTTTAAGTCGCACAAGGTTTTGCTTGTTTTTCTTATGATGCAGTGCATTGAGCTTTCAGAGCTTCCATACTGTCCTCTCTGTGATTAATCAAAAATACAGGAGAAATGACAGTCATCTATAGGTTGATTTTAGTATTTATTTTGATCTGTACTCTAAAGCTCAGAATAATGTGGCTCTACATGTATGTTTCTTACACTTTACCTGTCCATGTGCCTTCAGTGTCCCTATAAGCTCACCTAGCGCTGCTCCACTCGCGTTCCCTGAAACACTACAGTATCCTCCCCCACAAAGAAAGACCGATCACATCAGGACTGATGGCAGCACAGGAATAAAAAACATTTCCAGTTATGACTAATCCAATGATATAGATAGGCAGATGGAGGAATGCTTACCTTGAGGCGTACATGAAATGGCTGAAAAAAAACAAAACAAGAACTTTGTTTTGAAAAGCAGCCAACACCGCTACCTTTACTGACAGGTAAAATGCTGTTGTCCTCCAGCACAGGACACGTTCTCTCTGTTCTCTCAGCTCTCTCTCCCTCCACTTCCCTCCACTCGTCTGATTTATGAGATGGTGGTGCACACAGACTTCCTCTGAACCTGACGATACTGTGCCTGAAACACTGAATGTTTAACCCGCGCCCTCAGTCAGTTGGCTCCGGCAGATGGATCTCACCAGGGTGTGCGTCTGTGTGTTTTGTTCCTATGCAAAGACGAGTGTGTGGGTGCCAGTCTCAGAAGTGCATTTTTCTTTATTCACCCTGGCGCCGCTCGCTTTGCTGCCCTGCTCACGTACTTCAGTTTGTCTTTGGTAACCTGTGAGTGTGAGTGTGCCCGTGTGTCTGCGTGTGTAGAGAAGGCACTTATTCTTTTTTTTTTCTCTCTCTCCATGTGTGTCTCTTATTCAGATTCTAGTACAACACACATCACCTGAAGACGTATGTTTGATGCACTTGTCAATTACAGTATTTTTTACTTTGAGTTGAACTGTAGATTGTGAGATTGTACTCTGTGTGGATGAGGTACTGTGTGTGGTTGTAATGTCTGTTTACCATCTCCCATTAAGTTAACTTTTTTAGTTTTAATCAGTTTTTAGTCAGCTGAAACTTTTGTTATTTTACTTGCATCTTTCTAAGAGAAAGAAAAAAAAATCCATAAAAATATTAGACAACAAAATCACCAGAGAGACTCACAAAGACTCACAAAATCTGGATTAACATCACTGGGAGTCACATCTGAGAGTGACTATTTTATTCCAATTTTCTGCTGAAAGAAGTGAAGCTTAACATCAGACATGACGTGACAGGTTGTGTGATTAAGCAGCTTTTGTAACGAAGGCATCTGCTCTGAATAATACATCCAGCAAGAAAGGTGCAAACTCATTTCATCTTCATTTTTAGAGACAGGTACAGAGGTGATTGAGTTCAATTCAAGACGTGCTAATTTTCTCTGGTTTATTTGCAAGAGGCTCAAATAAGGCCTGGTTAATGAACGGGTTTTTTGTGTTTCCAGTTCGTATCTATCTATCTATCTATCTATCTATCTATCTATCTATCTATCTATCTGTCTATCTGTCTATCTGTCTATCTGTCTATCTGTCTGTCTGTCTGTCTGTCTGTCTGTCTGTCTGTCTGTCTGTCTGTCTGTCTGTCTGTCTGAGTTATATATTTTTGCAGCATCATTGCCCCCTCTAGGTCAGTTTGATAATGTGAATGGCTACTGTGTCACTCCCACTTGCTTTTCAAATCATTTCCTCACTATACCTTGTGTGGTTAGAAGCCCCACAGGGTATTTTTACGTAAATCATTTATGTCTGATATCAGTGGTTTCAGTCCATTTCTCATGATGTTGCTAATAAACTCATAAACTAATAAACAGGAATTATGTAGCGATGTGATGAAACACTTGACAGGAATTACTAAATTCACCAGATGAACCAAAGCAGACATTCTCATCTAGTTATTTTGTATGCCATAAAATGAATAATTGTCTTAATATGTAAAATCCATCTCAATGTAGTTGTGCAGCTCTTATAGAAACAAACTATCAGTCAGCCAATCAGAATAGAGGAGGCACTGAGTTTCTCTTCTGATTGGTTGATTGTTTTTTTGAATGATACAATAAGGTTCAGAGAAACCAAATTAGGGCATGGTTGAGACAAGCATTGACCTCTAAAACAATAGTGTCTATACATAAATCTCTTAAAAACAGTGTATAGCCATACCATATCTCTGGATGTGCAACTTGGCCACACCTCTTCAGTACTGTATATCCCAGTCCTGTACAACAACACAGTGTGCCTGTTTATGGATGATAATTCATTCATATGTTTAGTTATAACCTGATTATCAGTTCCTCTGTTATTCCAGGTAAACGTGGCGTTGTCTTCTTCCTGTCCTAAGTGCCTCCCCCTCCTTTTGTCAGTACGTACATGCGGCACCATCGGCGTTGCTTATGTGTCACCTATTAATTCAGTCGTCACATACGTGTTACAGGACAGATTGGTCCCATCATCTCTCCTGAGCTTGGGAATCACGCTTTTATGACCCATCACTGCATCGCCCCCGCAGCCCCTGACTGAAATAGATGGCAGCTGTTAACAGCTATCATTGCCCTTTTATTTGCTTATTTACTGCGCTGCATGCCTCTACTGTTCGCCTCACTCTACGCCAGGAGCAGAATGCTGAGGCCCAGCTGGGATGCAAATCACGTGGAACATTCACTCCGCTTTTTACTATTTGTTCCTGAAGTTAACACAAGAATCCCACTGAGTCTCATTTCACGTGATTTTTGGGGCACTGGTACCTGATTTAATATTATAGAGCGCGAAGCAGGGAAGGCAGGGGAAAGAACAAAGAGAATGAGGGAAAATCTTTCTCGGGCCTGACTCCACATTGTAAGTCTCACACGCTCTGCTTCCTGACAAAAGAGCCTATTTGACGACGACAAGGAACAGGAAGGAAATAAATCTGAACACACGTCTCGAATCAGCTTCATTCTGATGGCGTTGCTTGATATAAAGAAGATGATGCCGTATGTGAAGTAGTTCATCCCCAAAGCTTATAAGTAAATTTGTTCTTTGCATCAAAGTAAATTACTTTTTTTTCTTTTTGGAAAGAAAAGAAACACATCTAAAGGCAAAAGTGTCTCTACCTGTTCTAAAATGTTGTAACAGAGGAGGAGACATTCATGGGCATAGATAAAAATTCATGTGGAGATAACGCACACAAACTTATGTTGCACTCAGTTTTACACACAAGTAGTTGTGTGAAGACTTGTGAGAGTTATTCTGTCCATTTGGAAACCTTCCCACAGTGGTGTCAGTGGAACAACATGTTTTGTCATTAGTACTTTATCTGCATCAGTGAACCTCACTGGCCTTCAGTTAAGGAAGCACAGTTGTAATGTAATGTGCTGTTTGTGAAATCATGAAGCCTGAGACGTTCCTGTTCACTCATGGAAGTGTTGGTGAATTGTCTTTGTTTCCAATGGACTGGACTGAGGGGTTGTTCAGGTGAACATAAAGCTGACAGAGAAGGAGCCGCTGTGGCTGGAATTCACCATGCTCTTTATGATCAGACTTTGTTTATGTAGCTTGGACACACAGTGGAGAAATGAAGCGTGCAGTGAGGTACCGGAGGGAGGTGCTGAATCTGAGCCGCGTCTCAATTCAGTTGCCACATCTTAAGGATGATATGGATTCCAGCGTAGACAATGTTGGCCCAAGTGAAATGATACAGACTCTCCTTGTTGTCACCAGCTGTGCACACTCTTCTTCTGTAACCTTGACAACATGTATGTTCTTTTTATTTTCACACTAACTTGAGGTTTTAGGACCCGTTGTAGGGATTTGGTGTAGATCTGAACCCACAAGGCAAACACAGAGAAGTGCTAAGATTAACAAGTCATTTTTAATACAGTAATTTTAGTGAATTGTTTAAAAGGTGTTGGGTATAGTAATAAGGGCAGGCAAAGAAAATCCAAGATGGCGAAATAGGACAGGAGGTGAGTGTTGTAGGTGACAGGACCTGTGGATCTGGTTGCGTTGTAAATATGGTTGTATCTCAAAAAAACAATAATAATTGCTTTGATCCAAATTAATACTCAACATGTTTTCTATAAAAAAGGAAATACAATTAATCTTCTAACTAAAACATGGAAAATGTGTAGACTAAAGCTAAAACAAATTTAAAATTTAGTTTCATTAATATTAATTGTTGAATTTTGTGTTTGCATGAAAGAAAAAACAACAACATTTTACTAATTGCTTTTTCTAATTGCTAACAGGGTGGCAACTCCAGTCAAAAGATTAGTCCAATATTTCCAACAAACACCTCATGTTTGTGTTTAACTGGAATGTGCAGGCTACAGTGGCACTGATGAGGAGTTCCTCAGTAGAAAACAAAGCTAACAGGTGACCGGTGGTGTGAGCCTTGTCGTGTTGTCAATGACAGAGAAACACATTAAGGAGGAATATTTGCTCTTAAAGTGAAATATTTGGAGTATTTACTTCTCACAGCTGCTGGTTTGTGTGTCTCTGAAAAGATCCTTTGGTGCACAACTGCAAAACATCCTGCTGCCATGACACCGCACCCCTCTCCATTACACATGGAGCAGGATTATCTCAACCTGTGGCGTGTCTCGGTGCATCATGGGGGCATCAGCTGAAGATGCTGGTGTGACACCCTACATCTGACTTTCACAAAGACACCTCAGACATGCCCAAACTGCTGCCAATGATATGATGTATTTTCCACCTAGAAGAGAGGATGACTGAACTGGTTCATCTCAGGTGTGAGGTGCATCCAGGGAAAGGCAGCAGGTGGGTCAGCAGCAAAAAAAACAAAAAAACTTGCACCCCAGCAAATGCAGAGAGGAGTGGCTGCCTTGCTTTGCAGCTGGGATGGCAGTGGCAGGTGCTGTATAGACAGTGCTGGCTCACTGCAGGTCTTGCTCACCCTTGGACAACTCCCAGACCGTGTAGGAGGGAGACTGTCCTTTGAGTAGTGACATTTTATCGTTTTCTTTGTTTCTGTTTGTTGTTCATAAAAAGAAAAGGAGTTCGGCTCTGCCAAACCCATCTCCGCCCCTACCAGCGCCCCGCCACAACCATTGAGAACCAGGCAGAGAGGCACTTCTAGAAAACAAACAGGAGGGAGGGACAGGTTAAGAAGGTCAAAGGTTAATGATGATTCACAGGATCAGGTTAGAGAGGAAAAAGAAGGAGGGATGTGATAATAAAGGGAACAGGGTGTTAGTGGATGAAACATTCAGGGATAAATGAGCTGCAGCACAAGATTGTGGAGAACTTTTAACACAGTAGAGCTGCAGAGACGGATTAAGCCATTAAGGAGTGGAGCTGGTCAGGTACAGTATGCTATGTCTCCTTCTACGGGAGAGACGTCATTTAGTTCATTCAAATGACATGTCATTTTAAAGAATTAATGAATTGAGTAAGTGATTTACATTTCAGGAGGAAGGTCTTCTCATCACCATCCTCTCTGTCTCCTGTATGATTCAAATGAAAGAAGAATAACAGGTGTATTGGTGATCAGAACAATTAATTGAACAGTCCAGAGTTGTCCTTTGTCAAAGGATAACTTTGACAAACAGAGGTCCCCAGTCTGTGGGCTGTGGCACTGAATGATATTTTGCAAAGAAGTAAACCTAAATTGAAAAGATTACAGTATATGAACATCACCATCTAGCCTATACTTGACTCCACTGAACTCCTGGCTTATGTAGAAATATGAAAAGTGGTGTGGAGCTGAGACTTTGGTGCATATCAGCTTTTAGCAAAGAAATGCATAACCACCTGTGACTCAAAGCAGCCAGACCCTTAATTATGCAGAACTTTAAGTTCGAATAAAATGGAAATAAGTCAGTTGTATAAATTTAGGCCATTACAGGAATGATTTCAAACAGGTTTTTGGTATACAGTATATGCGCTAGCTTCATTTTTCAGCCTGGGAAGTTGATGCTTGGTCAAGAGACAGATGTGAATTGAGTGTTGAGTGTCTCTTGATGGAATTTACCGAACAGCAGTAGATACATGTCACCAGCTCCTATGAAAAACGCTGCAATACAGATGATAGCTGCAATACAATGCTGGCAAATCAGCATCCGTGTCAGTAATGCTCTGCCAACTTTTGTTAGTGTTGGTGTAAGCACGCAGCTGTCAGAAACAGAATTCATTCCATGATTTGTAAGAAGTTGATTTTTCATGCCTTTCAGAAGATACCGCATCACCTCCCTCCATGACTGCTGCCTTACTTATCACACACTATCACTCATACTGAAGAATCAACAGCAACGGTGTCGCTGTGCTGTGCTCTACTTTGCTGCGCTCTCTTTCTGCTGAGGAGTGAGCTCACTAACTGCAGCAGCCAGGTCTGTTTCACGCCTCATTCAGATGCAGAGCTGTTTACACTTTTCATATTTCAAACCATGAAAAAGAGTGAGTCATTAGTGAGCTTATCAGAGCCGGAGATAAGAGTTGCTTTTTAATATGAGATACAGTGATGGTACACAAGATCATTCAACATGGCGTCAGTCAGTGTAATTTAATTCATCAGATGACCAGTCTAGTCTAGTTCAGTACAGATCTGAGGTCTGTGCTCACCTAACCTAATTGGAAACTACTGTTTTATTTTACAGTTAGACAACAGAAAATAAACCGTGTAGAAAGAGGCTTTGGATCATTTTGTTCCTTATACAACTGGATTATTTAAAAAGAGATCAGATGCACATGAGACTGGTGATCATTTGTAACAGCTCCTGTGTGAAGATACTGCTGTATGAAGGACAGGAAGGAAACGCACACTAGACAACTGCACACTGCTTCACAGGTTTCACAAAATCTCAAACATAATCATGAGGTACAAGTTCTGTCAGAGCTCAACACACTGCAACTTAAGAATCTGAACAGTCAGAACACATTCAGAAAATATCTTCATCAACCCATGCTGCATATATACACAAAGAGGTCCAACCAATGGCTCTACTCTAGGATCTCCTCAGAATAAAGGCCAAGACATACTGGTCAAAGAAGAAGAGTGATGAATCCAACAGGGACACACGTTCAATTTATTCATTTGATTGGAACAATCCAGTATCACATAGTTTCAAAGCAACGCATGAAAGAAGGTAATTGCTAATTACCGACACCTGTCCCTGTATTAGCCTTTACATGCCATTAAAACAGCCAATTGCAAAAACAACACAACACTGCCAACACAACAGATAATACCCTACAATTTAAAATACAGTTTAAAACATCAGAAAAACAAGCTGGCAAATAGTCAAACAAACAAATAACAACAGATGCAATTACCTAGAATAGCACAGCTCTGGTTTGCTCTTAGTGAAGGATCTACATCTGAGGTTAATTAGATTGAGTTGATCATGTGATCCAGAGTTGACAGCACTCTACGGAGAAAGCCTATTGTGGACACACTGTTATTGTGTTACTGTCCTGCCTTTGAATATACCTGGAGAGAGATGCTGGGGCTAAACTATTGATACATTTATGAAATAATTTGACAAAGCAAAGATGAATAAAGCTCTCCAAACTGAGTGGATTGTATCTTTTCAGTGTGTGACAGTGATGTGATTCCATCAGACAGGCTTTTTCACCATTATTTTCATTGCCTGGTTGTATGAGGATGTGAGGGGTGCGACTGGAGACGGTGGTGCTGAAGGCCACTCTGTGATACAATATGACAAATAAAATGAAAAAAGAAAGTGGAACTTGTCAGAATTTACAACATGTTTGTATATTTAGTTGAGTTTGGAGTATTTGTAGCGTCACGTGTTGTCATATTGATGATGGTGTTTTTTTTCCTTTGTGGGGGTGTGGTTGTTTCTGTTTTTTTTAATGTTTCGTTAGGTTTCTGTGTGTTGCAACTAATTTTGCATCTGCCTGCTGGGAGTCAAAAAAACAAGACCGAAGAGATAGCATGACCAATGATTTATTCTCTATACAGAACCACGCAGCAGACTAGTAGCTCAGAGTTGTGCCCAATTGACCAGTGGCTGGAGCTCATTCTTATACTCAATCCTATGGTTATAGGACTCTACAACTCCTACAGGGTTATCATGAGTTCATCCTGTCATCTTCACTTTGAACAGAAGGGTTCACATCCCATGGTTCAATAGGTTATTTCCATCATTCTAACAGACGAAGAGGACTACGACATCAAAGTTTTCACCTCAACTAAGTATATTTTAAGTCACTGTGATTCTATTAATGAGGAGAGTTTCACTTAGTCCACTAGTCCCCTTTAGTCTATGTCCACTCTTTAGTTTTGCTCTAACAGTGATCAGAAACTGTATCGTTTCGCCAAATCTGAGAGGGACATGAAGGTCAGGTTTTCTTTTGCCAGGTCTAAAGTGGTAGAATACAGCAAAATCATGCCAGTTTCCTGCCTGCCTTTCTCCTTGTCTTCCACCACCTACTGATAAATTGTTTGAAAGAAGTCCAACCGTCACATCCATTACACCATTGATGCATCAGCAGTTAGCGCGGCCATTGCCAAGAGAAGGAAAAGAGCCTCGGTACGACACAGAAGGAGGTGAAGGAAGTCAAGAGAAGGAGGCTATATGTAGTGAGAGATCTTGGATGGATGAGAGTGGGAGGAAGGGACGGGCAATGAGAGAGAAAAGTGGAGGAAGAGAGAAATATGAGGACATGTCACATTGTGCAGTTTTTTTTCTGATTTGTCACTGCAGTGGTTTGTCCCTGGAGAGAAAAAAAAAAGGGGGGGGGGTATAGCTGTGGGAACAAATGAAGAGAAAGAACAAAAGATGCAGGGTTTGAAGAGGGAGAACGGGGTAGATGGAGAGAGAGAGAGTAGGACATTGTGAAGTGAGGCCTGGTGGCTGAGGATCTCAGGGGACGAGCCTGTGGGCTTTCAGAGACAAACATTAATAATGAAACCCTAATTCCCCCTGTCCTCCTTTCTTTCTCTCCTCCTCTCTGTCTCTCTGTCTGTCATTTTCTGTGTGTCTCCATGGCTGCCTTCATTGCTTTATTTCTCTTAATCTTTTTTTCCTTTACACACACACACACACACACACACAAACACACACACTTTTTCTCACCCACTTTCTTGCCTTATACCAAAAACAAGCTTCTTATTGCAGTTCCAGTTATTAACTTCTGCTGCTATTTGAAATGATTACAGATTTTGTGTGCGTGCGTGTGTGCGCGTGCACGTGCATGTGTGTGTGAAAGAGAGAGAGGTTGGGAGTAAGTTAGGAACTGTGTCCAACATTGTCACAATTAAACTTTTCTCTACTTCCCTTGAGTTTTTCCCATTCACAGTTTTCTTCTTTATCTTTACATCCGAGTCATCCAAGGGGCGGAGGTGGATGGGGGTGGTGGATTGTTATCTCTTTGGAAAAGCTCAGTTGGTTAGAAATCATCGTCTGATGTGAACTCTGAAGACACTGGCTCTATTCACACAAAAGCTCCATTGGACATTTGTATTTAGGATATGGCAGGGCTACTTCTGTTTAATGTCTGGTCCAACTCATTCAAACGTTTGTGTTCTCACGTAAAGCTCCCACAGGTTATGTCTTGTCAGTTCTGCTCTGATGTTATGCCACCGTGCATCCGCTCCTTATTTGCCTCATAGTCTCTGGAAGCTTTTTAGTTGGACATCAGATCCATTCATCTCCTATGGCTTTAGGTGTCACACCACTCCGCAGTGAGGTGTGGACACTCTGACCTGACACGCCAACAGGCTTTAAGTCCATGGTTGTCTCTCAGCTCAACTAATCCGATGCTCTTCTAATGTTACAGATGGTTGTTGATCTGCCTTAAAGGGGTTGTATCACTTCAATGCTCATTGATCGCCACTACCCAGGGCCACCCAAATGAAATTTAAGTCAGTATTGCTTGGCTATGGAGTAACATCTGAGTCTGTACCATCTGTGAACTCATGTCATTTAGCCTTATGCTCCTTCTGAGCCACTGTGTTCCTCTAATGAATGCGGTCTAACAGCCCAGTCTCAGTTCGTTCTGGTTGGTGGTTCCCTGATTATGGAACATGCGACCAAAGTTTAGCAGAGCAGAGACGTCCCTCTCTATCTTCAAAAATCTGTTGAAGTCTCATCTCTTCGGAGAGCCCATCTTCGCCTGACGCCCTCACATGTCTGACAAGCTCTTACGATGAACTTTTACTCTACTTAATTGGATTTTCTTGCACTATTGAATAGATTTAGTACATGGTACTTAATCAAAGTCTCCTACTGTACTGAAGCTTTAGTGATGACCCTCACTTGTCAGGCTTGTCAGGAGTAGATGTGAAGGGGTAACCAATTTGTATGTAATAAAATGTGTAATGCATTTGTACATATATGAGAAACACACTTTTTGGGATACAAGTGGACTGGCAGGAATGTCTCTGCTGCGGTTCCCATAGAAAGGCCATAAACTCCATCCCAGGAAAATCCTGAGAGTTCACTGATGTGCAGGATTAATCCTTAACCATTTGGCTTAGCTGAGCTCGTACTGAAAAGTATTCTACTGATGCTTGTTGCTGTTCCTCCACTCACGTCGCTGCTGTCCCAATAGACTGATTCACAGGTCTAACAATCCCTTGCTTCAATAACATGGAGCCCTTTTAAAGTTCACAGTTAAAATGTTGGTAGTAAGTTCAAAAGGTCAGCTTGTCACATCAGTCAGCTTCTTCTTAAACTGATTTGTGTTCCCTTTAAAGCCGCCATCTTGTATGGGTCCAAACAAATATGTAGTTACAAATGGGTGCCTACAATGCAGGTTCATTGCACAAAGCATAAACCATTACACCACTTGTTTGCTTGTGCCACAGCAGACGCGTCAATGGCATGGTTTAGGAGCATACATAAGGATGGAAAATGAGCTGCAGGGCGACCTTTGAAACAACCACAACACTCATTATGGTGAAGGTGGGATCAATATAGAACAGGACCTGCTGTTATGATATGAAACCATAATAAACCGGCCCATTGGAGAATGTATTAAAGCTGCTCTGAAGGAGACAGGACTGTTGCTTACACTTTGAAAGAAGCAGCAGGGACTGACAAGAATTGGACGAGGGGTATGCGTCTAACAGCTGGTCCCCAGCACCTCCATAATCAGCTCTTCATGCATCATGGTAACATTATGTGTTGTATGATCAGTCACCACAGGCATGTGAGTAAACAGAATGAAAAATATATTTGTATTCCCACCCACTTAAGGGAATTATATAAAATTGTTCAACATATCATCCATAGAAATGGTTTGCTTTGGAACAGGATTGGTTCATGTGCTCCATGAAAGCACAGAAATTGAACAGCCTGTGTTTTGTTCTATGTGCTTTTGCTGTGATCCAAGCAGGCAGACAGTGAAAGTACAAATCCCAGTAATCCTTCACACCCAACCTGATAATTAAATCCAACTAGCCAACAAGTGTGTGTTTCAAAATCCAACTGGACATTTTGTGTGTTTGTAAAATGCCTAGGTTAAGCATGTGTCACCAAATCCAGGAGAGATGAGGTAGTGGAGAGTGGTGGGACGGAGGAGAGGCATGACAGCAGTCTTGGCAATCTCTAAGCCGTTGGATATGGATGCTGGCAGTGGATTTGTGTTAGTTTGGGTTTTAGTTTTGTCTCATACACAACATTGCTCCCTAAAATGTATCTGCACCAATGACTGGAAGTAAAAAAAACTGAAGCATCTGATCATTTGGCCTTTTACCTTAAGAGATTACTTTTTAAGATGTACTATAGAGTTTGATTAATCACTCTGTATTTATCACTTAAAGTGTGTACAATGATGAGTTTGACAGGGGTATGGTTATTCTTGTTGTTGTTGCTCTTTGTCGTTACCAGCAGTAGATGCTGTCACAGTATTTGTAATACCCACACCAGTAGCAATTTCAGTCTGCATAAATCTAGGGGCAAGGAAATTACACCGCCCTGACTCAGATTCACACATAGGTGTGAATCACAGTGGCGCCGTTTTCAAACGGTCAGCCAACTCTGGCTCAGGCTTTTGGAGGGACATATAGGCCCCTCTATTGTTCTTTTCAGAGCACATGGATAGAGGTCCCAACACCACCTACTGCAAATATTTCTTGGTTGTCTGCAAGCGCACAATGTAAGCCGGCCAGATGGAGCTAAGGGATCATACTTGTATCTAATGCAATATCTGAGCATTTGCAGGTGTGACAGTTGGCAGTCCTGTCACTATGCCTCCAACTGATCATGTGCCCTGGCTACTTGGCCACAGGGATGTCCCTTTGGTCGAATGGCAAGCACACATGACTATTACCCGGGAGACTAGGGTTCAAACCCCGCTCGGGCCCTCCTTGGTCCTGCCACATTCTGGCGTTGTTGGCAGGATCCATGTAGCACTAGTGGTGGGTCCATGGATTCCTAATGTGTGGCAGCCTGCGTGGAGCACGAGGACGTGCTTGTGAAAAGAAGGGGAGAGATGTGACAGTTGACGGTCCTTCCACTATGCCTCCAACTGATCATGTGCCCTGGCTACTTAGTGGTAGAAGAAGCTAGTAGCAGTTGCCTAGTTGTAGCAGTGGCTATAATAGTAGTTGTGTTATTAATTGAATCGGCTACAGCAGGGTGATCATGGCAAAGAGTGTGTTTAAAGTTGAATTGAAAAATACACATTAATTACTGTAGGATGATACAGAAGCAGGATCTTCTCTCTGAGGCCCATTTGCTTTCATCTTGTAATTTGCCGTGCTCATGTGCAATAGGCTGTAGTCTCTAAAAGCTAGCTTAACTTAACTCGAGCGCTTAGTACTTATTGTATCTGTCGTTTTTCATGGGTGTGCCTGTGTCCTGTTCACAAATGCTGGAGCTCAACAAACAGAGTGAGGAGCAACAGTTTTGGACATGTGTGCATTGAGGATAATCCTGGGAGCTTTGACAGCTAGCTAACTACAGCCAAAGTGACTGTGTCGAGCTGTCCTTGACTAAACTTCCAGTTTGCACACATTATTAAACACATGCAGATGTGTGTGGAAACTGTACTCTTTCATTAGAAAATGTGTTTAGAGCGGTAGCAGCCGCAAGTAAACAAGCGAGTTACACTGTGATTTATCATCTAAAATCAATACAAGCTGTCAGACTAATTATTCAGGATGTAGTTATTTGCTTGGTTCTGTTTGTCTGTTTATCTTTAAAAGTCACTGCACACCAGTGGATCACAGTGGTAGTATTAGCAGTTGCAGGAACTGTTATAGCAGTTGAAGTGGTACAGTAGTTGTTGCAGTAGCCAGACAACCATGACTGACACTTTCCATGTCAGGTGAGTCTTTCCTCTGCGGTGTAGTGGAGATGTTACACCAAGCACAGAAGTCACACATGATCTATTATAAAAGGGCTGCAATGCTAACATTGTAACACAACACAGTGTGTGACTAGACATAACTGTAGGTTTTTACATGTACATGGCAGCTGTTACAACTCCCTTGCCCAAGACAAATTCCCCCTTGTGGGACAAATAAAGTTTATTTGATTTGATTTGATTTGCTCTTAACGTAAGAGATAATACAGAGGGCCAGTGGCAAATTTGCCTTATTGTTTACCCCTGGATAATGTGAAATACTGAAATGTGTGCTGTTTTTGAGAAATCAGATGTTTCAACCTGTTTCTCTGAAAAATGAAAATATAAGTCAGGTCTGACAAAGTCAGCAGCAGAGACAAACTCTCATTTCCTCTGAGCAATACAGACCTTGCTGCAGATAGTTGGAAACAAGTTCCCAATGAAACTTGTTGACATCAGAGCAGTGATGCTGTGAATCCTATATCTGTACATGGTTTGCAGGCTTCTGGATTTCTTGTCTTTCTAAATGAATTCTTGATTTGTTCTTGACAGAAAATTTCACTAAAATGCTACTGTCTGCACAATCAGTTTCTAAAATGGATATATATGTTTGTTTGGGTTTTTTTTTTTTATGTCTGTGCCATATTCAAATTCATACACCTACAGTGGAAGGTGTCTGTTCTGTGTCACATGAATAAACACCAAATCTATAGATCATACAACACACCCGCAAGGTGAGAGATAAACATCTGACACAGCCAGTGCGTTGGCTCTAACACGTTAACATGGGCGCTGAAATGAAACCAAAGCACAAGAAATGGGGAAACTGACTTTTAATGCCCATTTTTTTCGTACATGTTTTACATGTAAAAAGCCAAGTGGCCGACTGCAGCCTCTGGTAACTGTCCATCTCACTTGTCACCCCACAATGAGCTTAATAACAGTGATTTTCTGCCATTTTAACAGCACGTCATTCAAACGTATCTCATCCAGCCGTCTCCTCCGAGGAGACACTCCTCGCAGCCATTTGAATACAAAGATAAAAACAGGCATGTGTCCATTAAAGCGGTCCACCTTTTGCAGTCTGATTGATTTCCTTTCGACAAACCACTCCACTGTGATGTGGTTTAGAAAAACACAAAGCAGCAAAACAGGTTGTTTTTCTGTGCTTTCTTAACAAACATGTCACTACAGAGTTGGCAGACCAGACGCAATGTTGTTGGGGTTTAAGGTTTTTTTGTGCTTTGGTTTTATTGATTTTCAGCCACCATGACAACAATGACGCTCTAATTGAAGACAATGAAAATGCATGTGTTACTATGACATCACACACACTGAGTTCATATGAAGAGGGCCTTTGAGAGCTTGTTGATTGCCGCTGTTTGTTTCTTCTAATTACACTGCACTTGTTTTCTCAGTGTCTCCTTTGTGCTTTTCCACTTTTTTTCCTCCCCCTTTGTCACTTTTATCACCTTCTCTTTCTCCCAATTTAACCCCAGTGTGTTTTTCCTCTCTGTTTTTCTGAGGTGAACCGAAACACATACTGCGGTGTGTGGTTCTGTTATCTGTTATTATATATAAGTAGATCTGTGGTTCATATAGTTTTGACAAGTGGACATTTATGGGTCTGAGTCAGTACAGCAGCAGCAGCAGCAGAGGATGTGAAATACAGCAGGTAGTTCAAACTGACAGACACAAAATTACTTGTGATGACCCTCGATGAGCTTAATGGGTGGAGTCAAGTCTTGAGAGAGATTCAGGTCACCTGGTCTGGCCAAACTGCAGAAGCTATAGTGGCAGTCAGGCCCTGGCTTCCACACTGTTTGCCTTTTTCTTTTCACTTACGTGCAATCAACTTATTTCTCTCCTTTTTCCAGCCATGAGTCAGGTCGTGGCAGAATAAAAGTAAACAGTCTGTTGGCTGCTCACAAACAAGCCTGATGGAGGGTGGATGTCGTTTTTGGTTTGGACTGGTCGGGGATATAAATGAGGTGTTTAAAGAAACACTGTCTCCTATAAATAATATTGTTATGTGACTGTATCTAACAGCAGATTTTTCTTTTGGTGTCCCTCAGGTGGGAGGGAAGGACAACCCTGCTGTCGAACCCATAATCCACGGCCTGAAGGGAGTGGTGCATCACGGTGAGTGGCAGCCCCAGTGCCCAGTCACAGGGGGAACAGTGCTTTTCTGTATGCACACATACATTAACCATGCATTAGCACCCAAGGTTTTAACCTTTTTTAGCTCATTGTTATTTGTTCTCCAGCCCACACACTTGCTGCAGGGTGAATGTGTAGGCTGTGTGTGCTGCTTATTTCACTCCAGCATCTACATTTCAGAACAGAATGTGTGAAAATACATATTCATAATACATATTGCAATGATGTTATATTTCATCTTTCCCTTGAATTTCGCACCTGTGTGTGTGTGTGTGTGTGTGTGTGTGTGTGTGTGTGTTTGCAACAGAGGATGGGAGAAGCTTAGACTTCCTGCCAGTCAGCTTCCAGTTACATGATGGCTCTAGATTCATTCAGTTTAATTTGTCGCCGCATTTATTTGCAAACTATTACAGCAAAACAATTTTGCCATCCTGGTCCATGACATGATGTATTAAAAATAAACCCACATTCAGGTCCAGATGAGCTGTATAAACTGATGAGGCATAATATTTGAACTGCAAATTTGCTCAGGTAATTTCCCCACTGTACTCAGGAGGGGTTTGAGTTAGTATGCTAAATTAGCACTGTTAACGGAGGCCTTATCACTCTGAGCTATGGTGATATTATGTCCAGTTTCTAATTTTCTAATTGACTGCTAAAACCCAGAGCTCCCAAGAATTAAGGAAATGGGCAGACGTGGTAAAGTCGGCCCTGATATGAGTTAAACATTAACATCAAATTAAACTGATACAAGATAAACACTGAAGTGCAAATGATAATTGTGTGCAGTATGCGTGTGTGTGTGTGTGTGGGGGGCATTACGGCACTATGGCAGGATTCGCATACATTCAAGCAGTGCTCTGTTGTGTTTCATTATATTTTAGCTAAAAGCAAACACTATAATTAAGTATTTCCATATTAAGCCATAAGTGAAAGGTTTAGTTTTGGTTTTGTTCGCCACATTGAGGGGTCAGTAAGCAGGGATGTATACAGTCTATGAACGGTTAATATTTCAGGTGTGAGAAATGGAGGCGTGACTGGAGAGGGGCTGCTAGTATTTCTCCGATTTTGGATATAACTGAGTGGTTAAGAGCAAATTAAGTAGTAGAAGTTAGAAATTGTGAAATGGTGGGTGGACTATTGTTCATGGCAGCCATCAAGGCCAAGTTTATCATGTTTATCGAGTACTAGCTTTGTCTAATATTGGGCTTGTGACTATTCGAAATCTTATCCAATGCTATTGATGAGTCAGACAGATTTAAGAGAGAGGAGACAAAGGAAATGGAAGAAAGGGATGAGTCATCGTATGAGAGATAAAGTTGATGTTAAAACTTTTTTCTTTTCTTTGCTTGAAGCTCAAATAGGTGGAGAAGATTTCATTAAATTGTGGTATTAACCTGTGATACATAAACAAATTACAGGCTATGCAGATATACAGTATATGTGGTAGATTACTTGGGGTCTTATTGCCTGCGAAACAAGTCCTTGGATCTTCCAAGCAACAATTTTAATTGAATTCATGGCGACGAGATGGGGGAGTTTGTTTTAGAGAACACGGGGAGTAAATTAAAAACAACAAACAAATTTCAAATGAAAAGGTTCCTTGTGATGCTAAGGTGCATTTTCTAACATTGGGGGGTGACAAAGATAAGTGAGAGGAGGATGATGGTGGGAGAGGTGGAGCATTAGAATATGTGCACATTTTTAAAGTATTAGACTATAGATGGACATCAGCAACATAAATCTCATCAGAAATGCTGCACTTCTATTTGACCAGTGCATTAAATATTTATTCATCTCCATAATTAGTTGCAGTTATATAATATATAATACTATTTGCATTCACACACCTTTACATGCTATGTCCTCTCTTTCTTACCTGCTCCTCTGCTGTCCTAATGCCATCTGTCTTTCCTCACAGCATACCATGTACAGTATACTATTCTGACCAAGCTCAGAGCTACATGACTCGAATAACTTTAAAGTATATACAAGGATTTATTCATCTTATTTTCACAGCTTTCACTTATTTTTTTAAAGCCTCACTATGTAGGATTTGTGGTACTGGAACTCTGGTTGAGAAGAGCAACTGTCTGCTACTGTGTCTTTCCCAGTAGCCGATGTACCGGACCAGTACCGAACTTGCCATCATTACCGGTACCGGTAACATCGGCATTGTCATTACCAGTACCGTAGTGCAGTTGCTGCCGTCATTACCGGTGCCGTTGCCAGTACCAGCAGTCCCGTTGCCAGTAGCCATCCCTGTTGCCGGTACCGGTGCCGGGCAAAGCTCAAGAGCTTGAGGGAGGCTGGCCCCCTGTGTGTCTCAGCACAGTGCGCTGGTGTGTGGGTGAGAGGAGCAGAGAGACCGGGCTCGAGCTCGGGCTCTGGAGTTCAGCGGAGCTGCGGTACCAGGACCACGGTGTTGCTACCCGCACAGGAAA
The DNA here is from genome assembly GCF_045865225.1 of Trachurus japonicus. Classification (NCBI taxonomy): domain Eukaryota; kingdom Metazoa; phylum Chordata; class Actinopteri; order Carangiformes; family Carangidae; genus Trachurus; species Trachurus japonicus. The sequence continues at coordinate 17,792,300 of NC_140911.1, forward strand.
GTTACAGAGTGCAGTTTCAGCCGACGTGACCTCGCTCAGGCTGCAGCAGCAGCACCATCCATCCTATTAACCATTTTTCTACCACTTCAATGAGTTTAGAACAATTAGTTTAATGTCAAAAAAATACATAGTGGGGCTTTAAAGCAGAAGTAAGCGATCCGGTCGTTTTGGGTAACTTCTTGTCAGCCGACGGAGTTAGCAGCCCCCGCCCTCGTCATGGGTCTATTGGTCCTCGTCCCTACGTCACCACATTCACGCGCATCCCTTGGCTGCACACACAGCCCTTCATGCCGTTCTCTCTCCTCATTGGATAAAGCTTGTAGGATACAAGGAAGTATACAAGACGTTTTCTCCTCGGCTTACAGCAGAGCAGAGTGACTGACAGACCCATGTTTCGGACCAAACACTCTATGTAAGTGATTGCTGTCGGAAGATATAACTATTTAAGACTTATATTAACACAAAAATTCTGCTTACTTCTGCTTTAACATCAAAGACGCAATAAGTATCTCCTTTTCTCACTTATGATCTTCAGCAGCTCCACAAAACAGCGGACCTGCTATACAATACAGTAATGTATGGGGAGTAGTGAATTTGGGAAAGACACAATGCAAAGCAATGCATTTTTAAGTTGCAATTGGTATGCCCCCGTCCCCCATCCTCCACCCCCGCCCACCACCCACCCTGCCTTACCGTGGTGTAGTCCACTGCCTGCTACCTCACTCCCACACACCCGCCTGATACAAGCAGTTGTGGCTCAGAGACGAGAATAAAAGGACGTACTATTGTGTTTCAGAGCAGCCAAACGCCAACTAAGCCCCCAGTGACATTAACCGCCATGTGATGAAGTCTTCACAGGAAAGGAAAGAAGTGCTTCTGGAAATGTTAATGTAAAGGTGGCATTAGAGAAAAAAAATAGACATAGAGAACAGAGGTGAGCAGAGAGCAGGGACAGTCACACAGTCTGGAGTCTCAGTTAATGTCTGTTGAGCTTTTGTTTATCACTGTTTTTGTGAAGTAATTTCTTCTTTACACATTTTATTCAAGCACACAAGGGTTTACTGCAAGGATGTGGGGCAGCATCTGACAGCTTTGATGAATAAGTAAATGAATTTGAGAGTCTAAACAGAGGGAAAGAGTGAGAGAGAAGAGCAGACACACAGAGACTGGAGAGAGGCCTGTGCTCACAAACTCCTGTTTTTTATGATCAGCTCTGTGGTGATTGAGAGAAACCAGAAGTGCTGAATTGCTTGTTGACCAGGGCAGAGAAATGTGCTTCTGGCATGAACAACAGTGATGCACTGCTTGCACGATGTGTGAGGCGGACTAGAAGAATGTCTGCAAATGAAAGTTGACCAGGCTGAAACAGAAAGAGGGGAAGCTTCTGAGCCTGTGCTACCTGGTGGTGCTGATGATGTGGCTGTGGCACCGGGATGCAGTGTTCACAATAAGGCAAACAATCTAAACTGATTTTAGCTTCTTTTTTTATGTGGCTAAACCTATTTTCTGCGTTTGAGATACTTGCTCAGCTTCTGTGCTTCTGCTTCTCTAAACCTGGATTGACCTGTTTGCCTTGCCAGATTTAGCTGTAGCAGAACAATCATCTTCCTAGAATATTTACTTTTTGACTGTAATATACAAGTAAAAATATATTTACAGGCAATCACACATCTAGTCAAGTAAAAATGAGGTCTATACTGATCAAATACAGAAAGTTATATACAGTGGTTATCAGAAACAACGGTCAATAAGGGACATATAGTCTCTCACTCATCCCTTTCAGTGACAGCAGCCATTAATGACGGTGAGCGGTTGATGTTGACTGGTGACTGTCACTGCAGCAGGAGGACTGAGTGCTGCTGCTGGGTGTGATTGTAATTAACAAGGTCACTTGGTGGAAGCAGGAACGTGGATCCGATGCTGTTCTCTGCTCCACAGGGAGAAGATGCAAAGACAACTGGGGTGTAAGTGGGACCGTGGTGGGATAATCATCTGTTGTGTATTATTTTATCAAACTTTAATTGTAGGGTACACCAGCTTTGATTGCACTCCTCATCAAAAAGTCTCATCCTTTTGCATCATTTAGCGCCTCACATACAGTTGTTCACACCATAAATTAGGACTTCTGGGATGATTCAGTTGTTGTTTTTTTTCCTTCACATTACAAATTAGAGGATTTTACATTGTTTTTTCGTTGGAACTTTATGCCCTAAGTCAAAAACGGTTGTCTCACGCACACAGCCCTGAAGTTCATCCCTGTCATGATCAAAACATTTATCCTAAAGCAATGTTCTGTCCTGCCCCCCCAAAGGGCCCCACTCTCCTTGCAACAACAGAGCAGCTTCAGAGGGAATTTTTAGAGCTTCGCTATACACAAATAAAACTTTGATAAAACCCCACCGTATGATACTTGCACTTTATCTCCTGCTCAGCTGTCTTGGAAAAACTCGTCTGCCTCCATAATTCATCTAACACAAAGACCACTCAAGTTCAATCAAGGCCGCACTCCCGTCTCTCCCAAGGGGGAAAGTGGTTGGCTAATTTTCTCTGTCTCCACCAGTGCTACTCTACGGAGCAGCGGGTGGTTAAAATTTTCACAGCGCTTTCTCCTCTTGTTGCCGGGCTTGTCTGGCGGACATGCACCACAGGTCTGACTCTGCTGTCTTTGTACCTCATGCCTTGTTGCATTTTACATGAAACCTCGCTGGAACAAATGCCCTCTGACCAGCTAGCCAGCGAGTGGCGCCATGCCATCCCTGTGAAATCAGCCCGGTTAAAAAATAAATAAATAAAAGCCGAGTCTGATTTACATAGCGGACTCATGAAAGGCTCCGGCGGCAAAGAGAGGAGCCCATTGTCTACACAGAGCTTGCAGGGGCTTTGGAGGCAGATGCAAAGACTGATAATGATGTGGTGGGATGATGTGGGAGACGAGAGGTGGAGTACGAGCACAGTGATAGCTCTCATGCTCTCATGCTTTTATTTTAATGTTGCTTGTAGTGGTACTTTGTAGAGATGTTATCATCACTAGTACAAAGATCATCATCATCGCTACTGTGAAAAAGTTTCAAACACATCTGGAATACTCACAGGTGTCAGAGGATGAAACGCCTGCCGTTGTGCGCCGCTGCCAAAGTGGATAACTCATTGTTAACACATGCGGATGTGATGTTATAGACGCCGGCGTATAGAGCACATCGCATGATGCCAATTCCTGCCCAACAGAATAGTACAAAATACGCAAAAGAAACAATAGATAGTAAGTAAATTTAATCTGGAACATTTGAAACATTTAAAAACAGGAGCTAACAAAGGGCATGACTCCACGGCCATACAAAGGCTCCATCGCTTTTGGCTTTAAACCTCAATCCCAACACAGCCAGAGGGTGGAGGTCAGCAGACTTCAGTTAAATCCCCATGACCGGTGGATGCCAGCCGATGTGTTGCTTTATATGTAATTAAAATAATTTAAAATCAATTTGGCACTCTATGGGTAACCAATGTCAGTTTGCCAACACTGGTGCGAGTTGTGATGTGTTACGCTGTGTGTTTGTTACCAGTCTGGCAGTCGCGTTGTAGACCAACAGGAGCCAAGAAGGAGAACAATGGTTCAGGATTGTGAACAGTGTGTTGCACTAATCAAGGCGGGAGGAGATAAATCCATGAATGTTTCATTCGATGTAATGAAACGATGATATAGTTTTAACTAAATTAGTGTTTTTCAGATGGAGATTGCAGGATTAAACATTACATTATTTATGTACTACTCAATTTTCTTTTTCTTTTTTTCCTTTTTTTTAAGATTTGCTCAACATTTACCACTAAAGGACCAATAAACTGTTTTTATCTCTCCAGCCCTCCGGGACTTATGCTGACGACTTCTGTCATGATTAAGCTTCATGAAAATAAATGACACCCAGTCCTTGATAGCTGTTGGGCAGTGAAGAGAGAAAAGAGAGATAAGAAAAAAAAAACATAAATAAACAAAATAACTAAATAAACATAAAATCCTCACGTTTCCAAAATACATGATGCGTTATTGTGGATATAATTAACACATACAGTATCAGTAGCATATTCTGTGTGAAATGTAATGTAAAATTCATGATGCGACTGACAAATTATGCTTTTATTTTGCATCTTATGTTATCAACAATATTTTTATCATCCATGGTAAATCTTCAGCAGATTTCATGGCAATCTGATGTGTTACCTAAAGGAAATATCACAGTTCCTCCTCAATGAACATTAATATTGACACCATCTGGTCTGTAGTTGTTCCGATACAGAAAGAGTTCTCAAAGAAGAGGATTAGAGTCTGTTCTGAGACAAAGGCACTGAAGGCACTTGAGATACGTCCTTAGGAGAGTTTTACCATCTCATTTCATCTCTTCCATTGACATAATGCACAGCACAGCTAGAGGTGAGGTGTTGCAAACATCCAGCGCACTACACTAGAAAGTCTGAGCTGACCATAACAAAGCTTGCAAACAAAAACCCCTCTGTTTGCCAAGTCCAAAATGATGGTCTTAAAAGAATCTTGGCATCACTCACAACCATCAGGCCAGAACAGCTCAATTATCCACTAAAATCAAGAGAGAGGCTTTAAGGACGATCTTCCAAAAGGAGGACAGATAAATAGATAAATAATGTGTCTGCCCCAAATTTCTGGAAATCCTGTTGAGCAGAGGATGAAGAAGGAGCTTAATGTGAGCTCTGTAGAGGGGAGCCACAAAAGATTGGATGTGAAAGACGGGGGCGATTAAGCCCCCATCAGTAAAGGAGTAGTAGACATACTTGTACAGTAGAAAAGAGAAAGGAGTAGGATATTAACAAAGAAATTCTCTTTTACGTGTTCCCATACAAGTGCCACTGGCTTGACATGGTACCTCAAATCAGGAGAAAGCGCCATAAGCCATGTACACCCTTTAAAAATTAATTGACAATCAGGGTCGCAGAGTACCAAGTCAGCGGAGACTCTGTGCAGTGAGTGAGATAGTGAATTAATGGACTTGTAATTTGTGCTGGAGGAAGCCGAAGAGTAAGGGCTTCATTTCAGCACAGTGACATGAGAGCAGCAGGAGCACTGACACTCAACTAGATAAACAGAGGAAATGACACAGTGCTGACACAGAGGGGTGTGTATGCTAAATATACAGCTGCTCTCAGACTCAGGCTCTCTACTGTCTCCACACTTCTCCAGATAGGACTGTTATAAAATCTGTTAATATCTACCAGTTGTGTTCTATTACTACTATTTGTATATTTTGCTGTTTCTCTGTTGCTCTGACTGTTTAACTCTAAAACATAGTTAGTTTAGCTGCTACCTCTATGGCCGCCAGGCTCAAAACAAATGACTGTTTTATGTCTGTGTACAGTAGATACCTCCCAGCTCTAGTCGTTTAGTTAACACACTGACCTGATCTAATACGTATAACAAAAAAGTGTGTTAAGCATATTTCCTGAAGTCAACATTTTTCTTCAAAATTATACACTGGCACTAAAGTTTCTACATGTTAGTGTTGTTTAAAAGAAGCTCAAAACTGACTGTATTTAGTTTGAGGTTGAATTTCTAATGTATTTTAAAGCAGATATCATCGGCACGGCCGTTTCGGCTAATGCTGTGTTCAAGGCAGGCTTTTGAAACCGTAAGTTACAGCTTCAAGTCACAACTACGACTTGGTAGCGTTCCAGGTAACCCGTAGCTCGTGTTTTTACCGTCCTGTTGTCTGTGAAAGTTCCCTATAACGGCCACTCGTAACTTCCGACCCGTGAACTCGTACCAGATCGAACTGGTATGACTTCACAGGAAGGAAAAACACAAAGTACGAGTTTCCTTGAACGCACCATGAGTTAGCAGCCCCCGCCCTTGTCAGGCATCAATTGGTCCTCGTGCTACGTCACCACATTCACGCGCATCCCTTGGCTGCACACACAGCCCTTCATGCCGTTCTCTCCCCTCATTGGATAACACTTGTATCCCACAAGGAAAATTTTCTCCTCGGGTTACAGCAGAGCAGAGTGACGGAGAGACTCGTGTTTAGGCTGAAATACTTCATGTAAGTGATTGCTGACGGAAAATAGGACTATTTAGGACTTATATTAACAAAAACATTCCACTGATATCTGCTTTAACTGACTGAAGGATTTTAGCGGTAGACTGCTCAACTCCCAGCTGCTCCAAGGCATCCTGTTCCAACATGTTTTTGCTATTTTTAATTTTCTGGTGTGTTTTTTATGGAGAGTCAGGCACTTCTGTTGAAGATTCAACTTCTGGCAAAAACCTCCTGAACATCTGGTTCAGAAAAACAACCATAACAAAAATTAGCAGCAATCTTAGCTTCCATCCTTTCCCTTACATCTCAAGTCCAACATACACGTGTGTAAAGACTGACTTATAATGTGAAACTGCTTTGTTCAGTGCTTTGGTGTCAACTTCCATGATCCCATTTTATATTTCACGATATCACCAAATGCTGTCGGTTATTGTTTTGATTGAGTGACCACTAAGAGAAGTTATAGACTGTGTTTTTAAGCTGATCATTAAGCTGCTAAACAAAGAAATACATATCAAAGTGTGTACCGTAATGGAGACAAAGCTTAAAACCCAGGTTGAATAATAATCCCTGTATTTTTAGTTTGTACCTGCAGTGACCAACGACTTATGAGCAACTATAAACATGAGGCTGTCAGCTCTGCAGACTGCATCAGTATAGACCTCCTCACATTGCTCTTGAGAGACACACCCACACAGGAGAAGAGGTGTCACTATTTGGGCTCTTTACTGTGAGATAACTAGTGTGTGCATCAGTGTTCTCATTTAGCTCAAAATGTTTTATAAAGAAGGTCAAACAGGACAAAAACCAACTCATCCCTGCAAAAACCGATGCCATGGCTACCACGCCAACACTGAGAATCATCGTTCATGTCCATAAACCACTCAAATTAATTCAGACATTACCATCAAAGTCTTTACAATAGCAAAACACTATAAAAAAAACTAAAAATGTGACATAAAATCCTAATAAATCCACACAATAAATCCCAACATTTACCATCTGTTGATAAAACTGGTGAGCGAGTCGCTAGCGCCATGTTCTGCAGTAAAAATCCACTTATCACTGCAGAATACAAAGCTCTCGTCTATGCATTAAATGCCACCTCATTTCATGTGCAAATGAAGCAATCTAACTGCAGTGCAGATAAATGAGCCTCTGCTTATTTTATTCTTGAAACGACCCTTGAACACTCCAGGATTTCATACTGAAATATCCCTGACCATCCAAGACATGTCCAAGACCCAGTTTCTGTACAGTACATGCAGCACAGCTCAGCACAGCCGTCATGACTCTACTGTATTTATACTCTTTCATCATAAATGCTTAACAGCGCTCATGGCAAACCAGAGGCAAACAAACATCTAATTCATTCTGACACCAGTGCTTATTTTCGGCTGCTAACGGGCTGTTTGATATGGAATATTAATCACTTTTCAGCCATGCATGAAAACATAATTCACCCCCAGATAAGGTCAAACAGAAGAACTACATGTTTTAATCGTATCTTTCACACAATTTTTATTTAAGTAGTTGTTGTCGTCAAACTGCCTTGGCAGGCAAGGCGCTCTCTACTTAAGTGATTTTTATGAACATGTGAAAATAAAAATGCAAATGCAAAAGAGCAGAGGGCTGGTGTGTGACGCCTTCACACAGACCACATGTTGTGCTTCTCTACACAACTGCTGGTCAGAGGAGAATAAATGTAAACGAGAACGCCACAAATTCAGATTTGTATTTTGTGTGCTTCAGCCTCACTCAGTTTACAGTATGTATGAAATTAACATTTTTGTATTAAAGTGGTGTAAATATTGTGATGGGCAAGAAGGATTAAATTTAAGAGTGTTAATAGGGTTTTCTTTTCCTTTTTTTGAGGGAAGAAAAGTGTGTTTAGGTATTCAATGAGTTGCTTCTTTTGTTAACAACATTTCACAGGGCGTCAGATGAAGTGTAATTGCAGCGGGACAGATGCTGCGCTCATTGTTTTCACACGACACACCTCATTCTTTAGGTGCTCCTGTCAAATCTGCACTCTGAGTATCACCTGTCTGTTTCCTGCTTGAATTCATATATAACATTTCAGCTAATTGACCATCAAGTGGCCAACCATAGGGTCTCTCATACAGTACAGCTCACTCTGCTTTTGATGCATTTACTCTGAAGCCCACAGCTCAGACAAACTCAAATGTGTTTTCCTGCAGTCTTTCCTCATGTAAAAAACAAAACAACAGCTCCTAGGTTGTATATCCAGGTTCTCTGTGGTTGAAATTTTTCTAAACTGGAGAAAACATGATGACCTAAGTTCAGAAGTCACACGCAGAAGTAATTATTGCAATCTGATGCACTGCAGAGAAAGTCAAGAGTACAACAAGCAGCAGATGAACCACGGTTCTGAAAATGTCATGTCTGATTACGAGTATATAATCTGAGATAGTAATATTTTACCACAACTTACTTCAGGTGACATCAAATGCCATGCAAATTCAAAAGCTCCTTCAAATGTGCCGGCCAAATGCAGCCTCCATATCCCGAACTGTAGGTATAACCCTTTGTGGCCAGAACTATCCCACAATTCCTTTTGGACCACTTGGATTTGGTCCACTTGCCTCGAGATGTCAGCAAAGCAGTGGAGAAAAAGTCATTTAAAATAGATCAAATTACATTTTCGGCTCCATGTCCTTTGTGTTTGTTTGTTTTTTATGTTATTAATTTAAATAATTTTTAAATGTGATGGTCGACTCTGAGAATTCACAGCTGAATGAGCTACAGCTGTTTGGTAGGCAGCGGCACGTTGGGAGGCCCTGGAGCGCTCTTCTATAGGCTAGATCGTCTCATTTGCCATGACCATTACAATACTATGAAGGAAGATACAGTGACTGTATTGATGCAGTCTGCATATTAAGTATTTGTAACCATGACAACCAAGGTCTGGGACACCTGCCACCATAGGGGTCCAGTGAAATAAACAACCTATGTATATTGTTCCACTTGGGAGGGTTGGTTGATTTCCTGTTACTACTGCATCAAACCCAAACAAAACACAGTACAAATGTGTGTAGCAATAGAAACAGTGATGTCACTTGACTTATAGCAGCTGTGTTTGAGTGAGTGTCCTCACCCCCTGCTCAGTTCTTCAAACCCTGATCATGAAGTGCTTTACATCATGTCTTCTTCACCTCTTTACTTAATCAGAACCTGAAAGGTCATTTCTCAACCTTACAGGTGTTAGAGCTGCTATCAATTGCACCTGGGGTTCTGCCTTGTTTGTTTAGTTGCCATGGAGATACCTCAGTTTCCTTTTATCACTACGGATGGTTAAGTTTAGAAAGGAAAAAACAAACTAACATCAATTGTTTGAAAAAAGGAAGAGGCTGAGTCAAAATGTCACTGCCTTAAACCAACACTAAGGAACTTTTCAACCTTCATATAATATTTTCATAACTTTTGTGATGGTACATCGACTTATAACAGGTTGAATGACACCTCTGTCGTGGCCTGAGGGGGTCTGTATTATTATGGTCTGTATCGCCTTCACTGGCACTAAGCAGCTTTGAGGAGCATGGTAGGAACCCGGCTCTCACCTAAGTTTCACTTTCCCTTTTGCGAGTCACGACGAGGAGGGAGCAGCAATGCGGCACCTTTCCGTCAGATTGTGTATGTGTGTTTACTGAGAAATGATCCACTGGAAACAGAAACTTAGTTTGGACGTCTTCTGTTAATTTCCATGCACCGGGAGATCAGGATGTTTACGGCGCTATGCGCTGGTGCTCATGGGAAATGGAGTCTTCCTTCAGGCAAAACACCACCGCTTTGGGCCACTGGCGCCGCCAAACTCAACCAAAACTGAAAGTTCTTAAGTACTGCTTTAAATTTAACCGAAGCTTAACCTCAAGTGAGACACAAAAGTCTCATATGAATCAGCTCAGGAACTAAAAAGGCGTTGACAGCATCTTGTGGCTGATTGGGTTCAAGATCAGAAACAATCAGATTTAACTAAAACTGGCAACAATCTTCCACACAAAGTGCAAATAAGGTTCACCTGCAGATACGTGGAGGGGCTATCAAGGGCTATTTAAAACTGTAACAATCTGGATCAAGACAACAACAGTTGTGGCACAGTTTTAGATCAATATTGGCACCAAATATCAGTCACACACTGAGTCCTTGGGGCACCTCCCAAAATGTGACTTTGTGGCGTGAATGTGTGGCGTTTCCCTCGCTGTGGAATGAAAAATGAAGACTTGATTTACTAAATGAGGACGCTGAGGGACGATTAAATGAATGGACAGCTGTTCTGACACGACGCCGGAGGCTCTGAGCTTAAAATACCCACCATGTGATCACGTCCTCGTGCTGCCTCAGCTAATGTTCGACTTTTTGGGGCCCTCCTGCAAGACAAAAAAGACCCGAAGCCTGTCGCTACAATCCACTGCCCCACACTGAATCTTCATCCTCCTCCTCTTTCAAGCACCGTTTGCCTGCATGAGGCGTAAAGCGTATACACCAGCGGGAAAGTCTGTGTCTCATGCGTGAAGATGCTTCCTGAGTTTTGTGTTTGAAACAAGACAACGCCACAGAGAGCGTTCAGTTCTTCAGGGTATTAATTCAGATGCATAAATCATGAAGAAGGCCGGTCCCACTGTTCTCTGCTCCCTAAAGTACGCACCACCAGCCCCCACCTCATCACTATCAACCCCCCGCCCCCCGCCCCCTTCCTCCATCTCCGACTCTTCCTCCCTCACCAGCTCACTCTGTCGTGCAGATTCGACGGAGCTGAAAATATATCCCTGAGCTTGACGTTGGGGAGAGAGGGAGGGGGCTTGTCAGAGGAAGAGGGATAGGGGGTTTGGTGGTGTGGGTGTGGGGTGAGTGGGGAGGGTCTATATGTCACCGATAAAGACAGTGCATCTTCCCCTTCACCCTGCGTCGTCCCTGTCAAGTGACCCGCCCCACTGCACGCATCAACCCCATGTCCCACACACGCCAACGCCATCTCTCACCCTTTATTTCCACTCCTGTCACCACCTTCCTCACATGTTTCACCGGAACAGAGCATTGAATGTCTTTTCCTCTTCCTCCTCCTCTTTTTATCCCTTATCATCATTCCTGTCTCCTTTGTTCTGGCTTTCTTATTTTCTTACTTTTTCAAACCGTTCTTTCTCTTTCTTTCCCTTTGCCTTCTCCTCCTGCTGCGTCCCCTGATGACAATTTCTTCCGTCACACACACTCCTTCCTTTCCTCCTCCTCTTCTCCTTGCCCCCCTCATCGAAAAAATCCTTGCTTTGTGGGATGAGGCGTTGATGAAAATTATGAAGATTACTAGGGGAAATGTTTCTTGGAGTGATGCTTTGAGAAGAACATGCACCTGGAGGGAGCATCATGATCTGGAGCTTTGCTGCTTCTGGATCTGGACAGCTCATTATGGGGAACATCAATTCCCAAGTTCATCATGGTTTCTTCCAGGATAACGTCAGGGTGTCACAACCTGCTGAAGCTCAGGAGAAGGTGCCAATGAAAGAAAATCCATCTTCTGGAATAGTCAAGTTAAGGCCTAGACCTTAAGGATAATGTGGGCTGAGCTCAGACTGTTCACACCAGACACACTCAGAATCACTTCTTTGAGGGAGAGAGGTCCAAACATCCTCCTCCCTCCAAAACTCTCAAATAGTTGGGTTAGGGTTAGGGTTACACACCTGCAAACTGGTCACCTTTTGGCTACAGTCACCTTTTTTATGTCAACCAGGGTAGTAGAAGTGAATGAAGAGTGAATAACTTGTCACCTTTTTCACTACTCCAGAGTTTGTAGGTCTGGGTTATATCCTCTCTAGCTGGTTCAGGTATATCTGTAAGTGTAGTGACAGCTCTGCTTAAGACGAATCTATACCTGACAAATGGTAATATTTTTTATCTCAACTTGAGCCTTGACTTGCAGATTAGCAGCCTAGCAGGTTGAAGTCAGTATCTGAATCTTTAAAGACAGTCTTTGTTGTTTTAATCCATAACCCTAACCCATATATATAATCTTCTTAACTCTTTCTTAACTTAATTTTGTCTTTGGTCATCATCATCAAACCGCTGCTTATGTCCACAATAAAGTAGTTCTGGAGGCAGGTAGCTGAAGGAGACACCTTCACTGTGATTCTAACTGTCTGAAAATCCCACCTCTGTCTGTGAAAGTACGATTTAAAAAGTAAACACAGTTTCTTACTTGAAGCCTCATTTATCATTTCATGACTTGGAGATGTGATGTTGCAGCGCTGATTTTATTGCATCTGCCACCCAACACTGAGACAGGTATAATTATAGGTGTTCAGTGAAATTATGTCTGTCAGTGGGGGGACATTGAACAAGGCAGGCACAATGCAAATTAAATCAATGGCATCAAGCTGCAGGCTGTGAAGCAGGAGCACTTGGGTCTGCTCCAGAGAGCCTGGTCACCATGGTTTGCAGTGGAATAAGGGCTGTGGTGTAGATCATGTTGTATTGATTTGTACACTTTGTCCTGCCCTGTCTCATCTACAGAAAAAGAGACTTTCCTGGAGCCGTTTGTGCTGAAGGACCTGCTGCCGTCCTCGCTGGGGAGTTACTACCGCTACACCGGCTCCCTGACCACGCCGCCCTGCAGCAAAGTGGTAGAGTGGATCATCTTCAGCAGACCCATCTACGTCTCATACAAACAGGTAAGAAATGTACAGAACTGTGGAGGTCATATGTACTGTATGCAGTCACATGAGAAATTCACTAACCTCTTATGATCAGGACATGTTGGAGATGTTTCATTATATCAGGATCTAACTGTCCATGTTTTATTGTCCAGTAGAATTTGTCAGAGAAAATCCCTCTGGGCATCAGTAACACAATTCATCTTCTCTATAAATATAAGAAAAAAGCAAAACCACAGACTCGCTGTACTAAAACTCTACAAAGACAAATACACGGTGTTGTGTCTTGTTTATCCTGCCCCTGTGCTGACTGCAGCCCTCAAGGTGAGAATATGAAGTTTTTGTTTCCTCTTCACACTTTAGCATCAGTGATGACTCTCAGGAGAAGACTCTTGAACTCTGTAGTGGTCTGAGGTTGGGTCTTAACATTTGCTCCAGACTTTGTTCTCACATCACGAACTGCATGAGAGGTGTTTTCAGAAGACGACTGAGTCTCAAGCTAGTTTTTCTAGTGCAAAGACAGAGAGATTTTGCTGCTTTAGGTGATTTGATAAGTTTGTGAACCAGAAACTCTTAAAACAAACTTTGACCTTGGAGGCCCTGCCTTCATTATTTTAATAGTAAATCTTATTGAACTACTTAGAGAGAGAGCTGCTTAGAGATGCAGAGTTTAGTTGAAGAGTCAAACAATGATCACTTTCTCACATTTACACCAACTAAAAAAATAAAATAAAAATATATGATAATGTATAATATGATAAACAGTACTGATATATAAATATGCTATCACAGTCTGTGTTTTATAATATGTATGTAAAGAAAATAAGTATTTTATACTGTATATTTACCAGTGTTATTAACTTATGTAAGTTACTTTTATTTGATTTAGAAGAATAAATCTACTATCTATTCATAGGCACTTTATCTCTGCATAATACGTCCAGCTCACAGCCATTGTCACTCACACTAAAACCAAAGCTTTGACCTAAGTTACAACAGGAGCTTTTTTTGTTGTTTACAGAGGGGTGTACTATGAAGCGAGTGGGTTAGCTATAGTGAGCTATGTTGAGTCTAAAGCCAGGTTTTCCTCTATCACAAAGGTGGCTCAAGATGTTGGACAAGTGCGAACTTGCGTGCAGCTCTTTAAGTGACTCTTCAGCTTGTTTCAGTCTTATGGTGTAAACAGATGTGAGAGGTGTTTCTGTGATGACTTGGCTTCAGTGGCAGGATGACAGAACTCGACTGCTCTCTGACTTCATGTTTGAATCGGTGTGGACAAAGCTGTCCATCACTGCACCCACTCAGTGTTGTGTTAAACTTGAACGTCTTCATCTCTGTACACATCCGGAACGTCTGTGCACGCTAAGAGTGGCAGATTGTTCATTCATTTGACATTTTCAAAATATGCTGTGAGGTGGTATAGAGATGAAGACTTACACAACAAAACAAAAGCATGTTTACTAATGAAAACCAATGCAAACACAGAGGCATGTGTGCGTCCATTCACACCACAAAGTGACACAGCGGAATCTCAGCATCCTGCTAGGTCAGAGAATTAGAGACAGTAGCTAGTTACATCTGCAGCAAAGTGCTTCTTGAGTTAGATAAAATAAAACTGGATAAAATAACATCATCCAATTTAATCCTTAATATCCCTCTTATTGGTCAGCCCTACAGCTGGGTGTCGAACCAAGCCAACATAATGTGATAGAGGATCGAAAACTGCTTTGTCATACAATATCAAATTTTGATACCACAGGAGGAAATAAGTAATGTCATCAGCAGTCTTGTATAAAGTACTTGAAAGCGATACTTGAGTAAAAGTACAAGTATCTTATGAGAGAATGACTTTGTGAAGTGGAAGCGGAAAGTTTTTAATGTTTTTTATGTGAACATTTTTACCAGGTTCAGAAACAACTTATTTGTACTTCATTACATTACAACACTCCCCATCAGTATCAATGAATCAATCAGCATACAACATGTTTGGATGCTTTTGATCAGTTGTTTATTTACACCAATATCATTAAGTGAGTGAAGGCAGTGGCACTAAACCAAAAATGTGTTGTTGATGTGGAGTCAGTCGTTTTCTTACAGTACTGTATGTTCATTGCTGTAAATAGAAGAGCAGCTTCAGTGTGTTTTAGTGTCTGTGAAAAAGTCTTTTTAGTCTCATATTCCTTCCCCCAGTCCAAAGAACAGTTGGCAGACTCGTCTCCTAATGAGACCAAATGAGTTTGCTTAAGAGCAGCAGTGGAGCAAGCCAAATGTGGATGAAGTATTGGCTTCTCCGCCCTGAAGTGAGAGGAGCAGGTCAATGCAAAGGCAGTGAGAAGACTTTACAAAGACTGATGAGGTGGAGTGTGGATGATGAAGAGGGGAGCAGAAACTGGGAGACGGAGTCAAACAGAGTAATGTTCTTTAACCAGCTCTTCTACAACCAGAACATACTGGAATAAACTTTGTATCAATAACTGAATATATTTAGTCAGAAACCCAAAGAGTTTGAGTTTCCAGCTGATAAGAAGAGGAGACGTTGTAAATCCTCATCTGAGACGACAGAACCAGTTCATGTTTAGTATTTTTAAGATGATTAAGCTGTCGTCCAAATGATTCATTTGCTGTCCTGGTTTTGGTGTCACAGTCGATTAGACCGAGCTGCTCTGTGAAAGTATCAAAGCTTTAGTCCACAGAGAAATACACACAGCCTTTATTCAGAAACTGAGCCATGAAAACAACTGTCGGGACATCTGTGACTTAGTGATGTCACTTCTCTCAGCCACGCCCCCAAACCCCATACACCTGGATCCACCATCCCACACTGCAGGATGTGGTTACTCTGAGCACACTGAACACAATACAACAAAAGATGAAGTTTAAATTCAGATTTTGATTGGCTCATTGACCTATTGTTACTAGCTCCAGAGAAAAGCCAGAGAAAGGAGATGTAAAACTACACTGAGATGGTTTTGAGTCCTTTAAGCCACAAAAAATGTATCTTCTTATGAATCAACACTTCAAATAAATAGGAACAATTTGAAAATAAAAAAATATGCCGCTTTAAGAATATAATTAACTTAACCCAAACCGCAATATTGTATTTAATCCTAACAATATAGTTTGTTGCTTAATGCAGCCAAGGTCATGTTGTTGGTCTGAGCAACTAAATCTCATCCATCTCATCGTATGCATATGAGATGTAGGAAGATGGCGACATCATTACATTCCAAATGCTTGATTTGATTTGTTTGATTGTTTCTTAACTCTGAGCCCAACACCAGACCTGTGTGAATCATCCATATTTCTATAACCAGGCAGTCCAGCACAGTTTTTTTGTTTTGTTTTGGTTAGTTCCCAACGCCCCTTCAACACAAACAGCAATATAAATGACCTCAAAACTTTTTGTGTAGGAACATGCAAGAATTTTTCCCCAATTCACGTGTGCCATAACACTCGAGCTGTCATGAAGTGTGTTGTCTTCACTTGTTCAGTATGATCCTATCTGGCTGCTTAGACTCAGTCGTCTTTGTACGTCAGTGGAAGTAGCTGTTACTGTGTGTGTGTGTGTGTGTGTGTGTGTGT
The DNA here is from genome assembly GCF_045865225.1 of Trachurus japonicus. NCBI lineage: Eukaryota > Metazoa > Chordata > Actinopteri > Carangiformes > Carangidae > Trachurus > Trachurus japonicus. Next base: position 17,808,600 of record NC_140911.1, read on the forward strand.
GTGTGTGTGTGTGTGTGTGTGTGTGTGTGTGTGTGTGTGTGTGTGTTGAGTGTCTAGACCTCAGGTTTTAATAATCTTCAAGTCCCAGCAGACACATTTGCAGACATCAGCTTGGTGCCTGTACAAGTACCATTAACATCAACCCTCGACTGCACTGTTACTTTAGCAAAACAAAGGTAAATTGTGCTGCTCCTCATTCCTCCCACTTTAGTCAACGTGAGACACATCTCCAGGATAATCAAAGAAAACAGAATACAGCTAAACTCAGTCTGGAGTTCCAGACCAAGAGTCTGAATTCATATGTAAATTAAGTAGTCTTGATTTGCTGTAGTGTTTTTCAGCAACAAAAGAAGATTGTGTGAAATAGGGCCTCAATTTTGAAAATTGGTGCCAATGATAATACCAGTGATGGTGAGATAGAGCCAGTTCTTTCAGTCATGGCCCCCTGTGCTTATTGGAACCATAGCACAAATTTGACAATAACACATCTCAGACTTCCTGAATGCTTCAAAAGCAGATTATTCATTTTCCCGCAGATGTCTGACTAAAATAGATTTGATTCATGTAAGAAAGTTTTATTGCATCTAAGGCACAGATAAACTTTGAAACTGTTGAATCACATAAAGCATCTTTCACTAACTAGGTTCATTTGAGTTCTTGAATGGGCCCACCTGGGCCTTGTTTTTTTTTTTTGTCCAATTTCTACCTTCTACCCTTTCCTTTTTTAGATAATTTGAAAAAAAATCTGTCATTCTGTAAATTGAGATTAATGAGGAAAAAAATAATTTTATTCTTTTATTATTAAACTTAACAAATGGTGAAAAATTGAGGGAGGGTCTGAATCCTTACCGTATGCACTGTATCCCCTATTATACTCTACAGAAATCTTTCATAATGACAAATATTCTGCTGAGATTGCGCTGGTTCTGAATATATGCAGCACTTGCTGAAAATCTTAAAGATTATAACTTAATTAGGAAAAACACTAAATTGGAAAAAAAGGAAAAAACTGTGATTGTGGGCCTCAGAGAGGAAGAACTTGTATTGGGACCTAGTGTAACTGTTATTGTTGCGACACATAAGCTGTGAATGTTTACCGAGTGAGCCAAAGAAAAGAGGAAAGACAGACATGGAGAGAGCGTCCCCTGAGCAACACCTCAGCACTTGAAGCAGCTATAACTGATACTTAAGAAAGTCAAGTGATAATGTGAAAATTGTGTGCAAGTTTGGAGGAAGTCATAATGATTAACATACACAGACTTATCACATGAATTCGCAAATCACAATGTTTTGTAACAGGTTCAGCTCAGCTCATTATTTATCAGTCTGGTGTTGATTTGATTTACTCTCATTTTCAGAGAAATAGCTCCCGAAAAACTAACTGTACACTGCACATGAACATACTGGAGTATTTATCAGATGATAAGCCGGATGTTTTCATCAACAGGTGGTGGAGACCAAACACAGAGCTATATCAGAGGGATTGCTGTATTTTTTTTAAAGAATAAACACAATTTTGCATATTACTGCGTGAATGAATAAGTACCTGTGTTGCTGTTAGTCAGCTTCAAGGGTGAAAATATCTCAGTTTTGTGCAGCTTATTTATGCTGCCTTCTTTAATGTTTAAATAGAGAAAGGTACTGCTTTTCTATTTTCACTCATTCTGTACTATACAGTATGAAGGCTTAAATTCTGCTTATTTGATGGTGTGGCCTCTTCGAGTGATAGTTGGATGAGCATTTGCTTGCAACAAACTGTCATGCGCGGTAGTTTCAGCTCCACATACAGTACTACCCACCAACTATTTTTGCCTAAGGAGTTAGAGGTGGAGTCAAATGTTGCCAAGATGGCAACAGTGGAGCAGCTTAGACTACTCTGAGTCTAAATGGTCTTCACGTTAATTCAAAGAGGCTCCACTGAATGAAGATAAAAATGTATCTGCCACCACTTGATCCAATTTTGGAGTTGTTTTAATCCACTTTTCACAATATAGCAAAAACAAGAATTCAAAGTCAACACAGCAGATGAGACAAAGACATTCTCAACAAAGAAGTGAGCAACAGGGGCTTCATTCATCCTTCCTGTTCTCTGGCTGTGGATTTCTGACCATCAGTCAGTCCATCTCTACATGTTTAAAGCTCTTTTGAAGCTCCTGTTTTTTGGGGGGAGTTATTTTTGCTGTGCTACACTCCTGAGAAAACATAATGGAGAAAGATAAAAGGAGGTTGGAGAGAGAATTAACACTGATGGTGACTCTGGTTATTGTTTTTCTCTGTCTTTTTGTGTTTTATTTCTCTCTCCTCTGTCTGCGAGCCTTTTGTTTTGGATGATAGTTGAAGTAGGTCAGCGGTAGAGACAGCCGTTGCTCTGGGCCTGCTTTTAAAGTGGATCGATGCTCAAGCTCTTACACAACAACTCACCCAAAATGCCTTCCTTTCAAACAGACATGTAGACTCTGTCATGGCCGCATTTGTCCACCTGATGTGTGTGAGAGTGTGGGACAAAGGGAAAATAAACCTACGATGGCTTATGCTGTGCTGGTCTCACATCACAGTCACCCTAAATATGAGCTGCCAAGTGTGAAGTTGTGGTGAGATCTGCCTCCTAGAAGCTATTCCAAGTTGGACATGTGGGAATTTTTTATGATTTCCCACCTGCCATGTGCCAGCCTTTACAGAAAGCAGCTAAGATTCTGCCATATGGGTTCCCTTTTCTCCTGGAGATCTTTCAGAAGATTTAATTAGTATTGTTAGATTGTCAAATAACTTCTCAGTAGGCAATGATTTAGTGATGTGCATATTTATATACACTCAGATATAACAATTAACTCTGAGCAAACTTTGGTAGTAAAAAAAAAAGTATTTTAGCTGAAGATACTTTTAAAGTGTTGGTTCGACAATATTTTAATGATTATCTTCCAGTGTAAATCAGAAGCTATTTTCCATGCCGTTAGCATGGCTGGTGTTGTTTTTATCTGTGTGTGTGTGCATGTGTTACAAAACCATTTTAACAAAAAAGAAAAAGAAAAATACAGACATCATGGTGGAAGTTTTAGTTTTAGTTTGTAATTTTGTCATTGAATAATAAAACACTGATCTTTGTACTATGCAGCCAATTTGGTGGATCCATGAAAGTACTAAGTTCAACTATGCAGGAGTGACTTTTTATATAACTCAGCCCATTTACATTTTATTAAGACTTTAACCTATCTATAGTTAAGGGTGTGGCCTCTTGCACCAAAGTCTCCTCTCCCCATAACTGCCCTTCTTCTTTGCCTGTTTTTAAAGGAAAAGGTAAAGGTACTTTATTGGTCACATATACAGCTGTTTGTGGTTTAGCTGCAAGTGTGAGCCAACTCAGACACTTGTTGCAGAAATTGCAGAAGCCTTGTCCATCATGATTTACAGTCTATGGTCACAACTTGTAATGTAATGAATGTAAACTAACTGATTTTTACAAGTGTGCAGATGAGATCAAAATGTTGATGCTCAGGCCAAAGAGGATCTGTAGATATACAGTATAGTACATGGGTTTAGTTTACCAATACAACTTTACCTAGTTGACCTAGGTTGCCTAGTTTACAATGCTGTATTGTTAAGATAATCAGAGTTTAAGTGTGAGTGAGATTTTGGGAGTTCAGTATATTTTCAGTTCAACCAGGAAAACTTTTGTGATTATTAAGAATTGGCTCTGGGGCATTGTGGGTCCATATTGTAAAGACTGCTAAGCAGCCTTTATACAGCAAAATCCTCTTATTTTCTATTGCCAGTCTCCTTCTCTTCTTGTAACATGTTTAAAATGAACAAAATTACCCATTAGACCAGGCAGTGTGGTTTAAGCATTCAGTTCCTCAGTTCATGTTTTTACTCAGTCAAGCACTGTTTTCAATTTCACACAGTTAAGTAGCTCTCTCTAGTCCTGGAGGTCATGAGGGATCATTTCTTTACTACTGCAGCTTTGACTGTTTATGAGGATCAGCATAAAAATGATGCAGAACTGAGGGAACATTTTGAATATAAGCAAAGCTTCAGGCCTGCAGTAGGAACTTAAGACATAGTTAACATGTTTTGTGGGTTGTGTCTCTTGACATGTAGCCTGTTGACTGTTGTTGTAATACGGTGTTTATCCCATTCAACTATGTCTAATGTTCCATCTCAAACTTTCTCAGACCAAGGACCACCTAACATCTCCAAACTTACATGGCATACAGTTCATTACAGGGAATACAGGGTAGATGGATGTTAATGCCTTTATTGGATAAGACCTGACAGAATCCAACTGTCTTTGTAAGTTAAAAGGCTGATAAGTGGTTGTATGTAACACAATCAGATAGGCTATCTGTTAGCTTCATCCATATTTCCTGACAGATGTCACAGTGGCCATTTCTGATTAATCATAAAAAGCTGCAACCTGGCACAGCTACATTTGTTGGCAGTGCCACTAAACAGACAGAGAACAGACAATCTGATGCACACAAAATTTAAAATATGGTTTGACAAATTTACTCATGCAACAGAAATGTTGCTTGTGCACTCGGAGAAAGGCTGATCTAACCTGACCCCAAACACAGTGGCACAGTTTACTTCAAGTTTCTCACTGCCAAAGCTGACTGAGTGGAGGTCTGACACAGCTAATCACAAAGTAAGAAGCCAATCCATCATTTAGTTCAGTTTACTGAACGTAAGTTGGTCACAGCTAAACATCCTGTAGCAAAACACACACCGGGACTGTTTCCTCAGTATAATTATGTAGGCAAAACATTAAAACCAATACAATAATGATAACATTTAAGAATAAAACATAATAAATTCTCCCCTCGATCCTGCAGTGATTGTGATCAGTCCTCCCCACACCACTAATGTATAAAAAATCTTTCTGTCTGTCCCAAGCCACTGTGATGATACCATATGTATCTGAGAGGATTTGAACAATCACTCATTTCTTCATTTCAAAGCTGTGCACTTAGAACAAGCCTTATTTACTGCATCCAACAGTAAAAAAAATAAATTAAAAAAGCCAAAACAACAACACTGCTTTAGCTCGAGGCGGTGGTAACTCAGCATGGAGAAAAACATTGTGGATTTGGTCCCTGTTTCACTGATAGAGGATTGTTGTTCCCCATAGCAACTGATACAAGCCGCCTATAATCTGCCTATAGTGCCAGAGGAATTTCGCTGTGTTGTGCCCGAGGCTTTGTGCTCTGATGGTATAGTGATTTCAGCTTGGATGTCCAGCATTTGGAGGCTGGACTTATGTGGTCTGGTATGAGGCTGTAGTACTGTTTAGGAATGGCTGACAGCGCTCAGCCTTTTGCACTATTGCACTTTGCCTTATCAGTACAAAGCAGCTTTAACCCTTACTCAAACTTTGTAGTGTCTAATGACCTAATGACCCTTAATAATAATTAGGTTTCCAGAGTTGTTTTCTTACAACTCTCCTCTAGGAAGTGGTTTTCATGATTTGTCAATACTAATTGACAACAGGAACAAGAGGGTCTGTCTGCAGACTGCAGGACAGGGGTGTTGTTGACATGAGATAGCTAACCAGCTAGCCCCAGCCAAGCGCTTCAGTGAAAGAAAAAAAAAGGGATAGCGACAGAAATTTAATTAGGTTTCTTTCATTTGATGAGTAGGAGCGTAGTTTGATGCTGAACAAAAGCAATAGCAAATAGTTAAAAGTAAGGATTTTATGGTCAGTGGTCAGCATTATGATATGTGTTCGTTTAATGTGATAAATCATCCATTTTCTACTGATTATCAGGGTCCACATACTGTACAGGGGGCAGCAGTCTCAGCAGACGTCTTCCCCTCCTCCTCCAGCTCTGGTTGTGAGATTACAAAGTGTCTCCAAATCATCTGACAGACGTGTGTCCAGTGTGTGCCCCGAGGCCACCTCATTGATTGGCCCTTTTTACACCAAAGTTAGCACATACCTGCAGATCTTTCATAAACACGTAAAAAGGCAGTTGACTCTTATCACATTGCTAGTGGATGAAAGTGCCTCTCTGTTCAGATGAAGAGCTGCTAGCTGCTGTGCAGACTAGTAAAGTCGATCAATATCTCTCTCACCTGATGGTTCGTGCTCCAGTCGGTGGCAGAGACTTCATGTGAGATATTTTGGTCAGTAAACGTGTGGCTTTAAAACATATTCTGCAGGCCTGCATCGTCACTAGCAGCAAATTAGCTATCTTTGTAAGTGTTGCTGCAGAGTGTTACTGTACCTTGTTTTCACACTTGACTGGGAGTGGGTGATGTAATATGAGGTGGGCCTAACTTGTAAAGGTTGTATCTCTGTGTGGACAGAATCAGGTATTGCAGCAATAAGATCCTTAGGAACAGTAATGATTTGCATTGTGGCCACAACTAGAATATCAGGCCATCGATTTCCACTACATGCACAGTGATATAATAACCAGTGGATATGATTTTATGAGCAGTACAAACAGTGACATTAGTCATAGTCTGAACCATTAGGTGAGCAACCTTTAGTAGAAGTGCTGGGATGCCATCTTGGAACTCCATATCCAGTTTATCTTAAAACAACCATACTTCAGCTGCACAGGGATTTAGGCCCTGGAACCAGAAATGTTCTGAACAGATTCCAGCTCCAGTTAAAAGAAACAACAAACCCCAGCCCCCTGCCCATTTCTTGAGTTTTACAAAGACATGATGAGAAATGTATCCTGGGATCTAAAGGGAAATATGCTTTAAACTAAAAAGATAAATCAGCAGTTCACAACAAAGCACTGAAAAACCAACACAAAATAGTAACCCAAAGAGCTGAGCCTGGGTCTGTGTTTATTCTCTCATCACACACCGTTACTTCCATTCTCAGTTTCTGTCCAGCCTAAACCCTGAGGGTTTAGTACGGCTTCGTAAACAGAGGAATCAATTTTTTTCTTTTCTTTTTTTTTATTTATTAATCCTTTGCTTTGACGCTCACATTTGACTTTCATCATCTGAAAAAGTCACCTCTAAAGCTGGTCACCAAAGCCGGCAGACTGATGTTTTATGGGCCTTTTACATTTGTTTTGCAGCAGCTTAGGGGCTGGGGATTTGAGTTTGCTGCAATCACATTCAGCTCAGGAAAACAACTGACTTCCTCATCAGCTGTTATTTATCCCTGAGACCTAAGAATGTGGATGTTTATTGAGTTTATCACACACATCATACACTAAACACCTACTGTCCACATTTGGTCTGAATTTTTATCAAACCATGTTAAAATCAAAATGATTTTAAAAGTGTGCACTTCCTTTCAAGTGCAACCACAAGACAAAAATGACCAGAAAAAATTGATGGACATGTGATAGAAATGTGATGGACAGATTGCTGTGGAAGATTCACACTCAGTTTGGACACCCTGGGACTTTCAGGATGTGCAGTCTGTGTTTGTTCTGTACAAACACCCAATTCACCAACTGCTCAGATGTTACCTGTTGCCAGCTACCAATATGTGCACCAACCATGGATATGGCGAACATTAGTTCGTTATAGTTGTAGCATTTTCTGCTTGGGATTTGTGTTTAAATCTACTCATGTAATCAGTCTCAGCCAGTCTTAACATACCTTTAAAGCATTTATTTTTTCTTGGAAGGTGCTTTTGCTACAGAAGCGTGATCTTTTTCAGTTTGTACACCTCATGTTATATGAAAGAAGTCTTCTGGACAAGAGGTTTGAAAAAAAAAAAAATTAAAAACAAGTTCAAATCAATAAGTAGCAGTGGTCAGTTGGTGTGCCAGTTGTGACTGCCCAGGTTATTTTGACAACATTTTTTTTTTACTTACAATAACACTGACAGTTCCACATTGAGCTATAATGTCTAGACAGAGAATCTATCCTCACTTCAAGATTCTTATTGTATTTTTAGTCATGTTGAAACTGAATGGCACAGTCTGTGTAGAAGCAGATGTCTGTCACAGCAGCAACCTTTACCCACAAAATGACTTCCTTTTTGACAATTTTGCCTCCCCAAAAAGGAAAAAAAAATCCCAGAGGTTAGGGTAAGGGTTAGCTTGATTGAAGAACCTTAATAGGAATAAGAATAATAGGAATAGTGGGCATAATATGTATGATATGAAAAACATAACAGTAAATCAGTCAAACCACTGTGCGTCAAATATTCACATGTTAACACAGTGACAAAGAAAATCCCATTAGCATAATTGTCAGTTTCTTAAATCAGCCTTTGATTAAGCACTAATGGATTAGCCCAAGGTCAAACCTAAAGCGTTGAGTAAAATTATACATTTTACTTGGCTTTCAGAGCTTCCACCCTGTGCTTACAGTAAGCCTTTGGCCACAGAAATGTGACACAATGACACCAATATACTGTACAATAGAACAACTAGAGGTCAGAAACTCTGCAGGATCTCTAAGCCCTACTCATGATAATAAATCAAGGTCAGTCACTCCGTAACTCAGTCCTGATGAGAGCATGAGATAGTCACACTGCACATAGAGAGTCCCAGGCAGGATTTGCTTCCTTACTGAGACATTTACCTTTATAAATGGGAATCTGCCTCTCAGCAGCCCCTCTCCCTCGCAGCACTCCCTTGCACACAAGCTGTTTGTCTAAGTGCATTGCTTCCAAACACATTGTACAGAGTATCCATCTGCCAACACAGGCAGAAAGATGACACTTCATTCACACAGTGCAAATCCATGTCTGGTCGCCCGTCTTGCCACACAGCACGTGTTTGACAAATGGCAACATGCGGGAAGAGGCCAACTTCAACATCAAACTAAAGCAGTACAAAATGTTCACAGCTTGATAGCAAGGCAGCTAAATTCAGATTAACTTAACTTTGGGAACAGTTTTGCTGCATCAGATACTAATCCTCCACCAAAAACAAGAACTACACTTGATGGATGTCTCTGTTTGCTTTTTGGAGCCACTGCGCTGTTTCCTAAACTCAACCTAAGTGGTCACCCCTGTGCAACTGGGGTTGGTTTAGAGAACCAGATGTGAGCCTGGTTTGGCCTATGCATGGCTGCTAAATCTGGCCTGGTTTTTTTTTTTTTGGGGGGGGGGGGGGGGGGTTGCAGATTTGAGCCAACTGCATCTGGGACCCAGCCTGTTCTAACAGAGGTAGGTAAGTTTGGGCCTCAGATGAAGATCTTTCAATAATTCATCATGTGTCTGGCATGAGTTTGGCTGGATTTAGGAGCCTGAGACTGCTGATGGGACAGGTCTTTTTGGCTATGGTGGAGAGAGTTGGTTCAGATACAGTTTATGCAAATAAAGTGACAACAATACTCTATTTCAATGTGTTCATCAAAGCACTGTTTATTTCAAGGACTTGGCCAACTCCAGCTCTACATTTGTAGTGCTATTTGGAGAGTGTCTGTGTCTGCTTGATGCTGGCCACACAAAACACAGGCTGGGAGACCGATTGCAGGAGCATGAATATGCAATCGCAACTCCAAAAACTACAAGTATCCCCTGGTACAGCACTTCAGAGATGCAGGCCACAAGGACGCTCACATGCTGAAAGTTCATGTTTTTGAAGTAATCCCCAGCGACATGCCCGGGATGAGTGCTGGGTGTTAGGTTGATGGATCGAAATAGTCAGGGCCACCTCTCTCTCTCAGGTCTGGATCAGGAAGTCCACTTTTCCTCTTTCCACTGATTTAATAGACGTGCTTTAAGTCTGGACATGTACTGTAGTGTGTTCTGAAGCAAACTTATTTCAAAATGCGAAATGAATGCAATCATATATATTTTGACTTTTATGTCTCGAGATTTCAGCCACAGGAGAAGTATCGGCTTAGGAAACTGTGATGAATTTGCATTTTAACTTTAGTTTTCCAATTTTCTCTTTAAGCTTCTTTGTTTCGTTCTGTCTTGTCATCCGCCTTTACACATTCATTTACTTTACGTCACATTTTGCTTGAGCGGACTTGATATATTTTAGAGTTTATGTTCTGCACTGACTTCCCTCCAGTTTGTCGAGACATCATAACACTTCTTTACTCCCTCTGAAAACACAAATTTATTTAGAACTTTGGCAAGAGTAGTTTGTCTGTGCTAAGTCTGAGTCAGTCATATATTTGCTCAGATCTGTATCAATCCTTTAACTTGACTATACGTCAAATTTTTCCCTGAAGGAAACAAAATATTGAATGACATCATGAGGATTTAAATCGTCTCTGCTGCTGGAGTGAGTTTGTTTACAGCCTGGATCAGTTTCAGTGTCTTAACTATTCAAAATGAGATGTTTTAGTAATACTACACACACATACACACTGTTGACTCTCTATGTTCCTCATATTCTGGGATTATTTGTCATGTATTTCCAGTGTTCCCCGTCCCCCCTATGTTTTCATGTGGAGCCTTTGTTGTTCTACAGCAGTGACCCAGTTTCCTCATGGGGATCATTAAAATTTCATCTTTTCTCGACTTGCATTTCAGTTAGATGTCTGTGGTGCATTCTGATATCATGTGTTATGAGGACTGAGTAAAAAGTGGCATGGACAGATGCAAAAAAAAAAAAAAAATCACAAACTCAAAGTTACAACAGGGTGTGAGCTCTGCCTGCCACTAACTCTTTCTCTTTTTACTCTTCTCCATCTCTGTTGTCTCTGCCATGCTTGCCCTCTCCTGCCGCCACCAGTTGGAGGCTTTCTACTCAATCTTCACCACGGAGCAGCAAGACCACGTTAAGTCAGTGGAGTATCTGCGCAGTAACTTCCGTCCCATTCAGAGCCTGGACAACCGCCACGTCTTCAAGTCAGCGGTCAAAGACGCCTGGCTGCCGGACCTGACTGACGTCAACGGGCCGTACGGCACAGAGGCTTCCAAAGGTAGGGCTGACTCTCTGATGTGACGTTTGGGTTTAAATGGGACAAAGCTGCACTGAAACTCTAATTTAATTTGTTTACAGTTGCTTTTATCAACCAAGTTTTAGTTCATAATAACTGCAACTCTTCAAATTATACACCGATGCCACAAGCCACCATATAATGAACAAGCTCCCAAGTCATGACAATTATGAAAATGTACTGCCTCTAGTCTCTTCAAGCTCCTTATTTAATTACCTGATCATGGTGATAATATCTGAACACTGAATTAAAGTAACTCAAAGCCGAATCACATAAAATATTGAGTTCTAGAAAGAGGAACATTGTGCATCAGAGATGTTTTTTTTTTGTACATAAGTATTGCTATTAGCACATGTTACAGCTCTCTGCATCCATGCAGTGTTACCTCTGTTTCTCCCTGCTGATTTATACGACATCATTACAGTTACTTTTTACGCTAAACTGGTCCAATATTCTCACATTACTCCTGGATGGTGACATTTTCTTAATGTTAATAAATGAGGGATATTCACTGTTGCTCATGTGCCTAGAGGAAACTGATTGTCCTCTGTGTGTGTGACTGTGTGTGGGTGTGATTACAGTACATGTATATGTGTGTGTGGTCCCGGCTACCTCTCTGTCATTTCACCGGCGAGCTTGGTTAACTCCCCTAGCATAAGGCAGTGGGAGGAACACCAGCAGTCCTCCCGCTCCTGCCTCATTACCACTCATACAACACCACACATTGTGCAGTTTGTGTGTGCACATATGAGTGTGCACGTGTTTTCTCTGTGTGGCCTAGCATCTGTGCTGTGTCAACTGTCCTAGCAGGGTTTGTTCCCTCCCTTCCTTCAGACACACCTCCATATGGTCGACTACGAGAGAGGTGCATCACCTTTGTGTACACGCGCGCGCACACATGTGCTGCATGTGTGTGTGTGTGAGGTTGTCCTGGCACAGCATGCTGCGTGCTCCTGCTGTACGTCCTTGAGCGCAGCAGTGGGACAGGTTTGCTGTGAGTAGATCTATAGGGCTGGCAGCGGAAATGCAGAAGAGGAGGAGGAGGAGGAGGAGGAGGAGGAGGAGGAGGAGGAGGAGGAAGGACAGCAGGGGAAAAAAGGCAAAGAGGAGAAAACACAACAGACAGACACACAGACCACATGCCTCCTACACACCCTCTTCAGCATGCTGCCATAGCTACAGCCAAGTGGGTTAAGGATGGAAATCAGTGTGTGCATGTGATTGTTCAACTGGCCTATAACCCCTCTCCAGTCCAACACCGAGCAGCATCCAGACATACAACGCAGCTTTGGACTGAAAGCTGAACAGCTCCTACACAGCAGAAGCTGAGTTAGACAAATCATTTTCACCCCAGCCTCCTCTCCCTGTGCTAATTTATTCCATTTAACTGTGGCTCAGCCTGAACACCTTCCTCCTGCTGCTCATCGTTTCCCATCAGCCATGATAGTTAATTTACTTTTGGGTCATTGAGTGACTGGCAGCCTCACATTTACTGAGCCGGAATTACTGATAGAAAACAGCGTATAAACCCATACAGCATAAAGGTAAATGTCTGGGTGGACTGTGATAATAAAGTAGGTCTAGTTTCTATATTAATACCATGAAAGAATTATTAGTAGCATAGTCTAATTGAGTGAACTAACTAAGAGTGTTGAGACCACATAACACAATGATACAGAGTTTTACTCAATGTTTGGACTCAGGAGGAATAGCTATGCTAATGTGCTGGTGCTAATGGAGATCCAATAAATGAAATGAAATGGAGATAACAGTGTTAAAGGCTCCATAGTGTAAAGATACAGTAGATGTTATGTTTAATTATACAGAGGTCTAGGTTCTATATCAGTAATGCAAAAGTATCAACTTCTGTAACTTTGTGATGTCACAATGTTATCAGCCTCTGCCCATCTGGATCTGCCATCCACCCTTTCTATTGGTCTCTCCACCGGACCGAGATTAATCTGATTTTGATCTTTCAGACAGACAAAGATGTTTTCTGATTGTTAAGCCATTCAAAATGGATTCTAATAATTCAGCCAAATTCAAGGGAAAAAGGGAAAAAGAAGCCACGATGAAGAACAACAGGAAACACAACAGATGACAAGAGGAAGCAAAGGCCTTTCATCCAGGTTGTCAGCGTGTTTGACTTTTGCTCAGAGAGTCTCTGAGTGAAAATGTTTGTGAAAGTAAAAACATGATTTTTTTTTTATATATATATTTTTTTCAATTACATAATTGATGTTCAATAACTCACAATGGAACTGGAAATAAGAAAGGAGGCAGCACAAGTTATGGTGACCGTACACAAAACCTCAAGTCACATCATTAATAATGAAAGCTGAACTTCAGGATACACTGGCGTTGCATTTCGACAGTTTAACCCGTTAAGTGGTCAGTGAATGATACATGTTCTCAGCATGAGCACAAAGTTACATAACGCATTCTAAGCCTGTGCTCTCATACAGTTAGTAATATTACTGTATGTTCCAACCACATGCATGGAGATGTATTGTAGCTTATTGGCCTCCACACTGCATGTCATAGAGTCTCAACATATTTACTGTGATTAAAGGCAGAAGATGCTCCTCCCTCTTCCCTCTCCCTCCACCTCATTAACAATGGCACATGGTTTCATCTTCAGTTGTAAACGAATGCATGGACACTTTATCAAAGGAATATTTAATCACCCTCTTTCTACTACCACATGAAGCTGGAGGCAGCAACCTGTTAGCTGAGATTAGCAGTGACCCCTGGAAACAGAGAGGATGTCTATTGACATCAATGTAAACAACAAACATTTAACCACCTCTGAAGCATGTCAATTAATATGTTAAGTACCCTACTGGGCATGGCATAGATGGCCATTTGAGAGTGCTTCATGCCTTGAAACATAAATCAAAACCAGACAGGTCCAGCCCTCTGATACAGCCCGGAGTGCAGAAGCGTCTTCTGAAGTAATGTAGGTGTGCATTTGTCACCATGGTTACCATAATAGGCTGCCATGATTTGCAACAGGAATGACTTGTTGGTACTTCCATAACATAAGGCAATCTTTGTCGCTATGGTTACAAGTCAACATCGTCAAACTGTCAACATAAAAGAAACAAAGATACTGACAGTAGAACAGCTCGATCTTCAAAACTGTTCTTCAGAAAGCTGTGGGTTTTCAGGTCTGTTTACAGTAATTCCCAAGGTTTATGCCTCGTCAATGTGGAATGCACTGCTCACTGTACAGTTATGTCACATATAGACTTTTATAAAGACTCAATATCTGTGACTTTCCATCACATTATCTTACTTACGGATAAGTGCGTATGTAGTTTTGATGTCAAGTATTTGAACAGAGCTCATTTGCATTAGTTGAAATTGCCCTCTACTAAAACAAGAAGTGACACTAGCTTGCAATCTGAATGCACTTGTTCTCCACCTCTCTGTGCACTTCTTTGTGTCTATTTTGTTCTCGTACAAGGTCAAGATGTCCAAGAGCTGAACAAGGTGCCTACATAACATCTAGAGGTGCACTAATAACGGTTTTACAAAAAGATACAAGTACTGCATCAAGTAGTTTGAGCAAAGCAAGTGTCACTCTAAGTGCTACTCAATTTACGGCCCTTCATGGCATGGAGTGGTTGCCTGTTATAAAACAGTGACACTCAGAGGAGCTGTGCGGGAGAGAGCTGTGCAGCGAATAAAAATAGCAGCATTTAATGTTTCACATGAAAAGATTTTAAAAAGTGGCCACATAAAAGTGGCAGTTCGTGCGAGAAAACTGAGTGATGGTCATGCCATTAATGCAGTGTAAATGTTCAATGTGTGCAGATATCACTGATGACTGGAGACTCTCTGGACCTTGTTCATTGTTTAGAAGAGGTTCTATTGTTGTTACGTGGAGACACAACAAGACTGTTGCAACCAATGTGAAGCACTTCCTGTCCATCTTCTCCACTCTTGTGCTTCATGTTAACAGAGCTGGGAGTTGAGACCTGTCCTCCACCCAGCACAAAGTGCAGCGCTAGTGCCTTGGCTAGTTTCATTTATTCATCTGTCCTGTTGCTTAAAGGTGTAGTGTGTAAGATTATGCTACTTTACTAACTTTTCCCCTCTCGACCCCTGTCCAGTTAATAATATTGTTGTTTTCTTTATGTCCATAATAGTCTATTCTGTTATGTGCATTTATTGTTGATTTTATTGACATTGTTGATAGCACTGGACAAAATAACAGCCACAGTAGCAGTAGCTCTGTTGTATGTGTGTGATCAAAAATGAGCTAGGCTATAATATGATCAAATACATTCAGCATAAATATTGACATGAATATGCTAAGTTATAAACAATGTGAACACTAGTAACAGTTTGAAGATTATGAAATGTTAGTGCAAGCAAATTAAGAGTAAACAGAGGCATGATGGGAGTTCAGTGTACACACACTACTGTATATAACCAATAAACAATAGAGAGTAGTATAAATATGGATCTACTGAATAATACATAACCAATATAGGCAGTCGTATAACTGTCATTTAAATATTAATGAACATGAATTAGCAGTATGATCATGTCTACGATGTGTGTCTGATATAATCACATAGTACTAGTGGTGCAGAGTGGAGCAGGATGAGAACTGAGAGGAAGAGACAGAACCTGAACCTGCTGGTTCTGGATCAAAAGTTCCAGTTTCAAACGGTCTCTTTGTGTAAAAAAAAAAAAAAATTAAAGAGTGTTACTCACTTGGACTCTCCTCGCTACATCTGTCCGCTCTGTGCTGTTGGATATACAGGCAGAAGCAGTGTCTTTACTAATGTCAGAATTTTTTTTTATCCTGCCTGATCTCCTACCAGCAAAATACTTTCCATATGGAGAAGCGACCAATGTGTATTCACTGGGTTTACCAGATCCATCAGTAATGAAGTGAACCTAAAGTTACTGACCTGACCATTTGGACAACACCATACAGGAAGACATAAAACTAAACTGCTTAACTTGCCCAGAGCTTCTCCAGTGGTTGAAACCTGCACCAAGAGTTACTTGTTTTTTGCTTCCGGTCCTTTGGGATGGAGATACAGATATTCTCTAAGAGCTTCATCCATCTCTGTGATTCTCTGATTCTAAACAACTCAAGTGTAATTACAAACTTTGGAGGAAGCCGGTTCATTTTTTGGTCAGGTGGTTCAGGTCAAAGATGAGGAGTGGTGTAGTGCATTGCTGCAGCGTTGACATTTTTAATCATTGGGAAGTTAATGGCACCTTATTTCCTGCTGTGGTAGAGGAAGAGGTGAAGTTCTCTTCGATGACGTTTCATATTATAAAGATAAAAAAACAATATAAACACCAGCACCAAAGGTTCTGGCTGTTCTGAAATTCCACTAGTGTTTAACTGAACAATAGTGTAAGTGGGGTTTGGCACCAAGCCCTGCTACAGATAGCCTACTGTTGGTACATTTCTAATAGGAACTCAGACTGAGAATTCACCCAATCCCTCTAAGTGCAAGACCTCACAGACTGACCCACAATCAAGACCTGTTCATCAATCAACTGTGATTATCATGCTGTGTGGCCGGAGGCGCCATTTACCCCTCTGTTTGACGTCTTATGGAGAGAGAGAGATGCTCTCTGTGGGTTTCATTGTGCATCACCCACCTCCTCCACCCATGTTCTACTCTGTGGGACTGGGCCCTATCTCCATCACTCCCTGCCATCCATACATCTACAGTACCTTGTATAGCTGTGTGTGCGTGTGTGTGTGTGATGACCCGCTTATCTTTGATGAAAGCTCTAAGAGGATCTCTTCATCATCCAGCCAGACACACACAGCTACACAACCCTTTCAGCGATGTTTCACACAGGGAATATTAGAAGTCATGGTCCAATCTGAGTTGCGGTTCTACACAAAAAGAGTGCACGACGAAGACATGCACTAAAAAACCGTGTGAGCAGCAGCAGCTTTATCCACAAATTCGTCCACAATAAAGAAAATATCACGTGTGCTGTTGAAAACACAAAAAGCTGATCTCAGATTAGCTCAAAATATCCTTTCTAAATGTTGTGAGTCAAGATGATCGGTAACTCTGTAACCTGTCAGGGGACAGTGGATGAATAATAGCTTCATGCCTAACTCTGGCACATCTAGTGTTTACCGTGTGTGCACTAATGTTCAGGGCAGCTGCGATCCACAAGAATTTTGGAATTTTTTGCAAATTAATTAAAACAGAAAAACTGAAATATCACCTGAATATAAGTATTCAGACCCTTTGCTCTGACACTCATGTAGGTCATACAGGTGCCCTCAATTTCTTTTATTCATCTTTGAGATGCTTCATTTGAGTCCAGCTGTGTTGAATTAAATATTTTGGACATTATTTGGAAAGGTACACACCTGTCTAAATAAGGCCTTACAGCTCATATATTAATGTTAGAGCAAAATGAAATCCATGAGGTCGAAGGAACTGCCCGAAGCGCAGACTGAGTACAGATCTGGGCAAGGCTACAAAAAATATTCTATTTGGTTGACCATACACCCAGTCAGGAGAGTTGTGTGTTGCCATTCACAGGGACACCAGAATAAAACATGTTTTACACACTTTCAAAAACGCTCACCACAGCAATCGATTATGTGCGCTTCACGTTGAATATATTCAGCGCTTTATCTTCCCATGAAAACACCCCGTGGTCGGTCTTCCAATGCAGCCTTTGAATTACAAGACGTATGAATTGGGACACAGCTATTATAAACACATGTGGAGGCTGAATTAAGCACCTAACACACAGCAGCGTGTTGTTTTCAAGACTTTTAATATGTCCCCTTAGAAACACAGTACAACACACTCAAGGTTCCTACCAACACTTTTTATCAAGGAACCTTCACTGAGTTGCATAATCATTGTCTGAGAAATAATGGAGCCAATGTTGTGCTTACAGTAACTGAGACAACAGAGACAACAGAACACACACTTCAGCTGCGGTAAACTCGCAAAAACACTGTGGGAAAGTTGGCACAGCGAAGAGACTTTAAACTCAGGTGTACTGAGAAATATAAAGAGATTTACCTGGAGCCCAGAGGCTTAATCAGCACTGTGAACCAGTCTGATGTTCATTTATATGTAAAAGTCCTGCAGTTCAAATTATGACACACACACACACACACACACATATACACACATACAAAGGGCATGGCTGACTGGGCTCAGGTTGATATAATCTATTAAATACTCTTTCTCTGCATTGAGGTCATTCAGTGTTTGACTTCCAAAATGCCTGTGTGTGTGTGTGTGTGTGTGTGTGTGTGTGTGTGTGTGTGTGTGTGTGTGTGTGTGTGTGTGTGTGTGTGTGTGTGTGTGTGTGTGTGTGTGTGTGTGTGTGTGTGTGTGTGTGTGTGTGTGTGTGTGTGTGTGTGTGTGTGTGTGTGTGTGTGTGTGTGACTAATGGCTTTAGTAATGCTAAGCCACATGGGGCTCGACTGCAGGTTATGAATAGAAAAACTCCACTGCAGCTCTTTATGAGCAAGCTAATCAATTTGGTTCCACAAGGCACGTGAGCTCTTTTCTCAATCAACCCATGTTCATCATCAAATTACCTGACGCATTTGCATAATATAATACAGTGTGTGGAATAATCATTCTGGGCATTGTTAGATAGTAATGCACTACTCTCTCTTTCTCAGCGATAAATACTGTAACAAATTGCTGCTTAGTTACACAACAAATACACTGACCAAAGTAAAGTTTATGGAAGCAGAGGAGTCCATACCATGTGATTTCTGAGCGTGTCATTAATCTGCAGCTATGACAGCCTCCAGCCTTCTTCCAGTTAAACAGGGAGAACCTTTTCACATCTTTTCATAGAGCTGGTTTTGAACATGATGAAACAGGAAACATTTATGTCTAAATAATCATTGTCGACTGCTGCTTTGAGATTTACCTTTAGAGGAAACAGCTGTCCACATGTGGCCTCGTTCCATGGGAATGCTGTTTTTAATGTTATCTTTCTCTGTTTCTGCTTTTATGTCAATGGGAAATCAAAGCTACCATGATGATCATGCTAAACATTGGCATTTGAATAATAACCAAGACTGAGAACTAATAGTTTACATGCAAATGTTTCACATTAAAAGATGATTAGCAGTAATGCTCTCTTGCTGAAATGATGCTCTATACTGATGGTAACAACTTACTGTATAAATGCACTAAATGGGATCAGAGCTGGGCATGAAACATGAATCTTAGAACAACTGTGTGGAAAAGTTCATTACACTGAGTGGATCAACCCTTAATGTGAACATTGGAAATATTTCCTTAGAGTTTCGATTTGACTAAAATGTGTATCTAAGTGAATATGAGAAAACATGCTTAGACTAAATGAGCCTGTGTCTTATATAAACCAGTTTAGAAGAAAGGCCTCATCCATTGTTAGAAAATTCATGATCATTTTACTAAAAGGTTCAGGCGTCCCTCGGCTGAACAAGCTCACCAGTCAAACAGAGACACCTAGTGGTCTGAAGATACCAGTGTAGGGCTGCTCGTATCTGAATGAGTAGGGGCTGCGTGTGTGTGTGTGTATGCGTGCGCGTGTGTGGTGTTAAACTCATAACAAAACATACAAAGTATGTTTGCCTTCATATCTCTCATAGCCAGATATTAGAAGGCAGAGCAGGTTGTAGTCATTTTGCCTGAAGGCGACTATATATGAACTCGTTTCTTTGGAGCCTGGAGACAAACCCATGCGTGTGTGTGTGTGTGTGTGTGTGTGTGTGTGTGTGTGTGTGTGTGTGTGTGTGTGTGTGTGTGTGTGTGTGTGTGTGTTTGATGCCTGTGCATATGTGTAGAGCTGAGCTGAAACCCAATATTCAGTATTAATAATGCTCAATAGCCACTGTATGTTCAGAGAATCCAGCCATTCACACATGCATGTGTGCACACCGGATTGCATTGTGTGGTGTGTGTATGTGTGTGCGTTCATGGATGAGTCAGAGTGTCTCACAGCAATATTAATAACACATAATACAACTCACACTCACATAACACTCACTGCTCTCCCTCGCTCTTTCTCTCCCTCTCTCTTTGTGTTTTGAAAGATAAGTTGAGTCGATGTATTTAGCTGTTAAATTATCTCTTTCTCTCTCTCTCTCTTAAATTTTTATTATTTCATTTTCCTTCATCTGTCTTCCTCTTCTTTCTTTCCTTCACTTCATTGGTTTCACTGAGTCCTCCCTTTCCTTCTTTCTCCCTTTCCTCTCTTTCTGACTTTCTGTCATTCCCCCTTTCTCAATTTCTTATGTCCATTGCTTTCCTACCGTCTCCTTCTCTGTCCTCTATCCCCACTGTTTTCTTTTGCTCTTCCTGCCTTCTTACTCCATCTTTTAATTCCCTTTTTTCTTTTGTTTCCTGCCTCCTCCCAGTGTGCAGTAGCGCTCCCTTCAACATGAAGGTGCAGCACGTGAACGGCAGCGCCCTGGTGGTCCGCTGGGCCCGTCCAGAGGTTACCTACCACCCGCCCATTCTCCACTTCCTGGTGTCCTACAGCTGGACGGCCCACGACGACAGCTACGAGGAGACGCACCTGACCGACGCCAAGCACAAACTGGTGAGGCTGCTGTGGATGGGTTAGACCCGGAGGACACCATGTGGGATGCTAGGATTATTAATTAACAAGAGATTATGCGATAACATAATCTTCAATAGAGAAATAGTTCCAATATCAGGTTGCACGAGGCTGTGAGGAGATTAGTACAGCTAGTGTTGGTTAATGAGCTGACTTCACTGAAAGGTCTGATTCTGACCTATGTTACATTAATGTGCTCAGCAGCTCTGGATAAAGGTTTGTGTGTTTGTGTCTGAACACTGCTGTGTTTATTAGACATCAAGGAAACATGGATTCCATGTTGTACTGTGTTGTACTTCATCATCATGACTGGAGAATAATTACTTTACTACATCAGTATCTGACCCAGTCTCTTGCAAAATGACACATTCACTGACATGATTTTCATTAACTTTCCAACAAAGAAAGCTTCATTCTTTTCCATGGTTATCAACAGATCTAACAAAATGATAGCGGTAGTTGTTAAAAAGCAATTGAAGTCCATCTGTAGTTAGACACTTTAGTCTGTACTCAGTGTTTTAATTTATCCATCAAAATAACTAACTCTTATGAAAATATCTCTCAAACAAAGATTTTAACTTAGTTCGTTTTTGTATTGAAACTAACTGAGATTCAGACTTTATATGAACTGATGAGTTCAATAAAAAACAAAAAACTAGAATTTTGGGTTATGTTTGTTTTTGTATTCATTTTTAATATGTTTTTGATAATATGCTGATGATGTTGTTTTGTACACTTAGCAACCATGATCTTCATGTCCTCTGTCTGTACAACCAAACTGACATCAACTGTGACAAATGAAGGTCAAATTAGTGGGATGAGAGGTTGTTTGGGATTTTTTTAGGAGACGCAATCACAGTAAAATCCATGAACAGAAAAACAGGCAACACTTGAGTCCTCTTCAGCCAGTAACCTACAGTTTCTTGACACTGTCCAGCTCAACAACAGTTTGCAAAAAAGTCATCTTTATCTTTCTTGGATAAAACAGTGTTTGCTAATGACTAAGATGGGCATAGATCGAAAAACATTAATATGCAGATTGGCAGTAGTATCAAATGTAAAAGCTATGTAGTTTGAGACACATGCATTCACAGCATTCCCTTTTACACCTGACAGTATATTCAGGAGTCTAACATATACTGTAAGGAAATCACCATAGATATACAGTATGTACATTTAAAATGAAATGAGTGCTTTAAATGTTTCTTTGAATGAGCTCTTCTCATTACACATGCACACACACACATACACATAAGCAGTCTTTCTCTGATGTGTTTCCTTGGCCTGGTTTGTGTGGGGGAAAAAAAGAAGAAAATCTCAGTTGAGACTTTTCTGACTCGTAGCTGTCGATAGCCGTGTGTTTGTACTGTCATATATTCCACAGAGATGCAGAGAACAATGGAGGCTTTCAGCCTCTTCCTCACACACACACATCACATCACACACACACACAGCTCAGACTCCATGTCCACAGCTCGGTGTGTCTCATCACACCGACGTGTTTTAGGCTGTGCGACGAATTCCACATGAAGTGAGTTTCATCTTGTAACAGTGCTCGGTCGCTCTAACGGTAACACAGCTACCACAGCTCAATAATGGAGGAATTGTGAATAATGGCTGTTGAAGCTGTGGCGTTTCATGCTGCAGTTCCTGTCACAGCCAGTGGGTGTCTGCTCGCTGACACTGACATGAATTGGAAGGTCTGCCATAATGTAACACTCACATACTAACCATAGCATAAGCATAACCAGGATAACCATAGCATTATTGGTTATGCTCAAAAGAGGTCGGTTTTATGGATGAAATCCTCTGTCATGATATACGTTATATAGCAAAATCCATAGATATAGTACATACACATTATAATTACAGCTCCAAGTGTGTGTGTGTGTGTGTGTGTGTGTGTGTGAGAGAGAGAGAGAGAGAGAGAGAGAGAGAGAAGGGGGATCTGGTGATCTGGAGAATAGCGGGTATATGGATATGAGGGGGAGGTGGTGGGTGGGGCATAGAGATGAGGAGAGAACATGGAGATGTGCGTGTGTGGCGGGGGGGGTGGGGGCTGTGAGAAATGTCCAGTAACACAGAATGAGGGGAACAGAGGAGCAGATAAATGACCTGAGAAATAGTTGTTGTTGTTTTTTCATCAAATGCAATTATTTGTTTTGTCTTAGTGGCACCATAAACAGTCCTGTTCATTAGCTGAATTGTCCACAATGGCCTCTAACATAATGTAATATAACATGGAGACACCATAAGGAGAAACCCTGGCTGTAATCATTCCTCCTCTCCACACATTTGTGGAGTGACTGCTGCACAAAATCCACAGTCTCAGTCTGCAGAGCTAATGTCAGGCTTGAGCACACATCAAGTCAGGATCCCTGTACGAAGTAATTGCCTGATGGCCAATGTGGACATGGGGAATGCTCACAGCAAGCACTGCATCTCTCATGCACTGTAAATATGGCAAAAGAAATTCAGACATCCTTAAAACTCCTTCATCCTTAATATGAAACAAACAAATCAAGTGCTGAGCTTGCACCAACAGCTGCAACAACAAATCAAAATCAAACATGGAAAATGTAAGATGAGGAAAATCACACAGAAATATAATAAAACATGCGCATGAAAGAGGTAATAAGTAATGAAAGCACAACTTTAACAACAGCAGACTTGGTTCTGCCTTCTGCCAATTGCATCTGATTTTCTGCTAGTGATGATTTTTATTTGTTTGTTTTGTTTTGTTTTATTCATGTCAGTATTTGGAAGCTCTAAAGGCCATAAAATACTCAAATGGGTCAACATCAAAGTCCAGATTTCAGATCATCTAACCATCAACTGATCCTCAGCCAACAGTCACATCATTTCCCTTCAGAGCCAAACACACCCATGTCACAGAAAGCACTCCATATATTTCCTTTGTAGTTTCACTTCACTCATCTTTTGCCTCCTTCCTATTTCATTTCCAGTCTTTATCCCTTCCACACACCACACACTTAACTTGATCAGTGGACCATGATTTAACCTCATCACTGCGACCCACTGTACATTTGAACATTTTTGAATCCTGTCGTGTATTTTCCATCTGAGCTCACTCTGTATCACTGTGTAGATTAATTTCTGATCAGCCTGATGAGCCAGAGTCGACTTTATTTGCTGTAAATGTAAATTATGATGAGAATATTATGGACTAACAGACAGTCAGATGCAGCTGCACTGGAGAGAAGCACGTGTGTGCTTGTGTGTGTGTGTGTTATTTCAGAAATACAGAGGATTTTACATCATCAAAAATATGACTTTGAGGCCCTTGAAAAATCTAATAAGTTGTTTTGGAACAAAACTGTTTTGATACATACAAAATCAGCTCTGATTGCATCATTAAAAATATTTTGTCTTTAACAAAGTCTTGACAAATTCTCATGAGAAAATGGGTCGACTGGGGTTTTAACAGAATAGTCATTAATTTTGGGGGCGGAGGAAAAGTTTTTTGACACAAACACAAACACACACACCACACATTTGCTACAACACGTACAAACCAAGCAACCATCCTCCATCAGTTCCATTACAAATGGTCTCATCAGGAGCTGGAATGAGCTGTGAGGAGCTGTGGAGCAGACAGGAGGTTTCATTCCCTTACATTGTGGTGTTCCGGTCAGCTCGCAGAATACTAATGCTAAGCTAGAGAGGATACAGCCTGCCAGCCTGTGCAAAAAGCATGACCTTGGGCCAGTGGCTGTGTGGGAAAACCAGATTTGCTGTAAAAAAAAAAAAAAAAAAAAAAAGGGAGAAAAAAGACTGGAAAAAAGAAAAGAAAAATAGGGATCAGAGTGCCCCCTGGCTGTGGAAGCAGGATCCACTTCCAGAGCTAGGACTCTCCCATGATGAGAAAGACAGAGACAGGGAGGTGGGAAGTGTTTTATCCTCCCATCATTAACTCAAGAGACCACCACTCCACCCCTCCTTCTCCCCTCCCCAGTAATCCCCACTTCACTCTCCCTCTCCACTCTTCCTCTTCCTCCTCATGTCTTCTCCCCTTTGGTTCCTCTTCCCACTTTGATTCTGATCTTATTTCCTCTATCCTCCCTTGATGCTTCTAACTAGGTCACAACAGGGACCTACATGGCTTTAGGGCCCTTAAATTGGGGGCCCTGTTGTCAAAATCAGTGGACAACCCCTTCATAATAAATGAGTGTAGAGTGGACTGTGTTATGGGTTGCACCACTTGTGAAGAAGGGGGGAAGTGATTAAGAGAAACAGGTGCACAACAGGATTTAACATAGCAGAACTGGCATGAGTCAGCGAGTGGAGGTGTAGGGGTAAAGATAGAAAAAGAACACATCATAAATTTAAAAAGATATTCATTTGACAGTATAAATGCTCATCATAATGATCTTTTCATACATGAGTCAGAGTCAATGTGGATGTTACACAGTCCTTCAGAATCAAAGTATCTGTGATTCCAGAGGTTTCCTGAGATTTTTGGACTTCACTGAACTCTCTTAGGTCCTTAGCTCAAAAAAGCTTTAGAACAGTCACAAGGCAAATTTCTAACACAAGTAATAAAAAGCAAGTGAGCAAGTAAAAGAGATAAAAAGATGGAAGCTGATAGTCGGTGGAGGGTTTATAGCTTTGAAAACTGTCCCAGCTTTTATAAGACACTTTCATTTTATGTCATTCTCCTCTTTTGTCTCTGAGAAATACCAAGAATAAAATGTTGATGTTCCTTGAGTAGCTAAGCTGATGTTAAAGACTGTAACCAGCACAACAAGCGTGCAATCCCTTTTAAAGTTCAGGGTTATATACAGTATATGAATTATATCAGGCTAAACTCAAATCTGTTTCGTGTATTTGCCCCAAAGAATATTAGAAAGACCTCTCAATGTAATATTTCTCAAACTCCTTGAATCAGCACCTCCTTAAAATGCCTTTAACTGTGTGGACTTCAGCTTAGTGTACTGTACCTAATAAATAAAAGAACACATATTTCAATTTCATATTTTATAACAGAATCTGAAGTCGCTCTCAGAGCTATTGAAACGAGGCCAATTATATCACCAAAAGTTGAGTTATTGGTAAACAAATAATTAATGAATACATTCTCTCAGTGGAGCCATGAGAGTGAACATGCTTTTTTTTAATTAAGTATTCAAGTAAATAAAAATGAAAATAAAAAGAATATATTTTGATTGGCGGTGATTTATTTTGACACTAAAAATGTTATACGCAAAGCAACTGAAATATTAGTAAAATGAGACATTTAAAGGGCAAAACAGTAATAAAATAGTAATTTAAAAAGCAGAGAACAAGATGTTTGAACCTTGTGTCTGAATGAGATGAGTTCAGACTGAGGGTTCATTTGTCATTGAGCATGTGAACCTGTGAACCTGTGAAAACGATCTAAGCCTTGATACGAGGCTTCAGCAGAGCAGACACTGTTGTACATACATGTCACTTGCCTCAGAGCCTTGGTGACACACAAACATCAGTAATACCAGACAGCAAAATCAATCCGGCCCAGACTCGGGCCACATGCTTGTTTTCTTCTGCGTCAGTGTAGACCTTGTTCCACAACCTGAGTGGGCATGTGAGTCAAGTTTATTTTATTTGTCATGTAAATGTACAATCAATGTAATGAAATGCATTCTGCCCTGGCTCTCTCCCAGCCGTTAAAACTGACTGCATGGGTCATCATGCTGGTAGCCTATAGCTGAGGCTGATGGGAATGTGATTTGTAGAAGTAAAATACAAACACATATTTTGACCTGATAATGAAAAGTATGCCAGGATGAATGAATTACAAATGTCTAAATTCTTTTAATGGTTGTCGAGAAATTTCACTCAAAGCCACAACAACCTTCTGTTCAGCTAGGGAGGCTGAAACATCTGGACTGTATGGTATGTTATCACAGAGAAATGTTTTCACCCTGTGTTTCCACTCATCAATACCCTTGCACAGGCAGCACCGTAGCCTCACCAAACACTGATTTTATTACATTCATTCATCATAGTGTTTAATTTTTGTCATTCTAAATTGATAGACTGAAAAATAGAATGATATAATTACATAAAGGGAAGAAAAAACACCAGAAACAGACAAAAAACAAATATATGATCACATATTATTAAAAAGCGGTATGGCCAATGGAGGAATGGATGTACAGTATATCATGATAAATGATATAATTGCAAAATCTGCAGACTGTATCAAGACACCACGTTTGGATGTTGTCCCACACTGTGATGAATCCTTATTTAAACATTTGTTGATACAAGTGGGCGAGAAGAGTCACGGTGTTAGAGCGGGTCTGTGAGGCAGAGACCGATGAGGTTTCAGGCTCCTCAGACGTCCTGTTTGTTCACGAGTTGCTGTACATCAAAGAACCAAAATGTTGACATGAGTCCTCTTGATTTACTCGGTGTTTGCTGCCCATCTGTGTGAGAGCAGGAGTCAGCTGGAAGCAGGAAGCCTCCGCAGTGTTAGTGTGAACAGCAACACTCCGGTCTGACACAGCACTGCCTTCTCATGGAGGCAGTCAGCTGCTCATAAGACTGTTCCTTTGTGCCCATGATAACTGGCTCTGGGGTTGTAATTGTTTTGTTTGTTTGTCTTTTTGAGTTTTTTTTATTGGTGGTGCTTCATTTAGCATTTTAAATCAGTTTCAGTGTCAATAATATTATAGTCAGTGTAGTGTAGTCATAACTATATCTCAGTGCAAGATGAGCACAGCTGACAATACCTTCTTATTTTGTCCTTATTTTTATTTGGTGATCTGGTTTTTAATAGCCTGCCTTTTATTTGTGGTTTTACTCACTTGAGTACAACTCCTCTGTTTTATTATTTTATTATTTTACCTATATCCCTCCATCTTTATCTTCCCTCTCCAGTCTCCATTGTTTCCTCGATGCAAATGACAGTATATGACAGTATTTGCTCAGCTGTCATTATTGTCTTATTTATTTTGCTTATAGCTGGTATAACTGGTAAGCTGAAGTTACATTGTTTATTAATCAGCCACTAACAGTAAAATGTATTAGATAAATTGATTAATTTTGACCAGTATAGTTCATTCATATCGTGATGGTGTAGCTGACAGACAGGATATAGTAATGGTTAAATGTCCCCCCCTGAGTCACTGCCCGGCTGATTTTATATCCCACAGTATTTTTATGCTATCAGAGAGGTCCTGATTAATTTCTCCCTGATAAATATGTCAGACTTGATGAAAAAAAGACCCAGTGATGTTAAAATGTCTGATATACCATTAAAACATGGCTACTGGAATTAATCTCTTACTGGTTTTATATTCTCACCCCCTCATGTGATGGAGGTGGAGAGCAGAAATGACTGCATGTGCATGATAGCTTTACTATTCAAGTGATCCACAGTGGCATGTGAAAGAGCAGGGGTTTCATACAACGAGAGGACTTTATGAGACTAGGTAATTTGGCACAGACCCCAGAGCTGAGCTGGCTATAATATTTTCCATTTAACTGAGTGATGGTAAGTTTATGTAGGTGAACTGATGGGCTTCAGGAGGACAGGCTGTTACATCACATGCTAAGCCATTCACGCATATGGATAGTTTTGTTACTTCTCATGAGGAGATGCTAATACAATGATGTCCAGGTCCACTTTCTACCAACTCCCTCAGTATATCAACACCATTTCTCCAAATAACTGACCACGTGACGACCTGTGATTTTGCTTGAACCAGCTCCAGCCACAGTGAGTTGCAGTCAAAGCTGCAGCCCAGCAAAAGGAAGCTCAGAAGTGGACCTTTTAGCTCGCTCTGTCATGTGCATTGGACAGGGAGATTATGATTTGGCAGTGACCTTCAGAAATTAAGAAGCAAACAGCTTTTCAAATGGTTTTGCAGGTTTTCAAATGGTGACGCAGAGAATATGAAGTAAACTAAGTGTTTGAAAAGGCAGTAGAAATATAACATTGTTAGAACTTTTTGTTTGACCTTCACTGTGGCTTCATAAGGCAAGGCAAGTTTATTTGTTTAGCCCATTTTTACAAGAGGTTTATCTCAAAGGGATTTTTACAGAACATAGCATCATAACACATCATCTGCCCTTAGACCCTCACACTGACTGAGGAAAGACTCCCAAGAAAACCCTTAACAGGGAAAAATTGGAAAATCATAGGGTGAGCAACAGAGGAGGGATCCCTCACCCTGGACGGGCAGACATGCAAAAGATGCTGTATCTGTTCAACATGGAAAATGTTATAAATGGGGTTTGTTCAGTTTAGGAAGAGCTGATGAAGGCAGCTTCTGGTGGGCAGGCTGGGTCATATACTGTATGCAGGGAAAGCATCTTAATGGGAATACTGGTGGTCAGGCTGGTTCATAAGCAGGGAGGGCAGGCCGGTTTAGGAACAGAGGAAAGGAGAACAGTGACAGACTAGACTGACCCTCCTAAATACCAGATTGAGGATGTGAAAGGGTTGCTGCATAGCACCACACTTAAGTTTGTTATTTTTCATCCACATTTCATATGAACCTTTGTTTAAAAGGGAAATAGAGACTTTGGGGTTTGTAAGCAACAGAGATTTGTTCCCTCGAACCAAAATCAAACCATCACTGACATGTACTGTACAGCTCCCATGCAGCTGGCATAGTGTATGGCAGGAAAATACATATATTAATGGTCGTAAATGTCAATGTAAAATAATGAAAGATGGTATTCCTCAGGGATCCACTTTAGGGCCACTTAACCGTATGTAACTGATTTGTGACCTTCTCTAGCCCTCGCTCATAGATTGATGTGCACTGCAAAATAACCCAGAGGAGTAACTGGTTAAGATTGACATGTGGTTTAAATGTGTTTTAATCTATGCACCTTCCTCTTGAAATTGACACACTGGTCTGTGCCTGGATTAACACGATTGAGGACTAAAATGAGGCTGTTTCAGCTGATTTAAACCTCACTGACTGTGTGTTTTTCTGTCTGTTATTGTCCAGGAGGCTGTCATTTCTCCCGTTTCCCCTGATGTGCTGTACCTGTTCCGTGTCCAAGCCATCTGCATGAATGACATGCGCAGTGACTTCAGCCAGAGCATGCTCTTCAGAGGTAACACACACAGACCTGCTGGGAAACTGCTGCTGTATCTACACATGTTATCATCTTTTCTATTCAGGTTATTTATGTGAACTTGTATCAATAGCTGCAGGTCAGGATACAGGAGAAATAACAGAAGAAATGAAAGAATGAGACCAACATTTCACTGTATTCAGTTAACTGGCTTTAATATTAAGTATATTAAGCATGCTTACAAAGCACTAATAGAGGTCTTAGAAACACCCCTTCAAGTGAAGCGTTGCCTGATTGTTTTGGCTGTGGATTAAATTGCTTTTTTGTTTGTTTGTTTTTTGTCTGCAGCAAACACCACCAGAATATTTGAGGGGACGAGGATTGTGAAAACTGGAATGGTGAGTCAAACAAGCACTACTGTTGTCGTTTCACGTTTCACCCAGCAGAGAGCAGTGTCTGTATTAGCATCAATCCTCTCTGTTAGACAGTCCAGTAGATCATTTAGTATAATTATTATGCAGTGTCTTTTGATTATTGAATATAATAAACTTGCATGTGTTTAATTTTGTAGGGACAAAAAAGGCAAATTACAGTTCCTAAAAATCATGCACAAACAAATCCAAATACACTTTTACACTCTAATTTTCCTTTATTTTTGGCTCAATCAAAATATCTAAAATTAACTGATGATTTTTGTATGTCATTAGTTAAATAATTGTTATTACTGACCTTGCATAATTAAAATAACTGTGGTCGTAGGGTAGGCATAATTGACAGACACGTAAATTACAACCAAAAGTTCTGATAGTTGTAGAGAAATGAAAAGGACAAGTTGGTGTGTACAGTATGGGTATTTGTCAAGGTTTATATTTGATCCAGTCGTGCGTGTCACAGCTGGAAAACCATCAAATTCTGATCAGCACCTTTTTTTTTTTTCTTTCTCAGCCGACTGCCTCTCCAGCCTCCTCAGCTGACATGGCTCCCATTTCCTCTGGTTCATCCACCTGGACTTCTGCAGGCATCCCCTTCTCCTTCGTTTCCATGGCGACAGGCATCGGCCCATCCTCCAGTGGTAGCCAAGCAACGGTGGCATCGGTGGTCACCAGCACTTTACTAGCCGGACTGGGCTTCAGCGGCGGCGTCATCTCCTCCTTTCCAAGCTCCGTTTGGCCGAGCCGAGCGCCGACCCATTATCCCGCTTCCACGCGCCACACTGCCAAACCCACTGAGCCCGCCAAAGACGCCACCGCCTCTGCCTCGGCTGCCACAGCAGCTGCAGCCAAAGATAATGGTGAAGCTGGAGGTGAGGACAGGGAGAGCACCAAAGGTGAAGGGGAGGATGGGGAGAAGGAAGGGGAGGATAAGGACAAAGAGGAGGAGGAAGAGGATGAGAAGGATGAGAAGAAAGAGAGGAAAAGGCGTGTGGGCAAAGTAGGGAGGAAGGACAACGGCCCAGCGGCCAACAAGCCGCCCAGCGAAACACCCGAATCCACGGCAAGGGAGAAAAAACCGACTGAACCAGATCCAAGTAAAGCGACGCCTGGTGTAAAAGACCAACTGCAGGGCTACACCCAGAAACCACCTGACTCTAACCTGTCTGCCACCACGGAGGCAGCCAATGACACAGCAGCAGTCCCAGCAGCTGCAACAGCCAAACCTGGCACAGGGAGGGACAGGAAGACGTGGCCATTTTCCATCCACGATGGTGAGTAAGCCGAAGCTTCAGCCTTGTGTTAACTTGAACTTTGATACATTTAAAAGAAGAATTAGAAAGGGGGGAGTGACCAACTTTCTCTTTCATTTACTACTTTTACTACTTTAATGTGATAACGTGTGTGGTACTGTTTGAGGATCAACAAATATCTGCTTATAATTTAGGTTTTAGGTTAAGGTCCATAGTGAGAACACAAAAAACAAGAAGCACTAGTTGAGTGAATTCATGTGCTACACACAGGTGATCTGGTCAGGAGTCATTTGCTTTCACACTGATAAATAAATGTGGTCACATGTGGCTCAGACCACCTCTGAATGTGGTCTGAGTGATCAGATCTCAAATGCATCCTGAATGTCTTGGGGGTGTTCACACCTGAACTCAGAGCTGATCGCTTGTGATTGAATCATCGAAGATGGATATTAGTACCAGGTCTGAACAGGTTCTTACTTCCCGATTGAGGAATCTCGATCAACAATAAATGAAATGAACAAAAGAAGGCCGACAGCTCAGCTGGATTCAAGGGCAAATGCTTAAAAGTTATGATATAACTACATCCTGTTCAGTGCTTCTGTTGTGGGAGGTGTGTTCATTCTGAGTGCAGTAATTCACAAAGCATAGAAGCATAATCGCTTATGAACAACAAACTGCAACCGCAACTGGTCCTTTTTAAACATCAACATGTTCAATTTTAAACATCTACAGGTCATGTCAGATTTAATTATGTGGTATCGCCACTAAAATAGTGATTCCCAGTTACAACAGTAATGTATGCATGGCAGTGGGGCGGAAAAAGTGCTTTGCCATAATGTTTTAAAATACACGACTTTGCTATTCTGACTGAAAATCTGAAACATTACTGCTTAAAGGTAAATTTGTATGAGACACACACCCCTGCATTGCAAATGTATCTTTTAGTCACACACCTGTGACAGACATCTGTCATCTCTGGCAGAAAACATGATGAGAAATTACAGCTTACAACACAGAATTGCTCACACAAAGCACACAAAGTTTCCGAGGCAGGTAGAAGTAAACAGACTTGTCTTCAAAACCAGAATACCAGCTGACATTTAATAATATTAGCATCAAGAGAAACCTATTAGCCTGCTGTTTGCCTGCTTGTATTGCTGCTTGTAGGCTATTTGTAACATTAGCATGAAATACCTGCTGTTTTGTTTGAATAAACCAGACACTGAAAAATCTGGTATATTTTACTAGAAAGTTGGGAACATTACAACAGTATCACCGATTATGATACTGGTCAAGGCTTTGGACCTCTGGATAGATCTGTTGATGAACAGATGAATAACATGCAACGTTTTCAAAAATACATTTTATATCTCATTTCACTAATGATTTCATGCAGACAGTAATTGTAAATATTTGCCCCTAGAACACCCAAAACCTTCTTTCAATATAGATTGAGAGTCAGTGGTTCTGTGATTTTGTGTCAAATACTGTAACAATCAGATGAGTCTAATGAGCTCACTAAGCAATTTTTAACAGTGTGTAATTGTATTGGAAGCACTAAGTCAAAGTTTGTCCATGTGTCATGAAATAACACAACTGCATTACCGAATCACATGTTGTTACTTGGACGTACTAATGGTAAAAATGACCTAGTTAGCTAGGAGCTACAGTAGCTTACTAGTGTACTAGTTAAAATTTGCAACAGTTAGTAGTGCTACTTATGCTGTGTGTGAGGTGTAAAAAAAAACAAAAAAAAACTTTAGTAAATTACTTGGTTGTGGTGCAGTCATATCTTTCTGTCAACGTTTCTTTTTTTCACCCCCTAGTTTGTTGTGAAAAGGAACTAACTAACTGTAAAGGTTGTGGTGGCCTTTTATACCTTTGGGGCAGATAATAAAATGTTGCATTTCACCTTTGGGGACCTGAAAGGAAGACCTACAAAGTAGTCCAAATATGTTCCACTTTGACCAGAGCTGCATGAACGCATCAGTCACAAAATGCCACTGATGTAATAAAACATGACAGCCTGACAGAGGGGGGTCTGCTTTGCTTTGTACACGGTCAGTGATGTTGTAAAAGTGGTGTTATAGTGAAAAGTAAAGGGAGATGATACACTGTCTGTGGGGCCACACAGCAGGGACCCTGACTCAGCAGCCTGTGGAATAGAGTTGTCAACGCTACAGTCATAGAAGTGGAAACAGAAAAACGAAGCAGAGCCTCTCTTCCGTCATCGTCTGTCCTGCTCCTACCCCCACCTCCCACCCCTCATCTGCTAATCTTTTTTCTCCTAACTTTTCAATTTTGTTTCCTTTACTGTATCCATGTATTCTTTTAGTCCATCTTCTCTTCTCTCCTGACCCACTAACACCCCCCCACCCTCCCCCTCCCTCCTTTTGCTCATTCCCCCTCCACCCCCCACCCCATCCTCTGTGCCTCTCCTTGCTCTGATCTGAGTGCTGGCCTACTTTCAGACACGGCGAACGGAGATGAGGCTCGGAGGCCAGATTCAGCTGCAGGGGAGAAAAAAAAAGCCTCTGCTCCATTTATGGTTGTGTGTGTGTGTGTGTGTGTTCGATACGTATGCACATTAGTGACTGGCTGAGTGTATGAGGGTGTATGTGTGTGTGTGTGTGTGTGTGTGTGTGTTATGTATTTGCATGCTGCTGGTGAGTGAGTTGTTGTTGTTTTTTCTATTTTACTTTGGCAGACCGCCATAGACAAAAGCAGAAAGGAAAGAGGCAGACTGTAGTATACTCTGTGTATGTGTGTGTGTGTCTGTGTGTGTGTGTATGTGTGTGGATGTGAGGGAGGAGACGCAGAGTTAGTGGGGATGCAAGCCAGCTGTGGTGCAGTGCAGGGGCCCGGCCTGATGTAATGTTCGGCTCCAGGCAAAGCTGCAGATTGAAGGCCATGGGGGCCGACGTCGGCTTCAGCAACGTCACGGCTGCAGCAGCTGAACTGGGTAGGTGGTGGTGGTGGTGGTGGTTATTAAGAGACCTGAAAGCAAATTGGATTTAACTAATGTCTGAAATGATCTGAAGACATGTGTTGTTGTGATGCTGTTATCTGGCTGCACTTCATCAAACAGTGTGGATAGCATGCTGAGCTCAGGAGAGGGAGGACTAACGGGGGAACCAGTGTAGCTGTCTGCACTAATCTGTGGTTTATTTATGTGATGGTTTGTGTTTGTTGTGGAACTTAGATTAAGTTAAAGTAACAGCCTTATGTTTTAGGGGGGAAAAGAGCCTCTCTGCTGTCTGACCCAGCAAAAGATTCTGAGCTACTGAGATACTGTTTCATCTTCCTGAGCAGTGACACAGAGAGGGTCCACGTGTTTAGCCTAGCTTAGCGAATAAGCCTTGTCCCAGTGTACACTGCGCTGAGCCGCGACATGAACATGAACAGGAAATGAAACACGACATGTTCCAGTGGACGTCAATCAAACTTTGGAGCCTCTTGGCTTCTGTCATTGTGGAATCAAGAATCCTAACCTGGAGAGAAGTGGAATGGTTCTCCAAAGATTTGATGTTTTTTCCGACCACTTCATCACTATGTGTTTCATTCTTTCCGAGCTGTCAGGTGCACTTCATTTTTTTCTGTTGTATTGTTGGTAATGTTAGTATTCATACTTACATTTTTGAAAATATTCAGTTTTACAAGTGTGTACAGTACATGGTCTGTTTTGGTTTGATTTTTATGATTTATAATTTCACTAGTTTTAAGAAAAATAGATCAATCTGAGCTATGATTATTTAAGAATGGGGATGCATGTTTTTACAAATCTGGTACATGAAAAATAGTCACAAAATTTAAAAAAAAGCACATGATATTAATGTGACTATGACAATTTAGTCATTTATTTATTTCCCAAGCTAATCTGAGAGCACAACAGCAACTCCAACTACTCTACAACTGCCAGGCCTTTTCTATGGGGAAGATGTGATATGAAAAATTGGATATCGTTTTGTTCCCACTTCTTCAATCAGCAATTAAAGGAAACTAAAATGAGTTGTGTAATGGATTATGAAGAAGGGGAAATTAAGAAAGATGTATAATTTAAGAATAACAAGTTTTGACAAATGATCTCTGGACATTAATTTCTCTCATTAATTTCGCCCATCTTTTTTTGCCAGACCCCAGTGTGGTGACCAATCTAACTGGACAGACGAGGCCCGGATCTGGTCCAGGCGTGGGCCGTGTGGAATGGCTGGTACCTTTGGTTGTGGTCTCGGCTCTGACCTTCCTCTGCCTCATCCTCCTCTTGGGCGTGCTCATCTACTGGAGGTGGGTACAACAGTACAATCCCTTGTTAGCTGCTTCTGAGTTGGTGGTGCCTGGGGGCTGGAGTTGTGGGTGGAGAACTGTTGTATGTCTAATTGCATTTGAGTACGGCAGAAAGGAAGAAGAGGAGAGGAGGATTTGGTAATGAATGGGGAGAACATGGACACCTGCAGTGGAGGGTTTAGCTGCTCACAAGCACCAAAAATATGTAATTATTTAACTTTTAAAAAGCCTCTAATCCACCAACATCACATCTTTTGCGCAAAAAGGAAAATCAAGAAGTCATGTTCAACAGCAAATCCACCTCAGAGAGGCAAAGTGATCAGTTGTTTACATTTTAATCTTTATATGGCTGTCACATGGCTGTGATGACGATAGTTTGTAGTTCTCCTGTGATCATAATTAGGTTTCATCAACAGTGGAAAGTCTCAGACAGTACGAATGTAAACACAACAC
This sequence comes from Trachurus japonicus, assembly GCF_045865225.1. Lineage (NCBI taxonomy): Eukaryota > Metazoa > Chordata > Actinopteri > Carangiformes > Carangidae > Trachurus > Trachurus japonicus. The sequence goes on from NC_140911.1 coordinate 17,844,478, forward strand.
TCAGTGAACCTGCTAATTTTCACCTTATATCTCTCTCTCTATATCTCGCTCTCAAGTCTGTCTTTAACATCTGTTAAACCAGCAGCCAACACCACAGCTACACTGTGCAGGCACTGTCAAAAACACACAATCACAAATCAAAGCATCTCACACGGAAGCTCCTACACTTTTACAGGAGCACTCACCCGGGACTTAGATGTGACAGATTTGTTATACTAGTTTTGTTGGGGGTTAGCAGCTCATTGTCTTCTGCTTCTGATTGTGTGATCTGTAAGTGTGTGCGATGACGTACCTTCTTACAGTCGTGAGTGTAAAGTGTGAACAAAGGCCAACTTGACTGGCAGTGGAAAAGGGGTTTTTAATTAGCAGCTGCATTAAATAAAAAATACTTACACCTGCTGCTATTGGTAGGAACAGGGTATTAGTCTCTCTCTTAGTCTCTGATTTTCTCTCCAAGCATATAAAGCACTTTTATCAGTTCATGAGGGAACATTATAGTGAGCTGAGCTCTAATACAGCTTCTCAGACTGTATTAGACTTGGCTTCAGTCAAAATACACTGAGCCAGCCACACAGAGTGAGGCTAATTGGAGGTAGACTTTGGCCTAGGCAGCATGCTGCAGCCTAACCACAATGGTGGTGATATCACCACCAACACGTTGTTTTACTTAGAATATCTGGGCAGAACATGAAAGAGGACAGAGAAGAAACCATTTATCAACATGCTTAGAGTCACAGTGAGGGTTTTTTTTGTTTTTTTATGCTTGGATACGAATGAAGGCCAAGGGCACACATGTTTGAGGTGTCTAAACTGTGATAGTAGAAGGACAATTCACAGCAAGATAGCACTTTACAAAGAGCACATGACAGTTACATATTTCTCCTAAAACTGAAGGACATTTTCCAGTAGATTAAAGAAAACACTGATCTGAAATGTTACCTTGAAGTTATTCTTATTGAGCTATTTTCTGGATGTGAATTCCAGACGTATTGTATGGACAGACAGGCTTCATTTAACCACGACTGTAAATGCTTTAATGGTCAAGTATTATGTTGTATTCTAATGAGTTTATTGCAGCTTCTGGTATTATATCAGTATTTTGTCTATTGACCCTTCCTGTTTAATTTGCACATCATTTTCTACTATTCCATGTTGACAGCACTGTGGTTACACTGTGAGAAATATAAAGCATCAGATGGTGATTATATAACCAGTGGTAAGTGGCTAAATCATGTTAGAACAGCAGCATGGTCTTTTATTGAGATCTGGGACACAGCAAATCATCGGTGGCATGTGAAGAGAGACAGAATGTGATAGTAAGCGTCACCAACACACACATCACATGGTGTTAACGTCTGGGCCTGACACACACAGAATCCCATTATTGTTGTGTTTTTCATATTGTGTGAGCTCCGCTGAGACTGACCACAATCCAGTTTGCCTTCAGGGTTTGTATTGAGAAAACTGTTGGTGTACAAGTGCTGAGAATTCATGCATAATAACCCCCCCCCTCTCTCTCTCTCTGTCTCACACACACACACACACACACACACACACACACAGACACAGGCCTTGGCAACAGGTGTTGGGGGTGTGTTTGGGTATTTAATCCTATTGTGGAGCAAAGCTTAGGTCACAACCCCATGTTCAGCACAGACTCCACTCCCACTGCCTTCTTATTGGCAGCATTTGGTGCCGCCCACAAACTGTTGCTCTGCTGCTTTCAGGACTTAGACGTAAATACCAGCTTCATACCAGGGAAGAAAAATACATTTTTAATTCTGACAGTACACGATAGGCGGCACGTTGGACGTTGAATGTTACGCAATGTTCAAGTCACAGCTACAGATGTAGGACATTGGGATAGCATTCAGTAGCACCAGAGACTTACAGGTCTGTTGGGTAGAAGTCTTTTGTTTGCAGGTGAAACGTGCAATGTGCACGTTTTTGGTTATGACAGTGTATCACAGATAAGTCATGTCAAATGTCTCAAAGTGTGAAAAAGACGATCGGATACAAACAAAGTGTGAAATCTGGTCATTTCCAGAAGCACAGCGTGATTGTGTCAGTTTTGTCCCCTGCCATTTGAATGCATCATGACACCAGCTATCTCCCACCAGGAAGTGGCACAGGCTTGACCTGTGTTGGTGTGACACTAACACACACACACACACACACAGGCTCAGACAGGGAACACCCCCCGCCATGCCTTGTTAGGAAAGCCCTCCCTCTGTCTTCCCTCCTCCTGTCGCTACGTCTCTGTGCCGGGGCTCAGTTCAGGTCGTCGGCAGCATGTGGCAGCCCGTCTGCTCCCTCACCTCTGCTCGTTCACCAGGATGAACGCCCTGTGTTCTATGCTCTGTGTCAAATACAGGTAGGGAGGGTGTGGATACACATATGCAGGCTGTGTTGAATAACTTTTGTCATCACGGGAAGCTGTAGATTGTAGATGAGAGCAGCTGTCTGTGGAGTTTGTTTCTTGAGTTGGTGAATGTAGCAACGGACATGTATCAGTTCTCTAAAAAAGAATGAAGTGCAGAATGAAGTTTTTATTTCAAATAACAAAAAAAATGGATGTATGGATCAGCTACTGTGAAGTTACATGAAATTGTCCAGAGGGTGCAGAAAAAAATAATTGACTAATGAATTGAGTAATGTGTGTGTATTGCTGGTTAATTATGAGATTACTGCTACTCAACTCAAATGTGAAATGTATGTCACGATCAGACATGAATGATCTTTTCTTCCTCAGCAACTCTCCTTATTATTCTGTGTTTTTTGTTCGGTATCGTGTTGGTGGATTGGAGGTGTATCTAACACAGTGTTACAGGGATGCTGTGTTACTACTGCAGTTAGCATCACTCTGCTTCTTTCTCTTGAAAGCCAGTGAGATTTTTCCATTGTGTTTTGAAATATTAGAGGAAATAAACTGTGTGACTAACAACACTTTGGGATTTTAACCAGTATATGATGTTTGAAGCCTGAAAATAATCAGCAGAAGTACAAAGCTAATGTTAGGCTACAAACCAACTACACCACGGACGTAGTTTCATTCATTCAGCTCAAGAGTCTGTACATTTGGTGACAGGCTGAACAACAGCAACTCAAACACTGTAGTAAGGATATTATTACAGTGGATTTATATTGTTTTTATTTTGTTGTCTAGTCAGCTAAAGAACATTACTTACAGGCTGGTTGGGATGGTAACACTAAATTTTAAGCGTTTTGTTTTCCTAATGTAAAGCAGTGCAGATGTATTAATGTAGTCTCAGTCAGAGCTGTCGGACTGTTGGATGTAAATCAGGTCTTTCATGTTCAGCGTCTCTGAGTTTTTACCCTCGGTATGTTTTCAGAGAGAGAGAAGTGACACCTCTTCCTGCTTCCTCCTGCTGTATCTTGACTCCAGTTTGTCTCTAAATGCCTGATGCTGATCTCCATTCAAAGCAGTTTGATGTAAAACTTCACACTTAAAACACGTAAACTGTCAGCGTGTCAGAATCAAAACACAACAGGAGGCCTACTGATATGTCTACTGCCACACCTAAATACAAACACACACACACACACACAGTATATCCAACTTCAAACACACCACGAGTGTCTTTGCATGTGTGTGCGTGTGTGTAACTACAGTATCTACTGTAACAGTTTGAGATTTGACAAAACCAGACTGTGACTGGTGTGAAAACGTGTTTGTGCTGCGTGCATCATTTTTTGAGGTCGACGTGTGTGCCTGATTGTGTGTCTGAACATGGTTCAAAGTCCATATCTGCCATCTGTTTGCTGACAATTGCCATGATGAAATCTGTATCCTCTCTCGCTCTCTTTACACACACACACACACGATTATCTCTCTCTGCATTAAAATATGAAATATGCGCTCTGTGTAGCGACTGTGGAGTTCAGGAGGTCATGGGGGAGGCGCAGCCTCTACAGATTTTGAGGCTAAACATGCTCACATACTCCTCCTCCAAAAATAATATTATTGATCTGACATCATTCAACATCAACTAAGCTGTCAACCTTTGATTACTAATAAATTAAGCACTGCTTCAATTCCATTGTTGCCGTTTTCAGTTATAGTTTTGTTTTCAATGGCCCAATCAAGATTTAGGAGACATTTAGACAAAGGAAGGGGGGAGACAGGTTGTGAACAGAGACACTAAATGATTATTTGAAAAGGCATTAGAGGTTTTGTCAGAATATTATCTGCATATTTTAGATCAAACAGCAAGATGTATAGCTTTTCTATCCTGCAGCATCTTTCTCTTTGGTTCACCTGGGACAAATGACTTCTGAAGTCTGACCTCGGACCAGTGTGATTGTCCATTCACTGGACACAGTTACAGTAGTCATGTTTGTGGCTGCACAAGTGACCTATGTACAAACAATATACGTCAGCTCTAAAAATGGCACGTTATCATCATGCTTTGTTTCCCAGGCAACACTTGTAATTACAAAACCACCAGAGGTGTTTGTCAGGAGAAAATAACCACAGGGGGAACACAGCAGCACATTACAGATAAGAGCCTGGATGAGTTTTCTTCCTTCATGTGTAGGCTTACACAATGTACACAGAGGAGTTATGAGTAAACTGTTCTAGATCAAATAGGAAAAGTATGTACAAGTATAAAAAAAATGTACTCAGGATTGGACATGTACAAATAAACTCAAGGCCAGTGAACAATGGATTCAGTGATATAGAAAATATATAAAATGCAAATCTAAATTCCATAAACAGCATGTATGTTTTGAAGGAAACCTTATTGTGACTAGATTTTGTTGCCTAGACCACAAATGAGACAGTCCCACTGTCTATTACTCTGGATGTCCTCCATTCACCCCAGCCACCTCCTATGACTCTGCTGAGTCAGTGGTATTGATTCAAAATGTATGTTATATTGCAGTGTAGTATATAGAAACAGAATTTCTAGGAAAGAGAATTGGGAGGTGAAATACCATAGCCATAGCATAAATTATTTTAACGCTTGTTATAACCTATTTAAGTAAAATGTATCCCACTGTCTTTTTTTCAGACGCTGTTTCCAGACAGCCCATCTCTACGTGGAAGACAGCAATTCACCCAGGGTGGTGCCCAATGAGACGATCCCTGCCATCCCAATCCCAGGTAGCAGCTCCTCACCTGTATTGTATCATGGCTATGCTTCAGTTCCATCTGTCCGCTATATTTTGCTGCAACGTTTCTGCGCAGTGTTAAAGAGGTGGCGGTCCACTCTGTGGGGTCATAGGCCAGGGCTATTCTTATGACACAGGTCTGAGGTCACAAGTTGGTGTTACGACCCTACTAGTGTCATCTTCCAGTGACCAAACAGCCTGGATGAGCATCAGCACCTCACTGGAGCTGGACAAATCCACATTTGGTATAGATCTTTGTACATTTAAACAGGAAGATACAATTTTTGCTGATGCTTGGAAGTATATAGAGTAATTTGCTCGACTAAAGTTAAGTTTATCTGAGAAGTTTCTGAGAACAGTTTCTCTACTGTGAAGAGGAGATATTACATAATAAGTGCAGGTGGGAGGGTTTTTACGGTCTGATAGAAAAACCCTGGGATCTGTAGCTGCAGCAAAAGCTGTAGAAAGAGAAAGAGAGGCCATGGCCAGTTCACTAATTACTCAACACAAAACACACACACACAATCTTTACAGAGTTTGGAATCTGGTAGCTCTCCGGTTCAGGTCTCATGGTCCAAGATTTGGATCCAAACCTGTCAAATTCAATTAGAATAGCTTTGAGGCCTCTTTACAATGGGCCTTGGCTCAGCCCAAAGGCCTTCATTCACACCAGGTCCACCATGGCAGAGTCCAGCACAGACAAAAAGCCTCTGTGACACCCCGCTAAAGGATCAGGCTCGCAGGTACACTGTAGCTCCAGAGACTGTGGACATGAGTCCAGTGCAGCAGATGGGGACGTGGTGTCTGACCATTTGTAAGCTCTGTTAATGGTCTCAAAGAGCTTCACTGAACCCAGAATCCTCTTTGAGACCTTCTGCTGCAGACAACACGTTCTTACTACACAACCTTTCACTTAATACGCACATAATAACAAACAAACAAGAGTTACAGTCAAATGCTGTTAATGTTGTATTGATTCCTTCACCTGTGACCTGAGAGCTTCTTGGTGCTGTAGCAGGAACTACCCCAGAAGATGGTTTTGAGTACTGCCAAATGTCTATCTGTCCACAGACAAACACTTGGAATAATATAATACTGATGTAATGACTATGGAGATTTAATGTAATAATGTAGTGATTACTATCGTCTACTATCCCACTTTATAATGAGATATAATATAATATTGTGGCATAATTGACATGTGTATATTTTATTTTGAAATACAACAGCATTACAGCCATAACTGATAATAAACTAGCTTTAGTTATTGTGGCTGCTATTTATATAAATTGATTTAAAGGGCTAAGAATATTGAAGGTATTGGGTTGAGTCATGGTTCTCATTTATCAGGAAACCAGGTTGTCTCTGTGCTTTTGTGTTGTTTCCTGTTGGTATTCTACAACAAGAGAACAAATCTATTCGACACAGAGCGTGTCTGTACTGTACTGTCTGTAAAATATGTCAAAGCAATAAAAGGAGATTGGCTCAGTTCTCAGCGGAGCTAATTGGTTTTTCCAGACCTCTCAGCAGCCTGCTGTGTTTACTGACACACAAATAATTCTGACATATTTGCATACCTAAATGAACGTCTCGTAAGACACAAAGCGAGAGCCAACAAGTGCATGCTCCTGTTAATATTTGATGAAGACTAAACTGGAGGAAGCTGAGAGAGAGAGCATTAGCTGTTGTGTAATGTTTTTTTTTTTTTGCATCTTTTCCACTAAACAGGCTTCAATCATCTGGTTCGAGTTCAGCTCTTTACGCTGTTGTAATCTAAAGAACAACTGCAGCTGTTTGCCCTCCGATGGAACAGGCTCTCCGGCCCTGAGCCCTTATGCTTAAAGCTCCCAAAGCTGCAACATAAATCAAAACAATAAAAGCACTTAAGCAAGCTTTCTCCTGTACTAATAATTGTAAGTGATGGAGGGGAAATGAAACGTTACTGAGCTTGCATTATTGAGCTGAATGAGACTATTGAAGGGAATGGATTTATTCAAAGCACCACTTTGTACCACGAGTGTTTGGATTTGCCTCAAACTCTCTGCTATCAGTCTATTTCCATATTATACCCCGGGTAATTAACAAAGAAAACAATGAATCCAAATGAACACTCACTTTGCCTTGAACACATGTGCATCAGCACATACAGTATAATCACAGCACAAACACATTCTCATGTCATGGTCTGATAAGACTAAATAGACATTAGTCGCACTCTGACATAATTTACTGGAAGCTACAGCATATTAAGGATGTCGACAAAAGTGGACTGAATAATCTCGCCCTATGATGAACTGCTTAGTTGTTCAGGAGCTTTTGAAGATCCTGCATGATTTTGATCAGCAAATGGGGTTTCCTTAGAAGTCTTGGGATTGCAGATGTTCATATCTGTTTTTCTGAGCACTTTGTTTAAAAATAAAACAAGAAGAGAAGGAGAACTGCTTCTAAAGGGATACATCCTGCAGGTCAATAATACATTTCTAAGTAAATAGAACTGACATTTTAAAATCTTGGAAACTCCATTTGCTGAGGAAGATTGTGTGACATAATCGAAAAGCCCAGGCAAAAGTGCTACATGGACCTTTAGGTTATATTGTCTACTCCTTCAGTCACCATCTCAAACAGAAGGAAAATGGTGGTGTTTGTCTCTAATACTAAATCAAAACAAATGTGTGTTGTGTGCTGTAAGTTGCTATTACTGTGAACCTGGTTTGAACCTGCTCTCATCCCTTACAGATGATATGGAAGCCATCCTGGTCAAGCAGTTCATCAAACACGTCTCAGAGCTCTATTCAAATAACCAACATGGATTCTCTGAAGAATTTGAGGTAAGCAGAGATGTTTTGAAAAAGTCAACAGGATTATGAAACCATGCTGCAACTCAGCTGATGTTTCTGTCACCTGGCAGCATTAGAAACAAGTTGTTAAGGTTGTTGAGCAATTGTAATTTTATAATGTGAAACTACGTGACACAGGGTGGCCACTGGTTTCAGGTGTCTCTGATACCAGATGATAGCAACACACTGTTTAATGTATTGCATGAACTTGCCATCGCATCCTCTCTCTGCTGCTGATTGATGTCATACATAGAAAAACATGTGGAATCTTCACCATCTTCACCAACGTTCATTCATATTGTGTTTATTCCTCATCATCATCGTCACCTAGTTCCTCATCTTATGTCTCCTCCCTCTGATGATTTCAGGTTTGTTGTCTGCACATTTTTTTAATCTGAGTTTCACAATGACCACTGGGAGGTTGTAGCATCCAGGCTCACATCAGTCCTCCACCTGTAGGAATCAGTTGAAGATATTTCTCATCTATTTGAGTGAGGAGCCTTTTACCTATTCCCTGTTTCCTGTATTTTTTTTAATAGCATCAGTTATCCCTATCTATCCATGTGAGTGCCCCCAGGCTGCTAACTGTACATAGAGGCACTTGCAGTCCTCGGTGGAGTAAGTAAACTAGACTTCTTGATGATCGCTGACAGATTATCCCAATAAAACACCGTGCAGATGAATTATTACATGTTGTATTCTAATTCATGTGATCCCACAGGGCTGTGGTGGACTCTGCAATGTCCTGTTTCCTTTGACAAGTGTGAGAGTGCAGACCTTCCTTGTTACAGACGACTAGTATCCCTTTGTCCCTATATCCAGTATTTCATGCGAACAGGACTTAAGGCCTGAGCAGGAATGTGGATGTTGTTTTACCTTGTTTTCTTTTTCAAGGGGACGTTTATTTCTTACCGTATCACAGACAAAGGATTGTGATTCCCAGTAACTATGGTTTGGTGGTCCCTCCAGCTGTTGTGATGTACATACATGAGGGAGGAAAGATTTCAGCTCCTCAACAATCCTCTCGTCTGTCTTGTTCTGAGACAATAGTATATTTCTTTACCAGCTAGCTCACTTTGGTCCACGGTGAATCTTACTAGGCTTGTTTTACTCTCTATATTACTTAAAAGCTTCCTCCACTGCACAGGATTGTGTCCTGGGGCGCCCTCCATTGAGTGCTACTTGCTCAACCATGACTGCATCTCTCTGCATTTCCGACTGATGTTTTCTAGTACACATCAAACACCACATCCTTTGTGCAGTGCTTGGAGACAGAAACCTCTCCAAAAGCCTTACCATTACTTCTTAGTCTGTGAACAAGGCCCATTCAATCAGTGGCCATCGTTATGTTCAACTGAAAGAGCTGATTTCTCTCAGCCAGCTAGATAGATCCCACCAAGTGGATGAGCCTGGACGTCTTTAGTGTGAAGCATGGATTGTGTGTCCAAAGAGTTTTCTGTCTTCTTTCTGGAGCACCGATTTGTTTTGTGCATGTTTTCTTTGTGTCTTCAGATGTCGTTTTCTCATGTAACTTGGCTCTGGTTCTGATCTGCTTCCTCTCCAGTCTGGTGAGCTTGAAGCAGATCACTGGCTGTGTTTGGTTTACCTTACAGTATTTTGTACTACACAAACTGATAACTAAATAAATTTTACCTCCTTGGACCAAATTCTGGTCTTAACTGTGTCGGCTCAGAAAGGCTCATTATCCTTATTCCCAGTGTATTTCCACAGCTCTAACTAGTACATTATTCACAGTACACGAGTATGCACCCATAAAGCTCAAATGTAGCTGTTCAATAAAAGATATCATGTAGTCACTTTTCTGGATTCCTTCCCTGCTGTATTTAATCTTGCAGGGGAGGGAAATATGGGCCGTCTTCTGTGTAACTGCACTCCCATGCCAAATAAATACTGAGAGCAGAGATAGTAAAAGATGATGAAGACAAAAAGCTGCATGTTTAATGATTGCGGTTATTGCTGTGAGAACAAATTCACACAGCAAATATATATTTTCCTTTACCTCTCAATATCATTCAGTTTCCAGTCTCTCCTATGCTGTTCCTATGGTTTGGATATGGCCTAAATGATGCTTTGACATGTAGACAGAAAGAGTGCATAACAAATGTAGGTGACAAACCACTCCAAATATCAGATTGGGAGAATAGTTGTCCCACATGAAGTTTTTTTTAATGATATTATTATTATCAATTACATTTTGTATTTTGTGTGCAGTAAAACACCTGAACACATCCCTAATATGTGAAAGCCTATTTGACCTACCAACCTACTAAACCTGATTCTGACTCTATCCAGACATGGTGACTGATGAGATACGGTTGTGTACTACAAAACAAAGACCAACAAAATTATAGATTAAAATCATCAGCTTTCTGCCACAGTCCTGACAACACTGGTGACTTATTTTAGGGGTGTTGAACATCGTGCTGAACAATTGTGTAGCTATAATCAGTCGTAGCCATCACTAACTCATGGCCCTCTAGTGGCCATAGTAAGTATGAGGCGGATGGTCGATGCTGTCAGAGAGGAAGAGTGGAGAAAAGCCGTGCTACTGTAACCACATTCATTCACAGTTCATTACCGTAACCATGGCAACGGATGTCCGTAGCGAAACAGGGAGAGTAAAAAAGAAAAAATATTTGAACCCAATCAGTATGATAGTGAAATGAAACCCTGGTCCCAAGATAGGGAACTGGAACTTGGCATCACATTATGGTGTAAATGAAAACACCTGGAGAGGATTCAGCTTATTTCAGCACAAGGTATGAAGAAATAAAAATACCTGCTGCCACCGAAGAGAGAGAGACTGGATGGAATCAGACCGAACCGGTTGAACCAGGAGAGCAGCTTTTCTGGCGGAGATTACAGTGCAGGTTACAATGCACATGCTGAGAAGTAATCACATACATTTACACAGAAGGGATGAAAACATGTGATAGCAAATGCAAGACAGTCTCCCTGCTGTGTTCACCAGCTTTATACAGTAACAGAAAAAGAAAATACGGTATGGGCAATAGTAGAGGTTACATTGTTCACTACACTGTGCAGCACAGAAGAAGATGATGATCATGATGAAGAGAGGTCATGGGGTTATTCATTTTCTGCAGAGGATGAATATGTTCAGTTGCTTTCATAGCAGTCTGACACTCTCTCCCAAGGGCCATGCACAGTGCACACTAGATGAGGCGTCTTCATGCTCTGCACAACATGGTGTGTGAGGTAAAGCTCACAGCTACTGTAACTGTCCATTAGATTCACACTGGTGATTCTGGTACAAGACAAAATGTCAAAGGTCATGAAAAAGATAGATGATGAACCTTTACTATTCATCCGCAGTTAATGTTTTGTAAAACATAACTATATCATTTCTGTGTGTGTGTGTGTGTGTGTGTGTGTGTTCCTCTGCAGGAGGTTCAGCGCTGCACTGCTGACGTTAAGATCACCTCGGAGCACTCCAACCACCCGGACAACAAGCACAAGAACAGATACATCAACATTGTGGCCTGTAAGTTCACACTGTAGCTGCAGTGCAGGAAAGTGTGTGTCACCATTGAGTCATCAAGCACCGCTGCCGTTAGCAACCAGCCACTGCAAAGACAAGAAACCTTTACAACATGTATCTTTTGTCACAAATAGTTGAGGTTTTAGGGCCCAAACCTAATACTTACAATGAATAGTGAAATCCTCAAGCTCTCTGACAGTGTTTGCTCACATATTATTATTTTTTTATGTTGTAAAAATTATTTATGAAGGCATATAAAAGCAGTAACAAATCTAACCCTGGACCTGACCCAGTAATTAAACATTATTACATTTATTGAACAAAGAAGTTCAAAGAACCAAAAGACATTGCGTGGCAAGCACATTAGCATACAGATGAGAAGCTAGCTTGCTAGTTTGGTCAGGACCACACAGGATGCTCTACTCACATCTGAAATAAACTTTATGGTTTATAGAAACACTGGAGAAAGTTTCATGCTTTAATTATTACAGTCTATACTGTTTGAATGTGCTTCCTGGGGTCCAACACCTACATTCACATGTAGCTGCTGTGCTGGTGTGACAGTTTTAGCTTCTGTCATTGTTTCAGTCACACAAAAATGCTAATACATGCTAATCTGTTTTTCTGCTCTGTGTTTCCATCTAAGACGACCACAGCAGGGTGAAGCTGAGGCTGCTGGCTGGGAAGGACTCCAAACACACCGACTACATCAATGCCAACTATGTGGACGTGAGTGCAGTGTGTGTGCGTGCGTGTGTGTGGGTGTGTTGAGGAGAATCATTAAGAATCACCGACTTAAAGAATCCAGATTTAGCAAAGTTACAGTCTGTCTCTCCATCATTCATCAGGGTTATAATAAGCCTAAAGCCTACATCGCAGCGCAGGGACCTCTGAAGTCCACCTTTGAGGATTTCTGGCGGATGGTGTGGGAGCAAAACACCAGTGTCATCGTCATGATCACCAACTTAGTGGAGAAAGGGCGGGTATGTTCTCACAAATTCAGTTTTAAGATGTGGGAGGTGACGTTCGTAGGACATTTGACCTGTCAAACACACTGTAGCTACAAACATTTAAAAAGGGTTCATTTAATTTAGATCACTTGGCCAGTTCCAGTGCCCCAGGGCCTCCTTTGTAAAAACCCTCATGAATACTGATCCACATGTTGTCCCTGTGGAGGATAGAGGCACTGTTAGGGTTGCAAACAAAACAAACTTTGAGATGCAGATTACTGCAGCAGACAGCTCCATCCAACAGCCAGACAGACAGGGAATCTGGAGCTCACCATGTTATTATATTATTATTATTATGCCATCAACATTGTTTCCTCTGCAAAGGAGATAAGATAGGATGTACTGAAACTTCTTACATACTTATAAGAAAATCTATAAAGAAATGTGACCTATTTTGATGATTATTTCATCAGTGCATGTGATTGAGGTGAAGAGAAATCAGCATGCAGGGAATATAAAGCTGAAGAGCAGCTTCTTCCCAGATGCTGTGAGACTGTTGCACTGCTCCACACTGCCACACCTCTGAACTTATATCTAGCACTTACAGTAGCATCTAATCTAAATATAATTAGTGGTAGACTTTGCAGCTTTTGCCACCTGATGCATTCTGGTATCAGTCTTAAAGGTATTCAACTATTTCAGCTGCCCTGTGATTGTGTTCATGTGTTTGATTATTGTGTGTGTGCGTTTGTCTGTCCTACAGAGAAAATGTGACCAGTACTGGCCGATGGAGAACAGTGAAGAGTACGGAAACATGGTAGTCACCTTGAAGAGCACCAAAGTTCACGCCTGTTACACTGTTCGTCGGTTCACACTGCGCAACAGTAAAGTCAAAAAGGTAAGAAAGACAGGGAAGAAGAGACAAGAAATAATTGCATTTCAAAATAGAAAAGAAATGCAAATCTGGTTTCCTCCAATTAGATATGGTTTGTTGATTGATTTGTGGATAATCTCCATGTTTATTTGTATTTGTCAGGCTGAATTATATTACCTAGTTTTCAGGATCCATGTCCCTTTAATCTGCACTTCACGTTGCACATTGCTTCATTTAATTTCTAAAGGTTTTAATAAAGATGTCAAAGTTTTTTTTTCTTGTTGTTGTTTTTTTCTCTCTAACCTTAAAAACAACTCTCCTTTCTCTCTTTTCCATCTTCTCTTCCATCCAGGGTGGGAAGGGGAATCCTAAGGTGCGGGGCCAGAATGAACGGACAGTGCTCCAGTATCATTACACCCAGTGGCCAGACATGGGTGTCCCAGAGTACACCCTGCCCGTCCTCACCTTTGTCCGCAGGTCCTCAGCCGCCCAGATGCCTGATATGGGACCCATGGTTGTTCACTGCAGGTGATATATCTACAGTATACTGTAGGGCTTACTCTGCTCCCACTAATTATTCCCCTCCGAGTTGTAAACTGTTCACATGCAACGTGTTGTTGCTTTAAAGGCTTCGGTTACTGATGAACTTTTTGAATGACGATCGCAGATAAACTCGTGTATTTTCAACTTTGTACTGTGTATAAATGTGTGCTGGTCCTCAGTGTCACTGTGTTGTGTTACAGTGCTGGTGTGGGTCGCACGGGGACGTACATCGTCATCGACAGCATGCTGCAGCAGATCAAAGACAAGAGCACAGTTAATGTACTCGGCTTCCTCAAACACATCCGCATCCAGCGCAACTACCTAGTCCAGACTGAGGTTTGTACGTCTGCATAGTATGGATGGATGGATGGACTCTACTCTATATCATCATCATCGTCAGAGTTTTTAATGCTTTTAATAATAGTCTTCTGCAGATTCTGTAGTTTTTTCTGCAGTTGAGGCTTTAAATTCACTACAAATACAACATTGCAGCTGAAAATTGTTGTGGATCCGCTGCAAATGTCCTCATGATAAAACAAACAATGTTCGTGCCAAATCTTTTCGAAAAGAGCAATGGTCTATGGGACAAGTCCAACACTGGCTCACTCACTTGTGGCCAGTCGAGCCAAAAATTGAGCTAGCACTTGCAAAGTGTGAACTTGCACTGCCAGTGCTTTGTGATTACATCAATAATTTTTCTCTGAATCAATTGTTTGTCTCTTCCGACAGGAGCAGTACATCTTCATCCACGATGCCTTGATGGAAGCTATCTTGGGGAAGGAGACGGAAACAGCAGCTAGCCAGCTTCAAAGCTACTTCACCAGCATCTCCACACCAGGACACAGTGGCCGGACACGTCTGGACAAGCAGTTCAAGGTGAAGGGACAGAACTAATGTTTTTTTATTTTGTGACAAAAAAACAGTCAAGAATGTACAATGTAGTCTGACGAGCCAGGTTATAATGAACAATAGTTCAGACAAATCAGGAGAAAATTAACAGCTAAAGCCTGTTCTTACTGAACTGATCAGTTATTAAGATACCAGATTAAAACAAGTGGCAAAATCTGTTCTGTATTTACAGTTGTATTGTTCTCTATTGATCTGACATGATCAAACATTATCAGTAACTGTTAGAAATGCCCACAGCAGCTGTAACATTGTCTTCTCTCCAGGTAATTAGGACTAGTATCACTCTGCTGTGCACCTCTCTTCCCCCTCTTGATATTATCCCAATGAAACTGCATAAAGAGACTATAGAGTCAATTGACCCTGCACTACCGACCATCATCAATGGCTGCCTGACCTCTTTAAAACCACCTGTGTCCAACTGCTGCTGAGAGGAAATGGCCTAGATCCCATGGACCTAAAAAAAAAAAAAAATCAATTTCCAAACTGTTTTTTATATCCAAACTGTGAAATGATCTACTTATGCAGCAGACTTTTCTGTAATAATATCACTTGACCTTAGTCCAGCTTTTTATACTGTTGACCATTCAGCCCTCCGAGCAGACTGAAATACTGGTGGTCAGACTTTTCACCCCCCCCCAGTAAATCAGATATGCACATTAAAATAATATAATAAATCAGTAGCTGTTAAATTAAATAATAATATGAATATATAGTTATATAATAATATGTAGGTTTTAGGTCTTAACAACAGGTGAGTATTTGGCTCCTGATATTTCAGCACATGTGCAATAATCGAGATCAAGGTCTGGAGTAGATGGAGTGTTTGCTCAGAACAATAGTTTTCTTTGTTATGGTAATGTATTCATGTGTCTACGTCAGGGTTAGAGCTGCTGAATTCACTCATTGTTTGAGCTCCTTTTTGTTTTTCCTCTGGTCTCCGTTGTTGCTTCAAAGCCTCTCTGAGCTAGTTTGGTTTTCTGTTCTCAGCAGGGGATTTTCTATGGTCAGCTATTCCCTGTTTATCCTCAGGTGTAATTATGAAACTCTTGCAAAGTGTTTTATTTACTGTCCCCACTTATAAGAAAAGATACATTTTGGTCCAAAGTGAAAGGTGGAAATTAGATTTTGACATGTTTGAATAATATTAGTATTAGTATAGTGCAAAGGGAATAATTATTATTATCATGGCCCAAGCAGATGACAGCGTTGTCCTCGATGAGGACCCTATTGAAATCACGCTGTTTATTATTATTAATATTATTATTATTATTATTGTAGTGAAGGGAAATATGTTTGTTTGCTCTGTGGGAGTTCCTCTATGTATAAATATAGATTTCAGTATATGTTGACAGAGAGTTAGACAATCAATTTTCATTTAAATTGATTATTATTATGTACTGTAGCTCATAAAAACAGCCACGCTTCCACTCATCCACAACAGTATAAATAAACATGAATATAGACAACACAAAGACGTTACATAAAATAAATTAATATTAAGAATGCCCACTCTATTGTCTAGTCTTATTGTGGCAGAGTCAGTGTGTGAAATTTTGCAGTTTGAGCAGTTGGATGTATCAAAGTCTGCAACAATAAAGACAGCACTGCAAGCTTGTGTAACAAAACCCAGATGATTGTTAGATGCATAAGCTTTCAAGTTAAAAAACATACAACATGTAAACAAGGTGTTTTTGAAGCTGTTGAAAGGTTTCATTTTCCCCTGCTTCCCCTGTTTGTGTTAACATTTTAAAGTTTTTTTGTTTGTTTTTGTGGAACACCTTTGAAAAATATTTCTGAATGTGTCCCTTTCAAGTTCAGTTCAGTTTTAGTTGTTCGTGAGATAAAATGTTTGGGTTTAGGGCTAAATGTTAATCTGAGAGGCCAGATGCTTTGTTACACAGAACCATCTGGGAACCAGAACCAACTGTTTATCATGTGACCTAGTAAGGAGAGCACATTTTCGGGTTTTATTCTATTTCATAAAATTGTTAGTAAATGAATACCCAAGCCCTTATTCTTTAAGCTCATATGTTGCTAATAAATGTCTAAATTAGACAAATCTGTTTAGTGGTGGTGACACTGAGGTCATGTGGTCATGGTGTAGTTGATTTATAACCTAACATTAGCTTTTTACTTCTGCAGATTGTATTTAGGCTTCAATCATCATGTCGCAAAGCTTCTTTTTTGTTTTTTTTTCAAAATCTAAAAGCTGAAGGAAAAACATAAATGCCTATTTGTGGAACCAGGGCTAAAATGACGCATGTAGCTGTACAGCTGTCAGTGGTTCATTCCTCATAGATGGGTTCTCACCTGTGAGAATTCCTACCACCTCACTAGAATAGCAAAATTTTGGCCAAGGTAAATGTGATTGCACTGGGAAACTTGACATGTAACACCCTCTTCTTCTTCTTCTGTGTTTCAGATGATAACACAGTGTAATGCCAGATTCATGGACTGCTTCAATGCTCAGAAGGAGTGCAACAAAGAGAAAAATCGAAATTCCTCAGTGGTGCCGTGTAAGTGTTACATTTACACTTAGAGTTTAAAACCAGCTAAATTTCAAGTGAAACTACCTCCAGGGCCAAATAGTAGAAAATAATATCTCCCTGTTAAAACAGCTGTAAAAAACATTGGCATTTATATATAATATATAATATATGACATCTTTCTGAGAGCTGGATATGAAGACCATTATTATAATAAAGAGAAAGTGGAGATTAACATATTAAAAGAAAGAACTTTTCAACAAAGTAAAGATAGATGGGCATTAGATATTTGGGGTAAACCAAAGCTGCACACATAGTGTGAAATAAAGCATGTATTTGGGCCAGAAAGTTATGTTTTGTATAATTTGTCTAAAAAGAAAAGATCCCCGTGTGCTCAAATTAGAGCCGGTATACTTGATCTTCATATTGAGACAGGCAGATATGTAGGCATAGCGGAAGAGGATAGAATTTGTACTTTGTGTGATCTCAAAGATGTGGAGAATGAAATGCATTTTGTGTTATATTGTCCTTTCTATGACTCTGTCAGACAAAGACTGTTTAGAAAAGTAGACCCAAAAAATGAAATTGTGTGGTTGGACGACGTGAAGAAGCTAAAGCGTCTTTTGCATTAAGTTGCAGTCTTAAGTTGTTTATGTACAGTATGTGCCAATAGGAAGGCTCTCTAGTTTTTTTGATGTTCTTAATAAATGTGTCTTGTAATCCCATTTGGGATGGGCCACAGTGGTGGCATGACATGAAAAAAAAAAATCATTCATTAATTCATATAAAAATATTCAACCATTTGACCAGTATTCAAATTTGCTATGCCCGGATGGGGTCAGAGGTCATGCTGCATTGTAGATGTAACTACAACCAGGACTAAAACTTAACTAATAGCGTTCCCATGTCACAGTGAATGTTGAACCACATTACTTGCTGTAAACTTACATAATGTAACCAAGTCAGATTCAGTTGTTGCTAGGAGGCTGACAAAATGTGAATGTTTCTCTTTGCAACTCCTGCATGAGAGTATTTGTCAAGCTTGATATGGGTATCTCTTTTGTCAGTAGGATGTCTGGTCTCAGGGTCGTATTTCAGCTACACTGTAAAATGAGCTGCCACATAGTCTGTTGACAGTCGCAGCCAAGAAATACCAAGAGCAGTCTTCACTCAGATAATTGAACGTGTACAGTGGCGTCTCGGTGTGCTTGGTCTTTTCTAATAAATTTGTACATTTCTGTTCCTTCTCTGATCCCCCACCCGCTTTCTCTCTCTCTGTCTCTCTCTCTCTCTCTCTACCTCTATGAACAGCTGAGAGAGCGAGGGTCGGCCTAGCGCCCCTACCTGGCATCAAAGGCACTGATTACATTAACGCCTCTTACATCATGGTCAGTGTTTCCACTTTCTCTGTCGGTCATTGGTCATTTGACGCAGTCGAAGACTCACTGACTCATTGACTCAGAACTGTTACATGAAGTCATAAACGTCACTGTTTAAACCAGCTCCATGTTGACACTCTGATTCAGCACAGCATTACAGATTGAAGAATCTGAGTTATCACAAAATCAAGGACTGTACTTTCGATGATACTAATTTGTGTTGAATTTCCATAAATTTGAAGAGAATCTGAAAGGTTTTGAAATATTTTGAACGAGATTGGTCAAAATCAAAGCAGCAGAGGGAGAGATATTCTGATCTGTAGTCTTTAAGACAGGCTATGCTTCAGAAACTTCAGAACACATCTTGATATTAGATCTTTTCCTGGTGGACATGGACTTTGAATTAAGACACTACTTGGGCTGTAAGTGATGTTTCTCACAAGAGCACAGAGTACAGAGACGAACCCAGACTGGGAAACTGCCTTTGTATCACTGAGACGATGTCTTTAAACTGTTTGAAAGAATTCTGAATCCAAATCCATGTGGTGTAAACAACCTTTCTTTTTTTTCCCCACAGGGGTACTACAGGAGTAATGAATTCATAATTACCCAGCATCCTCTGCCTCACACCATAAAAGACTTTTGGAGAATGATCTGGGACCACAATGCACAAATTATTGTAATGCTGCCTGCCGACCACGGACTGGTAAGACACATTAATCGGAGACCAATCAGATGCCTCCCTGTGGTGTAGCATGATTGGATTAGAATCTAAAAATTCATATTGCATAAGACTCCACAGTACACACTGTGTGCACACTGTGTGTTTTCTACCTCATATTGTTGTGTTTAAGGAATCACGAATGAGAGACGAGATAAAAGAGACATACACGTCTGTTTGTATCATTGTTGTTGAGCTGAGTGAACTAAGCTTGGATGATGTCTGACGTCCATGCGATCAGACCCATATATATCATCTAAAAGATATTACATTTTGGATAGAGCCCAAACCTACAACCTATTTTACCCAATGGTATATATTTCTTTATATATAAGATATCTATTTTGGTATACATTATAACCATAGTGATGAAACTGTTTGTGTGTGTGTGTGTGTGTGTGTGTGTGTTCCTCTGCAGGCAGAGGATGAGTTTGTGTATTGGCCCAGTCAAGAGGAGGCCATGAACTGCGAGGTGTTCACTGTCACTCTCATCAGTAAAGACCGACTTCGTCTGTCCAACGAGGAGCAGATCAGCATCCACGACTTCATCCTCGAAGCTACACAGGTTACTGCAACGTGTGTTTTGCATTTGTGTGTGTGTGAGAGCACTGGGGGGGTTCAGACCCCTTTGTGCTCAACAGGTGAAAGCAGCAGTGTGGTGCTGTCCCCTCACAGTAAGACAGCCTTTGCATGCTCTCTCCCTGATCTAACTCCCTCTCCTTTTCTCTCTCTCCCTCCCTCCATCCTGTCACTAGGATGACTATGTATTAGAGGTTCGTCACTTTCAGTGTCCCAAATGGCCGAACCCCGACGCGCCCATCAGCAGCACCTTTGAGCTCATCAACGTCATCAAAGAGGAGGCGGCCAACCGTGACGGACCAACCATTGTCCACGATGAGTCAGTCTGACTTCCTATTTGCTCCCATCACGTCACATGACCATGGCTTCATGTCTGAACAGATTCTGCCAGTGATGATAATTAACAAAAGTAAAGCGAGAAGAGGTTCATATTGTCTTAGTTCCATCCTGGCTTATTAGTACAGTAAGAGTCCCTACAACCCTCCCACCACCCACAACAGGTATCCCAACAGGCTGTCCAATTAAATTTAATTAAAGTCCCTTTCATATCGACTCAAATTAGTGATCTTGAACGACACTTGAGCAGCTCTGCTTATGTTTATTCATTACAATAATGAAGATTGCTTGTCGGGAGAAGAAAAGCGGCTAAATGAGCGTTTCATGTGGTTGCTATGGTGTGGCTGTCTCACAGCACCTAAGAGGTTGTCAGTTAGAGGCTTATCCTATTTGTCTGCGCGCTCATTATTCAGCCAGGCGTGGGTTGTAAGCAGCGGTTTCTGCTGCACTCCTGACAGCGCTGCTAATGGAGGAGGAGAACCTTTACATTGTGAAGGTGACCCACCGTTCTCCAGGGAGCCTCACATGGGCTGAGCTGTCGTCCTCAGGTGGTTGCACTTGCTTATAAATTTTTGATGGCAGAGGCGACATTCCTGATCCGTGAGAGTCTCTCGCCGGCTGCCTGAGCTGCTGTAAAGGACTTCTCAACAGCAGAGGGCTGCAGAGCTGCAAATCAGGGATCTTTTGCTGAGCCCACTGGGGGATTTTTTCTCAGCAGCCAGAGGATTTAATCTATGATGAAGTAAACCTGCAGCTTTACAAGCTGGGCAGCCACAGACTATGACCAGGGTGTACGGAGGGCAAAGGTCAAGTGGATGGATGGTATGTGGACAACAGCAGACACCATGGGTTGTGTAGTTGCCAGAGTCTGCTTGATGAAGCCTTGCACACATGCACAGTTGATCACCTTGTTGGTACATTTGTGTACAATAAATTAGAACCAACAAGGCAAAAATGAAATGTTTTCCTCATTCAAATATGCATGATTCTCTTTATTTGTCTATAGCTGGTTTTGATATTGAGGAGCTGACTGATATTCATTGTCTGTCATTTGTAGAATTATATCAAAATGTATATAACCTTTGAAGGAAGGGACACCACATGTAAAGACACCACAGGTTGTTGATGATGTAAACCAGAAAAAGTTAAAAGAGCTTTAAATCAAATGGAGCTGCTGTGAGCAGTTTCCTGCACAGAAATGATGTTTAACATGAAATCTTCAGCTCCTTCACTGCTGCACCTCAGAAATGAAGGCAATGTTGATGAAGCACATGAAAGCTTGATGAGACATTTCTCCCGTTGTTGTTAAAGTGAATGTTAATCCCACTCACTGTGTGTGTTTTAGGTTGGGAGCAGTGTCAGCTGGCATGTTATGTGCCCTCACCACCCTGTCTCAGCAGCTGGAGAGTGAAGGCGCCGTCGACATCTATCAAGTGGCCAAGATGATCAACCTCATGAGGCCAGGAGTCTTCACCGACGTTGTGAGTCTGGCAGCAGCGACTTAGGCCACACCCATTGTGTTTACTCCCTAACCTTGGATAGGACCAGGCTTTTTCTTATCAGGGAATTAGAGTAAATCCTGTATTTTCTTAACAAAACACAAGTCTTTTATAGGTAATGGTATAAGTTATAGGAAAAACACACATCTTTAAGGACAATTCCAGGCGAATTCAACTCGGGGGTGTATTTTCATATCATTTTAGGTCTAAAAGAAGGAATCTGAAGATTTTCAGTTTAATTGCTCCTGTTTTGCGGTAGTTGTGTCTGTCCCCGCATCGCCACGGCAGCAATGAATGGGAGTGGATGTAAGTTCCGCTGTTTAGGCTGTTTACATCCCTCAAAGCCGCAATTTTTTCCCACAGACAGCATCAGATGGAGACTCAAACATGCACCGAGAAGTTTATTTACTTCAAGCAAGCCGACATGTTTGTAAAACTAGATCTAATTCAAAGTCTCCCGGAGTCTCGCGCGAGACCCAGTTGCCGTGCTCGGTGTGTTCACATGCAGTGGGAAAAGCTACCGTTTGTGTCATAAACACAGGAATATCAACTCTTTACTTGCTTCAAGTAAAAAAAACTTCTCGGCGCATGTTTGAGTAGCCACCTGACGCTCTCTGTGGAAAAAAATGTACACTTCAAGCAAGTAAAGAGTTGATATTCCTGTGTTTATGACACAAGCGGTAGCTCCGACTGCACCTGAACACACCAGCACTGCAACTTCGGGCTCGCGCGAGACTCCGGGAGACTTTGAATTAGATCTAGTTTTACAAACATGTTGGCTTGCTTGAAGTAAATAAACTTCTCGGTGCATGTTTGAGTCTCCATCTGATGCTGTCTGTGGAAAAAAATTGCGGCTTTGAGGGCTGTAAACAGCCTAAACAGCGGAACTTACATCCACTCCCATTCATTGCTGCCGTGGCGATGCAGGGACAGACACAACTACCGCAAAACAGGAGCGATTAAACTGAAAATCTTCAGATTCCTTCTTTTAGACTTAAAATGATATGAAAATACACCCCCGAGTTGAATTCGCCTGGAATTGTCCTTTAAAGGCTTCAACGAGTAGAAGCATGATGTGATCATATTTGTCCTCACCTGTTCCCCTTCTGTCTCTGTCCTGGTCTGTCTGTGCCCGGTCCACAGGACCAGTACCAGTACCTCTACAAAGCTCTGCTCAGCCTCATTAGCACGGAGGAGAACAGCTCTGGACTCCTGGCCCGGGACATTAACGGGACCGCGGTTTCCATGTCCAACCAGTGTGCCCAGGCAGAGAGCATGGAGTCGCTGGTGTGAGAGACGCCCGACCTCAGGGCCCCAAACCACGGCCCGGAGCTCCCGTGGGGTCCAAACACCCTGCAAGGTCCCAGAACCCACTAAAAGAGGGAGGGGGCGGGGCGGCTTTGTAAAACGTGATGGAACTATTGTGGGACAAGACTTTTTGAGGCCTTTTTTGCCAGACTCTTGGTTAAAATGAATAACCTGATTACTTTTTTACACTGATAAAAAGTTTTTGATATTTATTTTTTTCGCCATTTTATGTCTTAATGTTCTCCTACTGAAGGGTTTGCACCTGCATTTTAAGTTTCACAACAGCGTCGCTGGGCAACAAGAAACACTTTTCTGTCTCTTTCTTGTTTGCACTATATAATGTCAATGTTACTGCCTATACTAAAGCTGACTCACTTGGCTTTTCTCCACACAAGCTCTGACTTTTTCTTTCTTTTTTTTTTTGACATTCCACGGCTCTAGCCATTGTTGAACAAACTGCTTTTTGTGAAGGACGTTGTTCTGCCTACCTGCCACCCACAGCACCGCGTCATCTCCGGCAGTGGATGGAGGACGGCACAAACTCTCAGCCTCAGTAACAAAATGCTGGTCGACTTCAGCTCAGTGTAACCTCCCTCCACCCCGCTCATCTATGATACTCATATTTACCACTCATCTATCACAAGAGGCAAGATTTATGAACCTATTGCCACAGACAAGTAGCACTTGTTTTCTCAAAGTTATTTCCTTTTCACCTTTTCTTTTTGCTTTTTGCTTTTTTTTTCTTTTCTTTGGCTTGTTTTGTCGTTGCTACCCCTCTCCCTCTTATTAGTGAGTCACCCCCATGTTATAAAACCTAAGGTGGTGTAACAACTGCTACTGTGAACTTTTATTATTATTATTTCTTTGTATAATTCATATTATGCTTTTTAATATATGGAAATACTGTATGTATACATATAGAAATATATCCTTATCATAATAACTTTGTGATTTTTGTACATGTCTTTTGTGGCCTCTTACCACAGGCCGGTTGATTTCCAACTCATCCAGTAGTTTACGACTTGAGTTCTCACGGCAAACTGGACTCCCTCAGTCCTCCACGGTCTTGTATGCTGCTACATCATTTAATCTCACAAACACACACATATATAGATGCCACCAGTGTGAAACAACAGCATTGTTATTTTCCTTCTGTTTGTCTTTCCTTTCTCCATCATGAATTCATCCTGACAGATAAGCAGACATTAAGAACACAAAGGTCTGTGTGTTAAGCCTTCATTCACTCACATGCAGCCATGTGTGTGTGCGCGCGCGTGCCATTATAGGATTGAGTAGGGAAACAGCAGACTCAACAACAAGCTCTATGCAACAAATTGCGTATGTTTTAGAAACATAAAAACAGGGTCTGAAACAGTCTTTGGGTTCTCAGTTAGCCTCGTCATGATTTGATGAGTCACACTTAATTGATCTGCGATTATTTTGTCGCAACAGTGAGAAAATCGATGAATCACTTTGATTTGAAGAGTCTTTCATATATGTCATTCATCATCAGATGAGAAGAATTCCCATGTGATTTCATTCAATTTGTTGTTCCAAAGTTAATCAATTCAATTCAATTGGCTTTATTGGCATGACATACATGGTATATATTGCCAAATCTCTCTCAAGACAAAAATTCAATAGTTTGATCCAGGAACATCCCAAAAGTTGGCAGAGATTCATTTTTGCAACATATGAGTATGCATTTCTTAGTGAACTATATTATAGTTATCAATTTTATGCATATCATTTATATTGTTTAATGAATAGAAGCAAGGCTTTAATTTTCAAGATTGACGTAGTGAAGCAGTGATTAAGATTTCAGCTTGTTTCGTCCTGCATCTGGGACTTGTACTGTATGGCAGCGAGGCAGAATCTATGAATGAATGAGTTTCTGTGACTTTATTTCTTGTAAATGAAAGGTGTATTATTAATTTTTTTTTTTTTTGCAAAGCTTTATTGGAGATTGGAAAGATGAACTACCGTCTTTGGACAGGTTATTATAAAATTGTAAGAGGTACGTAGAGCTGGATGGTTTAAAGATTTGAATGCCTTCATGTACAGTGTTTACAACAAGTCCTACTGATCAAACTAAAATGTCTAATATTTTCATTTCCTGTGGCAATATGCGGCCAGTCATCAGTGCTGAGTTCAACCCAGGTTAATATAGGGACAGAAAAAATCAGTATTCAAACTTTGCTGTAAATAAAGGTAGTTTTTGATTTCAGATTTCTCGGTTTGTTTCCTGATCCAGATGAAATGACATGAATCTGAAAAATGGAATTGATGATAAACCATCTAGTAGTACCCAGCCCTCCTCTGTCCAACGTGGAAGGACGATTTCCTGTATTTGTCTTGTTATTGACAAATTGTATGAAAGGAACAACAACAAAAAAAAACCTGTGATGGTCTTAATCTGTCTGTACGTCCAGTTTCCCCTCCCTGTCTCAGCTCACTGGTTTCTACACAACACAGTGACAGGGGAAAAGTAGTACACATTAAGATATACGTATGTGCATTTCATTAGCATCAACTCATTGTTGTCATTGTCATTACATTTGTTGGCAATGGGCCCGTGCTGACATTTGATAGTGTGGAATCGAGACCGAAGTGGCAGCATCACTTGGTTGTGCTCTATCACAACACTGATGTTAGACTGGATGAAGATGATACATTTTGGATGTTGCCAAAGCCCAGTTGACAACAGGACATTTACAGAAATCATTAACTTTCTTTTTTTTATATATATATCCTTACTGACTTTACTGACTGGCATTAAAGCAACCACACACACATACAGGTAACCGTGTCATTTAATCCCAGGGCTCTCACCAGATCTGATTTAACTACTGTTGTTGCACAGACCTGAACAGATCATTTAAACTGTTGTTAAACTTATCAAAGTGACTGGACTGACAAAACGAAATCAATAAAAGAAAAAACAGCATATTCTACTGTATCCTGAAGAGACAAAGCAGGTGGAGGCCTGTTCGAGATCCGTGCACGGTGTCAGAGGTGTGACCGCTTGCTCCAACCTCCCAAGGCCTTGTGTACATAGTTTACATCCCTCACTCACTTTTCTCCAGAGAAGTATTTTTTTGTGGTTTTGTGGCCTAAAAGCAAAGAGCAGAGACGTTTCCTGCTTTAGCTCACACACACACACACACACACACACACACACACACACACACGCACACGCACACGCACACACGTACACAGTTCTTTGACATGAGGATGTTCTAATTTTAAATCTAAATGATAATCTGTACCTCTGTTATCGATGGTGTGAGATGAACACTTGTGGTTTTTTGCATTTTTAAAACAAATTGTGATTTTTCTTTTTCCCTCCACACAGCACAAAACAGAAAATGTGTCACATGGCAAGACAGCAAAGGAGACAAATGTATTTTATTTTTTAGAAACTTTTACCAAAGACTTGAATCCTCCTCGTGCAGAAAAAAAAAAACATGTTGGTGAGCTTTTATCTCTTTTTTTTTTGCCATTTTCTCTCCTCTGACTCCTCACTCACATCCAGTCACTGTATTTGCATTTTTTCTTTACCAGTGTCCTTGGTTCAAAGTCTCACTTCACAATCAGTTTGTTTTAAGTAATTCACAGTTATTGTTATTGGGACACAGAGATTAATAGATAAACTGAGAAGACAGAAGGGCAAATATTTGTATATTTCTGTTCATCAGTTTTATCTCCTGACACGGGGCCACATTAGAAACTCCTCATCTACACAACATGTTTGTTTCCAGGAATTTCTTTCTTTCTTTTTCTTTCTTTCTTTCTTTCTTTCTTTCTTTCTTTCTTTCTTTCTTTCTTTCTTTCTTTCTTTGTTTCTTTTTCATTCTTATTTTGTATATCCACTATGCCAAAGTGCCTGGTCACACCAGAAAGAGGCGTAGCAAATTTAATTTGGGCATCCAAAAAAACTGCTGTGCTAATTTATAACATGAGTGACAGCTCAGGTTATTAGGTGCGGGGTTGTGTGTCGTGTACTTACCTGTAGTCAGTAATGTATCACCTGCAGTAGATTCAGATGAGCTGCAGTTTAGAGGAGCAGCAGGAGCACCAGTACAGTAGCTGAGTGAAGTTTCCTGAACCATCACTTTCAAAAGACAACAGCATAATTAGCCAATTAGCTGGCTGCCTCTCACTCACTAAAATAACAAGTTGAAATGGTCAGTTTAGAGATCTGCCAGCTGGACCTTCTATATGCAGTTTGTATCTTAATGCCATTATTGGTGGATTCAATTTGCCTGTAATATGAATGTGAACATGAAAAGTCTCAATATGAACTCAGTGATAGACTGGCAACCTACAGTATCGAGGGTCCCTTGTGTCCAGCCTACCTTCAACACAAACCTCCAAAGAACAGTACATGTCCACAGCTTTGTGGATCAGCTTCCCCCCACACATTTCTGCCAATGTTATAAATGACCTCCATTTATTATTATTGGTGCAGTTCGCTGATGCTCCACAGCGATGACTCACAGAGAAAAATGAATTCAACTCTAATGTTGTGCTGCTGTGACCAGGCTCTTCAGATCGTCACTGCCATAGTCCCTGCACCCATTTTCATTGTGATCATTGTGATCGTAATGAATGAAAAGTGTTTTGTGTTGCTGTTGAAGCGCACACACGCAGTTGTACTATCAATAAAAACTGTACATATACTGTATTTTGTTGCCTCTGTAAACCGTACCTCCTCTGGAAACTCTGTCTGTATGGATTGTGTCAGAGGAAACATATCACCCCTCAAGTTTTTAGTGTTCTCTGGATGATTTAGTAACTCAAACTCATTTCTTTCACCACAAAGCTCATACAAGGTTTCCAATCTGACTCACGTCTGATCTGTATTCATAAACATTGTCAGTTTATCCTGTCTCACCTGGACTCACGTATGGCTTCACTTTGGTGGTGGATCCTGTGGAAACCGGGTGTGTGCATCCACAGAGTCCAGTGTCCAGCTTCACATCCTCACTTCATGTTCAGGCAGTGATTGTGATGTTACAGTGTCACCCTCCTTTTTTTGGTTTTCATCCTTTAGAGGCTCTGATTCTGTCGTCAGCTCTCTGGAAAATTTCTCCTCTGTTGACCCATGATGGAAAGGTGGCTGTTCCTTCCTCTTTTGTAACATGAACTAAGAGAAACAGGATGGGGTTCTTTCTTTTTCTTTTGTTTTGTTGAAAGCTATATCAAAGCATTCTATTATAGTGTTATTTAATATGTAAATGGTATTGCTATACATAAAATAAAATATGGGTTTTGATGTAACTTTCTGAAATGGCTTGTCTGATATGTTTTTTAGGTTCTGTCCAGACTCTGATGCCTCTTGTGCTGAGGAAACAGGGTCAAGACAGATCTCTCTTGATGCCACGTCACTCCAGCCCTGGATCAGCTACACACTCTTTTACACACAGCGTCAGACTCATCAAACCTAAACTCAACCCATGACCTCACAACCTGACTGTAGTATTAAGAATACAGAGCAGAGAGAAAATGCTACACCAAAATGTGTACTAAACAGTCTATAATTAAAGGTCAAGGTGACCTCACTAAACATGATTATGTCTTTGTGAACACAATATCTCCAAAGTCCTCAAGTGAATTCCTTCAGAGTTTACACAAATCAAGTCAACTTGAACTCTAGGATGGACCGATGTCAAAGGTTAAGGTCCAAATGCCTTTTACCCATGACTTCACACAGATTTAACACAAATGTTTACTATGTTATATGACTTATAACTTTGTGATGTCACTAACAGTGTCATTAAAAAACACATTAGATCAGTGGTTCCCAACCTGTGGGGCGCCAAAGATCCAGGGGGGGTCGCGAAGCCCTCTTGATTTTAAGCTGTTTAATAATTTTAATGTAATTAAAATGTTAAATAAATGAGTAGGCTAAGCATTTAATTCATATATGTGACAAAATCAACTAAATTCAAGGGCCACATTAAACATTTATTTGTGTATTTAAATAGATAAACAAATAAATTATAGGCCTACAATAGATGATTGAATATCAACAGTTTTAAAACATTAAATACATAATATACAGCAGGGCAATATCAGTCACAATGAATTTGAAAAACAGCATGGAACAATGAGAAAAAACCTGTGTAAAATTACAACATATTCTGCAGAACTTGTACTTTCAAAAACACAATTATGTTTTTAAAAGTACAAGTTCTGAAGAAATATGTCGTAATCAAACACAGGTTCTCCTGATTGTTTGTTCCATGCTGTTATTAAATTACTGAAATATAATAAAGTATTTCATGTAAAAGAAGTTATGATGTTCCTTATTTTATTTTACATTGGGGGGGGGGCACCAAAGTTTTCAATGGTAAAAATTTGGGTCCCTTAAGAAAAAGGTTGGGAACCACTGCATTAGATGACCTCATGTTTATTTAAAAGCTGACAATGTGTTCAACTGAAAATACAAATAGAGTGACATGATGAAGGAGAACATCATACTGTGTCCACCCTGGCAGTTCAGCTGAGTTTCTGAATTACATGTTAGTGTTTGATTGCAATGTTGCATCAAAACCACAAGAGGGAGCCAGAGATTAAGCTTTCCATATGAAAATGCAGACAATGTCCAGCATTCATATTACTAGGATACAAAATGCTTTTGTCTCTCAGTGATTTATGGCAATATATTATTTTAGTGAGTTATGTTTTGGAAGTAAAAATAGAATTTGATTTTAAAAAATTAAATGTAAAAGTGAAATATCACATTTGCATAAATATTTAAGACTCAAGTTCCTCCGTCTGGCAGACCTCATTATTTAATGCTTCTATACCCTGATTGGATCCACCTGTCATAAGCTTAGTATATCAGGTCTCATATTTATACAGACATGCATTTCTCCTCCTCTTGAAGGTTCCCAAGAAGAGCAGTGGTCTCCATCACTCAGACCAACTGAGACATCGGGGAATAGAGGAGACAAAGAACCTGAAGGTGACTTTGATCTCCCGAGGTTTTGTGTGGAGATGGACAAACTGAATTTTAAAAATCTGCAAAAAAAAAAAAATCACTTTGTCATTGTTAGGTTAGATAGATTTTAGAACATAGTGGTGCTCTGAAGATATTGTTGAATTCATTATTATGATATGAATAAAAAATCTCTTCCTCCTTTATAATTTACGTGCAAAATTTAATGCAGAATATTTATGTGGCAAAATAATCATATTACAACACACTCCCACTTCAATTCAACTAGAAATGGAACAAATTAAAAATAAAATTCATAGGTATTCTTACCTATCAAATATCTATCAATGTTCCTGATTCTTCTAAAGATGTTCTCTCATATCTTAACTTTGATCTGAGGGGCTCCAGCTGTGTGTTTTGAGGCTTCAGCTTTGTCAGCAAATGAGCCTATACAGTATGACTGCTTCCATTCACGAGGCTACAGGGGTCACAACAACAATACCCCCCTCATTTTATTTGACTAATGTAGCTGAAGTTGTGTGGATGCACAGATTTGAGCCATCGACCTGCAGTAGCAGTGGATTAATGACAGAAACATGTCACTAACTATCACTGGAGATCAGTGAGTGGGGGTCTACTTCCACGGCCCGGGTGGATGAAGACCCCCACTCCCTCATTTTTACCTCCTCTCTCCCTATACCACCAGAGATGGCACCCCCTCACTTTAACCCCTAATTGTCGATGATCAGACTCGCGCAGGCCTGACACGGAGTGGCGGCTTGACAAACGCAGTCATCCGGACAGCCGTGGTTGAAGTGGCTGGTGGTTGGCAGCTGCCCAGGCTCTTCAGCTGGGGCCACAGCGGTGAAGGCCCCTGGGGGGGGGTAAGCTATAGCTACCGGCCACTGCTGACTGACTGGGCCGGTCTGGACTGATAGGGGCTGGGTGGTGGGCTGCTGGTTTGGTGAAGGAGCAAGACGGGGGGCAAGGGCTGTGAGGTCAAGGGTAGGATTTAAGGAAGAAAGGAGTGGGGGAAGCATTAGGGCTGTGCGTCCAATCATGGGTGACAGGGTTGGGTGGTGGGAGGGTGAGGGGAGGGGAGGGGATGATGAAGATGTGATGTAGCGAATTATCTAAAAGGGTTTTGAAGAGCACGATCTGGAGCCCTTCCAAATGACTAGCCCTGCATTATGTATTCTAATGACTGAAGCCCCGGGGCGCTGCAGCCTGAATCAGTGCTGTTGTCAGTGACCAGACCTCGATTCGCTCTGCCAGCCACCAATAACCACAATGACCCCTCAGACAGCAGCCCGGCTCTCCTCCAGCCCGACTCAGTCTCCAGTGGCCACGGCGTGAATCTGGAGCCATAAGATTATGCAACACAGTTCGACTATTGAGAGCCCACTGAGAGCCCTGACAGATAATTGGCTGAACCCAAAGCCGTGCAAATGGTTAAGTGTCGACTCCAGTTGATTGGATAATGGGTAATTGCACGCTGCATTTCATTCAGTGATATGCTGTGGGTGTAGCAGGGGCGAGCGGAGGGGAGGGAAAGAATGGAGGAGGGAAAATATTTTGGCATGCTGCGTTTTTGCAGCCCGTTATTTCACACTTTGAGTCTCTTGCATTTGTTTGGATCACAGGTTGGTATCAACTGCTGCTTTAATTTAAATTGCAAATGACACGAGTTTATTGTTGAGTTACATTTTTTTTTCTCTCTTCGTTTTTGAATTCTCGTCTCACAGTTGGGAGCGGCTGCTGAGCACCATGGCTGGTGGCGCTGTCCGTGGCTTCCCTATGACCCTCACCCTATGTGAGCCTGTGAGTCCTGAGTCTCTCCTTTGATCATGGCATGTCACCTCTACTTAAGAGTCCAGGCTGCCAGCTCTTTGTCTCTCCCTTCACAGGGGCCTTGACTGTTGTCATGTTGTCTCACATTAAAGACAAGGCTTCATGTAATACACTAAGAGGAAGCAACACTGGCCTTAAGGTAGCCTGGCACAGTACCTCATGTGTAACATGTCCTCTTTAACAGCCCCTAACTTCACCACTCCAACTGTAATCACATCCCTCCCAGCTCTCCTATGGCTCCACACAAAAGAAAATGTTTTTTCTTCTTCTTTCTTTTCTTCTTTACATTTAATGCTCTTAAACGAATCCAATCTTTCTGGAGCTAATGTGAAAATCCTTCCCCGGCTGAACTTGAATATATTTGAGCTGCATTAGCCTATTGCTTTTTAGAGAAACTCATGGGGGGGGGGAGCAGGGTGGGCATGCTCACTGAATTCCACTTCAGTGTCTGTATTGATTGTGCTTCCATGGACGTCGCCCAGTGAAGTCAGAGAGTGTGGTGCCATTCATATCAACTGACAGATTAAGTGGGCAGCTGAAAAGACACATAGCCTATAAATTCTTGTGTTTGTGCACTTGCGCCTTTTGTTGATATTGATTCTGCCTTGGCATGCATCCGCACATGGCACCGGTGTGTTGTGTTTCATCTCAATTAAGTCCCTTATCTGCTCTAATGAGTTTACTGTTGCACACACCAGTCAACGCAAACACTTAAATTGGTTTCTTAATTAAGGAAAAGCAGCACACTGGTAATCATTCTCCTTCTGTTTAGGCATTCCTGCTGCAGTGCAGAAAAAATATTCTCACTTATTCTTACACTTGTGGTGCTTGGTCTGATACATTGCACTCACTTATTTACCATGTTTAATTAAAGACACAGTTTGGGCACAAGCTTATAGGCGACACTAGTGATCTAAAAGGTTAAGTAAAATTAGACAACATGAAACAGGTTGTCCCACAAAATCTGTTTGACTTATGTTGGATTTGTGTGACAAGCTTTAAAAAGGCAGATACATAAGGCGCCTAATGTCTAATATCAGTGCTGTATGGAAAAAAGCTATTAGGTTACATAAGATTAGATAATACAACACTGATTAAACCAATTAGTTCCACAAATCTCTCGCGGTATTTTGCAGTAGGCCTAGGCTGTTTGAATTTCCTGTTGACCGTCGACATTTCCGCGTCTGCGCAGAGGAAATTATAGCAACAGGTAGCCTATGGCCGACAACCCAAAGACAGGCCCAAGACACGGTTCAGATAAGGCGTGGATTGTCCTACAAAGAAAACACCTGCTGGTCGTTCAACAGAAGAAATGCAATCAAAGGAAGAAAGTAACCGACGGAGTAGACAAACTTGTATTATTTTTGCACTGGTGTTGTTTTTCCTCGGTGGAGAGTGGAAATGGACTGGAGGCCGACGGGATGTGGCTTTACTGCTATCGGACAGGTAGGGGAGGCTAAATAACAATGGGTGTGTTGCTGTTACATAGGCTACTGGAACTAGAAAGTGTAGCCTTGTTGTCTTGGAAATTATGCTTTGAGTTCAACCGTCTACTAAACAGTTTGAGAAAATGCCTGAAGTCATGTCTGAGTAGTACTAGTCTAAAAACAACTCAGTGTGCATTAGCCTATGTATTATTCCTGCACTGGCATAGAGTCTCATTCAATCTGGGGCTGTATTTTTCCCGTAACCCTGCTAACTAAAACAATCTCCTTGGTATCGAACTTATAGGCTACTACGGTCACTCGCAAATGCAGGTGAAGGATGTGCGGCTCGGCGGTGCTGACTGTGGGCAGTGGAGGACGTGACACACACAGACATCAGTGTGTGGTTTGTGTAGAAAGGGTGAACCACCTTTGCTGTTGGCCGAGGTTGCAACTTTGCCAGTCAAGGTTTACCAGGGCTAACTCAGCACAAAGCCAAGATGCAGATTTACAGGAAGTAAATGTTTTGTTGTTGTTTTTTCACCCCTTCGCTTGCATACTAGTGATGTTCGATACCACAAATTTCCTTTCCGATCCGATACTGAGTAAAATTCAGGCTGGTATCGGCGATACCGATCCGATACTGATACTTTGTTCAAATGCACCTATTGTGCCTGGTAAATCTAATAAAATAAAATAAAAAGTAAGTCATAGCTTCCTAAGGATGCAAGGCTTCAGAGTAACGTATTTATTTTAAACTCTGAACTATATTGAGGAAGGGCCTCGTTTAGAATATAGCCGAAATTAGTGTTTTAAACACAAAAAAAAGAACATATGTAAAATAATAAAACCATAAATTAAAGCAGAAGTAAGTGGTCCGGTCGTTTTCGCTAATGCTGCGTTCCAGGCAGGCTTTTGAAATCGTAAATTACAGCTTCAAGTCACAACTTACGACTTTGTAGCGTTCCAGGCAACCCACTCGTGTTTCTCCGACCTGTTTTACCTGTGAAAGTCACTATAACGGCCACTCGTAACTTCCGACCGGTGAACTCGTACCAGATCGAACTGGTACCACTTCACGGTCGGAAAAATATGAGTTTCCTTGAACGCACCATAACAGTCCTCGTCGCTACGTCACCACATTCACGGCGTTCCTTGGCTGCACACACAGCCCTGCATGCCGTTCTCTCTCCTCATTGGATAAAAACTGTAGGATAAGATAAATGTTTTCTCCGCGGCTCAGAGCAGAGTGACTGACAGACCCGTGTTTCAGACCAAACACTCTATGTAAGTGATTGCTGTCGGAAGATATAACTATTTAAGACTTACATTAACACAAATATATCACTTACTTCTGCTTTAAATAAGAAAATGATAAACATATTATTTATATATATTTTTTAATTAATTAATTAATTTATAATATTATTTATAAGTTTCCCACAGATATTACAGACTTCGTCTTCACTGTTTGTGGCACTGAAATAGCTCCACACCTGACTCCTTTCCGCTCCGCCATTGACTCTACACAGACTGACTTTGTGAGCAGCAGAAAAAGTAGTTCCTACCAACCGCATGTCATTTAGACAAGATCTGAATAGTTTAGTTACTTTCCACTGTGTTCCATGGTAATGATATGCATAACCACAAATGACTGAAGTATCAAAAGTATCAATATTTTCATTTGAGTATCGATTCTAGAGCACACAGACCTGGTATCGGAAGTATCGATATTTCAGTATCGATCCGCACATCACTACAGGCTACCATAGACTGCAGGCTACCCACTGTGCCCTGTGAGCAGTGGGGCAGCAATCATCACTTCTGTGTTGGTTTACCAGTAGGCTTTATAGCCTAGCTACTGTAGGTACGAGTGAATTTCCTCTCTCGTGACAACTGTTGAGGTGGTGATGGTGAAGCAGTTCACAC
Organism: Trachurus japonicus; assembly: GCF_045865225.1. Taxonomy (NCBI): domain Eukaryota; kingdom Metazoa; phylum Chordata; class Actinopteri; order Carangiformes; family Carangidae; genus Trachurus; species Trachurus japonicus. The sequence continues at coordinate 17,879,705 of NC_140911.1, forward strand.
TGGGCTTCAAAACCATTCGTGACATCCATCTTTATTGACAGTCTGTGGTCAGGTGGAGGTTGTGGTGGGTGGATGGATGGATGCGTGGATGCATGGATGCATGGATAGATGGATGGATGGATGGATGGATGGATGGATGGATGGATGGGTCAGCACAACGAGGAACACTGTTAAATTCCTATAAAAACAAACAAACATGAGTTTTCTATTGTTTCTTCAGGCATGACTTCAACAAAATTAATCTCATTGTTAAAAAATTGTTAACATTGTTAAAATTACAACCACAACACCGATGGTAAAATGTAGCCTAAAAGGAAGTAGGCTATTTATTTTAACCTGAACCACAGATTAATTAGATTAGATACACAAGTCTTTACTTTAACAATTTAGGTTACACACGTCTTTCAAGTTTTCAAAGAGTTGGAAGGAAAAGCATTGATACATTTTCAGTAGCCTATTTGTCACAGTGCATTCTGATTGAGATTCTTCAGCTTGGTGTGTCTAACACCATGTAGATGTTTTAGTTCAGTGTGAGGGGGTCTTTGATTGTCTGAGCCTGCAGAGGGGTTCATCATTAACAAGGTGGCCTGAAGTGAAGGAGGAGAGGACGTTTCCCAGCAGGGTCAGGTCAGGTCAAATGGATTAAGTGAAGCAACGGACATCCCCAAATGAACCGACCCCACCCAACAATGCCTCGCTTCTTTAATACCACTAGAGAAAAGCTGAGTGCAGCCGGAGTGAGATGGAGAAAATGGCTCATTGGTTTGCGGCATCAGAGGATCACATTAATTAGCTGGGCAAAGATTTACATATTTGAATAGACGGTGTTATACGTGTGTGTTAATTTGTCTCGTCTGCAACAATGTGGGAATCATTTTAAAAGGTGCCACTCTAAGAAAAAGGGCACGGGAAGATTACGGAGCTGGAGACGAGGCTCTGACCGATCATACCTTGGATCCAGGAGACGTTTTGAGCCAGAGGTGAAACTAGTTTTCAGAAGATGTTGGCTCCAGTTCAGGGTCCTCACTTTTGCTTGTCATGTTTTGTGTAGCTATATTGTATGATTCGGTTTGTTTCATCAGACCATGACAGTGGTGAGGAGTCCAGCTGAGACTGAAGGAGAGGGTTTAGGAGAGAACTTGGAGAACTGCCCACTGTGACAGAGGAGCCGGTTGAGGTCGTGTAGGTGAGATCACTCCTGGACGCCATACAGTACTGTGAAGGTTTTCCAAGCACATCTGACCAAAATGTTGTTGGAGGGATGGAAAAGCGACAGCAAAAAGGTTAATGCAAGTTTTTTCTCTGTTTGTTTTACCAGTAACTGGGACAAGAGTAATATAATTGATTTTATTGTGATATCAATCAGCAGAACTAGAGGATATTGTGATGTCGTTTTAGCATCTGTAGACTAATTCCCAGAACCAAAATGTCTGTCACAGCCATGTGTCATCAATCTCTCATGACATTTTGAGATTGATGGTGCAGGAATGTTTTTTTTTTTTTTAACTCTGATCACATCTGTTGTTTTTAGACATAAAAATATATATATACCAGTGGACCCTCAACCTCAATGCACAGCAACAAAACATGTGCAAATAAAGTGCCACACCTCAATGCACATGTTTCAGGATCCGTATGTGTGTGTTTTGGATGTGTGTATGTTTTGTTGGTTAGGGTTATGTACGACAGGGCTTAGAATGAATTTAGAAGTCATGAAAGTAACCACAATAATTAGTAATGTAAAAAAACAAAAAAATACAATGAAGCTAGGTTGATGTGATCATCTATGTTTAAATGCATTACAGCAGGTGTATAAGCCTGCACAGTTTACAAGGTGAACAGATCAGCAGCCGCTATCTGCAAAATAATAAGTTTATCATGTTTCTGACTTATAATATGAAGTAAAATATAAACTGTGCTCAGTCAGCCAGACACTGAGTCTGTTCAGCTTCTTATTTCCTATTTAAGATTTCACGACACACATACTGTACACACACACAAACACAAACACCTCTGCTCAGAGCAATGATTCTCAATCTCCATGTGCACAAGTGTGATCAGGAGATGTTTGTGTGTTTTTGGACTTGAGTGTAATGTCAACATGTTCAGTTCAGTTCCAGTGTTTTGTTTCTTCCTTTCAGTCTTGTCTCCTCGGCTCAGTTCAGTCCTTAATCCAGCGCCTGCATCAAAACAGACAAGTGTCTCGGGTTAAAAACAAATTAAGACAGTGAACAACCAGCAAGAACAAGTTCAGACAGTGAAACAGGGACTGTCCTGCTCAGACAGACTATTAGCTTAAAGGGATAGTTCAACATTTTGGCAAATTGGCCCATTGCCATAATCGCTATAGTCATAGCAGTAGGTTCATTACCTTTAATTGTAGGTGTAAGCTATTTTCAGTACGGCGGAGCGCAGCAGCTGGCTGCTCAGAGCTACGCTATGGAGGCTAAGGGAATTTCTTGGTTTCCCTCATTAAACTCATCAAATTCAACATCCCAAAACTCCACAGCGCTTTTGTAGACAAGTTGTGACCTGCACAACCACCACGCTATGAGATAATGACGGAACGATACGAAACGGAGCCGTTTTCGAGGTAAATACAGGGTAAATACGGAGACTGCTTGCTGAAAAACTGTCCCTGAACGCAACGCGCATCAGCGGTTTTGTATGAATTTACCTCGAAAACGGCTCCGTTTCGTATCGTTCCGTCATTATCTCATAGCGTAGTGGTTGTGCAGCTCACAACTTGTCTACAAAAGCGCTGTGGAGTTTTGGGATTTTGTATTTGATGAGTTTAATGAGGGAAACCAAGAAATTCCCTTAGCCTCCATAGCGTAGCTCTGAGCAGCCAGCTGCTGCGCTCCGCTGTACTAAAAATAGCTTACACCTACAATTAAAGGTAACGAACCTACTGCTATGACTATAGCGATTATGGCAATGGGCCAATTTGCCAAAATGTTGAACTATCCCTTTAAGTAGAAATAATATCATTTTAATGCATGCTCTTTAGTTAATTATAAAGGTCTTCTGCAGAGACACTGAACACCCTCAAACGTCGACGTCGTCCTGTAATATTTCAAAATCTGCTATATCCGTGGTTTATTTCCACTGTGTATTCTCACAAAAGAAAAGTGAAAAGGGGAATGTGGAAGGTTGGAGGTGTCAGACCTACACCACCGTCCTAACCCGACAGAACTAGAGACCAGACTGAGGGTTGGATGGACAGACGGATGGAGGTCAGAGAGCGGCGTCAGACAATAGATCAGCGATGAGATCTCCCTCTGCGCTGAATTCCCAGCAGCCCCACCACTTCCCCTCCCAGCCACAAAGCACCTTCTCCTGGCCCGTCGTGCCCTTGACATGCCAAGGCGGGCGGGCGGGCGGGCGGGCGGGCACATCCCAGGGACAAGCTTGCTCGCTGCTGTCTCTAAGACATTCTGATGAGGTTCTCGGTGCTGAAAAGGCTCGGGGTTGACTTTGTAAAAGAATCTCAATGAGGTGCGAGTGAATGCCGCGGCTGTTCCATTTTAATCTGTGTGTTCGGCCGCTTCTTGAGTGACTCATTTCCATGTATCGCACCCTGGATGCCAGACTGCCCTGCCTGATGCACTCAGGACTCCCTGCTCGTACACTTTTAAGACTTGTGACGGCATTTCCCTCAGCAAACACAATGTCATACTTTCTCTTTGCAGTAAATGTAGCATAAATGTGTTTTTAAACAGAACATCTCAATGTTTCTGTCGCCCATTGTTGCCCCCCGTCTTTTCATTTAAAGTAGGAACTGAGCCAAGGAGTGTAGAGAAGCCACTGCTCATTAACCCCTCAACACTTTACATTGAATCCTGGAGGCTCATTGTGTTAAATGGCCAGATTGTCCCATAATGGCAGAGGCCTGTACTATAGTCAAAGACATGAAAGGCATGTTGCTGTGTTTAGTTTTTGAATTTTTGAATTGAATTTAGCTTCTTTATTTTTTTTTGTATCTGAACAAACATAAAAAACACATTTTGTCTATTTGGAAGATTATCTTTATCTATAATTATGTTTAATTTTTTTTTTTAATTTAGGCCTATTGTTAGTTTATTCTTAGATAGCCTAAATATGCAGCTTTCTCTTGTGTGTCTGTGTGTTTGACTCAGACTGACACTGACATCATCTAGCCTACACAAGCTTTTAGCCTTACAGCCACCGGTACACAGCCTGTATCAGAGGTTATCACATGTTGTGGGAACGTCGTGGGCCGGGGCCGTCTAGGTGTCGTGACCCCGCCGCCCCTCCAGCCTCCACTGAAGAGAGAAAAAAGCTGCTAACGCGGGGACATTTTAATTGGAATTTCATGTGGGCTAAACTGAGGGGAAACTGATGTAAGTTAACATTTGGTAGACTTAATTGGTCCCTTTCTCTCCCTCCTCCTCCATCGGGCACTTACGGCCGCTGCTGAAGCTTCCCTGCTAATCTCCCATTTACAATCAATTCAGGCGGCCAGACAAAAAGCCCGCCTCTCGCTTTTCTTCTCTTCCTGTCTCAAACGAGCTCCTTTTGTGGCCCGTAAATTGCCTGAATCCCCGGTGATCCCCCCGGTGGCGGAGGGAGCAAAAAAAAAAAAGAAAAAGAAAAGAGAAAGATGTCCTCATGTTGTTGACAGCTGATTAGCGCGCGCTCACGCATCCCTCCCTCTGCTACTAATCTCCCTCTGCACGCGGGGCCGCGCCTTAATTAAAGCTCCAGTCCGTCAATTAACGTGTTTGTGGATGTTGAGGCGGTTGCTCAGATGTTGGAGGTGCAGAGGAGGAGGAGGAGGAGGAGGGTTAAAAAAAAAAAGTGCAGAGAAAAGGGCAACCTGCTCGCCTTTAGGTTGTTTACTGCTCCGACATTGTTGTTCATGTCCCGCAGCCTGCAGCTCTGGACTCATGTGCACACACACACACACATTCGGCTGCGTGTGTGTGTGTGTGTGTTTCTCACAACACACATTGCTTTGGTTTAAAGTACAAAGTCCTGTGATGCGGATCATGATTCCTCCTTTGACCAGTGAAGGTGCAGATGTCTGGATGGCAGAGGAGCGTGAAGATGAGCAGGGCTGCTGTCTCTCCTGTCCGCTGTCTCTGTGGATGTGGAGCTTTAACAACCTGAGGCTGAATCAGCTTTTACAATTCTGATTTTTTTTTTCTTTTAGGTCCTTATTTTTAGCTCCCCTCCTCCTACAACCTACATTTTGGTTTGATATTATGCTGCACCAGTGTGGGGTTCATTTTATTTTAATTTTAACAAAATTGCAGTTTATCTCCTGTATTTTCGTCACATTATTCACATGCATGCACAGGGTCTGGCTGAGGTCATGTGATGTAGCTATTGTTGTGTCTTGGCATGGTGCATTTGGTTTCATGACATTTAACACTGACACTGGAGACGGAGATTATTAGAATTTGTAAGTTATATTATCTAAAAAAAAAAAAAGAGAGAGAGAGAGAGAGATGTTTTAGGCTGGATTGAACTTTGCAGCAAAGAGAACTCATCTGCCACCATTGTCCATTCAGATCTCTGTATCCATTGTCTCAAATTGTTGAATCTAACAGCCTTGTGCAGCTTTAAATGTGAGTTTGATCTGAATGTGAGCTGCACTGACATGTGCTGATATCACTGAGGGAAGAAAAAGTCACAGCATGCACCAACATATTTTCCTTTATTCAAACTGAATGTCCACGAGCCTTTTCAGTCAATTTTTATCAAAGTTGACAGTTTGGTAGTTTTTTTTTCTTCTTCTTTTTCTTTTCCCTGCAAATTGTCTGCCCCTGTGTGTCTGCTGCAGCCCCTGATGAAATAGGTGAGCAAGGCATTCATCTGGCAATATTAGCCCTGTCAGGCTTCTATAGGCCCGGTCGGCCCGGCTGAGCGCTAATTGGCTGTTAATAGAAAGAGCGCCATTTGGATGCACGGATCTGCCTCTCGACAGAATGTGTGCAGGGATAATATTGTTCCAGGAGCCGTGCGGAGAATAACTTGTGCTCTATTAACGCAGAGGCCCAGATGAGGAGCTGCGGCCTGAGTGCTCCATTATCTTCTGTTCTCCGGATGCGACAGCCCCGCCGCCACTCCACAATCAAGCCTCCCGAGGCCGTTTAGCTGGTTAATGTAATTCGTTTTCGAGGGCTTCGTGTTATCTCTGATCATTACGCTGGAGTCAAGTGTAAATGCTGCAGTATTAAGATCGTGTCTGTCAATAAATGGTGAAGCAAAGTGGCTGCAGAGCATACACTAGAGACGGGACTGTGTCCATATGTTGGTTTCTACAGGAAACTTCAAAATAAAACATCCTCAAAAGTTTGGCCAGTGCAGAAATATGATTCTGTGTCACTTCATACTGTTTAATTCATTCAGCTAAATATATGTATTGAAATAACAATCACCTATACGGTCAGAGGCAGGTGGCTGTTGTCCCTGATATGAATGCGTATTATTATTATTATTATTATTATTTCCATGTTGTAGTGTTTTGTGTTTGTCTGAAACTACTGTTAAATCAGTACAACTTTCATCACATTATTCAGTTTTATTTTCAAATGCTTCTAAAAATGGAAACAACATGGCTCAAACATTCAGGTTTCATTATAAGTTATAACTTAACTCATTCACAATAACATTTTTTTTATTTTTCTGTGAAATACACAACATGGCAACATGGTCCCCGGACGATTCACATTTTAAATAACATTTTTTTTATTTATTTCCATAACCTATTATTTACAGTCCCAGCAGGGAGACGCTTGAGTCATCCCTGTTTAATGCTTGAAATGAAGCAGGAAGAAATTCTACCTGGACAGAAAACAAACAAAAAAAAACAATAATGTTCCTACAGAGTGGGACCAGTGTTAAGTGTGTGGTGTTGAATGTTCTTCTCTGGTCTTTACAGTGTCACTGCTGATGCACTCAGGCAGAATCCCTAAAAAACAAAAAAATCATCAGATTACCACAGTTCTCCAAGAGTGCTCCAGTCCAATTTTATTGGACTGTCCCACCTTCTCTCTGGACCTAAAACTGTCCGTCTCAGCCACAAGTGCGGGACCCTGGTCCGTCCTCTCTGAGGCCTCACTGTCCCACAAAGCAGCAGCGGTGTGCGGCTCAGCTCTGCAGCTGTCTGGAGGCCTCTGTGGCTGCTGAGAAGACGCTGTCGTGCAGCTTCCTGATGTGTTTCTTCAGGTCGAAGTTGCGGCAGAAGCCTTTCCCGCAGGTGTTGCAGGTGAAGGGCTTCTTGTCGTTGTGCGTGTGCATGTGGAAGGTCAGGTTGTAGACCTGGTGGAAGGCCTTGTTGCAGATGGAGCACTTGTACTGCTTCTCTCCGCTGTGGGTCAGCTTGTGGTTCTTGTAGTTTCCTGGGGACACGATGAAAAGGCGCGGATGATTAATTGCATGTCTTAACTCTTATTTCCATCATTGATGCATCATTTTATAATCGTTTTATCCCCTCAACCTCAAGTCCTGCTTTTCACTCTTAGTCTGAGCAGGAGAACAAAACTGAGAAGGATTCGCTTCTTTCAATTTGAGAAATGACAAGCAGTTGGTTTGTGTTTTTACAACAACCCATCAAAACTAAATGTCAGATCAACTTTTTTTGCACGATTGTGAGTGACTTTGAATGAAAACTAGACACTGCAACATTTGCATTTTCCTGTGCAAAATAGTATGAACAACTTAAAATGCAGCCATCAGAGGGATTATTAGATATACGATGAAATTAAATGTAAAACATCTGGATCATTTCATCATATTATATCCTGTTTTCTGAATTAAAATAAGCAAATAAAAAGAAACAATGCTTCCCCCAAAAGTGGAAAACAAATGAAACTACATTTAAAAAACAAAACAAAAGCTAAATTACTTTTTTTTAAAAGGACAATTAAAAGCATGAGTGAGAATCTAAAGAGAAAGTGAAAGAAGCCTTCTTTTTTTTGCCCCCCACCCCCTCATCAAGGTCAACAGTTCAGTGTGAAGTTAGAGCTCCCTCTGTCCCTCCGCTCTGCCTCGCCTTCATTAATCACAGGGGTTTTTTTGTGCCAAAGTCAAGAAGTTGTCAAACTTTGTCAAAATCAAGCGCGGCGACAACTCAACGATAAAGCCCCACCGATTCCCAACTTGGCCGGGGTCTGGCAGCTGACCCAGAGCAAATGCCGCCGTCTTGAAGGGGAGAATTAGTCCAGTGTAAAGTGACATGTCCTATTTCCACTGATCGCTTCACGCTCATCGGTGGGGCCTGCAATTATTTCCCTCTTCATTACTCTCACAGATCGAGCAGCAGCATATGGTCGTGCTCTGCCCCGTGCTCGTATTTATCTCAGCTGAGGACGAGGCCCACGCTCTGGAGATTCCTTCACAAGAAACAAACATGTTTTCCTTCCTGCAGATTCTCACACGTTTAATCTAAACTAAGAGGATAAGCAGCCACTGGTCCTGATGCCGAATTAAATTCAACGAAAATACAGGATAACAGTATTGTTATTTATAGGGAGCATATTGTTGTGACATTAGTGCAGAAATTCCATAGGCCTAACATTTAAATATATTATTATATAAAGTCTGTAATTTGTATAGGCTAGTAATTTTAAGACAAGAGGAAGATTAAAAAATGGATGTCAAGACAAAAAAAATTGATTTGTGAAAAATGCTCAATTTTAAAAACAGATCTGAGCTGAACTCGAAATAAAAGACAGGACGAAAAAAAAAAAAGAAATACTCTGATTTTTTCCCCTTGTATCATTTCGAGCAGAGGCTGAGCCACCGACACGTTTTCACAATATCACGCTGTGTGTTTGAATGCAGGTGACAGTGTTTACCTTTCTGGTGGAAACCTTTCCCGCAGAATTCACACACAAACGGTTTGTAGCCGGCGTGGATCCGGACGTGCGTGTTAAGCGTCGAGCTTCTGTTGAACGCTTTTCCACACTGGTTGCACTTGTGAGGCTTTTCCTGCACAATGACCATAATATTCAGATTAATAACGATGAAGAGGTAATAAGCTATATATGTTTAAATCGAATAAAAATAAATAAATGCGGGCGTAGACGGTGTAAATCTCACCTGTGTGTGGATGATCTTGTGTCTGCACAGAGTGCTGGCCTGTCGGAAGCCTTTACCGCACACTTTACACACGAAGGGCCGGGCCCCGGTGTGCACCGGCATGTGTCTGGTCAGGTTGTAATGCGCGTTAAAAACCTGCGGAATGCACAAACACACACAGAGGCTTTTATTATCACTGTTAATATAGATTTAAAAAATCTGTAAGGAGAATGAGCTCATCTTTACAAATCTGGATCATCGTTATTCTTATTCCATGATGGGAAACATCTATTATTATTTATAGGCTATTTGATCATGAAAACATTGGTGGCGGACCTGTTTATTATTATTCTCTATAAATTCCTATCCTACTTAAAATAATACATTCAATTTTAAAAATTAAGCCCTCTTCTAAAAAAAGGAAAAATATAAAAGCGTGGTAACAATTTTCAACAAGTTTGATCTGATGATAGGAATTATTTGGTTATATGTGTGTTGGTTATATTTAATATATAGGCTTTATTTTGTTTAACCTAACAATGCTGATAAAATATAATAAATGGTGTGTCTGCCCTCTGCAGCTGGGCCATCCAGCTCAGGTGGAAGCACAAACTTTACCTTTCCACACACTTCACACGTGAAGTTCTTGGGTTTCCCGTCCGCGGCGCCGCTGCCGCTCAGCTTGCTGTGCGTCTTGACGCCGTTCTTCTCGGCGCTCAGCCCGTGGTTCTCCTTCACTATCTGGTCCAGCTGCCCGGGTAGGTGTTCCTTGTGCGGGTACTGAGGTGTGGGCAGCTTGTCGGCACCGACTCCGGCCAGCTTGGCGTTCTCCAGCAGCAGCAGTCTGTGGTGCGCCGACAGGGACGCCTGGGCCTGCGGACTGGAGACCCAGTGTCCGGCCAGCAGCTCCGACTGCTGGTACGCAGAGTCCAGGTAGTTGAGATAGTAGAGCGAGCCGCCGCTGGGCACGGCCACGGCCTGGTGGATGACCTGCGGCTTCACCACCCTGCTGCCGGACGTCAGCAGCGGCTGCTTCAAGCTCGGCTCAGCTTTGCCGCACAAGCCGCAGTTCCCTTTGCACGGAGCGGCTGCGGAGCCACAAAAAGTCCCTCTCAGACTGGCCCTCCACAGCTCAGAGTAGTTCATCAGCGCCTTGGCTTGCAGGTCGTAGCTGAAGGGCTGCAGCGGGATCATGCACGGGATCGGGGAGCAGAGTCCCAGCAGCTTCTTCCCCTCCGCCCGCTCCTCCGCGCTTCCCTTCGGCTCCGAGCTCTTGGACATGATCCGGTCTATGGAGAAGGCCAGGGACTTGGGAGCCGCGGACGGCCCGGTCCTCCCGCAGGACATCACCGTCTCCAGCGAGGCAGAACTTGCCATTTTTGTTTGTTGCTGTTTTGGGTTTTTTTTTGTTTAGTTTTGCGAGCTGAGCAGAAACTTGGTGTGAGCAACACCCGGCGCAGTCCGACCCGCTCTTCCAGCTGCCCCGCGTCTTTTCACTCTCCTGAGCTCCCAGCAGAAAAGACAGGAGGACACATCAGTTTAATAAGCACCTTGCTGTCACAGTGTCACGTATTTGCATTCAAATGGCCAACCCCCCCTGCAACAATAGCATCCAGGGGTGATGGATTAATGCTCATTAACTAGTGCACACAAAATTAACAGGACATTACAGAGCTCGTTAGGGAGAAGAAGAAGAAGAGGAGGAGGAGGAAAAAGATGCTGCAGCTCCTGGAGGAGGACGCGAGAACAGAAAGTTGAGCGGTTTTTTTTTTGGAGGTTACCTCTTTAATGGTCAGATGGGTGTGGAGAAACCAGCCGACTGCTCTCTGTCACATGCTGGCAGCGGCCACCCCTCCTCAGCGCGGATCACTTGTCTCCTGACATCAGCGGGCACCCAAACTCCTCAGTGAGTGACAGGGAGACGCCCTCATCAACCTGCATCAAGCACCATATGACAGTGGGGGTGGCACCAGTTAGAGAGGCTACATATGTCATCTCGAGCCATTTCTGGCTAAAAATATTACGCTTATAATTGTGTTTTCATCATTAAAGACGCGTTTGAGGACCTGTAAACCCGAGTCTCCTGCATTACACACTATTTTCTTTTTCACTCTTTTTTTTTTCTGGAGAAAGCTGTTAATCCTTGGAGATGGGAGCTCTCCTTTTCCACGCCGGCTTATATACTTACTTACTGTTGGTATAAATTCGAGGACGTCCAATTTCCACCTGTTTAAGAGCAGAGACTCCCTTTGGATCCTATTAAACGTTGTTCCTCCTTCCCTCTATTCAAAAGAAGCAATTTTCCAAAGCGATTCAAGGCTCAACTCAGCGCAGGGGAGGGAAGGAGGAAAGAAAAAACACAAGCTCTTTCACTTTTAGCCACTAAAGCACTGCGTGAACCTGGTTTTGTGTTTTTTTTTCTCTTCCTGAAATAGAGGGACGGATTAAAGAGGGAGAGAGGAGGAAAAAAAAGAAAAGACTTAGCTTGGTCAGAGGTATACAAGGACAAATGAAAAGAGAGGCTTTCTCTCTAAAGAGGCATACAAGAAGTTTGCTGGAATCCGCCGTGTTGTGTGGCGGCTACAATGAGCAGCAGCCCCTCTTCTATTCGCCACAAGGGCCGCGACGAATTCATGTGTTTGCAGGCCATTTTACCTGAGGGACTCCCAACAAGTGAGAGGCAGGGGACACTTCATGTCACGCGTCATAAACAACAAAAGGACTCATTGGGCTGTTTAATTTCACATGTTATTTTCTTATTTAATGCTATTTTAATTGTTTTAAAAAATAATAATATTTTTTCCCAGCACACAAAAATGTGGTATGTGTGAAATATATTCTACCACGTCATTTGACCAGGCCTCTGAGTCACTGTACAGCTTGTTTTGAGCTGGGTATTAAAAAGGTACCAATTAATTAACCTTTAGACCAGAGGTCTTCAACAGGGGGTCCATGACCCCTAGGGGGTCCCATAGGTGCTGCAGGGGGGTCCTGGAATTTTTGGTTGATTAGACAATGTTTTATATCTTTTAGTTTCCACATTTATGTTATGTTTGAATAGCTTGATTATCATGCAGCTGTTTATATTGGTATCAGTGAACAAGGTTTGTTTATAAATGGCACCCTACTCACTGTACCTTGTACACATTTAGAAAAAACATGAATATATGAACCTGTGTATTGTTTGAATAGTTTAGTATTGAATGCACAATAACTATAACTATGTTTATTCATGGTACTGGACCCAGTTTAATATAGGATTTATTTAATATAGTAGGGGTCCCTGCTCAGTTTTGGGGTCCTTGGCCTGAAAAATGTTGAAGACCCCTGCTTCAGACCTTTTAATAACCCAGGAGCCCTTCAATGTGAGAAAAGTTCATACAACATCTGGACCAAAAAACAGCTGTATACAGCCATTGAAAAGAGAAATATCTATGACTGCTGCTGCATTGTTACTGAACAGGAAAGACCCACAACTGGCTAACATTATTTTTGTTTATCATTAATAGTTTATTTTAATATATTTCAATATTTTTCATGTTTATGACTATTTGAGCTGGGGTTTTGGAAAAAGTTGAGTTAACATTATAGCGAAGTTTAAACAGAGAGTTCATTTTTTCAAGTAGAATAGATGCAGTTATCAAATTCAAAAATCAGCAGTAACTTACCAATATGACATAGCCTACATAATATTAACCCCTGATTTCAAACTAGCCAGGCTCAGTGTGCAAATGTTTTTCACTTGTAAATTCTCTTTCAGTTCAACACTAATACAGTCTCTGTCAGTATATTGTTCTGTCAGTCTGGGCATGCTTAAATAAACATATGCACACGATAGTCATGATTGTGCCATGTGTGTTCATTCTGAAAGGTTTTTTTTTATTTAGGCACTATTGACTGTTAAACAATGATGCATAGGGACTAAAGTATACATTTTTTGCTGTTGGTTCCAGCAGAATGTTTTATGCATTTAATTAACACAATTACTGTAAGCAGTAAACTTTTTCCACTGACACTGATTTGTGTTGTTGATACAAGTCCTGCCTCACTAAACTCATCCCCCTCAGTTTAATCACTGCTGGTCTGGGTTATCCAAGAGGTGGAGGAAGGTGATGATTTACCTTCAGCCCTATAGACTCAACACAGCATGTCACCATCCTATAACACTGGTTTTCCTGTTAATAACCTTAAAAACGTCTCTAGTCTGTTTTGTTTTCCACCTGCATCTCAGCATGTAGGGATTACTGCCCGTTGTCTTGGTGTCACTCATATGTAAATAGGGCAAAAATACTCTAATTTGAGTTTATTCAGGCACAATTGCAGGCTCATCCGCACAATAAACATTGATCCTATTGCTGTAACCCAGGCCCCTCTATTTAGCCCTAACAGCAATTAGCTTGAGCATTGATTTGCGGGACTCTTGCTTCTCGCCTGCAGGCATGATGAGGGTCATGGCTGGATGTGGCAAAGCCTTTCCTCACACTGCTTGAAATGTATTTTTCAGTGCTCATCTTTCCTCCATTTACAGAGCTACATTTTTAGATTTTTAATTTGGAGCAATGGATCATTTTCTATGAGCTTGCATTCTCGGTCCTCATTGATCCATCCACAGTGGATCCACAGTCCCTCATTCTTTTATACATCCTTAAGTTTTCAGAAACCTCTCGTCCTGTTCAGGGTCACACAAGGGCACAGTCAGTATATCATTTACAGTCATACTTTTTAATATTTATCTATACTGAACTTTTACATTTTTATTATTTACATTTTTTAATGTCTGTGAGGAGCACCAGGAATAGTCTGGTTTGATTTTAAAAAGATCGATAGAGATTTTGGACACATTTCTGCATTATGTCAAGTAGAAAAAAGAATCTTGAATATATTGTGTCGTTGTTGTGAGATATAATGGAACATGTCTCATTGTCTCAAATAAGCTAAAAAGTAAAGTCTCAGGTCCAATTAGTTTTCAACCCCTTGTCATGGCCTACCACCTCTTTCCTCTTGGAGTTGCTCAGTTGTCATGTTAATGACTGTGTGTACCAACAGTGCTCCATTGTCCTCTCCCCAACTCGGCTGACAGTTGTTTTAATTATCTTACATCTGGGGGTGGGACAGATTAGAATTTTATTGAGCTTCGTAGACCCTTTTCACAGCAGGAAAGGCACAGGTGTAATTAATAACAGTAACAATGGCTGTGTGTCACAACAAGGAAGTGGCTCATAGAACATAGAGCTTAACTAACGAACTGTGTGCTGTCGACCTATGGAACTGTTGTATGTGATGTTCTTTTAATCTGTGATGGGACTGGTGGATATCTTGATAAGAATGTGAGAAGGGTAACCCAAAGACTGAAATCTTTTGTCTTAAAAAAATCTTCTGACCATCAATTTAGGAGTTTGTAGAAGCTCCTTCAGCTGCAGTTACAGCTCTGGTGTTTGATTAGCAGCAGTTAAAGGTTGAATCTGACACAGGCAGGGAGCAAGTGAATGGAAACTAAAACTGGTAATGTGCTCCAATTGTTTTTGTGTTATTTACAATTTTGAAGAGGAGATTTTTGGGTCAGGGTCAAGGTTAAGGTCCTGATTGTTCTGCAGGAAGGTAATGCTCTGACCCCAAAAGTGACTTAAGACTGTAACATGTATGTGTGTGAGTGTTATACAATCAGAGAGATAGAGAGAGGATGAGATTGAGAGTGAATAAGGGAGACACAGAGAGAGGATGTTAATTGACTGGGTGTTTAATTATGAGTTTTCTTTGTATAATTTGGATTATTGAATTAATATGAGTCTTTGTCTTCTGTTCCTTAAGTGCTGTCACCTCATCTTTTCATCTCCTAGAGATTCACAACCCAAAAGGTGATAAGGTTCACCTCCTGTTGTTAATTGTGTTTTCAGATCAAAATGTCAACCTCTTCAGGTTAGAGATGAGTGGCTTCTTCTTCAGCATATGGAACTTTTTGAGACTTTTATTATAAAGGAGAGAAGTTCATCTGGATGCCACTTGGTGAACAAGGGAATTTGCAGAGCTTTGTTCATCCACCTGAGAACGTATTTTCACAAGACAAGGAAGGACTAAAGGTGAATGAAGGCAACGTCCTGATCAAACTGGGGCTGGATCAAATATGGAGCTAAGGTTCACACAGTTGTAAGGCCCTAATGCAACCTAAATTGGACAGTGTACAACAGTCAAAAAGTCTCAAAATGGTCCATCTTGGTCCACATAGAGTTGAATATCGTCAGCATAGCGGTGGAAACTATTTGAGAGAGGTTCATATAATCTGGCCAAAGGTTGAAATGTCATGTCATATTTAACGTGCCGCACATATGAACGGCAGTAAATAATGTATTAGTGCATTTAGCTTAAGACATACGAGCATAACCAGTGGACAATTATAAGTTCACAACACAAACATGTAAAAAATAAAATAGTTGGTTCATCACAACAGCAGCTCTTGTTCACAGAATCATGGTTTGATTTTGTGTGTGAAGTGTAGACTTCATGTCTAGCAGTCTCTCTTACTGAGTGCTTACTTTCTCATTCTGTTCTGAAAGAAGAAGAAAAGTTTTTGGCGACGGCTGCCAACAAAGAGGAAAACCTGGAGTGTCAAGTCGATGTGGCGTGTTTGTGCTGGGAACAGCAGAACTGACTGTTTGACTGGATTCCTGCGTGAGTCTTTTTGGCAGCCTGGGTTTCCGTCCTGAAGCACTGTGGAGGTTTTTTCAGCCTGTCATGTTGTCACCTGGCCTCCTGAAGACTCACCCGACCCCCCACCACCACCACCACTCACCCGCTACCCCTCAGCTGCCATGTGGACTGTCACTGCCTTGCCTCTGCCACCACTCTCATGCATGTTTTTTTTGTTTTTTTTTTAGAGAGACTGTTTGCCAGGGACCATTCACTGCCTCCTCCTTCTAACCTTTACTTTTATTACAGTAAAATAATCCAGAAAATGTATTTTCATACATATTGTTTAAGTTTTTCTACTGCAAATCCAGTCCAGTAATATTTGCTACAACCTGAGAAAACTAAGTTCATCCAATAAAATAGTATTTGTACCAATGATGCCTGATTTAATACCTTTGAGTTGATGGGCTCAAATTCTAGATATGATGTGAAAAAAACAAGTTTTTGAGAAACTTATTGGGTCTTCATCAGTCTTTACTGATACATCGTTGGTGAAACAGATTTTAATGTGAAAATCCTGACCAGATGTTGTAATTACTGTCTTTCTACTGCTGCTACTCTTCACCCACAACGGTTTACAAAGTCTGTCACTCACAGTTTTTCTTATGGAGTATTTATTTGGACAGTGGTGTTATTTATTTATGAGCTGCTATTATATATTGGGGTGAGTGAATTAATCTTTTTTTTTGCTGCTGACCAGATCTAAATCTAAATACAGTCTATCCAAGCTTTCCCCCTCAAATTCCCACGCTTTGTTTATTGACCACACACACGCACACACACAAAGATGCACAGTGCACTTTCTGGAGAATCTCATTGGCCTTATCTCTGATTGGATTGAGTTCAAAGTCTGCAGCTGTTGGCAGTTTGTTTTTGTCACTGTATTATCTGCAGCATCTAAGAAAAACTGAAAAGCCAATGAGGATGACATTGGATGATGTTGTTGCCTCTGCATTGTTGCTGCAGTCTTTATTTTACAGTAAGTGTAACATTGTCTTTAATTATGTATTTACTTGATTAAATCGAACAGTTTATATGTGATGGTGCCCAACTGTCAGTTGTAGACGCCACACCCTATCTTCTCATCTTTATCTGGTTCTCTTCCCTCTGCCTTTGCAGATGCTCACAAATATAGTCCTTTAATATACAGTACTGTATATAAAGCTGTTCCTGTTTTTCTGTTCCTGTTCTGACAACTAAATCAGTGTTTATCTGTGACTGAAACATTTTCATTGTTTTACATTGTTGTCAGCTTTTCATGGCTAAAGTTATGGAAAATATCTTCTTTTTTTAGGTGTTATTCTCATCTGTCATCTTCCAGTTGTGACAACCTTTTACTCTTTGGGAAAAGATTTTGGCGCCTGAATCTGAGATATTGGGACATGAGAACTCTCCACAGAGTCAATGGAGCTCTGTTATCAGGGACCATCAAGATGTTTGAAATAAGACTCTAGCCACCAATACAATCCAAGTTATTTTTCAAAGACCATACCTGTTATAGAAGTGTGTGGATTCAATGACCAGTGCAATGCACACACAGTATGTGTTTCCCTTTAATTCTGCTGGTGACTCATGTTAATGTGATCTCATTTTGTCAAGAATGATCAGTCTGATAAATACAAATCAGAGAGTTTGTTCAGTTCATGCAAAGAGCGCTGTGATGAATGTCTATTAACGTGACACACACATTTCTCTCTGTCTCCCTCTCTCTCTCTATGTGTGTGTGTGTGTGTGTGTGTGTGTGTGTAGCCTCTGGCTCTGCTCTGACTCAGGTGAAGACCACGGCCTTCCTCAGGAGTAGTCAGAGGTTTTGAACCCAGAATGAATTCTGTGGGATTCGAATCCAAAGGCTGAAAAGAAATAAGTGATGCAGGACTGAAGATCTAATTTGATTTGGCGTATGTGAGTATGCAGGTGATTCATTCTTGTCCAAGTTCATTTGAATCTTTTGAAACTTAAAGGTCCAGTGACAGGACTGGCTCAGGCCTTTTCAGAGCCCTAAGTGTAGTCCTTTTCTAAAAAGGTGTTAGTGTGCAGCTTTGTGGAGGTCTCCTAACACACACACACACACACACACACACACACACACACACACACACACACACACACCCTATTAGTTAACTAAAAATAAATAACCAATAAAATTGGACTAACCCTAACCCTAAGACATACATTTGATTTCTAGTGTGATGGGATGTGACTTCCATGTAAGGGTTGATAGAAATGGAAAAAAAAGGATGATAAACTTTATTTATACAGCACTTTTCATACAAGAGAAGATGTTTTCCAAGGTACTTAAAAAATAGTAGAGTAAAATAAGAGAAAAATGAAAGACAACGAACTTAGACAATAGATGATTAAAAGCTGTAAATGATTATAATCAGACACCAGGAAAAATAGCAAAACATGAGAGAATTATTTAAAACCTAAGTCTACGCTTTCAGGTTTTCTCATATAGTTATTAGCTGGGTAGACTAAGTCTTACTGTATATATCAGAGATGGAAACTCATATCAGACCCCAGATTGTGAACAATCTTTTTATTTTATTACCTCCACTACAAAGGTTCTGTGTTCCCCCCATGTCTGTTGGTGAAGGAGTGAGGCATGGGCCAGAGAAGGTCAAATTAAAGAGATCAAATCATTTACCATATGACTTTCAGCTTGTTTTCCGATGAAGTCTGGCTCTAACCGGGAGACGCTGGAATTTTCCTGGCTGGGCTGGTTTTTGGCCATCAGGGTGAAGAGAGTTCATTGCCAGATTTCATAAGATGCAACGACATACAGCTCTACTGTAGCCTACACACTCAGGCTGTATCAATGCTTTTGATTATAGGCTGCACAGTTGTCATTTATTTTGTGTATCATCAATGACCCTAATGTTTGTTTGCTTCTTCAGGGCTGAATTTGACCATGTAGCGAAAATAACTGATTTAGTCAATTCTCTGTTTAATATATTTTAGTTGACCAACATCTTCATAAAAATGAAAAAGAAGAGAAAATGAAGTCATTATCAGAACAATGAATAATTAATTCTATTTTATATTCAAGACATGTTTTAATTGACTTGTTAGCTCCAACTGGAATCTGATTTGAGCCTCAATTTGATCATGAATTAAAATTGTAAAAGACAATGTTGATCCAAACTAATTTGTTTCTCTTTTCCATCTGATTGTCTTCAGTATTAAAATGGTCTCAGTTGAAGTGTTAAAATTTACTTTGAAAAAGAGATGGGGGGTGGGGGGATTAACTCCTAACATCCCTCTAATAATAACAGTGGCCTCAGCAGTCCCAGTTTAAGACTGTGATACTGTTGATCCCCATATGGGCTTTTACTGTATACGGCCATGAGACAGGATACAGAGTCCTGAGTAATATTCATCCCTGAGGTATAACACAATCTGCCCCCATGTCTTCCCTGAACATTGTGTGAGATTGCTTTAAACAGTAAGCCATTCTTTTCATGGAAAAGATCTAAAATTAATCAGCGGGCTTGTTGTCCCCTCTTAAGGCCACAATAAGAAGGTTTTGGTGCACGGGGAGGGAAACATAAGAGGCTTTGGGGGCCGCTTTTATTAAATGGATCTGACATCTACCTGCCCTCTCAAATGGCAGGCAATTTTGACACTTCTGGCACGCAAAGCAGTCGTACAAAAATATCCACGTCTCCTGGGCCGTGGGCCTGCTCTGTTTTGATGCTGTTTACCTTAAAGGACACTGCGGAAAGCGTCGTAAATGAAATGCCTCTCCACAACAAATCACATACCAATTTGTCCGGCAGCTTGAGAGTCTTCACATGGGCTGATTTCCATCTTCATCTTTTCATTTTCCTGTTGTCATTATCCACACGTATCATGTTGGAGACGGCTTGATGGACTCAATGTGTAGGAACGGCTTGTCCTCACATCCGCATTACAGCAGGGCTCCCCGCAGTACAGCAGTGGCCTGTCGGCGCTAAGACTCAGGGCCAGTTCTCGCTGTGATGGTCAGTTGGAGATTCTTTTTATTTTGATACAGTTATGATTTCCCATTTCCCCACTTGATTGGAGCTTAAAAGCCAAAGCAGCTCAGATCGTGCCGGCATAAAACTCCAGGCCCATTAATCCGTCTTGGTGTCGCCTCGCGCACAGAACCGCCCAATCGTGTCTGGATATTCATGGGGAAATTAAATGAATGATATTCTGAGGCGGCTCACCAAGAAGGCAGATTGGATTTTAAAATAGGTGGCCTGCTTTGTGTGTTTGCTGTTGATTATTCTCATATGTATAGGATATGAAGGAAGAGCCTCTGTAGAGACAATTAAGGTCAAGAGCATGTGGACTCTCTGCCTGTCTCGTTTTCTGCAGCCTGAATTACTGAGTGTGAGAAATAAGACACTGAATGATAGTTTAACAGGAAGCAGCAGAATAATAACCAAATAGAAAAAAAGAAAAAAGAAACATTACAAGTTTAATTTCTGATATACTGCAACAAACTTTGTTTCCACACTGAAATAATTAATAATGTGAAATGTGAAAAATGTAAATGCTCACTGACCGTGTGGTGTTTGAAAGTGTTTAATGGGGAAAAAGCTTGAACCACCACACCCACACATTTTCATTAATGTTCCCATTTACCTGTAAATTTCCAATATGTCAAGTAAATTTCAAATTTATAAACAATATCCTGTTCGCTATCTCTAAACCACTGCCACTGGATGATGCAGTTGAGTCCAAAGTTTGACTGTGTAGCATCTTATTAAGACCCATTTTTCCGCTAGGTGAAATCTAGTGGTCCTAATCATGTAGAATAGCCATTCATGTTTTTTCTTTCATCTTTGACCATTGTCTCAGTTCCGCAATGAAGTCTCAAATAGGTGATAGATCTATCGTTGTCTGATTCATTGCGTGTCAATAATAAATGATTACATCAAGCAACTTTGGAGAGCCTGAGGATTTCAGCTCAGTTGAGCTGAGCTGGTACAACTGATAATGGGTCCTGTGGGTCGTATCAGAGAGGTGAAATAATGAGCTGTGTGGTTGCTCAGGTTGTTACTTTACCATTTCTCCTTCAATCTTCAGTTTGTAATGTATTTGTAATAAAGAAATACAACACACAAAGTGTAAACCATCACCGGTGGTTGTTCACGTTACCATCAAATATTATTACAGTACCAGTACTGATTAATCAAACACCTGCACAGGAATAAATGTGCAGTGAGCATCGTACAGAGAGAAGGGTTAGTAGGGTCCAGTTTACCTTGTTTCAACCACTCATCCAAAATCTAGTTTTCCTCCTTTCTAAGAAGGATTTGCCCCCACCCCTTCTGTAAAATAATTAAAAGATATCTTGGTTTCTTTTAATTTGGGACAATATTATATGTAATCCCACCGACTTTAGTTTTAGCTTCCATCTTGGCCTCTTGATTTGATTCTTTCAATCTCCTTCTGGACATTAATATCATCTCTCAAGATGCCTGATGCTTTAATCCACCGCATTAATCTCAGACTCTCTTTCTTAAGAAAGGAGAAAGGCTGGGGGTGGGGGATGGGGGATGGGCTGGTCAGGGCCACAGATTAACAAATATGTATTTTTTGCAGCCTGCTGACACAACATCCCTGTCAGCTGATTTCTCCTCACACGACAGCAACAACAAAGGACGACGATATGAGCTATTTCCACATTCACCTTTATTTAAATGTTCTTGGCCTCAGTGGGATCTTCTAGAAGGCAGAAGCATGATAACTTCAACACGTGGAGCAAAAATACTTTGGGGGGTGAATACTGGGGACATGCAGTACTTGCATACAGGACGACACGTGGCTCTAGAGGTACAGTATAGGACAGCTGACAGAGGGAAAGTACAGGCAGACTTGACTTCCCATGATCCATAGTAAAAATGTGGATTAGCCCCATCATACATAAAGTACAGGAACATACAAACTCATATTTAACCATTTGTTTTAAAAACCAAACAGGTTCAACAGTGTGATCAAACCAAACTCTATGTGTATTGCCTTGCCTACATATCTAACTGTCAAAATAAAGTTCAGTAAAACGTCAGAGTTGTCGATGTGGAGATCTAACATTGGAGACAACGAAAAAACAAAAAAAGTGAGACCACAGGCAGTTAGTGTCTTTTTCAACAACAACCACAAAACTTGTGTTGTCACTGATTCGCCTGGAGGCAGTTTGACACAAGTCTAAAATTAGTGACAATATCACTTTCTTTGTAAAGGATAAATGCAGCTCTCTCATGCTCTAATGGAAGAACTGGTGATAAAAAAAATCAATAATAATCTCTACTGACATGAGTTAATGTTGAGTTTAATAAAGACAAAGCTACTACTTTTAATCTTTTACTCCTGGTGTTTACACTATTCCCTAAATTAAGCCATAAGATTCTAAATAGAGACTTTTGGAAACCCTGTTTTAATTTGCAAAAACAGCCCGCAGATTGTTTTTGGCTCAAAATACTTTGTTTTTTTAATGAAAACTTCTAGATCCTAGTGATGTGATGGCAGTGCCAGTTTATCATATTTCAATTTATCTGTCAACACATACTGTAGCTACTACAAGTTTTCTGAGTACACAGCAAAGGATGAGTCCTTTTAGATTTTATTGACCTTTACATCTGTGCGACCAGCGTTAAAATGTTTCCAGTACTTTAGGTTGTTTGTTCTGCTCTTGGCACTGTGATTACTGTTAGCTGAGCATGTGATTGTGTACGGCACCATTTCCACACAGTTACTTAGTTTCTCAAGTATCAAGGTACTGTCTGTGCATTTGACTGTAAACTTGTCCACATACACAACCGCATCTTTAATGCTAAAGGAAGTAAAGACGAGCTTCCCAGTTCAGTTTTATATATTTTAGAAACAGACTTGGCTGATACCTAACTGTTCTGTACCTACATTTAAGAAGATCAACACACAGTTGCCAACTCTTTCAGCTCTCATCTTTGTATTCACTCCTTGAGCCTGCCTTACATCACTAGCATTTCTAGTAGGACTACCAAAGCATTCTGGGCAAAAGCTGTAATTGATCCCTTGAGCTAACACCTTTTTAGATATGAATCAGGCAAATTCAAGAGCATTATCTAGTTCACCCAAGAAAGTCACATAGTAATGATAATAGTAATAATAATAATAATAATAATAATATGTACGTATGTATGTATTACAATAACATCCATGTGCACTTGTTCAATGCTTTTAGCTTCAAAAGTCACAAAACATTGAACAACAAATGCATTCCTGCACAGACAACATTGGTCTTTCTGTTTGTGTTGTAAGTATTTTGCAACTTGTGTGTTATCAGATTCATGGAAGATGTTCTTTGAATTGTGTTTGTCTTTAGTCTGTTTGTGTGTGTTTTCTTACGATGCAGTGCATTAAGCTCTCAGTGCCACCGTAGAGAACAGACGAAAATCAACACTGTCACATTTAAACACATGAGATGATTTTAAAAGAAATCTAGATTTGACGGTTGAGGACTGATGCAGATCTGTTACAAAGAAAGTAATATGAGCCAATTTCCACTCACTTTACAATAATGAAACATTTTCACAAAGACACAGTCAGACTTGTTCATAGACTTGGAAAAAGAATGGTCATCCGTATTGCTTCAGAAATTTTATTTCGGAAAAATATTTTGAATGTTTTTAGTTTTAACCCAGTTTTGTTTTTGTTTTATTTTTTGTTTTTCTGGATGGTCAGTCTGATCTAAAACTATCGGTTCCATTTAGATCAATCACAATATTACCTCAGTGATAAGTTGATCATGCATTTGTTAGCAGGCTTACAAAAAAAGAAAAAAGAAAAAAAACATTTCATCAATTTCACAATTTCACTTCCACAGTCGAGTACTTTTCTGTAAATGAGGGCGAAGCAACAGTAAAGCTCCAGTACAGAGACTTTGGACAGACATGAAGGTACAATGTTATACTTTTCATGCCTTGAGAAGACTGATATAGACGCACCTGCCTTTTTTATCTATCATGTTATTTATAAGGCTGTTTGCATGATGAGTGTTCCTCGTCACATTTGTGCTACTGACAAGTTTAGGCCGATAATTTGCTCACATCACGATAAATCGATCAGTGATTGATTCAAGGTCCGATCCCTCAGTACTTGGCTGTTCTGACTTTAAAGTTTAAAGCTTAATGAGCAGTGAGAGGACACACTCGGGTCTCTACAGGTGATTACAGACACAAAATGCATTTTCCTCTGGTGTTACTTCTGGCAGAATGATGGAACTATTACCAGAATATAAAACTGACAAAACAAACAATGGAGGGAACAAGTTGAGATGCTGAGTCAGTCTGTTTGGACCTCATGGAAAAACTATGTGGGTTCTCCTGGTAGTACCACTCACCCCCTGAAAAGCTACATCCTTGACATTTTGCAGGCCCTTGGATCTAGTTATCGTCCTCTTCGTCGCTGTCCTTCATGGAAATGCCCTGCATCCCTCCTTCCCTCACTGAGGCGGTGGCTTCTTCCAGGGTCAGACGGTTCCTCACGGTTTCGTACATCTTACTGTTCAACGTGGAGTCCAGCACACCTTGAAGGCGGAAGTCACGGTACTTTTTCTGTTCACAAGTGAAAGAATCAGAAAACAATTGGCAGAACCATTTATGAAACAACGTGACAAAGTCCTATTAGTAAACAGTCCTACTATTACAGGATCCCCTACACTTACCAAAAGCAGTAAGACGTAGAGTGGTGTGTTCTCCAGAATTAAATTACAATGAGACATTAGTCAATGGCTCAGTATGACATAACCAGGATCATGTTGCTTTGAGACTTAAGTGTTAACCAGTGATCTACCCAGCATGTGGTTTACAAGTTCAACAGCTCCAGTTCTGGTGAGAAGGATCCCTGTACACTAACATGTTGTCTTCAGCTCTTTCTTCACACTCTCAGGGAGTCATTATGGGGAGTGAATAAAATATATGTTACAGTGAAGACGAGATGATTGAGACGATTCCAAGTGTGTCATCATTACACGTCGATATCATCACCTCAGTTGACATCAATGAAAACAGGCCTCTAAAATAAAATGGGTCACATCTCCAGGTTTTAAGCTGAGATATTGTAATTGATCGAGGATTTTCTTGTTTATTCTTTGCAGTTTCTGAGTTAGTACTCAACCACCTGGCAGGTAGTGCCACAGTGGCTTAGTGGTTGGTGCCATGAAGTCATTGGAAGATGTTCTGGGTATGAAAAATGGTAAATGGACTAATATGACTTGGCTATTAAGCTCTGCATCAACATTAAGGAAAGGACAGCAACCACTCATGTGGTAGTTACCCTTTGTTGACACAGTGTGTATCCTCCTATGGAGGTTGAATCCACATCTGCTGTTAAGTGATAAACAAAGCATGCATTTCTCAGCCACATTTTAAAAGGGACATTCTGAAACCACTCTGATTTTGCAATTGATTTAAAAATGCAGCTTTCAGGGATGCAGACCCTTTAATTGGGCCATAGCAAGCATCAGTCTTTTCAGGAAATGTTTAAGCTCAAATAGCACAGCTCCCTGGTAACAATGACTGCTGCAAATGAAGATGTCAGGTTCATGTTACATAGCAACAAAGTGTGGAGGTTGTGAGGATGGATGGACAAACAAGAAAAACATCTGGACTGAAGGGCAACATTATGTCATGAACATAATCATTTTAAGGTATGTTTGTTATTGTAACCATGGTGATAAAGTTTCTTCAACATTTACAAAGATTTTTGACCAAAACCGATTCATCACTAAAGCTAACCATGTTGTTTTTGTGCCTAAACAATGCACTCATTTTCCAGAGGGCTGTCACATCATTAAGAGATTAAAAAACTGAGGCTGGTTCAGGATTACATCCATTTGGTCATGTCAGAGGGGAGATACACATGGCCTGTGTGACGGTTTAGTTTGGAGGCTGAGTGACATATTACAATTTAACATAATACAAGTAGATAAAAGCAGCATGATCCAAACCAAAAAAGTATTTTTCCATCTGAAACATTTAAAAATGTGCAATTATATACCAGTGACACTGCAAAACCTGCTAACTCAGGTTTATCTTAGTTCTGTTCAGGCACAGTGTTACTGTGACACTGCCACTTACTGTTAAAACCAAAAACAAATAAATAAAAAGTTTGTCTAACAAAAATATCAACAATTTAACAATTATTACTATTAAATTATGCAGAGGAAGTTGTGAAATGCTAGAATGTTCCAGAGTTGCAATAGACAACTATTCTATGTTTAATGTGACAATGTGCTGAAACTGTTTGTTTTCTAATGTGCTGCCATCCTTGGCCAGGTTTCTCTTGTAAAAGAGATCTTTGATCTCAATGGGACAAACCTGGTTAAATGAAGGTTATGTATATAATAATAATAATAATAATGATTCTGGTTATTCTTAAGAATATTCACTGAACAGTGCCTAATGGAAATACTGTTTGTTATGGTTTAGAAATGTGCAAGTAGCTGTTCTCACCTTGACAATCCTGATGAGAATCTTGAGCTGATAAACGTGGAGTTGAAGGTCCATACGGTCAGTCAGCCATGTTCCTACAAGGTTCATAGTGCTGGTGTACCATTGCTGCAACACACATACAAAACATAGAAGTACCTAATGAAGTCAAAGCTTTTGACCTTGAAAACACACTACAATAATATGGATCATTTTAATGCTCAAAGCCACTAAGACACAACCCTGTAAATAAGCTTCTGTAATCCACCAACTGGGCGCTGGTGTGTTTGGCAGAAAAAGCATTTGATGCACCCAGTGTGTCATCATGACACTGAGTTTCCTAGTTGAAGTGAGGGGCAGCCCCAAGGAGTGAAGCTGACAGATCCTCAACAGAAAGACGTCCCTAATCTGGAGATGTTCATGTCGTGTGGCTCACGAGGCCTCGTTGGAACGTAACAGTGTCCTCTTCAGCAGGGCTTCGGCTACAGCTCACTGATGCCCAGACAGTGTTGCCTGGGACCCAAGCTTGGGAGACAATTTCCTCTCTTGCCATGTGGGTCTCCATCAGTTAGAGTCCCACAGGCTTAGGATCTATTTAAGTCTGGAGTGTGGGCCCCGGCAAGATCCAGCAGCCCACAAGGCGTTGATGGGGATGCTAATGACGAGTAAAGCTTGATATGCTCTTGGCGCACGGCTACACGTTCTGAGACCGCCACAGACTTGTCAAAGTGCATGCAACAAATCTTTTAGTTATCAGTTTAACAATATGCTCCAGACCGTGTTTGATTTTAAGAACTGAGGCATCTCTCCTGATAATGAAGACGTGTCTCTAAAGTCTTCTAAAGACAGAAACGTAACTGATTCAGGGAAAAAGGCTCAAGTACAATATACTCATTTATCTATAAATATGCTCCATGGAAATGGATCAAAGAAGTCTGTCAAAGACAATTTGCAATTGCACCTGTTTCTCCTTTCCACCTCAAATGTAGGTGTGTAGATGCCATTTACATTACACATTGGTGCACTACATTTTTTTTTAATGGGAAATGTTTTTTTGTTGTAATTTTTAATCAAAATTGTGCCATATAAGTGGCCACTGAGAAGCTCTTTTCCTTTGGGGATCCCAAGCATTAGCCAATAATCTAGTCTCTATGTGAAATATTTTTATTATAGGCAATACAATGTTTGATAATGGCAAATGTTGCTGACTGACTGGCTTATGATGATTTCCACCACAGGTCATCAGAAGAGGACTTCCAGTAGACTGAGCTTTGTCTCCATTACAGTAATAAACTACTGTCATTTCATGTTCATCATCATGATTACTAAAGGAGGCAGAGGAATAACTAAACATTGGCGACACCGAGCAGAGAGAGCAGGAGAGGCGGAGGAGAGAGTGAAGTCATTAGTAACAAGACTTCAACTAATCACTACAGTATGACCAACAACATTTCAAACAGAGGGAGTTAGACATAAAGATCTACCTCTGGTAAAAGCCTGGAGTTGAAGTAGAGAAAAAACTAAACTTTGACTGTAAAAAGGCTAACGCCTGAAAAGATAACTGCTAACTGCCTAACTGCCTCTCAGAGTGATCATTTTTCACTAAAGCTGAAATCACTGCTTTATTGCCTTTATTCAGCTAAATACTAGGTTTTCATTCATGTCTCTGTAAAAACTTTGGACATTTAAAATGGTTGATATGGTCTGGACAGAAGAGACTTACAGTAGTTACACAGCAACAGAAAGCCGAAGTATTAAACTTGGAGGACTGCTGACTGTGATGAAGATGGTTTTATACTGACTGCACCAGTACTTACAGAGGGACATTTTATTTCAGCTAATTTTAAGATTAATGCTACACAAGACTGAGAAAGTGATAAAGCACAGTGCAGTTTAGTCAGTTCATACTGGAGTGACGCAACGGACACAATTCAGCCGTAGCACCACATCTGGCCCAGCACTGTTAATGGCGTGTACACAGGTGTTTTAGGCTTCAACCTTGAAGTCTGTCGCTCTGTTTAGACAGGCCTCCTGTAAACAGCGACCTCTGCGAGGCACAGCCAGCTCAGAGCGCAGCAGCCACGCGCAAACTGAGCCGAGAGGCTGCAGATGTTTCTCTGTGGGCCCTGGCTGTTGCCAGTCTAATTGATGGATAATGATGAGCACGGACTGATACTAATAGAAGTCGACTGACTTTCAACAGGGACACAGCAGAGTGGATGCGGGGGGAACGGGAAGGAAATGATGGGGGTCGCAGAGTGTGTATGTGAGTCAAATGGTAATTATTCAAGAGAGATTTTCATCCTTGGAAGTAAACAACTTTAGCTTTTATTTGAGTTTTTTCTTGTTTTGTGAAACCACCCGAACAGACTGAGGTGTGATACAGATGAATTTACTCAGTATCAATTTGTAAATGGTAAATAGTAAATGGACTTGCACTTATATGGTGCTTTTCTAGTCACTCGGACCACTCAAAGCGCTTTACAATGTAATGGTCGCATTCACCCTTTCACACACATTCATACAGCACTGTTCGCAGACAGGCTTTAATCATTCACACACATTCACACAGGGCAGGTGTGGGTTCAGTGTCTTGCCCAAGGACACTTCGACATGCAGACAGGGGGAGCCGGGAATCAAACCACTCCAGTTAGTGAACGACCCGCTCTACCACCTGAGCCACAGCCGCTGTGTATCTGGGCTTTTATGAAATGAGATTTTCACTAGACTACGATTGTGGCAAAATAATTCACCATAAAATATCACCTCAAAATTGTCAAACATGATTGTATTAACACCAGCAAAGGAAGAGGTTTAACATGATATCAATATTTCATTGTCGAACTATCACAGTCAGGGTTAGGGTCAGTACCAGTATATTGCTAAGTAACTAAGCTAATCATCAATAAAAGCGATTCTTGAATCAATGTATTGCAGAGCTACAGAGGCCTCCAGAACAGACAGAGAACAGATCTACATGTAGGTCAAGCTCAGTGTGTGGAACATGGCTGTGCCGAGGCAGTGCTGGGGTGAATCAGTGAGGCAACCCGGTGCCAGCAGCTTCCTATCTTTCGCTGTGTGCCTGTGAAGGCTTCGGCGTGGCAGCAGGCCTGTGATCTCGCCCCGAGCACAACCCCCCGCCGAGAGGCCAGGCCTGGAGTGACTGATCCGCTGACTGGCTGCTCTCCCTCTCCCTCTCTACCATCATCCACTCCTCTGTCGCTTCTCCACCATTTTTTAAGACTTTTGCACCACGCCACACGGCTCCCATCTGCAGCCATTTTTACAGCAGCCATTTTGTGCTCTGCTCCGTTTTATTCCTCTTCCCTTTACGTTTAAGAAAAAAAAAAGAAGCTTGACAGTTATATCGCAAGTTTTCTTACTGCTACGACTGGCATTTTGGAGCTCTATCAAGGACATCTTGTGCAAACATGATGCCTGTGATTTTTATCATCTTTGAGATCTTTTTAATGCCGTTCTGAATGTAGCACCAAAAATGACATGATCCATCAGAAGATACCCATACAACTAGTTTGGATTCTCACCAGACAAAATATCTAACCAAGTTTTTTTTTTCTTTCATTTTTCAAGTATGTTTTGGGTTTTTTGCCTTTAATTGACAGAACAATTTAGAGAGACATGAAATATGAATATCCTCTGTATATGGAGTGCCTGATATGTATATGGATATTTGAGCGTGGTCAACCCAGTGAGCTATGTGACGCTCCATCTAACTGAGTTAAAGAGGCTGTCATGCTGTACAGGTTAAATAGCCTTTTTAAGCACATTTATGTATATAAATGATAAATCCTGTTATCATCTGTATCAAGATGTATGTGATACAACACATGACATACTACTGATGATGGCCCAGATTCCCGCATTTATTTCAAAAGTAACTATAGTTTGCTGTATGACCTTAACTAATGTTCAGTTGCTTCCAAGACTACCAGGAAATATTTGGCTGGAGGAAAGCAGACTTGTTCTTCTAAAAGTTTCTCCATCTTCAAATGGGATCTACTCTCCTTGATGTGTCAGTAGTGTCCAGGTCCAGCTCAAGAAGAGTCCTGGTTGTTCCACACTTCTTCATGTCAGAGTGATGGAGACCACTATACAGTACTTCTGGGAAACCTTCAATGCAACAACACCTTCCTCTTTTTGGTTTCTGCTCTGATCTGCATTGGGAGCTGTGAGACCTGATATATACGTGTGTGTCGCTCTACATTATATCCGATCAGCTGAGTTTACTCCAGGTGGACTCCAGTCAAGGTGTAGAATCATCTCTGAGAGACGATGGAGGAACCTGAACCAAAGATGTCTGAATACTTCTCTCAATGTGAGATTTCAGTTCATACCCTTTTAACGCAGTTCAAAAAAAAAAAAATCCATTGGCTTTGTTTTCAGTCTGTGATTTATAAGATATTGAGCATGAAGACATTTTGAATGCTATGTAGGTGAAAGAACTGTTCTTTTTTTCAACTACTGTAGACATTACAATACATGTGGCAATGATGGCAACGCTGTCACACAGATTTGACAACCCTGCTCCTCTTTCTTTTGTTGAGGGAACACAAATAATTTTGTCCATCAATCAACGACTATCGTGGATTTCAGACAGTCTCTTTGTATCTGTATCTTTGTAAGACATAAATCTCCTAAAATAACATTAAAAACTCATTCAGTTATTCAATCATTAATAGAGAGACAGAGTTCAGCAGACACAGGATAGTACGACTCCAGCAGATGAGAACTGAGCTGTCTGATGTTTCCTCAGCTTGTGTCTCTGATTACTTCAGATCTAGATTTCTGATTTTGGTCATCAGACTAAAATCCTTCACCTGGTTCAAATATATATTTGAAAGCCACTGACGTAAGAAATTCAAACATGACTGACAGTTGGGCCTGATTGGTTTTTCTCCTAAAGTGAAGTATGAGCCTTCAGATTTTCAAAATAAAAGAAAATTAATTTTATTTAAAAAGCTACTGAGGAGTCCTTCATAGAGTGGAGTGTAGTGGAGTCAAAAAGTACAGTATTTGTCTTTAAGTGTCATGGGGTCAAGTAACAAGTTTCTACCAAAAAAAAAAAAGAATCGAGTAAGGGACAGAAACTCAAATATAGTAAATATAACATAGTACTGAAGTAAATGTATGTTGCAACTGTCCAGCTCCGCCTATTTCTCCAGCGATCTTTTCACCTTCTCTGACACGTACTGTAAATGTCTGAACTCTTCACACTGGCTGTCTTCTACAAAAAACCACAGTTTTTCTTCAGACCCTCTGAGGATCTGACAGTCCCTCAGGTCCAAATGGAGACGTTGCAGCGTCTGCATGTTCACAACGTTAAAAGTCCCTGTGGTACTTGCTGAGCTTGTCAAGTGAACAGCAACGGCCCCTTGTGCTTTGTTCCTCTTGGCAGGACATAACAAAAGAAAATGATCAGAACAGAGGAGTACAACCCGGCTCTCCTTTTTTAGGGCTGCATGGGGATCAGCGGGGGGCTAGCACTCGCTGACAGCCAAAACAAGCGTAACATGGCTCTGAATACATAATGCCATAACCCGACAGGGATCAAATCTGTGACATTCTAACGAGTTCCATCTGAAGGAAGGGCCTTCGATCCTTCCACTGCATTATCATTATGTGTGCATTTGTGTGTGTTTTGTCACCTCATAACACACTGATCTGAACCCCTACCTATACACAGGCGACATGCACACCCCGCACAACACCACACACACACACACACACACAGACACAACACACACACACACACACACACACACATATACATCTGCCGGTTCATCCCCCTTCAAGTGAGAGCTGGGAGACAGAGCGACCTCCTGCCCCCATCTGACACCAACCCACCCAATCCTCCGACAACCCCCTCCCGCCACCACGCACACACACACAGACCACGCCTTGAAGCCAGCATTCACACCCAAGTCTTCACATGGCGCTTGGCAGGGGGGCCTGCCACCAGCAGGATCTGATGCAAAAAATGGCACACCTCTCTTACTCTCCCTCCCCACCACCTACTCACCTCTTTCATGACCCTTTTGCATAAATTTGTTGCATAGCATCATGGAGGGGAACTGCCATTTTAAGATCAGAGGGCAAATAACACAAATAACTGGTGGCCTCAAGCTTTACTTTACTGGGACTGCGGTGAGTCTGTTCAGACCTGGCATTAACCGTCCTGTGTTCAGTTCAAACCTTGATTTAAAGGTGTTCAGAAATGGCCGTTTGTCCTGTTTGTTTGCGCCTCCTCCTACGAGTTTCCACAAGTTGCTGCACAAGTTTACCCGAATAGGGAAAACAATTTCGATAGGTCGTTATCGAGCGGGCGGGATATTCAATGTTCGGGGCGAGACCGAGCTCGGTGTGTGTGTGTGTGTCTCGGACGTTTGATTGATGGATGACGGATCCAATAGCAATGGCTGATGAATCATGAGCAACTTGACGCATAATTTGTGTGCCTGCGTTATCCAATGTGAAAAAAACTACCCCACTTTCATCCCGGATTTACTCGAAAATAGAATTTTGCACAAAGTTTGGGCTCCATCGTGAGTTATTACACTAATGTTAAGACCCACGGTGGGCTCAAATTAAATTTTCTTTTCTGAACACCTTTAAATGCTTCTCCACATGTGCCTCAGGTGACTCGTGATCAGATCTCACTTCACCAGATTCTGTTCATCTAAACAGGTATATAGTGTTTTTGAGCCTATCCAACAAACGTGTCACTTGCTTGGCTCATACAGATGAAAGAGAGAGAGTGTGAGAGAGCGAGAGCTAGGCAGGAATCCTAGAATCATTGAATAAAGCTGTTTCACTTTGAAGATCAGTGATTCACAGACAATATAGTTAGTAAACTACCGTATGAAGAAACTGTCAGTGCATGTGGTAATAGTGACACTTATGTGAAGATATCGGTCAAAAAATTATCCAGATATCTATTTACAACAATAAGAAATCCAACATTTCAGTAACTGTAGAGTTGGAGCTCTGGCGGTAGCAGTGAGGCAGCATTGACGTGAAGGCACATGCTTTCTTCCCCGAAGCAGTTCAGTAATGGAAGCAGACACACAAACAACCCCAAAGAAATGTACTGCATAAAACTAGGAGTTAGAGCAGGTGGGTGACACCAAGGTTTAGTTCAAGTTCAAGTTCAAGTTCAAGCCATGTCAAAACTGCAAGCCTTGACTTTGGGGTTTCAGCTTGTTTAAAGCTCCAAGTAATCATCAATATGCTCAGGATGTTGCTTATGGTTTCTTTGCTTAAATTAACCACAAAAGAAGTGAAGAGCATAGAAACACATGCCTGATGAAAATACGGGCGACCACCACTGAGGAGGGGGGGGGGGGGGAGGTCAAAAACAAGCTCCCCTTGATTTTTCCAAAACAATCAGAGTCAGAGCAGAAGTTTGTCAGTTCTGTGGGAGCCCCAAAATGATTGTAAACATATGTAAGTGTCTGTAGACTGTAGAATGATAATAAGACAAGCTTTCATCAAAGGTAGGTTAAAGATGCCGTGAAAGTGCATGCAAGTGAAAGGGGCCAATAAGGCGCGCACACACACACACACACACACACCAAGACACACTAAAACCCTTAGAAAGCCAGCCGATTTGTTAGGTCAGAGGCCTCTCCTTTGTGGGCCCGCTCAGGAGCTTTTGTGCTGCTGAGAGCAAGGAATGTTGGAGCTGAGGAGGGGCCTCACCACAGGGGGTACACAGGGATTACAAGCAACCTGGGACTCTGCCTCTTTCTGCCTCTGCTGCTGCCGCTGTGTGTGTGTGTGTCTGTGTGAGTTTAGGGCTGAGTAAGAAACCATAATAGATGTTGACTACTGACAGGAGAGTGTGGAAGGGCTGATATTTATCATTGGAAACCTGTTATTTGCTGTCTTGTTAGTGTTTTGTTACTGATTTGAACCATAATTTTGTTACTTCGTTGTGTACTTTATTTAACTGTAGTGCATCCATTTCCATTTAAATATTGTTCTCACTTCCCTTTCCACTGGTACTGAATAAAATGCTGATTTGGTGTTTAAAACACTCAGCCTACTGAGGAAATACTCTAAGTACTGTAAGAACTTCAACTTAAAAAGGAAAAACGCTATAAAGAAAACAACAAAAGAAAACTGGTGAGGATCATTGTTTTAATTTGAATAATAGTTCAGGTTTAGCATGCAGTTGAAAGGGTTAATATTTAATGAAAACAATAAGTTAATGTCATCACAGGTTAAGAAACAGAGATGTGATAGTTGATTCCCTGATCATGTAGCAGAGAAAAGCAGTGGGTAATTAACTATCCTGCTAGTATGCTAATAACTGGATGTACTGTACAGTCGCCCTTCATTAATCCTTCACTTCACTGTGAATGAAAAAACATACATGACCTCAGTGCAGTTCTAAGTGTTTCCACACTGGACTGTACGTTGGACCTCCATACTGTCTGAGTACCCACTGAAATGTGTCTATATTAATATATATGTGTGTACCTGAGGTTTTCAATCATAGCTTAAAGATCCAACAAGCAAGAATAAAGTAGCACAATTTCACAGGTGTCCAACTTGTTGAAGTGCAGGCCAGTGCCATGTCCAGAGTGGTGACTAATTCCTCTAATATCAAGTCTTAGAAGAGGTGGGTCCAACGTCTCACAAATTCTGCAGACAACAGTGAAAGCAGATGCCAACAGGAAGCTTTAAACTATGATGTTAACATCACATGTGAATGTTCAGAAGAGAAAAGAAAAATTCACTTCCAAGGACCAAGACTGGGTGGGATTCACGGAATAAGTTAGGAGATGGAAGTGTAGAAATTGTGCAAATGCATTGCACAGGAACATGCAAATGCATAATTTTAGTTTTAAAATAATATAGTTTTAAAATAAATCTTGCACGTTGCAGAAATATACATTGATGCACAAGACTAAATTCCATTATCAACACTGCTGCTCAAAGTGTTGGAGTGAGCAGTTGTCATTACACACGACAGCCTTCACTTCACACATGGACCATCACCACCATTGACAGTGATATACCAGCAAGTGCTGTGTGCAAAGTGCTTCACAATAAAGAATCAAACAAAACAAACCGAGAAAATTAAAGGACATGAAACAAATGGTTGCACAAAAGTAATTAATTGAGATATAAGACGAGGTGCTGATGCCTGAATAACTGCGTGTGTGACAGACTCCAGTCAGAGTAAGTGAAGAGTCTGATGACACAACTTGATGTTTATATGAATGCAAAAGAAATGGAAGTGAAGTCCATGCTCAGATAAATCCTTGATCTCATTCACTGTTTGATTACTGTCAATTACTAACAGTTAATCAGCAGTAATGACTATAGGTGGGATCCCCCTTAAGGTGTGGAAATCTGACCCTCTACCCCTCAACTCTACACAAGAGATTAAATGTCTGTATTGTCATTGCAACACTGGCCATGTATGCAAGTTGAGTGTGTGTGTGTGTGTGTGTGTGAGACAGAGAGAGAAGGAGAGAGAGAGAGAGCGGGAGAGCGAGCATGTCCTGCTGAGACCCAGCTGTGTCTGCAATTAGCAGGAGGCAAGGAATGATGATTGCTGGTGCGGCAACACTAATGCCAAGTGACAGGCTTCCTTGTGAAGGAGAAGAGGGCTGCTGAGTGCCATAAAGCAACATTACTTCTTCTTTCAAACCCACATGCTTACACTGGTGGATACACATAACCCCCGTGTGCACACTCACATAGACCAGGACACAAAATAAGGATAAGGTTGGTGGGGTTTGGAGGGGGAGGGATTTGGAAGGGGCTTTAAATCTGTCTGCAAGACATTATGCAGTGTGGACAAAGGTTTTGTCTAATCCTACCTGAGTCCACTGCTGGCCTATTCTAGTCCTGCTCACCAGCTCCACAGAGAGGCCCATTGATGACAACACTCAATTACCATAGTAACTCACACCCCCACCTTCTTATTAACATCATCATTTATTAAACAAAATATACAGAGTTCTTCTGGCAGTCTAACAGTAGTGGGCTCAGTTAGATATTTAACATGTCTCATGACTCAAGATGAAAATTTAGGGAAGGATGTGATCAGTCTTTTTAATTATTCTCATTCTTTCCTATTCCGTGAATTGGGAGGGAAAAAATATGAACAAATGAGTGAAATTTGTATGTATCAAACATTGAGTGCGGCTTGCCCTGGGATGTTGACTGTGCAGTCATAGTATCAAAGTCTATACCCTGCTTCGTTCTCCCATCACTGTCTACTGTCTTGTTTTTTGTAAAGACAAAGATGCCCAGGGTTTACTTGGACCTCATGCTGCTTCAGCCTCAAATCAGTGTGATGGTATTTAACACAGACATCTGTGTTATGGAAGAATTTTCTCTGTAAAGCTTTAAGATTGTAAAAGTGATGTAGAGATTCCTTAAAATATGACGGACAGGCAAAAGTTTCAGCACATTTATGTAATGACTCACATTTACAGTGTTCGCACCTGACGCATAACTGCAATATTCACTGTTTAGTTGTGGATGGAGGTCTTGGTTGAATGTGATTTCATTCTCTGCCCCCATGTTTGTCTATTCAGCGTATCAGAACTGTGGATTTTGTTCTTCATCTTTTAATTGTTTTAATTGTTTCAATTGTCATTATACTGTATATACAGTATTTAATTGTCTTTTTTTTCTTGGTACTTGGCCTATTTGCTTACTCGGTGTGATGGTACAAAGTATCAAATGGATACCTGGTTAGCAACAGGAGTCGAGAGTCAGATGGTGAACTGTCAAGTCATGTCTCTATGATCAAACACAAAAAAACTCTCCTAATTTCATACTGCTATGGTCAGCCAGAGGTGCATATTAACAAAATAGATTTTCATTTAAATATTTTCTGTATTGAACACAATCATCACTCACTACATAAATTTGCCATTCATCTTTAGATAGTATATTGAGAAATAGAAATGTTTGTTTAATGCTAAATATACAGCTTGTAGTTGGCTGTTTTTTTCCAGCTGCGTATCAAATTTAAAAATTCTTTATTCTCAGGTTACATAGTCATCAGGTTATTTTTTTAAATGAAGTACCTTGCTACTTTAACTGAAGTAAAAATGTAACTTTATTGTATTGCAGTCATATTTGACTAGATTTCATGGAGCTATGGACTTTATCTACCTCTGCTGGCAACAAGTTTGAAAATCAGGTGGGCCATGAATTTAAAGGCAGAATGAAGCACACACAGTCAGGACCTCCGCCTTTCTATGGACCACTGATACTTTGACATCTCTGCACAACTAGATAATCACTTAAAGTGATTGAAGTAAATGTGTCTGACTGTCCCTTTCAGAAGGTTACAAAAATTGTCCTCACTGTTGACCAACGAGGACGACTCCCTCTTCTATAGTGGATAATGTGTCCTCTGACTCTCTTCATTGGGTATGTGAGAGCAGAAGGAGCATAGCGGCTCTAGCTGTTAGTAGGACTACAGTTTTGGGTTGAAAAAGCTTGCGGCTCTCAACCTGTTTTAATTGTGCTGGTGGCACAAAAGACGAACCACAGCTAAACATTGGCCACGGTCTGAGCACAGCTGGGATGGCAACAAAACAGGCTCAGTGGGCATTTGAGACAGACAGCTGGTTAAGGAAGCCAAGGAACAGGATGGCAGCAAATCCCCAGCCTAGCATCACAGGAGAAAGGTAAATGTTTATCTCAGGTCTGGGTTTCTTTTCAGGACGACAATCTAGGTCTCTTACGAAACACCCAACTCCTTCTACCAGTAAGTGTCAGTTCAATGAACAAGAGAGACTAAATAAGGAGCAACTTTATAAAAACACAGTGGTTGGGAGAAGGGACGGGTGTATATTTGGGGTGGTGGGTGCAGGGGGTTGGGGGTTCATGTTGTGAGG
Organism: Trachurus japonicus; assembly: GCF_045865225.1. Classification (NCBI taxonomy): domain Eukaryota; kingdom Metazoa; phylum Chordata; class Actinopteri; order Carangiformes; family Carangidae; genus Trachurus; species Trachurus japonicus. The sequence goes on from NC_140911.1 coordinate 17,917,776, forward strand.
AACTAAACAGTTGGAATTACGGTCAGCGACCAGTCATTGAGTAAACATACAATGAGCGACAGAAAGGCTCTGTGGTGGACAATAAAAAAAGAAAAAAAAGCCGCCAGCTTCAGGCCCTGAGAAAAGTGAGCCATTCTACTTACAAAGAGCTGCTTAGGGGTGGATTGAGGGAAGGAAAAAGAGGGCTAAAACACTTGTGGGCTCAGGGAACTCTATAGGGGGAGTGAAAATGGAATAAGCCAGCAAGCACTTGAGGGTCCCGCCGAGCACCTGAATGGGATAAAGGGGTGGAGCGCCAGAGGGGGGTCTGGAGAAGGTGAATGGCCTTCTTTTTGGGTCCAATTTGTCTCTTTTCACCCCGCTCGCCCTGCTCCGGCTCTGACAGATGTACAAAGAGGGAGCGGCACTGGGCCACTCATCCACATATGCCCGTGAGCAGCTGTCACTTTTGTCAGACAAGTTAATCAAACAAATGCCACCGTACCTCCCTTCTTAACAAGGAGGAGGGAAACAGGGATGGAAGGGGGCTGTAAAAGGGTGATAGAGACCCCAGAGATGACATGTGTGTCCCCGATCAATTCACCCCGCCGGCCCTCATCAATAAACCAGCGGGACCCAACAAAGGAGAAGTCTCCATTAAACTTGTATTTCCCTCCTCTCGGGATGATCGTGGCTTTAGTGTCCTTAGCTGTTTCCTCCCAGCAACAAGGCGCTGGGAATGCTCACAGAGGACTTAAGACCCGAAAGAAACGAAACAAAATGCTCCCTCTCAGTAATTATCAAGGACTCTAAGCTGCTTACAGACTTCATTAAACGGAAGTGAAACCTTTTCAGAGCGTGTTTTGAACAGTCACACAGTCAATCTAACCTATCCTGCTTGGCTGGCCTTTTTTTAATTATTGTGACCTGACAATTTTTCTTTCCTGTCGGTTGTGTAATCCTGTTGCTTCAACCTAAAAGAGATTACTGGCATGAAAAACATCAAGAGGAGGTCGATGCAGTGTCGCTGTCATGCGGATGAACCGTAACAAACTGATCTGATCTGAAAGCAAGTTATAGTTTTCTTCTTGGTTGAATTATGTTGTTAATTAGGTTATCGGTTATTGTCCATGAATGTATCAATGGACGTGTGTCTTTTACTGGGTGTCATGCTATTAATAACGTTTTTATGTCATTTTACAAAAATTCTGTCGAGTCACATAAATGAACCGACAAAAATTATAATCAACAGCTGCAGTTAAATAATTGTACAGGTAGTTGTGTATTTGCTTTCTTGTCTATCAGTAATGAAGTCATCTTTTGAGCTGTAATCTACATATATACAGTACTGATTTGAGGCTTTTATCATTTATTTTAACTTAGAAGATTTCAACTGTATCCCCTTAATAAAAAAAAGAATAAATTAAAATGAGGCTAAGACTTGTATTATCTTACTTTATGTCCACAGTCATGAAGTTGTGTTGCATGTTAGTTTAAATTCTAGATAATTTTCCATGATGGTATATAAAACTTGTCATCAGTTGAACAGATTGAGACTCTAACGGGCGGAGGGAGTTAAGTTTGCGTGTTGACTGAGCTCAGTGTTGATTAAATTGTTCACTTGCTCTGGCTGTAGGACCGGCAGTTCGTGACCGAAGCCGGCAAAGTGGTGAAGTGTCCCCAGACAGCCAAGTGGTATGACAGCAGCTCCATCAACCACACGCCAGTCTGCTGGCATTCTCTGTCACCACTAACCCCCCCCCCACTCACTACCACCATCACCACACACACAGCCCCACCTGCCATGACTAAAGTACAGCAATGGCGAAGACAACAATCCCAAATCCCCCAATCAGCAGCTTAATCTGACCCCTTGCCCTCGCCCCGCTCCGTCACAGTCATCCAGCAGTTGGTAAGCAGAGCGAGACCGGCGAAGCAGCTGCGATTAAAAAGCGCTTTAACTTTCGTCACACAGACGTGCAATTTTGCCACACTTGTGAATCTGATAACTACTCAAGGTCAACGGAAATACTTCAAATCAATCAATGAGCCATGTTCCTAATCCCCTCCGGGCAAAGGCAGATTAAGTGTATAATTGACCTGCGTAATCCCAGTATCTACAGCGACTCTAGTCCCGTGGGAGTAGGTGGGTGGGGGGGTGTTTGTGTGTGTGTGTGTGTGTGTGTGTGTGTATGGGGGGTGTTCAGCACCATCTCTGTCTTCCTCTTCCTTCCTGCTCTCTTTGTGGTGTATCAGTGCAAGGCTGGATTTGGCTCAGGCTAAAGACATGGCTTTTTTAATCAATGATCCCGGGCTGTGCTGTGCTAAGCCCCCCCCCCCAGTATCATTTAAGCACATCTGTTTTAATCCGAACCTCTTGAGCTACTCTTTCAAGAACTAAACCAGGCAAGGGAGGGAGGGAGGGAGTGGTGTAGGGGGACCAAATTAATTTCTCTCTGTACCCTGATATACAAATAGACACACACACATTTCATCCTTGACAAAATATCAAACTACAGAAGTTTCAGGTCGGCACATTTGGCCAGATTACAAGCAAATAAAGACACCAGCGGAGCCGGTCTAACAAAGTATAGATGAATTATCTGACTGAAGCCCAAATATAAATGTTACATGTTCACCAGAGCAAGCACAGAGACTGTACACCCATCTAAATTTCCCTCATGATCTGGGTCTGGTTTGTAGTGAGACAGTAGCACATCCAGCTGTCTCGCTCCAAGCTCTTCCAGTGGTATTTCCAGATTAGATGGGAGATATTCCTTCTGAGTCCTGGGTCTGTTGCTGTCTATCCCTCCAGTTGGTCGCCCGGGGGATAAAAGAAAATCCAAACCACATAAGTCTGGTTTCGCTTTTTCTAAAGTGAATTAGCAGAGGTTGATTTCAAGATCCTCCCTCTCTCTCACTACTGTGGATGAGGCCTGACACCCAACATAATAAATACATACATAAATAAAATCACTCATCTGTTCACCACAACAAGCCACTGAAGGATCCATGTTGCTGGTATTGTGAAACAAACCTGCCTGTCAATCCTGTGCTTCATCTAAAACCAACAAGACACCAACATACTGGAAATCCTTCACTTGAGGCTGGAAGTAAGCAAACCACTGATTTCAGGCAGATCACATTGTCACCACACTCAAAGGTGTTAACCCGTTACTATTTTACACTGCAGATTGTCCCTGAGCACAGTGCAGGTCAGGTTCTGTTGAAGACAACAGAAATACATTCATCAGCAAAATGCCTTTACAGTGCTTTCTTGATACCACAATACTGGACACTGACCAGTTCAGCTGCACCCAGAGAGTCTGTCTGTCTGGACAAATCACAAACAAACAAATTGAACTGGCAAGACCCTGAATCATGCAGCTCAGGACTGAATGGGAATGCACCACAAAAGAAGGTGGGACAAGCTGTCACTCACATACAGGGACAGGACTTCTATCAGTGCTGTTCACAAGAAGATACCCAGGATGATAACCATCATCATTTCTTTAGAACATTAATGGCTGGAATAAAGATAAAGCAGACCTGCCTTGAGGAAAAAATTATGCACTTTACTGCTGTTAGTTATTGCAACAAAAAAGTTATGACAGAGGGCCTATCAAACTTGTCAAACATAGGCACACTTCTGATAAGCCATCAACTAGTCCAGAGCAAACAACACACATGACCACGTGGAAATATGTTGGACTGCATCTGCAAACAAGCTTGTGGGTTATGTGCACTCTCTTATGCAGGCAACACCCTGACCAACTGTGACCAAATAAAAATAAACATGCAATAATAATAATAATAATAATAAGAGGAACTGAGGAAACACTAGAATGAATCTCATAAATTAGCACTGAGGAAACACTGAAGTCAGGGAAAATTAAGTAAAAATAAATAACACACATTTTTGTTAGAAAATGCAAAAAGTATCAAGTATGATCATCATCTCGGTGCAGCCACAGGTCAGAAAATAAAAGCACCTTCACAACAGCCACCACTCTGTGGGGGGATTATTTAATCACAATGCACCTGCTCTCAGAGTAATTTCACGACAGCAGAAAATATAATACTGAAACACTTCCATGATTGGATTGTTGGTCAGGATTGTGGTTAGTCAAATGGCATAAAGTAAATCTGATTCAACCATCAGAAAGTTAAGTTTGAAAAAATAACAAGAAAACAGTTTCCTTCTGAACAATCAGTCAGATACATAAGTAGGTCAAATATCAATTAAAAATGTCCTGATCTTACAAGCCCTTCAAATCTATGTCACTACACTGGCATTAGCTTATGTCTAAGATTATGGTTTATTTTCTTGGGATGCTTGTTGTTTGTTTAACCTATTGGCACTAGACCACATATGGGCTGGTCTGCTGTCACTCTAGACATCATATTGCGAACCTTGACACATTTAGAAATTAAGATGGATGAAATAATCTTCTTACTGCGGCTGATATTAGAAGTCGTCTTGAAATAAATGCATGTCATAACCCCAATTAAAATGACACATAACCATGGGCTTATTGGGAAAAATCACAGGGAAACATGTTTAAGAAGCCTAAATTACTTTGAGGAACATGTAAAGCCTGTGCTCCATCTCCTACCCCTCTCTCACCACACACACACACTTGGCAGGGATGTGTGAAACAAAACACTCTTAAAGGACTTGATGTGTTGATGTGATTTGAAATGTAATCTCTTTACAGTTGAGTATTATGGTGCTGGGATACTCGATAGTGTTCTTTCAGTCTACATTATGGCCCATTGAAAGATTTGAAGACTGTAATCCTGTCAACCAGAATAAAGAATGTGTCCTGGAGGTCACCAAAGCATCATAAAAATGTCTTTTTAGTCTTGAAAAGAAAAATGGATTATATAAAGCTCGGGGAAAATTGTTTTCCAAGCACTTTGTTGTCTTTGAAGCTGTTTATTTTTGCAGTTTCCTTTGCACCTTTCCCAGTTTTCTTTTCCATTCTATTAATTATCAACTGGATCCAAGAAATAGCTTCAAATTCACTGGAAACATACATTAAATCAACATTTTACATCGACTTTATCAACCTTACAATGGGAAGTATTTTACTGAAGGAGCTAAGCAAAAAGCCATGAAACAATGTCTCTGTGTAACGAGGCGTCGTATTGTGTGTGGGGCAAAGAATGTAATCCTCACCAGGAAAATAAATACATTAAATGAAGTCAGAGAGAGGGGAGGGGCCGCCCAACAAAGCAAAGATTAAGGGGAGTCCATCCTGACCTTATTTTTTAGAGCAAGACACCCCCGACCCCCCCCCCCCCCCCCCACACACACACACACACACTTTTGTGCAGATCCATCATTGACACAATGCATTCCTCAGCTCCTTTACCCTAACCTTAACCATCACAACTAAATGTCTAGTCCTAACCCTTAAACCAAACTTGAGGGGTCCACTATTTCAGTCGCCATAAAGCTGATCTTTTTGGAAACCATTAATATAGTTAAACAATGTTAGACACAGACACACACACACGGGGTATATGCTTAAAAAAACTGCCCTCTTCTCTGCTGTCATTATGAATATCTGTTAAACACAGTAGGCTATAAACTTGCTTATGACCAAGCAAAAAAAGTTTACTACTGTATACAGTGGAATATTTTAAAGTAAATTCCACTAACACTTCTTAAAGCAGCTCTAACACAGAGAACCTGAAGTCAGTGCACAGCAGACACAATGCTTTTTAAATCTGTAACTTCACAACTATTTAAATCACCTGCACGTTAGGCTACAGCCTTAAGACATGATTAAGTTATTTACATCTAAAAAAATTTTGAAGATGGGATGGAAAAGCAGAAAGGAGTTGGCATATCAAGACAACGTATGTTTCTGAATGTGCTTCTGACCAATGACCAGTTTCTTAAACCATATTCACAAATTGGAAATGATAACTGGTCTTACTGTGTAGGACTGGAGCAGAAATGAAAGCATAATAAATGAGACATGTAGAAAAAAAATCTCTGGTTCTAAGCTCTAAGTCAAGCACTAATGAACCACGGTGCGTGTTATAACCACATAAAAAGACAAGAGGGTGTGAGAGAGAGACAGACAGATTTTAAAAATTGTGAAGTGACAAGAAAAGCACATCAGAGCTGCAGAGAGCAGTCAGAGACACCTTCATCGGCCTCTGCAATGCCGCAGGGAGAGCTAATAGAGAATGACAACAAAGAGAAACCGGGGTGAGATAAATCCCGGCAGAAATGCTCTTGTAGAGGAAAAGAGGATACATGGCGAGGCAGCGGGTCAAGATGCAACAACAAACAGCAAACATCTCGCACCGGACACCTCTCTGTCACCCTCTGTCAGGACGAGTGTGGACGGAGAGGACAGGGGACGGATCACACCTCTAGGCCTCGACTCAGCACAAGGGCACGAACAGATAGATGGAGCTGGTTACAGACTGTTCATTCCGCAGAGACTCCGCAGTAAAAAACGCACATGTTTATTCTGACACTTGTTTCAGCGCATCACCATTCAGATTTTGCTAAAATACAAACGATGAAAGATGTAGCTAATTATTCATTTTTACAATTGATGAAGCTACTCACACGACTGTTCCTAAGCCTCTGTTGTATTTCCTTGTATTGGGTGTGTGCATCATTTCTGTGTTACTTACAACTACTACTACTACTACTACAGAAAATCAGGGGGGGAAAGGGCAGCTAGGCATTCATAAATCACTGCACAATGTTGACACAAAAGGCAAATATTTTTTTTAGGACAACATTGGCAGAGTCTCGCCTCTGAACAAAAAGGCTCTGGATTCAATTCTTTGGGCCTTTCTTGGTGGAGTTTGTATGTTCTCTCTGTGGGTTCTTTCCAGGTGCTACAGCTTCCTCCCACAGTCCAAAAACAATGACATTAGGTTGATTAGCAACTCTAAATTTTATGTGTGTATGCACCGTGATGTGTTGTGATAGACGGGTGACCTGTCCAGGGTGTAGCAGGGCAGCACACCAAACCACAAACCCTCTGAATGAATTAGTAAATCCATGTAGGAAGAATATTACCTGCAACATTTTGTGAAAGGATTTTGTGAAAGGATCTAATCCAGCTCCAGAGAAGATGAGGTCCTGGTGGGTAAATAAGAAGATTCTCAAGTCTACACGAGCAGAAGAAGACTGGCAACCACTTAATGGCCTTGGTGGCAACAACCACCTCATCATAGGAGAACACTGCAGTCAAACATGTGAAGCAGTATGTGGAAAGATTACCACCAGTTGACATTTAACACCCACCTAAAGCTTTGAACTCGATCAATCAACAGCTCTTTTTCTATCAATCTCTTTCTCTCTATCAAAATAGTCTGTCTCTGTATGAAATCAGCCTCTCACTCTCTCCACCCAATTCTCATCAATAGATTTGAAATAATTTCAAGCTCAAGTTGTTGTTTTCTGCATCTTTGTGAACAATAAATGCACAATAGAGGGGAGCATACACTGTAAGCACATAGTTAAAAATAAATATTACATAAGCATTTACCATCTTTTGTGTTTATTACTGTAAGCTGGTAGCTTTTGATTAGTATGAATTTCTAGCAAATTATGAACCACTTAAAATAATTAATTCACATTCACTTAGACTCTTCAGTTTTAATAAGATGTTTTTTTAAATAATCAAGAAATTACATGCGTGAATAAGATACGATTACAAAGGCCGACATACTAAATCATCTGTATATAATACATTTCCAAGTATGTTATAAATGATTTGTTTAACATGCTGTTTTCTGTTTTAACTCACAGTCAACTCTCAGGTCAGCGCCACTGGATTATTAAACATTAAACATATTTTTAATGGACAACGTGAATCATGTTAGCAATGTAACATTGCTTAGGTTGGCAAGCTAACTAACAAGCAACATGTAGCTGTAAAAACTAGTGATGCCAAATGTGCAATGGTGAATAGTTGTGTGTCATGTACTGTATAAGACTGAGTTGAGTTCCTAATGAAAACCTGAAATATGTATTGGAGCTGTGTCAGTATTGTGAGTGACAGCAGAATGATAACGATAGCGCCAGCATTGTTCCCTAGCGGTGTTTAAGAAATGCATGTTGATTGATGCAGTGTTTGTTTCATGTATGTGGGAACTTATTTTCACTGGGGAGTGCTGGATAATATAAATGTGTGTTTATGATATGTGCAAGCGTTTACACACTTTCCTTCGGCTTCTTCCCTTCAGATAACAATACAGATACTGCTTAAGTAAATGATTTCAGAAAATTGAGTGATTTGAAAAGTCAAAAGTTACTTTCAGATTTTAAGATGAATCAAAATAGCACCAGTTGTTTCTAAGTAAACTAATCCCACACACATGGTTTACTACTATGTTTTTTTTGTCTGCCATTTGTTGCACTGTTCACCACCTTATGATAAAACAATTCAAGATGTTAAATGATGAGAGATATTACACTTTAAATGTGCCAGATTAAAGCACAGCCCTAAAGCTTCAGTTTTCATGCTTTTTGACAGTAGTGGATGAAATGACATATTCGTGTGCCCTCAAAAAGAAAATGTGGACGGAATCTGTGTTAGGTTGGTGTCTGCTTGTAAACACAGAGTTAAGCCATCTCACAAAGTAATGTTTTCTGCATCTTTTCCATTTGATTAACAGTTGTTTGGTGACTCCGGAGAGTGAACACCACTAAGGATAATCCCTCCTCAAGATCAACACACGCTGCAGAGAAACACCGCCAAACAAAGGAGCAAACGCAGAGGAGAGGACGGCTGCATACATACACAAGAGTCTGTTTCTGAAAAGAGAAGCAGGGATGAATCCGCAGAGAGCCGCGGCTCATTATGCAACTCATCCTGCTGCAGGGATTGTTTTAGCACGTTTTGGGGAGAAAACATCCAGACTGAACTCAGAGAAGACTCAGCAGCGAGGCTTAAAGATTTACTGATTGTTTTGGTGTTACTTGACCTCATCTCACATAATGGAGACAAACACTGTTGTGGGACTGTTTTGCAAGTTGATTACAGCTTGGGTTGATTACAGTTCGTCAGACTAATTCAGTACAAACGGTATCACAAAGCCAAAAAAACATAGATCGGCAGGAGATGCTTGCAGAATGATAAGCCTGAGTGTTTTACTGTGATAGTTTTAGCATTAGCATTTTCAAACCTGCCAGACACATCTGCACATCCTTCAAAACAAATCCCTATTTTAAATGATAGGGAAAATAAAATAAAAGTGTTGATTGATATGACCATAACTGTGATGTAACAAAACAACATGTAGCTTTCGGAAATCAGCTCCAAGCAGCATCTACAGTATCAGGTCTGGATAGTGTCTGGTGTTGCTCTCTGGTGTGTTTGGTCTAACACACAATAGGAAACTGTCTGTGTCAGACACAGACAATCTCAGACTTTTAAGACTCAATCTCAAACTCTGTTTCGGTCATAGTTAAAGTGTGCAGGAGGCAGGCATGATGTAAAAATGGTAAAACTTATAAATACCACATAACCTTGCTTATTTTTCATACAACACAACAGTGACAACGAGTGTCATGCATGTAATGCAGTCAGTGTCTCCGCTACATACTGTTAACATGTGTGCCAAAATGAAAATTGACATGTTGTGCAGCCACCATGCTCATGCCACACATCAATTGTGTTCCTGGCCTGATAGTGTGGTCAGTAGCCTGGCACTGACACTGAAGCTCTGTGGCGTAGTAGCATGTCATACTGTAACTGAGCTGTGCCCAACATTATGTATATACATTTTTAAAATACCTTAATTTAACTTGATGTAGAAAAATGTTTGGTTGCGTTTTCTACCATCTAGATTCAAGTTCAGATGTACGGAAGTGTAGATTTTAAGTTCTTATTATGCTCATCCTACCATGCTTCGGTGGAGGAGAAGGTGCTACATTTTACTTACATCGAATAATCTCTCTATGTACACCTCTTCATTGACCTTCTCCCGCAGCATGTCTTGGGAGTGACGAACAAATGTTACATAACCATCAGCCACGTCCATCCCTGGTTTCTGCAAGAGACATTGAAGAGGGAGAAAGTTGCAGTCAGCAAAAATCATGAAATATTTACAGTATACAATATTTATATAATTATATATTATTTAATTTTATGCTATGCAACAGTGAGTGCTGGGTAATGGTGTGTATGTGCATGTATAGAGGGTTTCCATACTTTTTCGTATTAAGTCAGGTTTATGGGACTTTCTCTATGTATGTATTTTGGATGTTAACATAAGGAACATGAGGATATAAACAAACAAGAATCAGAAGTTTTTCCAATGTTAAAGTGAGTGAAATTCAATTATCATATGGGGCAAAGCAAAGCCTGGGTCAGAATCAAAATAGCACCAGTTGTAAACTATGTGTGCTTTGGCTGCCATTTCTTGCACTGTTCACCATCTTATGATTAAAAAATTCAAGATGTTAAATGATGATGAAAGATATTAGACTTTAATGTGCCAGTTCTTAATACACAACTTTAAAGCTTCAGTTTTTATGCCTTTTTTTTTTTTTACAGCAGTGGATGAAATGACATATTCGTGGGCCCTCAAAAAGAAAATGCAGTCGGAATCTGTGTTAAGTTGGTGTCTGATTGTAAACATAGAGTTAAGCCATCTCACAAAGTGATGTAGTGTCCTGGAGCTGCCAATATGCTACAGACTTGTACTCGTGTTATGCGATACACAATATGAAAAATGTACTAAATAAAAATTTTAAATGGACGACAATTATATTAAAATACAAAGTGAGTGAAATTCAATTATCATTTGGGGCAAAGGAAAGCCTGCATCTTTTAAATAAGTGTTTTACAAGGATGCAGACTGGGGGCTTCGGGGCAGTTCTGCTCTTCAGTCAGCTCTCGACAGTGAGTTGAGCTTGGCTGGGAACCAATCCTCACATTCTGGGCAAGTGCAAAGTGAGTTGGGCTTAATGGGGAGAGAAGATTGTTAGGAGGCCTCCGCCTCTGACATCTAAAATATTCATCGAGGACAATGTCTTGTAAATGGCACCTGAGCTTTCTTTCTTCCATCATTTTTAAGACAGCACACTCTTAACCTCTATTTCCTCACATGGATCCCAAAAGTTATGCGAAAGAAGTCGTCAGTAACTGCTACTAAACTTAGTTAACACATCTGCAGTGGCACTTACAATGTGTAAATGAGTGTCTTTTTCACCAGTGAAACTCTAATTTTGGACATTAAGGACATAATTAGCGTGCTGGGCTGGAAACTGCGACCCCTGCCAGTGTACACAGTGCCTCATCACATTCACTGACAAGGCATTAATTTGAAATTTGGCATGTTGATACTGCCGAAGTGTTGGCAGCTAATACAGATCTCATGCACGTACACACAAATGCACCACCCCACAACCACCACCACCCCGTCAGTAGAATGGGCATGTGTTGTCCAACATGGACTCACAATAGAAAACTGCCCGTCTGTCTCTGTCTGGCCACATGCATGTTAATGAACATTTGGGGGAAGGAATCACTGGGGTGTTCAATGTAGTAAAGATGACAACCAGTACCATCTGGATTATTACTCTACTACTACATGTGAATGCAACTACATGGATCAAAATGCCTTCATTTAAATCCTTAAAACCACCATTAATGTTTCATTTGAAGATTAAAATGAAATGTAAAACAGTAACATCTACACTTTAATAGACCAAGGCTCAGTTATACACATTTCATACACTTGTGAAATCACATGATCTTTACACCATACCAATAATAACAGAACCTGCTCGTAACCAACACTATTACTACTCTCCCTATGAATTTTCAGCTTGTTTTGTCTAATCTGCATGTCAAACTGACTATTTAAAATCAGTTTAATGAACAGAGATTGAGCAATACACACCGCTGATGAATGGCACATCAAAACAGATGCTCCCACTATTTTCTATGACTTTAATATTTTAGCAAAAGCAGCCATCTTTCTCTAACGTTAACAGAGGCTATCTTTACTACAGGCCTGTCTGTTTACATGTTCTATTTAAGTGACCCATATCTGATATCTGCATTTACACCTGCGTTGCTTGTGCGAAACGACCCACATTCGTAGAAGTGGTTGGCTATCAAAGTGAAAGAGGAAGTCAGCTGGCCCAGCTGCAGGTAAACAACACACGCTGTCATCAGTAAGCGCTATTGACACGTTATTGATGACGTACGACTCGCATTGCCAGGGAATATCCGATCTGTCTGCGGACGCATTTGGCGGATATCCGATTTGTATCTGATTTATTTCGACATTACGGGGGCCTGAATCCGATCTGACAATATCTGATATCATGCGTTTTTTTTGCTATTCACACGTTCATGTTACAGATCTGTGCCACTTGAGAGGAAAAAATCGAAATTGGGCCACTTGAACCTTGTAGTGCAAAGACAGCCTACATGGGCAAACACTTGCAAGCAATTTATTCACAAATGTATTTGGTGGTTGATTAATGAGATGAATAAGAAATATACATTTGAACAGAGTCAAATAAAGTCTCACTTACAGGTACATCCACATACTTTGAAGCAGCTTTCACCTTAACAGAAAGGAGAGAGAAGTGGGTGAGAAAACAGTCAGTGGGCACCACTTTACAGAACAAAAGGCTGCTGTGGTGACACTGTACAGCCTGCAGTTTAGAGGCAACAACAACAATGTGGTGATTTCAGCTGCAAAAGTGCACTCACAATTTTAGTAACCTGGCTTTTGTAATACTGCGAGAAACCAGCTGAGTTGATAAGCTATTTGGTGCTGAGAAAGGCTTCGAAAAATGTCAACCTGTACTAGCATGAAAGATTAACAGAGAAAAAAAATACAAAAAAGGAAAATACACATTTAAATTAAGTTTAAAAATCATGCTGTTATGATGGTAATTCACCAACATCCAGTCTCTAATTCATTCATTCACTCTGTTAGTTCACTAAAAAAATAAAAAAGTGTTACTAATGAACTGGGAAAGAATCAAATGAAAAAGAAGATTGTGTTGAGGCTAAAGCCATGTCCTACTTACTGTGAAAGATAGGAAGGAGGAGAAGAGTGTTCCCTCATCATATCTGGAGAGTTTGGCGAGCACGCTCTCTAGAATGACAACGAACTGAGAAAGAGGAGAAATGAGTCATTGAAGGAGTTGTTGAGCCTAATGAAATGAAAAATGTAATTTTCCAGTTTAAATCCTGTATCCCCATGTTAATTGTTTATGTCTCTCTTGGTGTATACCAAACACGTATATGAAAATGTTATTAATCTGGATTGAGCTGTTGGATATTTTGTTACTCAACACAATTTAAACCAACAACAAACATCATTTGTTGTTTGCATTATTCATCGTCCAGACATTGAACTTTTGTCACTTGACATCAGAACTGACATTCAACCAAATATCTATATATGTAATGACAGTTTATGGAGTTTAGCAATCTGGAAAAGGTTGTTTTTTTTAAGAGTTCCTGGTAATTTCACGTATCAGAGAAGTCGCCATCCATAATTGGTGTGTTTCCCTTAATTGTAGTTTAGTAACAGCTTCTCAAAATATTTACCATCAAATTCTATTGGAGACTTTTTGAGTCTTACTGAGTCTCTTGACCCTTTGTAGTGGTTGTCTGTCTCTTTCTAGTCCTTAAATGTCTTTGTAATGGTTTAATGTGTTGTGGAAATGTGTCTTTGCATATTTTTGCCTGTACTTATGGTTCTCTGCAGTCCATTGAGTCTCTTTATAATCATTTTGCCAGTCTTTGTAGTCCTTTTGTTTCTGCTTGTAGTTATTTTTGCACCAGTTTTCCCACAGGAAACCTTAACAGTCATCAATTCATGGTTTGTCACTGATTTTGTACCTTTGCTACAAGCAGAGTTATCATCTCCTTCACTGTCTCCTCAATTAGGCTGTCAATTTGGGAATGGTACTGTCTCTGCAGAAGAAGGAAAACAAGTTAGTGTCTTCTCATCCACAATTAGGAACCATCAGAAACGAACCATTACATATTAAAACATATGGCTGTCAATATTAACTTATCAGATCATTTAAGAGCCCATCCACATATACACTGTGTGAGCAGGACAGATTTGGACAGAAACCTGAGTCATTTATAGCATTAAACAAAGAACAGAACAATTTTGTTAAACAGAGGAAGGTATTTCAAATGATATTACAAGAGCAGAAAGATGATTACAGATAATAACAATATACAGTATTGTATAGGCTAGGAACAGTCATGGACCCAGAGACTGGTTAATTAGCTCTCTTGTTATAATGGCTCAATATAGTATAAACAATTACAATGACATCTTGGTCCTATACAAAAAGAACAGAAATGACAGATATACCTTGATAACTCTAACTCCCTATCCATCGGAAATCAAAGAGACTGTAGTGTAACAAATAAGCCCATATGTCACTTGTGTAGCAGCTTATTGTGACCCAGAGTTGTATTGTGTGACTAGGTGACATGTAGTTGATGTGGAAATTATGAAAGGAGCAAAGGGACAAGAACAAAAGTGTAGTATAAAGAGAAAAAGTTCACATCAGGAGGAGGTTGTGATGGATGGATGAGCAGCACCCTCTGTTTCTATACCCATGAGTGTGAATCAAAGCCAACAATGTTATCATCGTAATCAAGTCAACATACTTCCCTAACCTTACCAGGTAGGTTTAGTGCCTAAACCTAATGATGACATGACCATTTGCAATACAATCAGTTCATGTTTATACTACTTTAGTACTTTAAGATTGATTTTAAATAGACTGTTTTCAATTCTTTCAAATACCTTTAATGTCAGATCCCTCCAAATACAGTATTTCTGATTTATATTTCTATGAGGCAGGACAGATTGAGAGATCCTCGAGTAGTTTACTGCTGCAATCTACATGATAAATCAAAGGAGATGGCGGCTTTGCTGTCCAGGACCCTCAAACTGGCATGCCAGAGGATATCAGATAGTCTTTATTAAAATTCCCATTTAGCTTTCACTAAAGTGATGAGATGTCTTACATTACCTTTATTATTTTAATACTAAAAATTGAGTAATAATAACAGAAGAATCCACCACATGAAAACACATAAAATGTGTTGAAAATATTCATGAAAACGTTCAAACATAATAAATAAGATGAAATAATAATAAAGTAATAACATATGATAGATAGAAGGCCTACCAATACTGTTTCCCTTTTTTTTCATGTACATTATTTAAGTATAAAGGAAATTTAAATTAATCCACTTACTCATTATTTTTACATTAAATATTTCGATTTGTTTAATTCTCTTCATTTTATTTATTATATGATTTACATTATTTATTTATTTATTTATTTTTAACAGTTTGTTTATGTCTTAGTTACATGTTAATAATAGAGCACTTTGTCAAGACCTAAGGTTCTTCGGCAGATCAGAGCCTAGTGAAGGACTTTGGCAGAATTAGTCGTGTTGAAGTGCTGCAGTCATGGAAACTCAGACGCTGCATGGCTGTGAGGAATCCTTTTGTTTGGTCGTGTAGCACCAACAGAACAGCAAAGGACTTAGCAATAATTAATTCATCGTCAGTAATTGGTATCAGTCTCGAGATTCTGTGAAATGAAATCTCTCACTTCTACCCCATGTATATTCAATGCTATCTACACATATGCTAATGAAATCCAAACAATTCAAGTGGAGGAAGACAGACAGGGAAAACTGATGACTAATTATACATTTGGGAACTGGAGGGTGAGATTTCAATTGAATTCGTAGCCACACTTACCCAGTCTCTAATAAACTTTCACAAGACAGAGAGGAGAAAAAAGCAAAAGAAAAGGGGAAAGACAGAGGTGACATGGAACATGTAAAATTATGTTAATAAAACAAAAGAAGTCAAAGACAAAGAAAAAAAAGGACATATTCAATAGAGAAAGAAATAGCACATTCACACCTTTATCTCAAAACAGATACGTTCACCTCCAAAACAGAGTGGCCTTCAACGATGTGAAATTTCAACTGTGGGATGCGCTTGAGGAATCCCTGGCAGTTCAAACTGTAAATTTCAATTAACAAAAACAGGGCTCCCTAGTGTACAGTATACTGTAATCAATGTCTCCTACCTCCTGCCCCAGGTCCATGGCACACAGCTTGGCTGATTGAGCTTTGGCATCCACCATGACGTTGAACATGGTGCAAATGGACTGTGGCACACGGAAGTCTATGGACCGGCTGCTCCTCTGAAGCTTGGCCTCGAAAGCGGCCCGTGTCCTTTGGAGAGAGAATTCAACGTTCAAGGCTATAGCGAGGATTTTAGAAATCCTGAGTCCTGGTCCCCCAAGTAACTCTAAATACAGAGTAATATAAAATGTTCACTTATACCTATTTCCAATTCCTTCCTCCATTCAAGTCACATAATTTCTAATATATTTAGTCTCCTGTTGTTTTTTCTGTTCCTCCTGTCCGACCCTTTTCCCTCAGGATCTAGGTGTTACTCAACACAATCGACCAACCAGTATTCATTTTTCTCTTTTCTTATTAATTTATTAATATGTTTTGTTGTTATTTGTGAATACCCTTTCCATTCTCCTGGCTTGCTGCCATACAAGTACAAAGGCTGACCCCCTGAGCGTACAGTATACTTGTCACAAACTGGCATGCACCAATGTCTGGATTAGCTGGAAGTTGGGGGTGGAGGCAGATAATGCCAAGATGGTGATGGCTTGAGCTTCAAAACTGGTCTTCAGAAACCTGTGGGTGACCTCGTGGAGGAGTAGTTGCAGAATAAATACACGACTCACTGCCAGTGCTGGATCTATGACCATACATATAAAAAGCAGATCTTACCGTTTTATACAAGATTCGATCATGTCACTGGACATCAGCTTCAATCGAGTCTCCAGGTGTTTGCCAAACTCTTCCTCGGGCCAATGGAGGTCTTTGATGAAGGTCTGCAGAGCATCCAGCTTCCAGAAGAGGTCCTCTGATGTCCCTGAACCATTACTGCAGGACAGCAGGTAAAAGCTTAGCAAGGTGGAAACAAGAACTTTGAAATGGGACATCAGTGGTGTAGGTCAAACATTTGACTGACTACTTTGGGTTCATGTACATGTGAACATTCATGGACCTTTGCACAGAGAGGACCGCGTACAGTGTGTGGATTGTGTGCGCTTCATACTCTGACCTGGCGGGAAGCAAGAGCCAGGTTAACACTGCTCCATTGAGTGTGTAAAGGTGGAAATTTATGCACATCCAATCTTGTCATTGACATCCTGTCACCAGGCAGTATCATTGGGTTAAAGAGTGTTAACACGTGTGTGCAGGATACACATCAGTGTGTTGTATGTGTGTGTACAAGTAAAAGCACCCAGATGAGATAAAGATAACATTTATTCTGCAGTGTGTGTTTCATTTACACTTAATAAAGACAGGAACAAGAGTAATGAAGATAAATGTCTTGCCTTTTTCTATACTGGCTTCTTGAATTTTTTTTAAATAAGGTGGAGAATATTCATTGAAATGGTCTTATATTCTCATTTCCTGAGACTCTTAATTTTTTCAAGTGGTGTGGGTACTGGGTACCCTTATCTTAACTCAACACCTTCTTTGCACGCTGTTCATACCTTTGCACTGTTTTGACTACATTTTTGGTTATGAGATGTCATTACTTCCCTTCGTCACTTGTTCATAATTTTATCCTGTCCTGTAGTAATTAGTGAGTGAATTCTTCAGCTCACTCTGGGGTCCAAGTGAATATTTGTGGCAAATTTGAGACAATTCCCTCAAAGAATTTGAGAGACATCACATTCACAAGGATGGGACTGACAGACAGCTTGATATTAATATTCACACATGTGGGGGCTCCTCCTCAGCTGTCCACCCCAGGAGAGGAGAGGGGAACCAGGACCAGGATGCTACAACACCAGGTAAGTGGAGGAAAGGCTTTAGGGTCCAAAGATATGAAATGATGCTAATACATAACCAGGTCGGATGGAAGATTGAGATAGTTTCTTGTAACCAGGCATGAAACCCACAGGTGTTTACACGTCAGTTCACCAGTATTAGCAAGACCAACGGTGGTGGTTGTTATCTTAACAGCTGGTAAGTCATTTCAATGATCCAATATCATTCATAAAAACAGTGACCAATCTTTTAATGAGTCTTTGATACTCTCCTACTACTAAAATACTAAGCATGTGTGAAGTTGAGGTCTGGTCACAAAGACGTAGGTGTAGTGCTGCCTGAAGCAAGATAACAAAGCTCCACAACCTTTTTTTCTCAAGTCGCAGAATCTGTTTGAAATGTATAAACAGCTTGAAGATCTGATCTAAGATCTGTGCAAGTGATCTAATAAAAACAAGGGAATGGTGATAAAGACATCATATTGGCATTTAAATAATATTGATAACCATGGTCACTAGTGTGTGTCCTCAGTTTTAACACCATGCCAGATATTTCTTAATGTAGTTGCTCTTTTTTTTTTTTTTAATTATCTGCCTCATTATGCTTTTGCATCTTTTCAGTCCATTTAAAACACACATGGTGGGGGTAGGGATGAGGTGGGGGGTAATTAGGATTTCACAGCCACTATTCATCCACATACACACATGCCGTGATGCTGGTATGAGCATGGCCGTCGGCCCGGATTCAACCCCTACAACTGACTACTAGTCTGAGCTTTTCTCCTACTCTCTGAAAGTACAGAAAAAACAAGTGCCATCTCTGCTGGTGCCTTTTCTTTGCGAATAAATCACTAAATATAAAGTGAAGTTTAAAATGCAACTCTAGTCATTTCTTTTTTACAATGAAAACTTGAGGGCTGGTGTTTTTAATCCCAGCAGAGGGAATAGGGATAGATGTGCTGCAGTAGCAGCATCACACTCTGTGGGATGCTGCAGTGTAGGAAGCAGCTTTTACACCTTTTATCCCTGTCGATGGTGCACACAATGTTTTGCTTGAATTTGCCCAAGTGGTATAGATGATGTGTCAAGTGTATATTAAGATATGCAGAGTGCTTTTAATGATAGTACTCCAATTGAATTATAAATATTGTTATAAAACTGTGCACCATTGTTACATGCATAAATCAAAATTTGATAAGATTAAGAGAGGATTTTGTTTTAATTATCTGATATATTTTGGATGCATCAATATTTGGGGTCATTTAACCTCATGCCAACGACATGTGTGCATGTCTCAGGCTGCAAGCTGCAGATACACACTCTGAGTCATGATTAGTTGCCATCCAGTTGGACGGAGAAAACCTGGGTATTTGTGGCACTGTAAGATTTGGTACTTTGGGCATTTGGAGGTTGACATTGGGCAGAGAGCTTGTTACACTTCTGTGGAGAGAGACAGAATAACAGAAGACAGACATCAAAGCAAATGAGAGAAAAGCAACAAACTTAAGCAGAATTAAAGTCACAGTTAAGATAAAGATGCACTTTTGCCGTGAACCCGAGAGCGCCCCAAATCTAACTCTCCTAGAGCTCTCCATGATTGGCACGCGGTATTTAATTTCAATTTCAATTTATTTATTTTTTTCAGAGGACAGTGTACAGCAAAGGTAGTCTGCAGGTTTGTTCGTTGCAGTTTGTAAACACAACGTTCAAATTGGGCCCCTCCTCTCGGCCCTCCTGCCCCTGACAGCATTTGCCAGAACGGTCTTCACAGTTCTCATTTGGATATCTGCTACAACCACAGAGATCTGCACCCGCGGCGCGGTTGTCATTTCATTGTGTTGGTAAACACAGACAGAGATAATATTTCACCTGCTGAAGATTCAGTTTGAAAATTGTGATTTCAATCACAGTACAGGTTTATATTGTTGGTCACCTGTAAACAGCGTCATGTCCTGGAGGACAATGTGTCAGGGTGGTGGTCTCCTGCCAGATGCTCAAAATGGACTTATATAGTTTTAAGAGAGGTCCATGTACAGTACAGAAACAAATGTAAGCAGCCTCAGTTCCCAGCTAACATGTGGACAGACCCTCGTGTGTCGTGTGCTTTGGCTGCAGGGGTCCGTTTACATCTCATTCCAAAAATCAACGAAATATGGGATTTTTCGTGTCGTGCCCAAACATTTGCATGAAGCTGAAATAAAGTATTGTGAATCTGTGCATACATACAAAACAGGTCCTGCAAAATAGAAGAGATCTCAATCAGCTTTTGAATCAAAAGAGGTGTGTAAAACCCAAGCTAAGACTCTAACCATCAGTGAAAAAAAAGGGTAGAGGTTGAATAAATTAGGGTGTTCTTACTTGACAGGTTCCCAGGACTCCCTCTCAAAGCCTCTGTGGATGGACTGAGCAATGGAGGACTCCATCAGGTCCACGTACCGCACCACCAGGGGGGCATACAGGTCCTGCAGGTGTTTGTGGAACTTCCCATTGCACAGGTTATCTGAGGATGGGGAAGAACACATGGAGGTCACACACCTGAGGATGTGGCAGGTGATGCTGAGGTGAAGTGGAAATCAGCACTGACATCTGCTGTATTCATGCAGCATGACAGTTCACACTTTGCTTTAAACATTCACTATAAAATGGCTCTTTATACAGAATAGAAACTCTCTGCCGTTGATGGTGATAACGGAGAGTGACAGAGGAGGTTTGTGGCTAACCCTGGTTCTTCATTAGCAGGTATGACGCAGCATATTCAGTTCCCAATCCCTCTAAACAAAAAGGTCACAGTCTCAGGGTATTTCTAAATCCAACTCGTCACAGACTTTCCCCCCAGTCTCCGCCGGCTCCCAACTGGTAAAAAGGCAACAGTGACGAAGACCACAGGAGATAAAATGGAGGCCAGTGTGTGCTAATGTGATGCCTCACGGCTCCATGCAGTGTGTCTGCTTTTCCTCTCTCTCTCTCTCCCCCCTTTGTTTTTCTCTCCCCCTCTGAGCATGTGTGTATTTGTGTTTGTGTGTGCTGGCATTGGAGTCAAGGTCGATGATACACAGTAGGTGCAATGTTTGTTGTGCTTCCTGATTGCCACTCTCCCAATTAGCCACTTGAGCGGCTGCTGTCCACTTCGATGTGTTGTGTCCAGGAGTGTGTTCTCAGGGCTCACTGCGGCCCAGCTACCACTGCTTTAGACATCATTAACTCCTCGAATGGCAGCCCGACTTTGGCGCCTGTCTAGTGCCAAGGCTATTTACTGCTACATAAGTGCACTGCTGTGGGGCAACAGCACAGATGACCTTCTGTGGAAAAGACGTCCCTGTATAGCTACGCCCTGTTTAAGTGTGCGCTTCTTACGCTGGGCATTGGTACTATTGATGATGGACTTTTTTGTGTTGAGACTGTTTGATGGCAGTTATTCAGAGGACAAAACGCACACTGGTCTGGTGGTTCTGCGTTGAAACAAATTAACAACACAGACAACAGTCTGCACATTAGACTGTGAGGGAAAGTTAGAAAGATGTGTCTATTTACCAGGAAGTGAGGATCTAAAAAAAAACTGGATTTAACATTAGCATGGATTACATACTTTACAGATATGTTGCTCTATACTTTTTTTTTCCAACTCTCCAGTTATGTTAAATTTTGTGCTACATTTTGTACATAATTTACACAATAAACACTTGATCAGAAGAAATTGTTCAGTGTAAAATGTAGTATACTGTCACATTAACATGAAGCATCCCGGTGTCACAAATATTTACAAGAGCACCAGATATGGATGAATCAACAGCTTCATCTACTGCAGGACTGCTGGATTTGACCTTTGCGTTGGATTTGTTGACAATAGGAAAAACAGAGAATAACAAGTCTTATCTCTTACAAATGATATTGGTGCTGTGGAAAAGGAAAAGTTAGTATGAATGATGAAATACATGCTGACAAAAGAATTTCAATCTATCTCCAGGCCTGAATTACAGTTGCCTTTCACTGAAGGAGAAAAGGAGTCTAAACAATTCTACAGATTTTTTTTAACACACTACCGTGATAGAAAAGGATCCTTCCCTGTACCATCATAGATTACAGTTGAACGATATGTCAGTGGTGGGTCTGTTTTTTTATTGTCGCTGTTTTATTGCCGGAATTGTACAATTTCTGTTTCAATTTCCTTCTGTTAACTGCGAGTTGGAGTAGCTATGTCCATTGCTATGCACCTCAATTGCCGTTTTCAAACGACAGACAAAATGAAATGATGGCAAATTTGATGACACTAACAAGTGAGCATAACGAGCTATTTACAGTCATCTCCATTTAGCTGAATGAGTGGACCGCGCTCTGGCTTCTCCTTGACTCCCAACTGACAAACTGAAAAGGGGAAGCATTCCCCAGGGACAATTAGCACCCTGCAGATCGAGTCCACATTGTGAAGAGTGGAGTGTATCCTTTACAGGACCACGGACAGCTCCACAGTGGTCCTGCAGGCGAGTATGTGCAGTTCATTAAAGAGATGACTGGCCTGCAGCAACCAGCATCAACGACTGACCATTATCTTCACTCAGACACGGCTGGCCCTGTTCACACACACAGACACACACACACAGTCCAGTATGCAAACTGCTCCGGGCCAAATGTACACATCCCGCGTTGACAGGGGTGATTTCAGAGACATTTGAGGGATGTTAGAGGGAGATTGGAGTGTGCAGTGGACATCAGCTGTAAACCTTCAGCAGAAATGGTCGTGAATTTGGAGGTTGATTATAAAAATAGAGCTATATAATATATGATCATTTATATATTATACATTATATGATACACATGGTCACGAGCTTCCTGGCTGTTGTTATGCAGATTTATACTGACAATTACTGAGGAATGGGCTTTATGCACAGGTCCACAACTTCCTGAAATAAGCCAGCTCCTTTATTACCTGTGTTACATTATTGGACCAACTGATTAATCCAGGTGTGTCTGACCTCACAACAATGGCCAGGCACACCTGGATTAATTAGTTGGTCCAATAATGTAACACATGTAATAAAGGAGCTGGCTTATTTCAGGAAGTAGTGGAGCTGTGCATAGAGCCTATTAAGAGCTGAAGGGAATCTTTAAACTCATTAGGGATAGCAAGCTTCATTTTCCTGTTATAATCGTGTGTGAAGTGAAGTGAAAAATGTGAGAAAGGATTTGGTTTAGAATTAGAGTTTACAAAACCACACACAAAACCAACAGAAAGGTGCCACATGATACTCACAAATGTAAACGTATTTTAACAAGGTGCACTGAAA
Organism: Trachurus japonicus; assembly: GCF_045865225.1. Lineage (NCBI taxonomy): Eukaryota > Metazoa > Chordata > Actinopteri > Carangiformes > Carangidae > Trachurus > Trachurus japonicus. The sequence continues at coordinate 17,940,918 of NC_140911.1, forward strand.
TACAGTTTATCTGCATGAGCAGATGATGCTGAAACTGAACTGAAGTGGAGTCAGGTATTTCCACATGGTTGGTATGTGTTGTGTAGCAAGGATGCTAAATAACAGCTACAAATACTGAAAGGACTGTGAAAACTCTGGCAATTATCTTCAAATAGAACCACATTATTCTTGTAGTAAATGGTGAATGTAGCTCAGTTTGTTGCGTGCATTCGTGATTTGTAAGTGTGAGATTATGTAATAGTTTGTGAACCTGGGCAAGGAGATAATACGACTTTCCAACTCATTAAACCTCCCATCAATCATAGAGACCCTTGTATTTGATCCCTTCTCTACTGATCAGGCACGTTCAGACACTTCAGGCCCCTCACTGACTGCTGAATGTGTTTCCTTTTTAATAGCTCTGCACTCACAGTCCATCCTCAGGAAGTCATTGAGCAGCTGGAAGAGGGGGAAACTGTCCCAGCTGTCAGGCGGTTGAACCTCAAGAGCTGCGTCCATGTCAGCTGAGTAAAGACACAGGAAGGTCTCGGCGTGCTCCACCATCAGGTCGGACCACCAGGCAAAGGCCTTCAGAGGGAGAGAGGGAAAGAGAGGAGAGGAGAGAGAGGGAGACAGAGCGCAGGGCGCAGAGGAAAATCAAGAGGTTGAGAGCGAAACATAGGAGACAAATTAGATAAAGAGGCGAGAGGAGAGAGTGCTCCACGATGGGCACGTCTTTAAGAATTTACAGTTCACGGTTTGAATCTCATTTGCCGTAACTTCACTGAGCTGCTGAGAGGTTCTCAGCTGTCTCTCTCACTTTCCATCGTATGAAATCAAGTTGTTGTCTTGACTTCACTGTGTGATCTCTGGGGAAGGATTCTTCATGAGTTGAAGCAGAGGAAATGGAGCGTGGGCACGAAAAATCACACGCTTTTCTACTGGCCCGCAGAGGAAACAACAGCAGCTCCTTAACAGGCATGGCAGGGAGCTACTTAAACACTCACCCGCAGCTCCTCCACCAACTCAATCAGAAGAAAGGAGCTAGCAAGCTGCGCCGCGCTCCTGTCTCCCCATCAAATAGACACAGTGAAGTGACTGTTAGGGACCCGGCTACTCTCATGCACATCTGAAACACTTGTGTTCTTCCATGCACCTCCACTATTGCCAGGCCTCTTAAAAGGGACCCCTGAGGATCCATGGTGTTTGCTCATTCACATCAAGCTGTCAACACTGTAATGTGAATGTACCCATGGGCTTACGTGGTGGTGGAGAGGGAGGAGAGGAGGTGGAGGTGGGGGTGGGGGTCATGCACTTGCCATGGGAGGTCTTCGCATTGGATAGTTGCTGTGGGGAAGTTGCCGAGAAGGTACGTACAGTACTTTCAATAAGTGCCGCTCATGTAATCATCACTTTTGTGTTGATACTTGAGTCTCAGAAAAAGTCAAACTTATTTGTCTTCTAACGACCTTCGCCTACCAACTCCCTGCACTGATTGGAGATTTAGGATTTGAACCTTTTCCCTAAGCGGTGTCTTAATTTTCTGACCAAAATAAAGATGGCAGCCAAAGATGATAACTTTTTCATCGCACTTCCATGAATGTAGTGAGTCCAGCTCGTTAAAAACCTGCAATACTAAGCTTTTGCTTATGAGTCGATTCTTTCATGGATGAATTCTGCACAGAAACAGCGCACATGAAGTCAGAAACAAACCAATTTCACAAGTTGGCGGTATGTTAGAGGTGGGATTGTGATGTTGTCAGTGTATCTGATGTTATTTAGGGCCACTAGGTCTTTGCTGTTATCAGTGACGTCTTCCTGTGATAATGAGTCAATGAGGGGATGAGACAGTGTTACAAATGAGTACTGAAATACATATGTTTTTTTTTTATCTATTCTATTTTATTCTATTAAAACTGTAAACTGTTGACCTGGTGCCATCTTTATTTAGGCTGCTCTCACTGTTCTGGTGTCTTTTTGCTCGGAGAGGCCCCGTATCAAACTGCAGAGGCAGGAACAGAACAGTCTCAGAGGGTTTCTGACATTAAGAATCTCTGTTAAAAAACCTGACAAAGTTTTACCCCCCTCTCCCCTGTGTTTGACAAAACTATGGATCATTCATATAAACTGTTTTAGTCAGTCTTCAAAAACTGGTGATTACATGACAGGCACAAAATGGAATTTGTGAGGAGGATGAATAATAACCAGAATCAGAGCCAGATAGGTGAACATTAATCAAAGCTATTTGCATAGATTTACAATAAAGTTGAGGCCCGAATGGTGCAAACAGATGTTTTCCAGAGCTGGAGTCTAACGCTGGTTAGTTTACCAATGTACTCATGTCATTCTTTTCAGCAGTTTAATGCAGTTCATTGAACTGAAGGGGAATGATACTGTGATCTCTGATCACAGGAAGCATGCCTCACATTTCCTCCATTATTGGTGCCAAAGCAACCAATGGAGAGAAATGGTTTGTTTTTAAGGGAAGGAAAGGTGACTGGACACCTGCTCAGGCTTTGCCACTGAAGCCAGTGGCACGTGGCTAAACACAGGAAACAGGTTAGGGAAGTCAGTGATGGTTTGGGTCAGACTCAGAAAACAGGGCACAGAGCTGGACTCTTTGAGAGTAACATATTCAACATCAGAAGTCACAACTCTGCATTTTGTTTTCTCACAGCACAAGTTAATGGGGTCGACAAATAAAACACGTTGCCCAAGTGCTTGTCTGTGTTCCTCATCACCAAAGGAAAAACTGTTGCTAGCTCATGAGCTAACAAGCACTGCCACAAGCACTTCATTAGCAGTGATCACAAGCTGAAAGGGGTTTTGGGTCATTGTTGAGAAGGGGAACAGTGATGATCCTCTGCAACAATCGCTGTGTTGTTCAGGGCATGCACAGGACTTACAGTGAGGACAGGGGAAGAGATGGGGCGTATGGCACTAAGACAATCACATACCTCTTTTCCCTGTTCAAACATTTCCCAGCAAACCAAATAAATCAGTGAATAAAAAAGCAGAGAGGGAATCAGTCAATTTGGATTTGGTTAAATAAGAAAGTGACAGAATAATGTATAAACTACTGCACAGCATTCACAGTCAAAGTAACAGATTAAGAAAATAGGATCACAATGTTTCTTTTCTAATATTTTCCTTCATGATGTTTGTTCTATATGTTGTGTTAAGAGATGCTGCTCTGCTTTGATAAAAGATTTATAACTCTCTCCTGCTACTACCCTTCACTTTAGAGTATACATGTAGCCCACAGTGCAGATAAGAGGTAGTATCATGATTCAAAGTAGCGGGTGGTGTGTACACTGGTGGAGTGTATTTACCATTATACTGATGCTTTGACATCCCCCACCCCTCCCACCCATGAAGAGAAAGACAAGACATCTGAAACCAATCCTCAGATCCCCTGTAGATAATTTAATGACTTAAAAAAAACAGGGCAAACATATATTAAAAAAGAAAGAAAATAAATGTGGAAATATAAACAGGAATTAATAAATAAAATGTGAGAATACTAAGAGAAGTAAACAAAAGAAATAATAGCAATAATCCCAGCTGTGGAAAAAATCATTACATACATAAATAAAATATTTGAGTAACTAGGAATGTTTCTGTTTTTATGTCGATGTCAATATGTTCTGGGTTAATATCAATGAAAAAAAAAATATATATACACACATATATACACACACACACAACATAGATCTTGTACTTACATATCTTGAAATAATCACTGATTTTTAAGATCATATATTAATTATTTTTTTAATCAAACCAATCATGTATCGAGTTGGCCTCACTTTGTCCATCTCGTCACTACTATTTCAGCCAGACACCGCCAGTGAGTGTGTGAGTGTGTGTGTGTGTATAATAAACTAACCTCAGCATGGTGCTCCTCATTTTGCTGAAGGACTTCTATCACCAGCTCCGCCAGGCGAATGGTGTCCTCCAGTTTTTTAGCAGGGGTGACTAAACGGCCTACGTTCTCTGGAGCACAAAGGGAACAGGTTAGTGTGAGCAACCCACAAGTCTGATCAGCATCATCTGTTTCTGTTTCATATGATATCACGGGCATGCAAGCTAAAGTGTTTTACAAACATACCTGGTCTGAGATATAAAGCTGATGCAGTATTTAGATTATAAACAACATGCATATTATGCTGCCTTCTCCCAAACACTGCAACTAAAGGGTTAGGTCACTCACAAAGTTTGGATAAACTGTAGCGGTTGCCCCAAATGTCCAGTGTATAGTCTCAGCCTAAATCATTGGGATAATCTCATGGTCATATTAAACACACAATTATCAAATATCAACTTCATATAATTAGGGCTGGGTATCAGAATATAATACTCACAATTGTAACACTTGAAAATGTTTAATTACAGTCAAAATTTGACCAATTTACAACATTTTAATTGTGTGCCATATTTTCTCCATAACATTAATGAGCAACATTAAACACACCCAGCCCTAGTTATAGTATGACCCCAGATCTACCATATATTGTTTGATATCACCACTGTCCTCATGAATGCTAAGTTGAGTGGCTGGAGGTAGTGGTTGTCTGAGGCATGTGGAGAATGAGTCACATCTCCGTCGCTGTGACACAACAGTGATGACGTCATCCAGAGGAAAGATGGGCATGAGGAGGGATGTAAACAGCATATACACTGAACACTCATCATGCAGTAATGTGGTGGATATGTTGTGCTGACATGAAATTTAACTTAGTATGATAATACACTCTTAGAAACACCTCTTTTTCATCCTTACTTCTAATATACAGTATATCAGGACACCACATACTGTAGTGCTTTATCACTGACAATACAGCGTCAGGGAAATTAAAAGGGTTAGACTGGACAGTGAAGGTTCAAGGAACATTTCCTACATTTGGGCGACCTTGATATTCATAGACATCCTTTCAGTTTCAGATTCTGTTACAGTGTCACCTGTGACTTGTAAAGTTTAAGGTTGAGGGTGGATGACTTCAGTATTAATTCATGAGACTTATCATCAGTTTTAGATCGGTAAACTCTTTGTGTTTTTCACCATAGAATGACGTGTTATAAGTTTTGTCTGCAATCTCTAGGGCAAAGACTAACTAGATTTAGACGTTATGTAAAGATGTAGCCTACACACAATGCAACCAATGAGGATGCAACATACATAGGGATTTTACACGAAAAGTCAAGATAAACCATTTTCTTAGCTGCTAGTTGGAAAAATGAGGCTGAACAATCCCAATTGGCCATGGGACTCTGATTTGTTGAAGCGATAACATGTGGGTTTCACCTGCACTGAAGCCCCAGAGTGTGACAGAAATGCTAAAAGAAGAGGCTAAATGACTCAACTAATGGATTAGCTGATAGGAAAAGGAAGAGCAGCTGGAAAAGGGAATGGAAATTGAGAAACACTGAATTTTAACATGGAACATTTTTACTCTTTTGATCAGGTGTGTTTGTTTTGGAGAGGCAAGGATCTCTGCAGATCAGGATTTGTAAAAAAAAAAAAAAACTATTTTCCCTAACTCTGCATGTAGTCTGCAGAATCTCTCTGTGACTGCTTTCTCTCTCTCTCTCTCTCTCTGTGTGTGTGTATGTGTGTGTGTGTGTGTGTGTGTGTCTGCATGCACACACTGGGCAAACAGCGCACACTGTGTCAGCAGCACAGACACATGCCCACAGACACAAACAGGGGTTGACATGAACTAGACACTTTGTTACTGTAAAAAGGTGCAAAAAAAAAACCTTTCTAAGAGAAGGCCAGACCTTCATCAATACACCTGATCAACCGTCAGAAACATGAACATTCACATTACATAGCTCAACAGCTTACAGACAGGACAAAAAGAAAGCTGGATGTTTTACCACCTAAACTTAAATAAAAAATATTTACTAATTTACTAATACTAAAAATAAGTAGGTAATAGTTAACATGGTAATCTTTGGGAAATGACTCACTGTTGGAGTCCTACTCACAGTCATATGAGGAACTGCAGTTTTTACAAATTACCTATGTGGTTTTGTAAGAGCTAGCTGGATTTAATAACTGTAAGAGATCAGATCAAAGCAACATACATTTTCAATTCTGTGCAGTGACTTTTGCACAGTGCCTCACTGTTTGTTGTTGTTGTCCATCTTAAACTCTTGAAAAAAAGTGTATAAATAAGCTTAATTTAAAATGTAAACGTATTCATCATGTCAGGTAGTTGAGGCAGTTTAACCAACTCAACGGGCCATGTCAGAGTCCATGCCCTGGCAAAGCTCTTGTGGACGGCTCAGCAGGATGATGGAGATGCCAACATGGCTGAGAGCTTTCACAGAATGGATCTTTGTGCTGGTTCAAAGGGGGATTGTTGGGATCTGGTAATGTATGTCAGGTCGGAGCTGTTGTGTTGGGAAGAGAGGTTCTGGAAATGAAGGAAAGCTTGTATTCTGCAGTTATATTACATGATATAACCTTTTATTTTGGATAATGGACTCATGGACCCACTTTTGTCAGGTATAATTAGGCAAATTGACAGCCTCATTATGTTAAATGACATGCAAAAAATGCCCAAAAAATAAAATTCAAATCTTAAAATCTTTGACCTGAGATGCAATGGGTCAGTGTTCAATGCTGATTTTCATGAACATTGCACTGGAGATTTTGGGATTTTAAGGCCCATTGATGACATTGCGGTAGCCTGAGCACACTTTAATCAGGATTAATGTTTGATTATAACTCACAAATAGGGTAGCTTTAAAGAACTTCTTTAAGAAAAAGCTATTTCTTCTATTGAGATGTTTAAATGCCATCTGCATGCAAACAGTGTTTTCTTCCATGCTTGGTTGCTCACATTGAACATTCTGTCTCTTACTTTTGTTACACTTGACTGAATTTGTGTTAAGTTTCACTTATTTGTCTAATTCCTGCAACTCAACAAAAGGTGTCATCTTAATTCTTCGATTCAGAGCAATGAAAAACATGGGGAAAACACTAATGCTGTCACAACGTTCGTGAAACATGTCCTGTAAAGTTTATGTGCCATTGCTTCAGGGAGGTTGTGACAGGGTCTGTTGTGGTATGGCTTAAGGTAGACTGGGTACTTCTTGGTCAGGAACAGCAGAGGTTAGACATACAGTACAACATCACCTGGATCCTTCAGTTTTTTCTGAGATTTCTCCTCTGAGTGAGAGTTAAATTAAAAGAAAAAAAGAAATAATAGGTTGCAAGGATGGGCAGAGGGCAGAGAGAGGTGGGAAAGTTTCAGGTAGAGGGTGAGAGAAGAGATCGTTGAGTTCAGGCAGTACAAAGCAAAGTCAATGGAGAACAGAAATCAGAAATGAAGAGGTTAGAGCGAATCTTCAGTATCGACGCATCCGGCATATGAGCAGCCTCACACATGTCGAAAAGACACAAAACACTGTCACTTTGACCCAGATATGGGACAATAAAAATAAAAATAAAATAAAAAAGAAATAAAAATAAAATAAAATAAAATAGTCTTTATCAATACCAGCATTTAATGATTTCAAGTTCCATTCAAAAACAGAGGGAGTGTGTGATGTTTGCTTTGGCAGCTTGTCTAAACTGGATCCAAAGGACAGATATATTTAATACCCTTTAAATACCTGCAGGATGTGGGTGCCCTGTTCAATGTACCATGATCTTACACATTTAGGAGGATTTACACACAAGCAAAGTAAAAATGCATTCAAGTCACAGACAGACAAAGAATAGGTGGTGTTGGCATCACAGACGACAAGCTCACGGAGAGATCAGAATGTGTTTCGAGTGGCTGAGAGGCGAACTGAGCTCAAGACATATTGTGAAACTATAACAAGTGGACTTTACAAACTGATATAACGGATACAAACAAGCCAAAGGACGACAGAAATGTGAGGTCGCTTTAAGTGGTTGGATGTGCACACCGGTCTTAAGAGGAAAATAAGGGTGCAGAGGTTGGGGGTGGGGAGGCTGGGGAATGAGGAAGGTACTCACGAATGGTTAAATCCATCACTTGAGACGCCAAGCAGAAGACAGGATGCTCATACATCTCTCTCTTTTTCCCTATAGAGAAAGAGGGAGGATACCGAGGCATGCGAGAGGCCAGGGTCAGAGAGGATGAGCACAGAGGTCACTAGGGTTTGACCGACGTGAAGTTTTCAAGGCCTGCACTCTCTGTGCTGTTGTTCATTGTCTTACAGATGTTCAGTAATTTCATGCCAAGAAAACATGTTGATCTGGAAGTATTTAGAGAGTGAAAAACCCAAGTGTAATACGTGCAAATGTGCAATATGTATGATTTGAAAATCTTAATAGATTATTGGAAAATTTACCAGAATCAAACAAAATCTTGTATAACATTATGTTAAATAACAATTATTTTTGCCTTTTGTCTTTAGTATCCAAGCCACATTTGAATCAAATCACACTTAAATTGAAAGTAAAGACAGGTAGACAGTTGGTCCAGCAGGGTAAAGCACAGACAAGCCAAAATTAAACACACAGTTGTCGAGTTGGGTTGAGGAGGTGAGAAAAGTTTTGTTTAGTTTTTTTGTCAAAGGAAAATCAAATCAACTCCTAATCACAGCTTTGAGGGGCGGGCCATGGAAATGTGCAAATGTGAAGGACAAGAGTGAATAAGTTGGTTTAGTCACAGTAGAGACTCACTACTAGAAATGTGCTCACATGACACTGATTGCCAGGCAGACAGCACACGGTGCTCATATCCAAACTTCAACAAAATCTGGTCAATTGATATTTTATGGCTTATATTTAGATAATTAGGTTAATAAAATGTGAGTTAATAGCAACTTATCATAGTTCAAGGAATATTCTCCAGAAAAAGAAAAATTATGGTGATATGATTATTTATTGTTCTCACACTTTCACCTTTCACTTTGTTATTTGAATCTTGTGAATCTGAGTTCAGCTATGATCACTACAGCTCCAGTTCCAGCTTTATTGACTGACTGCTCCAATAACTATATGGAAAGCAGCGGAGCTTTTTTTGATTGCACATGCACGTCCTCCAAATCTCCACATAGTGAAACACCATCTACAGTCAGTGTGCACTGATAAAAAGGGGACATTTTGCGGTCTTTACTGTTACATTCAGGGTCCACCTGCATTCATGTGGGAAAATGCACCTGAGGTATTAACCACCAAGTGTGTGCGGTCAGTTGGAAACATGCAAAAGGCCATGACTATGCACTGAGAAGTGGGCTAGTGGGGTTTGACAGCGACTATGTTTGGTCCCTGTTGTACAGTCTTGTGGTGACCAATTCAACTATTGTTCTCAATGAAAGGATTCTCACAGAGATGGTAGTGAACAAGTGGTTGAGCAAGAACAAATTGAGCGAGTGTCTCAGTAGGATGCTTGCTGCTGAAACAGAAGGTGCTACTGAGTGCTGAGGTGAAGCTTGGCAAGGAACAGCACATTTAGTTTCCTGTGTCAGAGTGACAAATGCCCTGCTATTATTGCTAAAGGAGAGTCACCGTACGCTACTGTATGTTAATACAAAATTCACACAGCATTGACTTTTTGTCACGAAGACCCTTCTGAGACATTTTCAATTGAGGCATCATCTGTAGTAGATGACACACAAGCTTAAAGTATCCCCCTGTATTCACCAGATAAAGCCCTGCCAAAGCATTTGGCATCCTTTCATCCATCAGCTGCTTACGCCAAGGCACATGGCTCCACAGCAGAACTAAGGCCACAAGTGTCTTTCTGGATCTACTACCATGTCCAAAATGCCAAGATTGTCACAGTCACTGGGATTGTGCATGTATTTAACTTAGATTGTACTTAACATAGATACTGCAACTGTTCTGTCATGGTTATTAGTGACTGTTCATCTAGCTCCATTTGTTTTTTGTTACAGTTTAAACCAGTGGATGTGCACTTCTAGGGATCTGCTTGGCAAGTGTCGCAAGTGGCAGTGCTAGCAAGCTACATTACGATCATTTTTCAGTAAAACACTGGTTTTGGGGGAGGGGGAGCTCATGCCTCCATATCGGAGAGGGCTGCAAGATAGACATAAACATATTCTTTTAAAAACTACACTTAAGCCTACTTGGCTTGTTTTGACAAGTATAAAGAAAAGGTCTGAGTCATATTTGAATTTTTAAGAAGGTATACTTCAGAAAAGTATATTAAACAATTTTTAGAAAGTTTAAGTTGGCTTTGATCATCAAGCTAATGACAACTAATGTTAGTGCTTTGTATTTAGTTATGGCAGGTCTTGCTGCTGGACAATACTAAAACTCACCAGCTCACTTTGTGTTGTGACTTTGTAATATAGTAATATGATTGTGACAGTGAAAACACATTGACATTACCAGAAACTTCAGCTCATTTTTCATCTTGCCATAATGCATGAACATTTTAAGAACAATACAAGGTTTTTGTTGTCTGTTGCTGATTTGAAAAGTACCACAATCAACCAAAATCAAATTTTCATTTCAGTAAGAAAACTGTTGTTGTCCAATGTGTGCAGTAAATCACCAGTTCCGGTCACTATTATATTACTACATGCTTCCTCATTTTATATATGGTTTTCTTAGTTTACGATAAAAATCCTGACGTATCTAGGTGAATTGGTTAATATCCCAGGAAGTAATTTAACAATTCAAATGCTACATAAAACACATTTTACACTCTTGAAATATGTCAGATCTGAACTCAGTTATGGTGACTGTTCACAAGCATGATTTTTACTGATAGGCCAAAGTCAGAAAAACAACACATCAGTCTAACCTTAGAGTTTACAGTTTTCCAGGCTATAGCTTTTTAGCCGGGTAGGGGCAGGTATCTGAGACCGCAAGTCAACAACATGAGCAAGATGGCTTTGCCCACGTTATTGTGAGAGACAGATACCAGAGTACAAGCAGGCTGTTTCCACACATGTGTGTCTGGGGTTCAAAAATTATGGGCTGTCTATATTGGATCAACCATTCGTTCTGCAAAGCAGAGGTAAAATCTGAAATATCAGCTTTTCCCATAGATTAAGAAGCCCACCAGTATGAAGGGAGGGGTTTTTGGGGATAATCAACAATCACAACTGAGATACTAAGGTTCAGTGTTTCCCATATATTGATGTATGTGTGGTGGCTCACCACAATATCACTGATCACTACGTACATATTGATTTTCTTGTCTTTTTTTAAACTCATACAAAAGGCTAAAACTGTATTTTATTGTATAGTTGTGCCTGCGGAGAGCTGCTCTCCTGTCGCCAGCTGGGCAGTGACTCCACCAAACACCCTTCTCCAACAATTGCAAAAGAGGTGGAACCTGTATGAGGCACAGTTATTAAACACTGGTTTAATAACTGTGCAAGCATATAGTAATTCATTATTTGCTGGCAAATTAGCCAGTTGACGAGCAAAAGCTTAGAAAAAACATAAGCATAAGCAGCAAGTTCTAGTCAATTAACCAACAAGTCAAATTTGGCATATGGAACAAGTGTGAATAGAAAATTATAGATATTGCTCAGTTATGTACTTGTTGCAAGTAAATAGTTAAAATACTTACAATGGAACACCTATATACACTGTTATTTGCCATGTACTGTAAAGAGCTTCCCCACCCCATTCCCCCATCAGCTACCACCACATATAGAATCTAATTCTGTGGGAAACACTGACGATCCTTGGTATCTTCAGAGAGGTGATGGTTTCTTTATAGACATCGTCTTAAATAGTCCATTTGAAGTAATCTGGCATTAATGTAACCAAATTTTTTTTCCTTGAGGTGTTTGTTACTGTACATGAGCTATGACTGACCTTTCATCTTATCATACTAGTAGAATTTATTTTTTTTCCACCCAAATTGTACACACATACCATCAAAACAAATATCACAGTAAGTGATATGAAAACCTTTTTTTCACAGTTTACATGTCAACACAAAAGGTCTGGCCAGGTCTGAGGTCTGTTTTGAACGAAACCCAGATGACTCCAGACTGGATTGGTGACTAGCTTGCAGTTCAACACCATACGTCAGTCATCTCTGTGTTGACAGTGTATTTTTCACTTTCTTTTTCTAAAACAGACTATACACAATAGGGCCTCCCTCTGCACTTGATACACATCAACTCAACTCACTCCGGCTAAAACAGCAAATTTCCCAAATGTTCCTGTAGCAGATTAGAGCCACATGTACAGCAGTGTAAGTGAAAATTAAAATTTAATTAATTAATTAAAAATCTAATTTATTTAAAAATAAAATGGATAAATATCCTGCCATAAAGTCGGTACCAAATCAGTCTTCTGACTTGGTTGTGATGCCTACTAAAGAAAACTTGGACCATGCAACAGAAAAAAAAAACATTGAACTTCCACAAGGGGCAGTCCCGTCATGTCTTGTTTATTGGCCTTCCTGTTTTCAAAGATCAGCTAATAAACCAGCAAAAGCCAATAGACAGGGGAAAGAGAGGAGTGAGTATGGAAGTCATCAGATAGCGAGGAAGAGGAAGGCAGATAAAAGAGAAAAAGAAGGAGCAACACTTCAGCTACTAGGAGGGCCAAAGTGGGAGACAGGCAGTGTAGGACTCAGCTGAAAGAGAGGCTTAGGCATGGTGGACAAAGTCAGCATAAAGATTGAATTGAATGCATTTTTACTCACGGTACATTTTTAAAAAATAAAATAGGCTGTATAAGGCAAAATAAACATAACATTTGCCACTTAAAACAACTGTTGTGCCATTAAAGGAGCTCTGTGAAAGTTTTACTGTTGATGCAGATCCAACGTTATCTTCAGCAGCAGAAAAGAATCAATGGAAAGCAAAGCAAGAGCAATGTTTCCCACCTCTGGACACAGCTCTTGGTGAGGAAGGGAAGGATGTTTAATGCTTTAATCTGACAACAAATCTTCTTGACTGGTGAGTAAACAGCTGTTTATGCCAATGGTGGCTATGCAGCAATAGAAAAACCCTGCAAATAGCTCCTTTAGTACACAATAAAAGATAATAATAAGAAGCTCTGTCTGCAGCTGTAGAGAAAAAAAATCAATACTTGTATTGCAATGAAATAAACCATAATCTGGATAGGATCTTTTTAACTTAACTTACCAAAGTCCAAAGCAGGAAACCAGAGTCTGAGTGTCCTAAGTTCTGTCATCTAGTCTTTCCCAAGAGCTTTGTGAATACTGTATGTTGTGTAATGTCATGTTTGAATCATCATACTTTCACATTACCTGAGTCCGAGTCACCAAACAAGTCAGAGTTAAAATTACATTACCTGAGTGGGAGTCAGAGAAGTAAGGTCCACGTCATGGAACGTGCATGGCATTTACACACTCAGATTTAAACCACATAACCACATATCACCATATTCTACAATTTTCCTAAATGAGCTTTTTAGTACAATTGACCCAACGCAACGGACCAGTGATGGAGCAGTGACTTACCTTCCAGTTTGGCGTACTCCGACAGGCGCTGGTAGTTCACCAGAGCTGCCTGCTCCAGACACTTGTGGATCACAGATTTGACTTCGTCTTGTGGAACCGAAGTGACAATATCTTTCATCAAAACCTGAAAAGGAAAGTCATGGAGACATCATAAACAAATGGCATGCCAATGCCTCCAATGGTCATACTGGAATTGAAAGGTTGAATATGGGTGTTTAGAGAGATGGTCCAAAGCAACAGGAACTCTGGAGTGACTTACCCTTTCAAGCAGGGACAGAGTTGCTTTCAGCGCTCCCTCTGGCCGTCCAAATGGAAAGCAGTATCTGTGGAAAAAAGTGGATGGATTTTTATCCTGAGCACCAGCAGTCTGGTGTGACACACAAGTGTTTCTGTCTACTTTTGTTTTTTTACCTGAAGTGTGTAATCTGGTTTTCAAGAAGCACCCGTAGCCTTTCCTTGATCTCCTCAAAGCGCTCCTTCTCTTCCACAGTCACGGTACCAATACCGTCAGGCCTGCAAGACAGCAGCGGTGACAAGCTATCAAAGGCTCTGCAGTCTATGTATCTGTGAAGGACGTATGAAGAACATGAGTCCTAGCGTTACCACACAGGAGGTGATATGAAGATTTTTACTATTCATTTGACCTGTCCAGTTGTATGAAACTAAACCCACTGGATATGGAGTCATATTCTAACATCATAGTGACTACAAACTGCCTTTCATGTTTCAGTACAAAAAGACACCACAGTGCTAATTCAAGTAAAGATGAAGTGGTCAATTTGCTCTGTGCAAAGTAAACTAATTACATTAGATATTATCAAATTATTGTTAAAGCAGAAGTAAGCTATCCGGTCGTTTTGGCTAATGCTGCGTTCCAGGCAGGCTTTTGAAACCGTAAATTACAGCTTCAAGTCACGACTTACGACTTTGTAGCGTTCCAGGCAACCCACTTGTGTGTTTTACCTGTGAAAGTCACTATAACGGCCACTCGTAACTTCCGACCCGTGAACTCGTACCAGATCGAACTGGTACGACTTCACAGGTCGGAAAAACACGAGTTACGAGTTGCCTTGAACGCACCATAACAGTCCTCGTCCCTACGTCACCACATTCGGGCGCATCCCTTGGCTGCACACACAGCCCTTCATGCCGTTCTCTCTCCTCATTGGATAAAAATTGTAGGATACAAGAAAAGTTTTCTCCTCAGCTCAGAGCAGAGCAGAGTGACTGACAGACCCGTGTTTCGGTCCAAACACTCTATGTAAGTGATTGCTGTCGGAAGATATAACTATTTAAGACTTATATTAACACAAAAATATCACTTACTTCTGCTTTAAATCTATTTTTATAATTATTATTGCATGAAGTGACTGAGGACATCCTCAACATACTGTAGGTGCACATCACATTCTTATCATTTCAACACAGGAACAGCAGTTACAGCTTTACAAGCAGGTGTGTGCATGTGTAATAGATGTGTTTTTATTGTTTGTGACATGGTTGGGTCAGGGTGGAGTGTGAGCAGAGTGCATGTGACAGAGGAGGCGCTGGACTGGTGGCTATGACAGCATGACGAGAAGCAGGAGACACGACACTCTCCATCTCTCTCTCAATCCCCCCAACCACCCCTCCACCCCCCGAGCCCCGACTCCTCTCCCTCTGACATGTCAATTCAGCAGTGAGAAACTGTGTGTGTGTGTGTGTGGGGGGGGGGGGGGGGGACACATGCGGTACTCTAAGAGTGCATGAGTGCTGTGTTTGATTTCAAAGGGTACCAGTTTGCTCAACATCAGCAGCGATCATCTCATCCAGACTCCCCTCCGTGTTCATGGACACTGGAACAGACACTGTCAGTGTGTCACTGCCACCTGTAGGCCTCTGCTGCTGGAGCCCATGACGCAGGAGAAGAGATAATGCATGAAGCTGAGATTGCAGACCGGTTGCTTTGCCCCCATCAGCAGTTTAATAAAAAAAGATTTATCCATCATCTTTTCTTCTTCTTTTTTTTCTTCATAAAGACAGAATTAAAAGGACTGTGCTAACGTCACAGGAGGGGAAGAGAGATTTAGGTTTAATTGTTGAACAGGCTGCTCAGTGTGTGCGTCAAATGAGAATTTATGATTTTGGTAACTAATTTCTTTGTCTCAGTGGCGATTACTTCTTGTAGTTTACACTCCATTTGGTTGTGTTTGCTGGTCTCTTTGTTTAGTTGCTGATGATGAGATTAAAATAGGCACATAAACAGAAAAACTGGACAGGAGGTGTCATTTTAAAAATTCACAATAAAAAGCCATCTCACCTTTCACATTGTGACAGAAAATGAAATAAGAAAATTTCACACTAATTAACTCCTGCGGGGCATGAGTGTGTGTGTGTTTTTTTTTTTCCTCCAGCGCATGTTGCTCCTTGGCAGCTTCCTCATGTTTGCTTGACCAGATGACCTCACAGCTCCAATGACGACAACAAGCAAATGAGCCATCAGTGACAGACAGACGGCAAAGCCAGTAACACGTTCACATGTCCCTCTCTGTGCTGCAGACATCCACATCAAGGCCATGAGGTAGAAAACAACAGAATAAGAAATCTCCTGTAGTTTCAATTAAAGACCAGTCTTTTATTCCAGGAGTTAATCATTCTAAAGTTTAATACTGATTAAATACTTAATACGATTCTAGTAACATGTTAAAAGTTATTTTTTTAAGTAAATATTTTCTTGTTCCAGTTTCTCATAATGTAAGTGATTGCTGGTTGTTTCCTGTGATAACAGAACATTTTCTAGACCAAAAAAAAATTATCTATTAATTGACAGAATTTTTTTCAATCTTTACATTTAACATGTGTGTAATAGGAATAATACTAAATATTTATTCACAAGTACTTTATGATACATATTAATCTAATAAATATTTATTTGAAAATATGTAGAATTAAAATGTTAAAATTGGCCTTTAAAAAAAGGTTTGTGAATATTTTGATTCAGAAATATAAAATATTATTGAAATACAAATTCCACAAACACAACCATGTTTCTGCAGATCCCTGCATGTATACAGTGTGTGGAGTGTATGATATTGATGCTTTATCATTGAAGCTATACACCAAATTTGAGTAAGTGATTTTTGTAGAAAACTCAATCTGTAATATTTAAAAATTTCCCAAATTTTGAAGGTTTCATAATCCACTTAAAGGTTTGGGAGATTTAATTAATTCACTGAATGTTCTTTTGTTTGTATTTCATTCGGAAACCTTATGAAATTAGATCAAAGTCAAAAGTGGATTTGAAAACATAAAATCACATCAAAGGCCATGATGTAAAAATATAATGATAACGAAGAGCTTGGGTCACATGAAATGATATACAGTATATGATAAAGCCGTTTCATACCAGTGAGTTTACACAACGACATTCAGCTGGACAGAACTTACATCCTGACACTTCAGCTGGCGACTGGGCAACCAAGTCCAACTTAGAGCACCTCCAGGCAGCAGGGTATTAGGAGGGGGTTTGGGTGAGGGGGGGTGAGGGGGGCAGAGGGGAGGGCAGTGGAGGGGGCGGTGAGGTGTGTGCACAGGGGCAACCGCACCAGTGTCAGCAGTGGAGACATTCGGCCCGTCACACATGACAACCTGTCAACCTGTCATGCCTCCACCTCCAGGCACAACGGCTGGACTGACAGAGCAGGTCCCTCTTTGATGTGTGTGGATGTGCAGATATGTAGGGCTCATTATTTTTGGATTTTATGGATTTAAAAAAAATCAAGATGTATATTTACATACTGAAGTATATATTTCAAATGCAAATCATAAACTTTTACACAACTTTTATCACGCCTCACGTTGCATACAAATGTTTCTTGGCAAAAAAAAGAAAGAATTTTCTAAGCCTCCTCATTTTTCTCACCGCAAATCTCATATTCACTTTTTTCACCACATTTGCCCTAAATTTGTCCTTCTCTCTATTTTTTTCTTTCTCTTGGAGCGACTTGTCCATCTGTCCATGCTGATCAGAAAAGGCCCCTGTCCTCAGTCACTGTTTGTCAGCAGGACAGAGCGCAGGATGGATGGATGGATGGATGGATGGATGGATGGAGGATGGAGCGTAGCTGGAGGGATGAGGGGAGGTGGAGGGGAGGCACTGACAGACAACCCTCCCTGACCTTTGCCCTCAGCGCTGGAGTGGCCCTCGTCTATCTTTGTTACACTTCATCTGCAGACGGCCAACTGTTATGTTGACAGATTTGATGTCTGAACACATCACAGCAGATTAGGCAGGAAGTAAATACTGCAACTTAGATAACAGGGTACATAATGGAGTACAGCCCAGATGACTCCTGTGTCACAAACCACCCAACCTTCAGGACATGACACCATTTGATCTCTGACTGAAAACTGCATCTCTAAACCAAGCTGAAGAATATGCTACTGGGCCTAATTTAGTTTTGTCATTTTTCAGCTATCTAACTTAGTCTTCAGATTAAAAGTCCCTGTAGTTTTCATCGCGACGTGCTAACTCTCTCTCTTTATTTAGTCATGAGAGGATTAGTTTCTGAATTTGGAAAAGGATTGTGTGTGGGAACTGTGGGAATATAAGGTTGTGGACATCACTATGGGCTATTTGGTCCCTGTATAACCAGAGAGAGAGAGAGAGAACTGTCAATGAGCATTTTCCCTCATCACCAAACCTGTTTCTAATCTTCATGGACAGGATTTCAAAATGCAGCCCTAGTGATGAGAACGTCCAGTTTGGGGACTGTTTGGCTCTGTTGGCTTCATCACACTGTGGCCTTCAGGACACAAAAGGTGTTTGTGAAGTGTGAAGCCGTTGGGCTGAGCACCCCTTGAGCTTGGGGCCGGGCAGAAAATACCCTTCAGGCTGGGACAGAGTTTCTACGCGAAGTGGAGGAGTTTGAAGATGTGTAGCAACAAGCAGATCTTGTGCCACATCAGCAGTAAAGCAGATGTTGTACCTACAGCTTTTGTTTTACCACTTGACCTAGGCCCCCGCCCCTCAACCATGGTTATGAGATTAGTGATGAAAGTCTTAGAGGTAGGGTTAGGAGCTCTGACTATGGGAAAGAGATCAGAGAAGCTCCGAGGCCTACTGTCTTAAAATGTATATTCTGGTCTTGTGGGAAGAATGATACGTGTAGGAAAAGAAATGTGTGATGCACAGCCATTCACAGGATGTTTAAACCTTTTTAGTTGAAAATTCAGAAAAAAATGATTTTATCTCCTTTTCATTCTCCCTACAGCACTTCTCCCACTTAAAAATAGGATGGATATTGTAATTTCCCACCCAGTGAGATCACTGACCTTCTCGTTCCTGAGAAAAATAGAGGTCTGAAGTCCTTTTTCTTCATGAACTCAATGATTTTGAGCTCTCGCTTGGCAGTTTGGGCAGGGAGCTCAGGGGCAGAGGGGAAAAGGGCTTGTTCGAGTTTGGCCTGAGATACTGGCCAGTTTAACAACTCACAAAGCCGCTGACTAGTTGCAGATGAGTAAAGGGGTGGGATTTTGGAGTTAGCGGAGGGAAAGATGTGTTGTGTGAGTGAACAAGGATAATAGAAGGTTAAAAGAAAAAGACAAAGAAAAAGACAAGAAAGGTGAGCATGCAGACAACATGCAAGGCGAAAACTGAAGCATAAATTGTGAAAAAACAAGTAAGGACTGATGTCAGATGTCCGATATTGCTCCACATAATGTCTGTGTCTGTATCGACTAACTCATTTTGTTCTCAACACCTGGGGAGCAGGTGAGACCAGAACTAAGCAACAGTTTGATTTGTACCTGTTTCCGTGCACATGGGAGGCACAGAAGGCAAAACTGTAGTGCAGTAGAGTGGGGTCAATCATGGCTCCATTCTCCGCCCTCTCTAGCAGATCGCTTAGGTAACATAAATGGCGATGGCAGCCTCGCACACCGTAGCGAGCGCAGTACTCATCCAAGACGAACACCTGACCGGGACTGAACCAGCCCTGTGGGCAGAGCACATAGAGATTCAGTGAAAAAGCTTTAGATAACAGGCTTTTCAAATGATGCTGTGTTCCAATGTTTATGCAATGTTACTTAAAATTTTAAATTCAACACTAGTTGTGCAAAAGTTTGTCAGTCGTGTTCTTGTACTTGAAAAACAGATCTTAATTCACTTGTTAGACCATAACTGACATGTGTTGAGTTGTAAGCCAGGTTTACTTCAGGAAACACAAGTTCAAGCATGTGTGCAAGTGATCTGCAAGGTCCTTATCATTTTAAGAAAGGTTTACTTTTGCTGGATTTGCTGTTTGCTAAACAGGTTGTGTTTAATTCTCACTCTCACAAGCTTGACATGACACAGACTAAGTGGTCAAGTTTTTTTTTTGGAAGCACATACAGTACCGTGCTGTGACATGAAGTTTCTAGTGTGATCCAACACTCAAATCCAGTGTACACAGTGGTTGGTTAGGTGTGAAGTGTTGACAGTAGACAGGGTTTCACTCTTTTGTCATCACTTTTCATGTGAGCAAACAAACACAGCACTGAGGATGACAGTTCCACAGTGACAGATTGAGATAAAGCCGTTTTTTCTCACCAGGCAGGAGTAGGAGTCGTTGAGTCTGTGGTCCAGGGTGAGGCGCTGTACCAGCTCAAACAGCGAGGCGTGGTCGAAGTTACAGGGGTTGGCTGAAATAAACTCATCCATACCATGTTTCTGGGCTCGATCGGCATCTGTATACATCCATTTAACAGTCCAGTCAAGAGACAGACAGACACAGAAGTTGGAACATCAGACTCTCACGGTAAAGGGTTCAAGTTAGATACAAATTTAACTTTGATAATGTGGTCAATAGAGAGCATTAGATTCTGAAACATTAAAAAATACATTAACCATTTAGTAGATACATGTGTTTTGAAACCTTTACGGAAGTGTCAGTTTAGCAGAGATGAAACAACAGGCCCCCCGCCCCCCCTGAACACTAAACCCATTGATAACTTTGGTGCACACCATTACCATAAAATCTAATCATCTAATCATGAAAAGTCATATAAAAAATGTGCAAGTTATGTATTAGGTCATGTGTCCAGTGGATGAGTCTTTCTTGAGCTCTTCATGGAGGTTGTCAGTTTGAGTCTAGAGAAGGTGTAAAGATGAACAGGTTCTCTGTAGATTAGTTCTGGGGTCAGGTTGTGCTTCTACACACCCATACATCCATGTCTCATGTCTAGAAATGTCCAAATATGTTTATAAGTCAACTACATTTTGTGGCCTGCACTACCAGAATATTTCAACTCATGGCAATTCACAATTTGGTAGATACTAAGGGGGACAACAGATGTGGAGACACGGTGTAAGAAATGTTGGGAAGTCAGGTGTAACTCAGTAGGTAGTATAACACAGCTTTCAGGCAGAATGTGGCCACAGCACCACCACACTCACTTGTCTCCCATTCGGAGAGCTTGTGCAAGCGCAGCCGTCAAGTTCCACTCAGGCTGAACCTTGATGGCTGCGCGCTGTGATAAAGTTACTGTCACAGAGACTCCTCATGTTAACTGAAGTGATGAAGATGAGTAAAAGCTTTGTCACTCTTGGATTAAAGAATCTGTATACAATCAAATTGCACAAAGTTATAATAGTTCATCATAGTTAATAAAAGATGTGCTCCCATTTTAAAACTCTATGTATTTAAAATCATTGCAGTAGAAGATGGAAGGATGGGGGATTTAAAAACAGAAGAGACTTGGCTTAAAACAAGTAAAATGACATTCAAATTTATTTTTCTCTTTTTTCCCTTTTTCTTTTTTTTTCTCTTGTATTTATTTTTTTTTATTTTTTAAATTGTTTTAAGTAAATGGTAATACCAGGCTGGGATCACTTCATAAGCCCTATTTACTGTAGGTTTCCAACTTCACCTGCAAATTCCCTTCTACTCTACATTAACTGTTTACTGTTTATATGTGCAACTGTATTTTTGAAGAAAAAAAAAAAAAAAAATCAATATATTGTAAAAGATACTAGGAGCCAGTGGAGAGAAGTTAAAATCTGGGTCATAAAACACACTTTAATCCTCCAGTCACCATCAGCCCCGCTTCCCATATCTAATACCACTTCACTGCAGTGTCGGTGGCCCCAGCAGCCTGGTGCAGCCCCTAATTAGCCACTGCCCTGAAAATCTAATGGACTGAGAACAAGCTGGGGATATGGCACTGGCACACTAAACAGGAGGCTTTAATAACGCTTGGTTTGACAACAAATTTTCACTTGCATTCCTGGTGGTGTATTACATTTACATCAGGGTGCAACAAGGCGGAGGAGGAGAGAATAATACGGTTGGGCAACTTGGGGGCTTGTAAATCTGGATACAAACCTGCTGGCTGCCACACAGGGAGGGAGAACCAGCTCTGTTAGCAAATCATCCACATCCACCTGACTGCTTGTACTGAGAGCTATCAATCCTGATCAATGATATCAGAAATAATCTGAGTACAATAACGGACAGGACATCTCTGATGGCTGAATGAAAGTCTACCACAGAACAGGTAAAACACACAACCTGTTCTACACCCACATTGCAGTGATGTGGAGCCCGCAATCACATATGTTCTGTCGGCTGTGAGAGCAAAAGAAACACATTTAATATGCAACAAAAGCAGTGAGCATCGTCTGCCCCTCCAGTTCACCAACACTGACAGATTAACCTGTGTTGTGTCTCCAGGGCACGTGTGTGCTACTGGGGACCCTGTTGTGTCCAATGTGCACGGCACAGCACAGCACAACACAGCATAGCACAATATAACACAACATAGCACAACATACAGTAGCACAGCAGAGATTTTCTGAGAACCAGACACTAGTCTGTTCATAATTACCTGACCCCAGAACAGCCACTGATTAACAGCACTTAACATTTATCACATATTTAATTAGGCTTATGCTACATTTCAACACAATCTGAGACAAAGTCTACAAGAGGAGGATGGAGATTATGTAATGATGCTGGTACCAGTGGATCTGAGGTGTGAATTAATTCCCAAGCAAATTAGCAAGTGATTAGATTAGTCACTCGTGATGAATCTGTCTGGGGCCTGTTTCCCAAAATATAAATATTGGTTTTGTCGCTAGCAGCATTTGGTACAAACATTATCATCAACTTAGATCAGGGCAGTGATGAGGAGGAACTCCACAGACTTTACAGAGTCTTGTTTGGCTCGTCTTAGACTCAATGTAACTTCTCTTGTATGTGTACGTCCAGTATGGACAGAGTTTGTCCTGTCACTCGGGACAAACTTGGGACAGATGTGAATGAAGGTTATACAGAGATACAAAGCAATCAAGGGATTTGTCAGCCAGCGTCCTCTTCACTGCCCAATGAAGGCACCCCAGCTGTCAATCAACAAACAAAACAAAGAGTGGGATGCTGGGAGCTGATTGTGTCCCCTCAACAAGTTCCACCCTCCCCCCCAAAAAAATCTAAAAAGGTGACATTGTGGTGCCCCTTTGGTCTGTAGCTGGTGGCTTGTCAGGTCTGTTTGATGTGAGTGAGTGGGAGTGGAGGCGGGAGGGCTGGACAGTAACATGCAATGACATTAGTCACCCCTGTTCGTCTGGGCAGGGGAGGGACTGCCCTGACAGTGATTGATAGCTGCTATTCATTTATAGATCCAGAGGAGAGGAACTGGGAGGCAGTGGACTGGACACTCTGTTGGTCCAGGGTTTGATGGTCAGAGGCATTTGAGTGTATTGAACACATGGCTCTCTTTTGCTGCGAGTGACCACAACCACATCCAGATATCTGACCCCCCAACATCACTTCACATCAACCACATTGTTATTAACGGTGGCCGACGTACAGTTTGTTGTTTTGTGAATTTTGTGTAACAACTTCCAAAAGCTGATAATTTCAACCTCACAGCTGACGTTAGTGGGGATTTTCTATCGTCTCCGTATCCAACTGTGCCCTTATTGACGCTAAAATACTTAGTATAATTGCTGTGAGGAGTAACAGCTGTGTTACACTGAGCTGTTTTCAACTTTCACATCTGCTCTATTACTGTTTGTCTTTTGATTCTCATATGACAAAGCTCATCAATGCGTGGAGTCTGTGAGTCAGCGGTAACAGCCCAGCCATTATTGGATTAATACACCTCAGTCAGCGCTACGTTTATAGGCAGCAGACTCAAATAGTGAAGAATTACTTACAGGTAAATTGAAAAATTCACAATAAATGTTTTGAAGTAAATTGGAACTATACATTGTGAACCAATTAATGAATGCACCTAGTGCATGCTGTATTACTATAGATCAGCTGTTGAAGGCAGACAGAGGTGTGGGTGGGCTTTTGTGTAGGAATGTTGTGGTCATGGTTTTACAAACTGTTCCAGAGTTAAGGACAGATATGGGATAACCTATAAGCAGCCATCTGCAGTTCACTTGAACAAGATGTTTGCTGTTTTGGTGTTGAATGCCCACTAATTGTAGTGCATGCTTGTGAGTATGCGAAGAGTACAGTTAGTTAGGTGTTTACAATGTCAAGGATAGGTAGGTAGAGTTAAAGAAGTGAAAACATCCCAAATAAAACAAACACCTAAACTGATATTATTTGTATCCATGTTTATCCACAACATTTATGGGAGGACTCCATCTACAGCAGCTGAACTGGGGAAAAAGCTTTAAAAATCTGAAGAAACGAAACCTGAGCAGCTCCACTGAAGCAGCAGTGCTCAAGGTTTAGAGTTTATTGTTGTTAGATAAGAACAAAATATGAATATTGTATATATTTTATAAATATATGAAAACTAAATGTATAAAGCCTCTCGAACTATATCATTTCTCTCAAACTAAACTTGTAATCATGTTTACAGTAGTAAAATAAAACAAATGAAAACTCATCATCAGACCCAAAGGAGTTAACAGAAGAATAATATCACATCTCAGCAGCTAAACACAAACCTCTTCATCCTGCCTTGATGTTACAGTGTTTTAATGTAATCTATTTTGATTTGGACTGACGAGTGGAGGTGAGGGTTGGGTGGGGGTGACATGATGTTATATTATTCATTTCGCTGATCCAGGTGTGAACAGGCAAGTAGTTATTTGGTAACATTGACTGATTGGTGCCTGATTTAATTGTGCAGCAACCACACTGTATTATTCATGGCCTGGCACTTTATACTTGGTAATTACCAGCTGCTGGGACTCAGTGGGATTCCAGAGGTTGTGTCAAAAACAACCCGCTCACTAAAATCACTTACACAAATGCACACAGGAATCTTTTTATATATATATATATTTAATGTGCTGATCTGCATGCATTTCTTTTTGAGGCAACTGTGCATTTTGTGTTCTACAGTCTGCTGAGTTGTGTCATAAAGAAATGGCCTTTACCTCCTTTCCTCACCACTTTCTTCAAGATGTGAGGGAGAATTTCTTAGGATTTTGGATAAGGCACTGCCCTAACACTTGGCTTTTCTTTTTTTACATCATCTTAATTATTATTATTTATATAAAAAGATGTTTAAATCAGATAACATGAAATGAATAAATCAGAGTCATTAAAATAATCAACATAAATAATAAGCTCAGCCAGTCAAACATGGATTTAACTGTTGGTTCTTGTCACAGCGGGCAATTGTAGGAGGTTATTAGCTCCTTTCCCCCTGTTTTGAGAAGTCGTTCAACTCTTATCAAGTCTGGCACTTAAATACACAAAGGTTTGGCACTTTCTGAAGAAAAAAAAAACCTTTCGACCGTAGCCCAGAACAAAACAGAAAAATAATTCTTGATCATCAACATCCAGCCCATAAACACAGGCAATAATCTTCCTCATGGTGGTTACAGTACAAAGCAGCCTTCACAGCTCTTGTTAAGAAACAGACATGCTGTGATTTTCTAGGCATCACTAATTAAGTCCTCATGAAAATGAATTAATATTTTACAACGTAATTTATGCTGAATTTTTGTATTTTAAAAATTAGATGAAAAAAAAAAATCTAATACCTGTTTCAAAATCAAATGACCAGAGGCTACGACCTCTATGGTCAGTACAGCACTTCTGTACAACGATCTGGTCTACCTCTGTGGTACAGACAGCAGATATGCAGCCAAAGCAAATAATGTCTGCATGCAGATTACAGTATTTCTATCGTAAAATAAGAGCCAGAAAACTCAGTCAAAAAAGGAAAAGTGATGGACGACAACGTGAGGAAAGAGAAAAAAAGGGGAGGAAAGCACTTACCCTTTAATCCAGCTACAAGAAAGCAGGGTCAGGGTTTAAAAGAAGAAGAAGAAGGAACAAACAGAGAACATAAAGGCACACAGAAAAGCCACCAACACAAACAATACAGCAGATCTACAACAGAGAGCAAAGCAGCACACAGAGAAAGAAATAACAGTAACATGTAGAGTAGAAGACCAGGAGGAGACAAACTGAGGACACACAACATTAAATGGTGCTGCCCATTTTCCTACAGTATGCTGAGATTAGTCGATCAGTGTCCGGCCCAGGTACCGACTCCAAGTTTACCGTTGAAAATGTTTTATCTTATAAAATAAAATAGACTGAATAGACTGAATACAATGGATGGCACTTCATTAGTTACAGCCTATCTGAGAAGAAGATAGATAATCAGATGTGAACTTACAGAACTGAGAGATGGGTGCATCCAGCTGTGGCGCTGTGCCCCCCCTGGAGTTGAGTTTCTGGACCTGGGTGGGAGGAACCGGTTTGTGTGACTGGCCGGTGGCTCGGTACATGGCCTGCACCCACAGGATTCGGTCCTGCTCGTCATCGCTGGCAAAGATCACAGTGTCGCCCTCTTTCACAGCATTGAAGAATGTCCGACCACCGTCCAGACCTGAGAGACACACAGAGGGGGAAGTACAGGTACATCAGAATAAACAACACTATATCAATGATCCTGAGTGTCCGACAGCTCACATACATTTTATTGTACCATATCTATGGTGTGGACACAAGGGGTTATTTCCTCTTCGGGGTGGGCGATATGGCGATATTAGATGGTGAAGGATTAGAGTGTGTAGACGATCTGCCAAAGTGCAGAGATCGTAGGATCGTCTGGGGCTCATTCTATAAACTGCAGTTCTATGCTGCAAAGCGCAAACAAAGGACATTTGCAAAATTTGCTAAAAGAGATAACAACAGTTACTTTAGTTTATATTTTTATTTGACCCTTTTCAATCAGCTATTTAGTGTTTTGATACACTTAAAATCCTGTTAAAATGACTGTGTTGAATAAAACAAACAGTAATGTCTTCATTGATATTTTACTTTCACGTTTATTGAAAGCTACTGTACCTTTTATGTTGCAAGAGTGCACTTTATCAGAGTGTTGATACCTTTTACTATGTTTACGTTGTTTGCACATGTTGGCAAAACTGCAACTATTTAGATTAAAATCTGTTCAGAAAGGTTCTTTGGCCTAAATTGTCTGTTTTTCTTTTTTCGATTTAAGATGGTGATGAAATCGAAATTGTGACTTCATTTTTAAAAAATCGTGAAATGAAAAGTTTGCCATATCGCCCACCCCTATTTCCTCTCATTACTAATTCAGTCAGAAAGACTACTTCTTCTATTTCCAGTTTCTGTTCATCATTCTCTGTTTCCTCCCTCTCTCACCTGACTCCAACCCATCAGGTCTTGCCACGATCTAAACCAGCAAATTTATCGCTTTGTCCTCCTTGTCATATTTCAAACTCTGTTCCCCTCTCTCCTGAAATGAGCTGTCATTTCACTGCACTGGCCCAATATTTTTCATCTCCAGTCTTCATATCCAAGTGGATATTTGCAACCTTTCTTCTTTAGCACCTCCAGTTTTCAGGCCAGGCTCATCATCACAACCAGATCCCAAGCTTTTCCTCTTCCCATCTTCAGACCACCACCACCAGTGTCTAGGGGTACACCTCACATGTGACATCACAGTGGGCTCTAACTACCAAAGACTTCATCTTTCTTGTTTGCACATGACAAAAAATGTTTGTTCATTCAGAAACAAATTACTGTAGAAGTTACTGTAAAACAAACCAAAAAAATCACTTGCACTGCAAGTTTATATAGTAAAGACTCATTGAACCATTTAACCGTATTTTCCGGACTATATGTCGCACCGGAGCATTAGTCGCATCTGACAAAAAATACATCATGAAGAGGAAAAAACATATATAAGTCGCACCGGTTTATAAGTCGCATTTATTTTTCAAACATTTAATTAATAGCCGGGTCTCATATAATGCCAGGACTTTGTTTAGACGAAAGGCCGACACCAAATAGCCTACTACAGGCCGGGTCAAAAAAGAAAAAAAAAGAAGGAAGAAAAAAGTCCGTCGCCTGGAGCAAACTGATGAGGATATGATCAGAAACTCTTTGTGGACTGTCTGTGAAGACTGACGGGAGTGAAGCCGACCTCTCCTCTGCTTCAGAGAGGGACAGCCCTGCACTCTCGGACCTGGGTCTCTGCTCCGTGTCTGGAGCTTGGTCGGGACCAGAGCAGAGACCGAAGACACCATTGCTTGTTGTGAAGTGGATACCTGGCTGGGGGTCGGTGTAGTCCACAGTGTAGCCGTCCAGCTGGAGAAGCTCCACAGGTTCAGCTTTCTTCTCTCTGTAGCTGCACATGGCAAAGGTATACTGACTCACCTGCAAAAACACACAGAAAAGATATGTCGACTTAACAACCGGCTCACAAGGCAGTCAGATGTAAACATATTATCAGGTCCAAGTTTCCCTTTGAGTAAAATCTTCTCCCTCCTCCTCATCACTGCAGTTTTTTTTTTTTTTTAATATCTCACAAATAAAATAATACGTGATGTGACAAATATTTTGGAAACAGATATTAGAACAATCATTAAAAGATTTTCAGATAAATCATATTACTTCCTGTCTGTCACATTGTCCACTATCATTGGAAGAGATCCTGTCACTGCCCATCTTCTCAACCTCCCCCCAGGAGGCAGATAAAACATGGCAGGACCAAAAAGATGAACTGACTGATTCCAGAGAGCAACAAAACAAACATCTGAAGAAGAGACAGCTCGAATTTCAAATGTGACTGTGTTACGTTACGTTATACACACTTCACCTCTAATTTTCATACTTCACATGTTGTTCACAGTAACGCACAAAAAGTTGCTACTCAATTTCCATTCAATTGTCCTGTACATCTGACAGTGTGTGAACACATCATGGGGCTACAGTGCACATGTTGGCAAAACTGCAACTATTTAGATTAAAATCTGTTCAGAACGGTTCTTTGGCCTGAATTGTCTGTTTTTCTTTTTTCGATTTAAGATGGTGATGAAATCGAAATCGTGACTTCATTTTTAAAAAATCGTGATATGATATTTTTGCCATATCACCCACCCCTAGCTTGAGCACATGTGCGGATATTTTTGGTGTTGTGAGGATGGTCAGACTAATTTAAACTGAGGTTTTTGTGCTGTTGTATATCTCATGCTGCTTTATAATCATACAACACATTTACCTTTATACTTTATGGATCTTGGAGTTTACTTTTTCAAGTTTACTTTCCCGATGCATGTACAAGTTTGAGCTTGCACATGTTTAAGAAATTTTGATGCACGAATGAATAATGGCAACGCAAAAGGAGGGTGTGGTCAGAGAATTATTAAAGCTTTACTGTGGTTTCTATCAAAATGACAAATACTTTATTACAGAGTATTACCTGTACACCTGCCTTCACCTCTCTTACATTATGGGTTGCCAGGCTGAAATTAGATCTAGTTCCTCTAAACTTCAGTAATTCAGTAACATCCATACACTCTGCCAGCCCCTCCTTCCACCCACCACTGCAGCAGCCCCCCCCCCCCACCCCCCTGAAGAGCCAAACACAACACACTTAATATTCTTCACACTAATTTCCAGGCAGTACAACTACACATCGTTTTCACAGGTAGATTTGACTTTTAAATGAATAAATAAGCAAACGGACTAACACACACCACATGTATTATTCACATGACATACAGAAACTGTTTCCTAGCAGGCGGTGTTTACTCAGTATTTAACACCGAGAAGAGGGGATGAAGGAATCCAGTGAGCCCCCTCCCTCACAAACTCTTACACAGATGTTGTTCTGGAAATAAAAAAAACAGTCGGGGTCACCAAGCGTTTCAAGACGTAACCTGTGAACTAACATGTGCATTCATTCTGCACTACTTCACACACAACTTTCTTTGTGGTATTCATTATCATCATTATTAATATAGTAGTAAAAGGTAAACAACAACACTCTGATAAAGTGCACTCTTGCAACATAAAAGGTATAGCTTTCAATAAACATGAAAGTAAAATATCAGTGAAGACATTACTGTTTGTTTTATTCAACACAGTCATTTTAACAGGATTTTAAGTATATCAAAACACTAAATAGCTGATTGAAAAGGGTCAAATAAAAATACAAACTAAAGTAACTGTTGTTATCTCTTTTAGCAAACTTTGCAAATGTCCTTTGTTTGCGCTTTGCAGCATAGAACTGCAGTTTATAGAATGAGCCCCAGACGATCCTACGATCTCTGCACTTTGGCAGATCGTCTACACACTCTAATCCTTCACCATCTAATATCGCCGTATCGCCCAGCCCTAGCTCAAGCCAATACAAAATACAAATAAATACATTCATGCTCTCAGAGGATGAACCTTTGGTGTAAATGAGTGTTGTACTGTGTCTATCAGGCTCCACACTGTCTGTGCTGTTAATAAAAGGCCAGTATGACCCAGATATCAGTGTGACCCTGGTCCAGGTTAGTAGCTGTGGTGTTGACACTGCTCCCTGTGCCGGTAAGAGGAAGTGTAGTGACACTATGTTGTTAGCTGTAGCCGGCCTGCTGCTACTGTAGCTGCCAGTCATACAGGCCTGTCGTCACAAATCACCAGGCCTGGCCAATCTGGCGCTGTCGCCACCTCTGCCATTGCAAGTGGCAGCTCTCACTTTAGCTGCAGCTGCATATTGTGTGTGTGTGTGTGTGTGTGTGTGTGTGTGTGTTGGATTTCCCTCCATGTGTGTGACAAATGAGATTCCTCACGACAGCACTGATGAGACCTGAGGCCAAGCAAAAGGATGGAGGGAACTGGACCGACTCTCCAGCAGCTCCCTGGCCTCCAGGACACCACAAAGGCAAATCAGAGTCTAAACTAACCCCCCACCCCCCCTCTGCCTCCCTCCCTCCCTCCCTCCCTCCACCCATACCCCAAAACACCAGCCTCCTTTCTCCCAGTGTGTCTCTGCCGCTCTCTCTCTCTCTCAGCTGTCAGTCAGCAGAACAGTGATGGAGAGACAGTGATGAAGACTGAGGAAGGAGCAGAGAGCGAGGGGGATTGCTGCAGTCGTTTGTGCTCACATCATTACTGGAAACACATCGATATGAACGCTGAAGATGATTTGCTGGATGTGGCACATGTTCTCACAAACTTCAGAGGCCACAAACAAAACTTTCCATCCAACCACTTCCCAGTCTTCTTTCAATAAAATCCTTACACTTGAATTTTTGGATTTTAATGAACTTTAAATGATGTAGAATTAAATGAACTGACTGGAATGAACTGAGATGAAGTGATGAGAAAGGGGATAAAAAAAATGAAGATCAATAAAGCTGAAGCTGACCTGAGAAAGAGTGAACTGAGCTGAATGAAGATGAACTCAAAAGGCACAAACTGAAAGGCAGACGCAGACAGATGTGCAATTACACTCTTTCCACCATGAGCACGCCTCGGTGTCTATAATCTGCCTGGATGCTGCAAAGAGGGTCGACTCAGGCCACAACCACTGGACTGATTAGGAACAAATGAAGGCGGGGGGGTGACAGGCAAGTGCTAAACAGCAGGGAGATGAGCGAGAAGGAGGAGGATGGGAAAATGATGTCCAAGCAGAAGATGTGGAGGAGAATGAGTGGAGAGGGGGAGGACTGAGAGGACACAGAGAGAAAAGGAAGTGTAGCTGAGATGAAGTGACATATCAACTCCTGAGTCATTCAAAACCACGCTGATCAGATCAACAAGGGTTCCTTTGAACTAAAATAAGAAAGCAGTGACAGTTCTACTTTTTATGGCGCCCTTTGCTTAATGCAAAGTCATCAATTATACAGTCATAAATAACAAAATAAAGTACAAGGATAGAAAAGAAAGTCTCCCTCTATCTGCAGTACACAAACATTATCAAAACACACACGTGTGGTGGTTTGCAGACTGTTCATTTTTCTTAACGACTTTAATAACCCAGAAAAAATATGTGTATTAAACTAACAGGCCTGTATTCACAGTGCTATGAATGAATCGTAGTTTATTTTGTTGTGCCTTTTTTTTTTTTCTTACATATTACAGCCAATACCCAAATCTTTACATCTAACGCCTTGAGGTCATTTGCTATCACTCATTTAATTTGTTCACTGGCCAAATATGACTGTGAATACGTCAGAGTGTTTGAGCAAGACCTTTTTACATTTTAATTTGTTATCCCAAAGAACTGGGTGATGAACTGGGGGCCATCTGACTGACAGGAATAAAAGGGGGGTCCTGCTCTGGGTCCTTCTGCAGGTAGACTCCTTTTTAGGTTTCAGGCACATTTCATTTTATTAAAGGAGGCAGAGCAAACCTCCTCTGTACAGTGGTCCAATTCCTGAGAGCTCATGGTAATGCAACTTCAGAAGACACATGCAAAGAAAAAATTGTGCTAAAAATTCAGAAAATAACTCATAACATCAACTCGCTGCAAATACACAAACATGCTACAGAAAATTAAACTCAGCCATTCATATTGATATGGTTGTTTTCTGAATTTGTGGTGGAATCTGTGTCTTTGAATTTATTTTTTAATTTTGAACAACCATCACTTTCCATACAATTCCTCAACCGATGAAACACTGGGGGCAGTGTCTTGCCCAAGGACAATTAGATTTGGACATGTGGATCAAACCACCGTCCCTCTGATTCTGAGCTCACACAAGCACGGGGAAAACATCCAAACTCCACACAGACGGGATCAAACCATTGATGTTGTTGTTGTGAGGCGCTGCCCACCTCTATGTGCAGCTGAGACCAAAAACATAGAACTAAATCTTTAATCATTGTATCTACAAATGTTTGGGCACCCTTGTACCTGCAAAACACTCCCTGATGACCCATTTAAGGGAAACAGACCTAAATCAAAGTGTGATGTGGTAAATACAAATGTGAGTAACAAAATGACAGCAGTCAATATTTATTCACACCATTTTATATAAAAAAAAACAGACAAATGACACTGCAGAGTCTCTACCACATAACATCTAAAACAGCAACAACAGTGTCTGTTCCTCAAAACAAACATACACAGACATAACGCCCCCCACCCCCCCCCCAACACACATACACACACACACAGACCATCTTTTACTATATCCGTGGGACCCATCTCATTACATTCCATTTCCTTGACCTCTTATCCAAAGTTGAACGATCACAATCTAAGGCCATGACCCTAACACTAAGACTTAGACCAGGTCTTAACCCTCTATCGCTTTGTGAACTCGCACGGTCCATCATTTTGTTTCCAATGAAGCAGCCAGAGATCTCACAAGCAGAGGAGTCTCCTGGTCCCACAAATATAGTGAAACAAGCCCACACACACATACACAGCCACACACATGCGCGCATGCAGTCGATTGACCAGTATTTGTCACTTGCTATATATTTAGCTGGGAGCAAATAAGAGGCTTCAAGTTGGCGGTGCTCAGGCTTTTCTAGCTGCAAGTGTTAGGCCAGCTAGTGTTCACTCGACTTTGTCAATCCCCTGTCAACTTGTAGCTCTGAGACATATCCTCTCCAATGCACAAGAGACAGGCCGCTACCCCCCCCTCCTCACCCGCCACTGCTGCCCACTTCCTAATGCAGAGCCACCAGGAAATGGCTGCTTCCACCACCCCTCCACAAACACACACACACACACACATACACACACACCCACCCCACCCCCCATCTCCTGACAAAAGCCTGCTTGGCCTCTCCATCATTCCTCTGACAGCCAAGGGAGGACAGCTTGGCTGCATCTCTCTGTCTTGCTGCACACACACAACATGTGGCCAATGAAAATACCATATAGCCATGAAGCAGAGCTGCATGTTGATGGCTGCTCATGGTTTGTGTGTTTGGTGTGTGATAAAGTCATGGAGCTAACTCCAGTCAAAATGTGATCTTGTGGTTATAAAGTTATAATAGAGAATAAAGAAAGTATGACATTATTTGGATGCTCTCTTTAAGGACGTACTGCTAAATATGAAATAATCATCTTAACCAGGCTTTACTTTCTCAACACTGGTTGGTTAAACTGCTGGGATCATAACTGCTGCTGAGGAAAAAGGACTTGACAAAGTTGTTCAGAAATACATCCAACCCTGTTACACTGAACCTGGTTTGGCAATCAGACTGTTTTACTTGATCAAAATGAATCAAAACTACATAAAATATAGATTTACAGCCCATCTTAATTTGAAAGAAGTAAACTTTAACCCTGCAGAGGTAGACATAGCTTCACTAAACACCCTTAATTAAGAACCAGTGTGCAAGATTTAGTGGCATCTAGTGGTAATGTTGTAAATCGCAAGCAACTGAATGCTCCACCTCTCAATATCTAAGTGTGTGAGAGAATTTACAATGGTAATAGTAAGGTAATGTAAACATGTAAAATGTCCACTTGAGAGTTTGTGTTTAGTTTGTCCACTCTGGGTCACTACTGAAGCATGGCAGTGCAACATGGCAGGCTGTGTGGAAGAGGACCTGCTCCCTATGCAGATACTCTAAGATAATGAAGAGAGCTTTTTTTCTCAGTTTCAGGTGATGATGCACTAATGAAAACATAACTTGGAGTGTTATATTTAATTTCATCCAATAGATCCTTCCCATTTGTTGTTTAAGGAAAGTAAAGGTTTATCTGTGCTTACCTGAACCAACACAAAGAATCTTTTTTTCCATCTTTTCCACACATTTTTGCCGATGGCCCAGAGATACCTGAGGGATACAAAGGGGAAAATAACATTCATAATTATACATAAACAACTTTTTTCACTGTTACCTTGATGCAGTTTTTTCAATTGGAAAGTGGAAACATTTTCTCTTCTTTCTACTTTGCCATGGCTGATATGACATGAAGCCTGATGCACCAGTGTTGAGCATCTACTGACATCTCCTGGTCAAATGCCGTCACTGCAACCATTCAAATCACTGCTTTAGTCCCTGAGCTTCACAGTTACATCTCGATGTCCTGCTCTGTATTGGACGGTGTTGTCTAAGCCGACGGATCTTTCTTGGAGTACGTCTAGTGATAGTAAGAGTGTTACATTTAGTTGTGTCTGTTTGGCACTGATTTACAGGCTGTGTTATGCAGACATAGGCCCAAATCATATTCTACCCCCCACCTCAGCTCACTGTGGTACAGTAATGATGTTCCTGTTTAAATCAGCATTTATTTTGACTAAATGCGTAAAAAATAACAGGCCCATACTCTGTGTTAACTGTGTTCTCACATTTTCCTTTCTAAAACCA
Organism: Trachurus japonicus; assembly: GCF_045865225.1. NCBI lineage: Eukaryota > Metazoa > Chordata > Actinopteri > Carangiformes > Carangidae > Trachurus > Trachurus japonicus. The sequence goes on from NC_140911.1 coordinate 17,975,830, forward strand.
CTGCCAAAGAGCATTAATGAATTTCTGGTTGTTAATTGCTCAACATCTGGTTCATGAATAGCATCATGTGTTTGGAAAGCATCTGTGAAACACTAACTGTGAATGTGAAACTGCTTTATTCAGAGTTAATTTTTATAATCAAGGGGTCTGTTTCATTTCCCCAAGGAATGCCAAATGGGAAACAGGTACAGAGATGGTGGGGGGGGACACCACAACGCCTATGATCCCATGGTGCCATGACATCACTTACCACCATCTTTTGTTTTTATATTGCCTGCGAGACCCCCAGAGGTAGAAGTTACAGTCTGTGTGTTTCACTCAAGTTCACAGTTTCACTACACTGCACATCTGCCCCTCACAGTAAATACAGACGGTGACAAATTAAAGAAACAACCTAGAGAATATAACAATTGAAGTTGTTTACAAAGCAGTTAACCTCTGGCAGTAATTTAAAGATGCTCACTCATTTGGCAAATCAAATCATGGCAGATCAAATGAACAAATTCATTGTCTCCTGTCTTGGCAATTTTGTTTAGCTTGTCAACAGCCTTTCTCATTATGATAACTACATACAGTATACACACATATAGCAATAGTTATCACTGTTGATGTGATTGTTCTTCACAGTGAATACAACTCATTAAGGGGCCTTACTCATTAATCATTTATGTGTTTCACACTTTACATTAAAAGTGTTACCATTCTTATTGTGCATCAGATTGATACTATTTATACTATGATTATCTATGGACTACAATTTAGAGGCACAGAATTAAATAAATTAGGTTGTTTAAATGAAGAATTAAGTATTAGAGCAAATAATTTCATATGTTAAACTTGCATTCATCTGATATTTTCCCAACTCATTAAAAAAATGATGTTACCTCATTCAGAGATACAGCACATTACCATGTTTAATTCCAAAATGTGTTATTCAATCTACACAATAAAAGCATTCAAGTAAATGTTCACTCTCTGTGGATCCTAAGGCTCATTGTGTTGTGTTTGCTGTTCGACTCTGAGCAGGGAGGCAGGCAGACTGGGAGAGGGCTTTTATTGTAAAAGAACATCTGAGGGTGAGGACCCCAGTTTGATCTGCCTCTGCTGCTCCCAGCGTGGCCGAGGGTCTCTCTGATGAGCCCACCTCAGTCTGTCTTTCCCCACGGTCCGTCCCTGAGCTGCCTGTGCCTGTCGTCCTATATAAACCACCTTCTGTGAGGCGACACATGGGGGCCCTGCCTATGCGCCGTGCAGAGGGGTGGAACCAGTCACGTGGTACATGGAGGCAGTGTGGGTATCTTACAGGGCATCCCAGAAGCCTCCTCCAAGGCCCCAGAAGAAAGCATATGGAAGGGAGGGAGGCATGAAGATGGATGTACAGCTCCTGACAGCTACAGTGATGGTGACAGTGATGGGCTCTTTTAGTGAAGCATGTCATTTAGTTGAGCCCATCGATAAAAGCCACTTTTGTTTTATTATTAGACAGATTTTGTTTTGGTTTCAATGTAGATTTAGATCTGTTCTGACATGTAGTGTCCCACTTAAACAAGAGCAACATTAGGCTGTAAAACATAATAATCCTTATGCAGTTACTATTAAATTCCTTATTTTTATTTTGGATTCATATACCTTCAATATTTTCACTTTCATCATGATAGTAGGGAGGTTAAGCCCAAAAAATAGGCCTTTGACTTCAAGTCATGATGCAAAGGTCCCCTTTGGCATGGAAGTACCTTAGGGTCATACAAATAAATCTATCCTAAGACACAAGTGAGATCACACTTTGTATCCGAAATAAACATGTTTTTAAAATGCCTTTTTTTAATTGAGAAAACGCATGTTAAAAGCACATTCCATTTAGAAAGTCCATACAAACTCAGGTAGATCCCCTGATGCCTTCAGCTCCTGGACGTGATCTACAGCTTCTGAGACAACATGCAGCTGCTTGTGTGACAGGATATTGGGTTTTATTAATGTAAAAACATTAATAAAACTATACTGATACTGATTTGTTGAACATCAGACAGAGTGCAACAAATATAGCCTACAAGTAGTTAAATAGTAAGATGTAATTCATATCACAGTAGTGGCAGGAAAGACCAAATAGCCAAATATTGTGTTGGTCAAAATATAGGCCTACCTATAGCTAGTTACTGCTTGTGTATGTTGATTTTAAAAAGGTGAATTTACATGTATGACCCATTCTGCGTCATATTAGAAGTCAACTTAAAGTCAAAGGAAAAATGTTTTTACTGTTCTCAAATATAAAAATGGATCACATTGGACCCTGTACATTATTTAAGGCTTATATAACCTGCTACCGAATACATTTTACATTGTGCTCCTAAAGTAAACTAACAATTTTTAGTGTAGAACGCCCTTAGTAAGCAATGTTCAGCTTTTATATACATATAGGGAAGTTTAGGTTCGCAGCTGTCACATAAAGCATATGATTAGGACTGACTTATTTCACCAGCGCCGTATCGCTGGCTAAGATCCTCTCTCAGAGTAATGCTGAGAAACTGGTAAGCTTCATTATTTTGGTAGATTTTTACTTTTGTGAATGCTTGTTAATGCTCATCTTATCAATCTCATGATGTTACAGTATCTTTATTTCTTATTTCAAATTAGCCATAATGGAATGTCTTGACTGGACTTTATGCTTCCTATGTCAGTCCACCCTACAGATTGAAAGGCATTAGATCCCTGTTCATCATTCAAACTGAGAAACAATCCTGAAATATTGCAATCATGTCACAAATAAGCTGTAGATCACATCCAGGAGCTGAAAACATTGAGGTTTATATGGACATTCTAAATGGAATGTGTTTATTTCGGATACAAAGTGTGATCTCACTTGTGTCTTAGGATAGATTTATTTGTATGACCTTAAGGTACTTCCATGCCAAAGGGGACCTTTGCATCATGACTTGAAATCAAAAGTCGCTTAACCTCCCTACTATGACACTGATCCATCTTTTTTGTATAACCCAACATCTTGCACAAAGGATATTTACCCTTAAACATTTACTTTATAAAGTTGTTTGTATCATCATGTATCTTTGCCATACAGTCAATGTTCTTCACAGCACCTAGTGTGTTCATTTATTATGACCTGAACAAGTCAGAATTAGTGCCTATTTTACTGTCACTTACCCACAATGCTTCATGTTCTGCGGTTTGTCCATGCGAATGGCCAGTTTGATTTTGAGGTCACTGTCTGGACAACCTTTAGACACCGTCATCTTATGGAGCTCAGACTGCTTGGGACTGTTGGGAGTTGGATGTAGCACAACCTGGATGAAATGATGTGACAAATGTTGTCATAATGAAACAATAACAATAAATAATTATAGCTGCTGCGCAGCGATGGGTCGGGTCCGGGCTACTTTTGGGCAAATTTTGGCAATTCTGAGCAACAAACAGGAGAATAGGAAGACAAGACAGTTGTCCTTATAATGTCCAATTTGGACCAGTTGAGGGTTGAACCCACAACCTCGGGAACCAAAGACCGTTGCCTATCGCACTGAGCTAATTGACAAGTGGGAGTGCAATAGTGGCTTCACAAATTGAGTAAGCCATTCACTGTCGTGTAGGCAGATTTGAAACCACAGTAAAAAGAAAAATCAGTTTTTGAGGTAATGATATGTATTTGTTAAACATCTACTGTGACTCTAAGATGTTAGGAGCCTTCGCACATAGTCCAGTCCAAGCTATTTGGATTTTTAAAATTAGAAGCTTGCTGTGATGCCACCATTAGGACAATTGTCTTGTGTTTCATGTTGAGGACAACTGACATTTTGATCTGTCATCATCATCATCATCACCCTTGCTGGGACTCGAACCCACAGCCTCTGACACCAAGAACCAGCTCCTAACTCGCTGAGCTAATTGGCTGGTAGTGAGACCTGCTGTGTAGCTTCATTTATCCACTCAGGTGGGCCAGTGCCCGGGCAGCTGTTGTAAAGGCAGATTTCAAAAATGGTCATAAAGTCAGAAATTATGTTATCTAAACAAAAATCTGTTAACACATAAATTGCATTTAGACAGCAAAACAGCTTGAGGACATGTGACATTTTGATCTGTCATCATCATCATCATCATCATCATCATCATCATCATCATCACCCTTGCTGGGTCTCGAACCCACAACCTCTGACACCAAGAACCAGCTCCTAACTCGCTGAGCTAATTGGCTGGTAGTGAGACCTGCTGTGTAGCTTCATTTATCCACTCAGGTGAGCCAGTGCCCGGGCAGCTGTTGTGATGAAATGGTCAAAATTTCAGAAATTCAGTCATCTAAACAAAAATCTGATAATACATAAATTGCATCTTGACAGCATGGAAATGTTGGTGATTTGTTTTTAATGATAAGTGTTTTGCTTCATAAGAGAAAATCTGATGTTAAAAATTCCACACTCACATTGATTGCAGTTGTTCCCATGAGAGCAGAATTCAAAATGTTCTCAAAAATTCAGTTTTTGAGATAAATTCTGATATTTGCCAAACTTCATTAACCATGACTCCAGAATATTCTCATTTTTTTTCAGGAAGTTTGAAAATGTATTTAGCAAGAATTTGATGGTATATGTTTACAGTAGTGTTTACAGTCAAACGTTTTCATGCACTGTAGGCTCAATTTTTGCTTAATCAAAAATCCGAGAAACAAGTTTTGTGGAGGACGGTCTGGAGATGCTCTGTAGCAAGTTTGGTGACAATTGAGCAAAAATTGTGGGAGGAGATACATTTTAAAAGTTTTACAGTTATTGAAAAAAACAGAGTGATGGACTTCATAATTTGTAATGAGTTTAAGTGGACAAAAGTTTCAGCAGTATTGAGGCTACATTGTGGTGAAGTTTCAACACTGTAGCATCTACCGTTGGTTTGGTAGGAATTTTTAAAGTTTTTAAATTTAAACGCTTATTGTGCCCCCCCTAGGAGGGGGGGGCACATGTCCTTGGAGTTGAGTGAATCTGGCATGGGGTCGGATGTTTCTGTGAAGTTTGGTGAGTTTTCGCCCATGGGAAGTATGACTTCCTTGGAAGAAGAAAGAAAGAAAGAAAGAAGAAGAATTCCTAGGAATACAATAGTGTCCCGGCAGCTTAGCTGCCCGGACCCTAATAATGATAATTTAAAAAAAATGAGTTAAAAATGCTTTACAACACACAATTCAAAAATAGTACAGCAAATAAAAACAGTAGGCTATAAAAAGACAGGACAAGGTTGTTTTTATAATGGTGTTCCACAGCAGGCACAACAACTATGAGGTATGGATATCCAACCAAAAGCCAAGTGACTTAATTGAAACAACATTTCTTACCCTCCCCAGCTCCTTATCTTCCAGGGCCAACACTCCCGTGCTCTCAGTGAACAGCTTCACCTTCACAGCAGGTAACGGCTGGGTGGTGGTGAAGTCACCCTGTGTGCCCCAACTAGAGAGAGAGAGAGAGAGAGAGAGAGATTTAAAAAAAAAAGTTATATGGCCCCTTCTTCACAAACATGTGTTGTGGTACCTTTGTGATTACTGAGTTGATCTACTATAAATGCAAATCCAAAATGCATTGACTTACTGTATCACAATACATTTTCATTTAATGGTCCCAAGAAAAACAATTAAAAAAACAGACATTTTTATGAATTTATAAACCCCCCTAATCCCCTGCCGCCCGGACAGGATGTAAAAAGTGGAATTGTTCAATAACAGAAAGCTGCTGTAAGGGGATTTAAAATGTGTTCACCTGGTTTACCTGGTTCATCACAACAATACATACAGTATAACGTTAGCAGCAGAACCAGCAGCAAGAGTCTCCATGATTGTGTGACGATGTGACTTTCCTTCAACTTGGCAGAAGGGAGGCGGAGCTTATTCGTGAAATTTAACTGCGTCCTTTTGATTCAATCCCGCCAACACCATTGGTTTAACAGACATTTAACCCTTAACCTAACATTAACCTCTTTTTTTATACAGTCTATGATTTAACCCCGCCTGTCTGATTTCAGTGGGTTAGAGATGTTAGCGATTCAAAAACATTATGATAGTGAGACTTCGAGACAATGTGTAAACTTTGTGTAAATTCCTGTTGGGCCATGTTTTATAGTTATAGGCCTAAATAAATCAATTCGTTTTTTGAACTTCGCTTTCAATGATAATTATTTGGTGTGTTTTGTTTTTTTTGTTGTTTTTATGTTTGTGATGAACTACTGCTATTGTACGACGGAGTATTAGGGCCACATTGAGAAAAAAAACAGATAAAGTCATAAATTTACAAGAATAAAGTCGTACATTTCCTACAAGAAAAAGTCATAACATAACGAGAATAAAGTCGTAAATTTACGTCTTTATTCTCGTTTAATGTTCTACGTTGAACTCCCATTCTGGCATTCATTAACTAAAATGTGTCCATTTACTAAGAATCTGTGACGGAGATGTATCGGACTAAAAGTTCACTGTGCAGTGAAGGTCACCAGAAATATAAATAGCAAAGTACAGCAGCCTATATGAAAAGTACTTGAAAATACTGAAGTAGGCTACAGTGTCCATCAGAGTCATCAGCTCAAACATGTTTGAGTCAGCAAATGATAATCAAATCAAGGACTCTATACTGCCCAGAGGGAGGGTAGAAGATGAAGGGTGGTGCTCATAAACCTGTGGCAATAGAATAGCAGGGTGAAGATATTTCCACTGGAGAAATCCATTTAACCTCCCACACGCACTTCAGTTCACATTCTCTACTCATCAGAGAAAACAGCATCTCAAAGGAAAGTTGAAAAGGCCAAGTCAGAAAAATGCTGTAGATCCAAGAAGTAGTGAAGAGGAAGTGAAGTCATGGGAACTGTGGAGTCTTTGCAGCTGTATTTCACCTATTATTAACCCCGTCTAACATATAGAAGAAACACCTGCTGAGCAAATCAACAAGAGCAGATCCATGTGAATGCAGGCCCTGGTATTGGCTGGCACCTGGGAGATTTTCTGTGTGAATGTGCCCAGGTCAGAAAAATACATCAATCATGCTGTATGGGCCACATTTGGCCAGCAGAGCCAGAGGAAAACAAGCATGTAGCTCAAGTATGGCTTTGTTAGCTTGTGTAATAATTAAATGATAACCGTCTATGTTCAAAAACAGTTCTCTATCAAACATTAGATACAATCACTCACTGTCTTTCCTTTCTTTTCATCACAGATTCCAATGAGCTAATCTGTTGTAATTAGCATTAGACATCAGCCTATAGGTCAATTATGTTGTCAGTCACATTTCACATGAGCAGACAGTTATTACACTGCAACGTGCCAAGAGTGTGTCACTGTTACTGCGCCTGTAATGTTCCTGCAGGTACTGACAACACATTAACAGTTTATAGGAGCCAACAGTGAATCAGATAACAATTATTCAATATAACACAAAAGTATGCCTGTTCTACAGTTCTCCTGAGCTCAATGACAAAATATCAACAATATGTCTGACATACACATTTCAGATGTCATTCATGACACAATAAGATTAAGTTAAAGACTATTTCTTTGCTGTGAGTCCAGTTGCCAAGCAGGTGATTAGCCCCAGCCAATAAATAGTTGATCAGTAAATATGTGTATTTCCCCTGATGTCAAACTGTAGCACTGTAGCTTTAAAGTAAGAAGGCAGAAGTTTCACAACTAACATTTGCGCATAAAATGGTTGTTCTCTCTGTGTTCATAATTTTTCTTTCTGCTATTTTTTATGTCATTTACACATTTTTGAATAATAGCTGCTGTGTATTTGTAATGCTGACATGCAATTTCTCACAATTTGGGAGTTACAGATGTATTTATTAACTAAAAAAAAGGGAGATCCTCCGCGCTTCAGCTTGACGAACTCTGGACCGGTGCGTCTCAGGGCTGGAGACAGATGAGCAGTAGAGACAAAGGGAGGACGCTGGAGCACACGGTCGATTAATATCTCAATAAATGTATTTATTAACTATTTCGCACTGCAAAGTGTTTTGTTGTGTTACACCAGAGTTCAGTTGTGATCCAGGCTTCAGTGGGTCTTCCAAATGTCAATATGTCTGTCAGAATTCAATGGTCCTTTTGTTAAGCCACACAGTCCAGGATCATTTTCATATAACCTCTACTGTACCAGTAAATCAGCTTGAACTAAACAATATCAAACAAGGCCGAAGAAAGAGGAAGTGTAAAAGATGAGACGAAGAATGAGTGGCTACCATGGAAACAGGATGTGAGACATGGTGTTACATCTGACACTGAGGCTTTGTCAGTTTTATTGTCACTGCTACTTAATTGCGGAGATAATCACATAAATTATGAAAAGAGAAACCTGTTTGTTACTTCAGTGGCTCATAAAATTAAATGTTCAACCCTGGAGTCTAAACACGGCTCTGAACAGACTTTGTCACTAACACGGTCACACTCTCTGCGCGCTTCCTAAATCAGCCTTTGATACGACTCCATAAAACAGAGTCTCTGCCTGTGTAATACCCTGTAACAAATCTGAGCGGGCTAAATCTGCTCTGTCTCGGAGCCCACAAACCCTGCAGACACAGCCAGAGATATGTAACACCTGACTGATCATGAAATCTCCTGAAACCACACTTCAGTGCTAATATTGTATTGCAGGAACACCAAGCTGATCCCATAGCCTGCAAAGATGAATGATGTGGACATATATATGAATGGGCAGGATTTTACATTTTTACACCTGCATTTGCATTTGAAAGTTTATTATAGCTACATAACCAACCACTGTTGGCATTAACAGCTGTTTACTTACCACTAGTGTTGTGCAACATTTTTAAGGTCTTGGTCTCTTGGAATCGATTACATTTTTATTCGGTCTTGTCTCAGTCTCAATTGAGCTGGACAGTGACATCTTTTTTTAACCACAAATGTCTTTCTCTGTCACTCACTCACTTTGGTTTATGAAATGTAAGTCAATAACTTTGAGATAATGAAATTTGTTCTACAAAAGTATATGCTTGTGTAACCATCTGAAAAGTCAGTGTCAAAGGGGGTAGCACACTATAGCAGGTTCTGTGCTGTGTTATTCTGTTCAATCCATACTTGGTTTCAAATAAATATGGTATAGATTTTATACAAAATTATCTTTTCTTAGCGGAGGAATACCGTAAATATCAAGCCACATGATCATTATGAGTACTGGTACTGAATAAAGCAATGGTCATTGGTTGGGTCTTGGTCTTGACTCGGGCTCGGGTTAAGTCCGTTTTTGTCAAGAGCCTCAACAAGCTTTGTGTTTGCAAGAAAACAGGTTATAATATATCGTCTGAGCAGCTACTTCTTCAGGTCAGATTGAACACTATGGAGACGAGACAGACAGCCAGCGCGGGTTGTGGTGGCTGGTTAGCATGCTAGCTTCAGAGCAGGAAAAGGGGAGACAGAGAAGCAAAACATAAGGGTTGCTTTCCGCCTCTGTGATGACGGGTCAAGGTTGAAGGCTGATACTGAACTTTCTTTCATTTCAGTGTGTAAGCTTCTGCAGATCCAGGTCAGTGACTTTGAGTGTGACATGACTGTTGGTGTGACAGACAGCTTCTCAGAAGGTTGATCCCCTGGATTTTCAGATTTTCACAACAGAGATTTTACTCATAGCTGAGACAACAAAGGCATCCTGTGTTGAATGATGAGAGAGGTCAGAGGAGGACGGACAGACTGGTTGGAGCTGACACAGAGGCCACAGTTACTCAGATAACTACTAGTCTGTGCTGATAAGAGAAGCTGTGGGGACCACATCCATATCAGGTTTAGGTTCCACTTTCTGGCACCAAGAACAGAAAGTGAAGCTGCAGTGGACTCACAGTTGCAAACACTGGACGAATGAAGACCTGATCTGACAGACCTGGATTTGTGCCGAGGCGGCTGATGGTTGTATGAAGTAAGTATGACTCTGTAGTGTAGACCAACCTGCCTTGTGTCAACAGTCCAGGCTGCTGCTGGTGGTGCAATGTTGTGGGGAATGTTTTATTCTTACAGTAATACCAATCACCATGGTCATGAATACCACAGTCTGAGTATTGTTGGTGACCATGTTCATCCCTTCATGGCCACAATTGACCATCTTCTAATAGCTACGTCCAGCAGGATAATGCTTTATGTTACAAACTGGTTTCATTGACATACTAAATGTGAGTTCAGTTACTTCAGTGGCCTCCCCAGTTTCCAGACCCAAATCTAGTCTTGAAGCTTGACACCCGGATGTGGTAAAACCGGCTGATTTCCTGCTTGAATACGCAGCTGACAAATCAGCAGAAATGATGTAAGACAAGTCTAGACAGAGTAGAGTCTACAGAGGAAACTTTCAATGGCCGGAGGAACTATGACTTGAGGAAATGTTTGTGTTTGTGTGTACATACGTAGGCTTTGATGCCTCAGCCTGGTCTGTTTGCAGCTTGTGTCCTCCTTCCACCTCCATGGTGCAGTAAACAATTCTGTTTGGAGCCAAAGACTTCAGGCCCTGAACCTCCATAATCACCACCTTCAAGAGACACAGAGAGACACAGCTTTGAAACAGAGTGTAAACGGTTTAAACAGCCCGACATCACAAGTCTGAACAACAACTTGGAAAGCAACAGCGCTGTCTATCTGAATGACAGTCAGCAGGTCCTATAGTTGTGTAGCTGTCTCATGTTATAAACATTAAAGCTCTGTCAGTGTTGACGCCTCAGTTACACGATCGTCTGAACTAAAATTCTCAGTTATCCATCAAAGAGAAAGTTAAAATTGTGCTATTTAAGAAATATACCACATGGTGGCAGTGTTATACATTTTTTGTGTGTGCCATACAGGATGAACAAAAAGTAACAACTGCTTTTTTGCTTGTTTTTCCTTTGTTTGCTTTTTCTTCTTTCATTTATGGTTTCAATGAATTACATGAAACCACATTTGCAGGCAGGAAGGTTTTAATCCACTGTCACAAACTCAACTAGACACATCAGGATACAGTATACCTTTATTCACAGACTCCCCTGATTATCTTCAATTAACTAACACGGTGGTGAGTGTGAAATGAGACAGTATTCAATCAAATGGGATGTTACATTTTTCACACTGCTCAGACTGTGTCTAAATGAAAACTGTGAGTAAAGTAATCTGACGGGCCAACTTTTATGCACCAACCAACAACAGAAAGCAAGTAAATATGTAACCAATGCTTTTAGCCTCCAGAGTAACTGTTCCTTTAGAGGAGTTCACTGTAATATCAGTTTTTGTTGTTTTGGAAGATGACACAGATGACTCACATTGTAAATACATTATGTCAAAACACAGCATGAAACATGACCAGACTGATTAAAGCTTTAACCAGTCATCCAGTAAGCTTTCATGCAATTGTCCAGGAAAGGAAGTGTCTCTTGATTTAATGTCTACAGAGTCATTTTCAGAACCCAAAGAGGGATGCACAAATTGTGGAAAGGTGCTGCAAAGCTACAGAAAACACTCATTGTACAAAAGGAGCATTTCTCCCACCTCACCCACATGGCTTTTTAATATGTGTGTGTGTGTATGGAAGAGATGGAAAAGTGCCTTTTTTTTCTTTGAGATGCTAGAAAACAGGGAGACAGTAAGATAATCATAGTCCTGCTGGACTGATAAGCTTGATTTGATCTTGGTGGAGGATAAACACCCACAGAGGCTGGGCACAGGTTCTGGACAGGAAATGTACCATCCGAGTGGAGATACTGAATTGGTCTCCTTTTCCTGTTTAACATAGAAATGGACCTGCCTTTCAGCCAATTAATGTGGGCCTCAGAAAGTCTGTCAGTCTATGGAAATCCTGGAGACATCTCATCTCATTATCAACTCCAGATGCTCATCCTGAGAAACTGTCCAAGATTCGTGAAGAAAAAGCGCTATAAGTCTGGCAAATTTCAACAAAGGAGGAAGCAGCTTGAGCCCTATGGAATGGTGTTTTTAATGAGTGGGTGAATACTTTGCACTTTTCGTTCAATCCACTGATTACAGTTTTTGTCAATTGCTAAAACACTAAACACTATTGTCTGAACCAAATGCTCAGTGCATTAACCCATTTAGTGAATTTATCACCGTAAGCACTTTTCACCTAGTTAGACAAAACTTGCAAACATATTCTCACCCACTAAAACACATTTTGCACTGTGATACACTTGTGTTACATAATAGTAAGCACAGGTAGCAAAAGTGAAACTCAATTAAAGCACAGAGGTGTCACAACTTAAACACAGCAACTCAAAATTGATCACACTTGTGGCTAATGATGTGAAGAAACCAATATGAGCCAGTTCAGGGAGCCTTGAACTGTTTAGCAATTGAGAAAAACACAATTTGCAGATCTCAGTCATTCCGTTGCAAAACTCTAAACACAATTCTCATGCAACAAGACACAGTCGTCACTGTGATGCACATTACAGTGAGATTTATTGACCTAAGAAGCAGTATTAGCAAAAGGCGCACATAATTGTCCAGAGCTTCCAGACATGGTATCTCCTGGTCCTCATCTGCTGAGGGAGCTTACTCTGTTGCCATGGCAATGAAATTTCACTCATGTGATGTAATAAGTAATTCCTCTGACTGGGATTTGGGATTGTAACCTGAGTCTCTGTTCAAGGACAGATGTGGAGGAACCTGCGCTTACTGTTGGTCAAGCAGCATCATGTGTCACAAAGTCTAAAACTGTATTAGTCTAAAGTGTCTGAGAACATTCATGCTCCCATTAGGATGAACCGTGTTTATTGTAATGAGCCTCTGTCCTCCTTCTTCACCTCTAGAACAACCTTCATTTCATTTTACCCAGAAATAGGAATGTCACGATTATACATTTTCTTGGTGTGATAATTGTCAGAGAAATAACCACGGAACTACGATTATCACGATTACATAATTAATTTCACAACACTATGAATGTGTAAAATCAAATATAGTCAAAATATAATTACATTACTCATTGTTTACACAAAATATTTCAAGTATCTATTAATATATGACCAATTATTGATCCCCAGGGGGAATGTTTCAAATATTCAGGTCATAAATTGTCATCCAAACCAAATGTTTACGTTTATTTTAATTTTTTTTTTTTTTTTTTTTTAATTAGAAATGACACGCTAACATTTAAATTCCTACCAATTCAATGTTATGTTAGTTAAGTGGACCAGTATCTGAGCATTTACCTTTATTCTGGCGCACATCTGCTGATATGGTTCCAACATCATCTTTTTGGGAAAGTAACGGTATTTAGGAATCTTTACGATAAATTAATTGTGGCGTTTAATACCGCGATTAATCATGAAAACAAGTAATCGTGAAATCCCTACCCAGAAAGATCAAATCATGATTGTTAATCTCATCTAATGAAATCTGCTGAAACGCTGTTCACTCCACAGTCCAAAGGTACATTAATTGCTAAGTAGAGCTGTTGGACAAGTGTCCACCCACCTCCAAGGTGAAGGACAGCACCACATCAGATTTGGATAGCGTGTTTTCATCCTCCTGGCCCATGTCCATGATAGATGTGTTGTGGCCTCGTTTAAGCTTCTGCAGCTTGAACTCTCCACCCTTGGACACTGGCATGCTCTCCAGGTTGGCCATCAGCAGGTTGACGGACGATCGCAGCTCCTCAATGAACATGGCCTCCATCTCCCTGGAGGAGAACCTCGGAAACCTTCCACCATGCTGGAGAAACAGAAAGACAGCCAGTCACTTACAGTAATGAGTAGAGATGCACCGATCCAGTTTTTTCCGATCCAATCTGATACCGATACCTGGGCTGAGCGTATCGGCCGATACCCGATACCGATCCGATACTACTGTTGAATGAATGAACCGTATACCTTGCCATGTGAGTGAAGGCATCAGGCTTGACATAAACATTTAGCCTTGTTAAAAAAAAGGTAACAAATTACAGTAACACAGATATAGATGTACTTAATATTATTTATTAACAAATAACAAAGTGTACATTAGCAGCAAAAAGAAATAAATAACACTAGATCGCTGTAACTGTATTGCTGTGTATGATATTAATAAAAAAGAAATGACTGGATCGGAATGCTGGATCGGCCTCATTCATCCGATATCCGATCCAGCTAATTAGTCAATATCGGAGCCGATATCCGATCCAGGTATCGGATCGGTGCATCTCTAGTAATGAGCACTATTCACAGAATGTCCAAAACAACCTAAGAGCACCCAAAGAGCAGGCTAGATTATCTGAAAGAAATACAACAGTAACCCAATTTTAAACACTGAGGCCGGGTTATGTGCCATCCATCCATCCATCCATCCATCCATCCATCTTACCCGAGCAATCTGGTCTGCCATTTGCAGTCGTCCGTCCAGCTCTCTTCTGATCTGTGCTGCCTGCTCATCAGGGTTGTCCAGCTGGGAAAACAGAGAAAAAACCTGAGGTATATGTACAGTATATACACACACAACCATAGTGCGAAATACGTGGGGGTTTGGGGGGGTCGGACCCCCCCGATTAACCCCTTGAGACCCCCTGAAAGACTCAAAAGCAAAATCTGAGGGGGGTCTCAATCTTGTCAAAAAAAAAAAATATATAATATAATACAATAATTTTATTGTGGTCAATTAAATGTGTTTAAGATCACCATGTCCAGTATTCATAATTCAAAACATTTATTCGTTTAACATTAAGCTGAACCGTGTCACCTGCGCATTATGCAAATTAGCCATGTGCGCCAGCCCAGCGCAGGAGTCGAGCCCACTCGCTATCAGAACAGAGGATCCCGTTCCTCTCCCACCCTCTGCCGAAGAAAGTGAAGTTGAGGCCGAGTGCTCTGAAGACGTAGCCGCAGCCCCTGCTGCTAGCACTGGTGATTGGCCGCTTTTCTTTTCTTTTCTTTTTTTTTTACACCTAAGCAGGTGGGGTAATGGAAATACCGCAACCCTTGGCTTGACATTAAGGCAGGAAAATAACTTGAGGTAAGAGGCTAGCCTGCTTCAGCATACTATGGCCTGAACCCCCAGTGGTGTTGTTTGGCCAGGCGCCTGTTGTGAGCTATTTGTCTGTGCTTTTTCAATTTTCATGATGGCCCGTTATACGAATGTGATTTGTGGATGTGTTCAATGCTGTGTTTAAACGTATTTGCTAGATGGATGGTTAGATAAGGCTACATGATCGGTCATAGTTGCAGGCTGAGGATCTCGTGCACATAATTGCACGTCAGTCTCCGATCTCCAGATTTATACAGTTGGTTGTTATTTGAGTGCACGAGTTTGGTGTCTTTCATTCATTTTAATTGTTGTATTTTATTTATTGTCTATATTCGTTTCTGCATTGCCCTGATCGCGCGCCAGTCTCCTATACCTGGCATTTATTCATTGTTCAAGTGCGCCAGTGTGGTGCCAATTATTGTCTTTTATTTATTGAATTATCGTCTATTTATTATCAATTACTTTCTGCATTGCAATGCACAACTTTGCCTCTCCTTTTTAGGCTATAGGCTAATTTTCTTGGCTTATTGTAATGTTATAGTCCTACTTTATAAAAAGAAAAAAAAATAACGGTACTGCGCAACAATCGCGAGTTAGGGACCCCCCCGAATATTGATGGGTATTTCGCACACTGCACACAACCTACACAGTGCCATAGAATTGGTAAGAAAACAACAATAATAGAAAGATGGGTTAAGCAGGAGCCATTAACAAATAGAACAAAAAAGCAAAGTTATTGTCCTGAGTCAATCAGTTCCCACCAAAAATACTTAAATTATTATTTTTGCTAACCAATTGACTTTTGGGGGAAATAACTGTCTTTGTAAAGTTTTCTGTTCGGTTTTCCCATACAGTACTTTCATTGTGAACATATGTATCTAAAATATGAGGGAGGTTACAGTAAAGTACTAAGACAAATCATTAATAACACAGCAACTTGATAACATGTCTTGGTTTTGAGAATTTTGAGGAGTTGGCTAGAAAATGATATTGCATATGTGTGGATTAGTAAAGGAACACAGTTTGTGCTTTTCCTTGTGCAGAAGATAGACATAAATGAGACCAGAGTAAGAGTTTGTATGTCACTATACAGGCAGGAAGAATTTACAGCAGCGCAATGTGCATATGATCACATTTGTAACTTAATAGCTCATAAAAGCTTGTGTAGACTGAAGCAATGAGCCTGCTTGCTCTGATAATCACGATAGAAAATGCTCTCTGGGACGTATTATTGCTGCCATTTGTCAATACCTTCCTATTCTAGTTGGTCAGGTGAGGCCTTGCTGCTTACAGAGGCCAGTGATACTGAGAGTAGGAATCAATCTGATCACTTTGAGGAATTCATCAGCAGCTCTCCCTCCAGGCTGCAGGATCAATACTCCTTCAACAGCGCTGCCTGCTGATTAGGAAGGAGCTGGACCAGGTTAGTGGGAATGTAATTACCCTCATATATACACTGTTTTCCCAATTACACCGTGGTTGTAATGTAATCTTTTATCACTGGCTCCAGAGGTAACCTTATTTTTGGAAGAAAAAATGCACTACAGCTGAATAGTGTATGTATCATAATACATTAATGTGCACTTGTTGTTAAATGTTATGAACTTCAAAGTCACAAAGCATCACTATGTAACATCTCCAAGAAACACCTCTGCTGTGTTCTGAGTATTGGCTGCATGTGTGTTATGTTTTGTCTATTTGCATATGTTCTGAAGCTGCAGTGCATTGAGCTCTCTGGGCCGCTGTAGATAAATGCTTTAATAAAAAGCTTCTATTTGTTTTATCAGTTTTGTATAATGCTGCTGTAGGTCCTGGAATAAAGCCAATCACAGGACGTTATATTCTGTGTTATACTAAGATGGACTATAATCAAGCTCATCTTATAGCCTGCTGCCTCCTCACTACTTCCTATACAGTATAAGCTGCTGGATGGGTGCCGTGCGTCTTCACAGGGGGGCAGATGGTAGAGTAAGCGTGGGCAGACAGAGCTGTGTGGAGCTGGGAGATGAAACAGCCTGTTGCAGGGGGACGCCAGGAACTGTTTTAACTGAGGAACAACCCACCGCAAACAATATGTCAAAAGACAAACTTGTGACCAACCAGGAACAAAATACTGTATTGCTCTTTGTTTACGTGGATCTGTTCACTGGCAGGCACTCCTGTCCTCTAGTAGGAAATGAGCCCATAGGCCATTTGTTCAACAATGTTGGTTTGTTTCTTTTTGAAGAATTTTTTTTTCTTGGATCCAATATGTCAAAATAATGTTTAGTATTGTTTTGTATTGGCACTGGAATTAGGCAAGTGTCATGACTGGGATTGATTTTGTTGTCATGGTTGGCTAAGATGAAAGGCCTACAGTGGCCTCACAATAATACAATGTACGCTTTTAAATGTATTTATAGCGAAACACAGACTGCCTACGCTTTATCTACTATTCTATGCCAGTGAATTGCAATGTAACTGAGCTTTTCTGAAATGACTGAATAAATTATAAAGATATGTAGTTGTATTTATATAGCTGATGCCTTTTGATTGTCACCTCACTGCATCCAGGACATTTGAGGTCATGCTGCATCATGTCTTTGAAGCTCTGCTCTCTGTCAGGCTGAACAGGTCTCATGTCACTGTGTGTGTACCTTCACTTCCTTTCCAGCTCCTTCCTGCAGAGAAGCCTCACCTCAGCGTGGTGCTGCTGCCACCACCTGGCTCCCTGCTGAGCTTTATTTATTATGGTGGGGGGGGGGGAGGCGTATGTTTGGTCTCATCAAACCAGGAAACCTTCTGCCACTCTGTGACTCCCACATGCTGTCTGCTACACACCAGCTCTGACATCATGTGCGCCTGGAGCTCCTTGAACGTCAACTCTCACTCTCACGTGACACAGTCAGGGAAAAAAATGAATGAAAATCAGGATGCAACATGTGGTGCACCAGCAATGATAATATGCATATACACATCCATCCATCTATTGACTACACACTGCTTATCCATGCAGGTTTGCAGGGGGCAGGAGCCAATCCCAGCTAAGATAGGGGCGAGGTCAGGGTACACCCAGGACAAGTCGACGGCCAGTCTATCATGAACAACCTCACACACAGTGCATGTTTTCAGACTGTGGGAGGAACCCGCACAGACAGACGGAGAAGATGCAAACTCCATTCAGGCCTGAGAATCAAACCCAGAACACATTGCTGGGAGGCGAGAGTGCTAACCACTGCACCATCGTGCCATATATCTCATTACATGTTATTCAAGACAAACATGAGCCCTTCTGCACTTGTGATGCCACTAAGGTACAGAATCATTTCATTTTTCACAGTTTTCACTCGTCTGTTTGACCGTTCTCATTAGTCTTTATTTATTCAGTTGCTTTTAGACATTTAGGTCTATATAAAGTCTCATTTGTCACCAAGAAGTGATCCAGTGTGTTCCTACAAAGCAGAGACACAGACTTTCCTTCTCTCACTAAAAGACTAACTAATTTGATTTCTTTGTTTTGGTTCAATTGAAGACATATAAAATTAAAATAAGACTGGCAGGTAAAGAAGTTTCTCCCTCTCTCTCTCTCTCTCTCTCTCTCACCCCATCATCCGCCTGTCCCCATTGATTGTCTCCCACTGGCTGCATTACCATCTTGCCAGAACACGCACCCCTGCTGTTCCCACAAACTGAGCAGCTCGTTTGAATTACTGCTGTCTCCCCAGCATCCATCACACCACACACACACACACACACACACACACACACACACACACTTGCACCACAGAATTTGCACATCAAAAAATGTGCAGAGCAATGTGTGGATTCACTCCCATGTTGTTATTCTCTCCCTCTGAGGTCTAGAGAGGAAGCAGCAGAGTTTGTCAGGTTGAAGGTGTGCATAGTTTTCTATCTTTTTTTCAGTTCTCACAGAGACTGGACCATCCATGTGTGCTTGTTCATTGTAACACAATTTAGGTGTCAGGTATCACCCACACCTCCATACACCGTTTGTACAAAATGTTGTCGCCTGTCTTGGATTTTGGATTACGTATTGATTGAAAAAAATATAGTTTTTTACCATCTTATTTTACTGTTGGATATTTATTGACTGATGTTGATTTCAGATCGTGGACTTTCTTTATTTGGTTCATATTTTCTTGTAAAGCACTTAGGAAGTTTAAGATAAATGTATTATTAGAGGTCCTTATGATTGTTATTATTAGCTCCTGCAATACTCTGGTTCTGGGGTTCTGAGGTTGTTCTGAATTTTTCCTTAGTTAAATGAAATGAAGACTTCCTCAGGAGAACATCCTGAACGCAGAGAGAGCTGATGACTTGTGACAGCCTCACCTGGAAGACGGCTACGTTCACCTCCTCAGGCCTCCGTGTGCCTCAGGCGGTGTCTTTCATCTCCGAGACAGTCTGACAGTGACTCCCACACTGCACTGAGACAGGTCCTGTGTGTGTGGAGGTGTGACATGAAGGAAGGTTTCATCTCCTCTCAACTTTTTCTGTTGCTTTTCATGTGAATTACTGAGAGAAGAGACGATTTGATCTATTAAGAAAAATTTCAAGACATTCCCTCTGTAGAGTACCACAGTGTTAAAGCTACAGTACGTAACCACCCTCCTCTAACTGTCAGTAATTTCCAAAAACATACAGCCAAATCTTCAGATGGTACACCAACCTTAAAGTAGAAGGTCATTGTCATATTTGCTGCATGACATTTTCTTCTGAAAATGTCACTAGTTTGCAGAGTAACATCTTTACTAACTAGCATCCAGTGACAGTGCAGCACACAGATGTGTTAATATTAACAGCACATGAATGCACCATTACAAAGGATTTACGTTGAACTCTCCTGCATGTTCATTCATATGATTGAACATGCTACACTGTGATGCTTCCTCATTACAGCTTTCACTGAAAAGAATTGACAGCAATGAGCTTCAGGGAAAAAGCAAAAAAAAAAAAGTATAAATGGTGGAAAAGCTGTTTGGAATATAAGTTGTAAACACCAGGAGTTTAATGGACCAGTTCTTTAACTAGAGTTACCAGTGTGTTGATGATTGACAACATGTGAGGACGCTGTGCCTGGAGGGGACAGGTGAGCGTGTGGGTCAGTGAGCTGGGCTCAGCTCCTCGGCTTGGAAGCTCAGAGTTTCTGCTTCAATAAACAACAGACAACCTGGGCTGGTTGTCATGACTACTGATCCCCCTGATGGATTTTTAACAGTCATTTCTGACACGCACATAAAAATGCATTGGAAATGCTCAATATTTAGTTTTTGCAATCTGCAATACTGCCAGATTGATAATTTAAGAGCAGCAATTATAATACCAGCAACAGTAACAAATCTGTCTGCTGTCCTGTAAAGGCCAAAGAGACAGGCCTTCGTATGTAACAGTAAACATTATATTGAATGCACAAATCTTAGTTCAAAGATCAAACACAACAGCATGTCAGCTACTGACAGGAAAAGCTGTCAACGAGGGCAGAAACAACATCAGTGTTTTCTCTCCTCTCCTCTGCGTTCTGTTTCACCGGTTTTTATTATTGGAGTATTAGCCCCTCCCCTCAGTGTCTTAGCCCCTCCTCACTCACTCTATCTCCCTCACACACACACACACACACACACACACACACACACACAGATCAAAGCAGAGGAGAGACAGATTGACACCGGTTTATGTATCAGAATAAAAGCTTTCCAACAAGTGTCATAAATCCCTCCAAAGCCAAAGAGAGACAGACATCGACTACAAAAGCCAGGACAGAGTATGAGCATTTCAGTGTTTTCTGAAAGCAGGCATCTGTCCTGCAGGAGACTTAAACATCTTTAAACTATGCACAGCTTCTTACACAAACACAGACAGATTTTCCAGCCTTAGCAGTTCATAGCAGCATGTGTTAATTATAAATATGTATCCTGGCAATTTGTTTTCTGATGGTGGCATAAGTTACTATACTAGGAGTCACAGCTGCACACCAATGATCACCAACAACACATTGATATGAAAATGAAAGATGCTGTGAGTTTAGTCATGCTTTGTGTTTCAGTGGTTCATTAGGTGTTGATCCACTTTTACTTAAGCAGAATTTTAATCTGTATGCTGTTCTATGCATGATCTTGCTCTCTGGCACTATTTAAATCAGCCTCTTGTTGCTGCATCCTCATCTCACTCAACACCACTGAGTAATACCTCACTCTCTGCAGCAGCACTGTGGGGCCTGTACATCTCTCTGCTGTCTCACAGCCTGTGCTGTGCCTTCAACCATGCTTCCTTGATCTCTTCTCTTTTGTTCCATAACTCATCCAGTCTCTTCAGGATCTGTTGCTTGACAGAGGCCATGGGCTGTCTCGTAGCTGTTTTTCATGCTCCTGTGCTCGATGACACTTTGTTCTGAATGACAAAAAGCTACAAATGCAGGAATAGAACAATCTAAATAGCGACACCTCAAGTCAAGCGGAGCTTTTGTGACTTTCCCATTGCTGTCCAGGACTGTGTTGGAAAATTAATCCGCCAAGCTCATGCAGAATTGTCACAGATCGTACTGTATGTCACCAATGCCTTACTGGCCAGCTTGCCACTATTTCATTTCTGCATTAAAGCTATGGTCTACGATTTGAAATTAGAAATCGTCTAAAAAGTCTTTACTGTGGCTTTTTACATTTATCTCGAATAACAAAAGTTTATAATGAGCTCTCGTTTACATAGATAATATGAATCTATTATGTATGCTAAACCCATCCGTCCATCCATCCATCCATTAGCTATTATGCCACTAATGGATGTGGTGCTGGAACCAATCCCAGCTGACACTGGGTGAAGATGCGGTTGCCATACAGAAAATATAGAGACAAACAAACATCCAGATTTAACTAAACAGTGAGAACTTACAAACTCCACACAGAAAGGCTCCAGCCAAACCGATAATCACAGGATACCACAAGGAAGGGCAAACTGTGATGTGGCGAGATTTGGGATGGGATACGTCCATCTGGTAGACCAGCTTGTTAATCCCCACAGTTATATAACCCCAGTTTTGGAAAAAGCTATTCTTTCTAAATCTTGGTATTGCTACACAGCTAATACATAAACAGCTAGAATGTTGTGAGGTCAGTTCAGTACTTTACCCACCAACAGCTATCTCCAGAGGTGAAAGAAATGGTAACCCTTGTCTCTACAGTATCTGTGGTCTCTATTTGATCTTGTAAATTAGCATGTCAATAGCTAACCCCCGCCTGCCTTTTTACTTTCCAATAGCAACTCAGGCCGCTGTAGCGGTGTGTGTCTCAGGCTACAGGCAGAGCGGTGGAGGGTATGACATCATTGTTTCAGAAAAAATCCGTATTGGCCGTCCAGACGAAAACGCTGGGGCGGCGTTTTCAAATTTTCCCACTCTGGGACCCGTTTTCAAAAAATACCGTCCCCCCCCCCCCCGAAAACACTGTATCCGTGTGGATGCGAGGCCAATCCAATAAAGTATTTTTCCGGATTCAAAAAAAACGGATTCATCTGGACGGGGCCTAAGATGACACCTTGTAATGGCAACAATGGCTGAAGCTTGTGTGAGGGAAGCATTTCTCTAATATTGTAACTTTAAATGCTCTTGAGACAAGGTCACGGTGTTAGGTCATGAAAACTAGGCTTGTAGTCACTTCAAGTGCATAATGGAGCGTGATAGTAGTCCAAGAGAAAACCAAGAGAGAAAAACATTAGATTCATCCACCAACACTGACACTCTGACATCAACAAATACAACAGCAACAGACAGTGCTCTGGAGTCATAGAATTCATTCATAATTCATAACAAGATCAGAGACTTCACAGTTCCCATACACAGGAGATTTTCAAACAGTCCAAGTCATGCTTTAACACCTAGATCAGAGGTGGGCTCGGCTCGTAGGCCACAATAAGTTTTAAAATTTGACGAATGGGCAGTGTTCGTGTGAACTAACATAAATTGCATGTTAAAACCATCACCTAAAATGAAAAGAAAACTCCAAACATTCAATTTCAGTGGGAACTGTGTTGTTGGTCACCCTTTTTTTGCCAGTGCATCCAAGTTTGCAGTCTTTTGGACAATTTTGCACCAATATTTGATGGACCAGATTGAAAACCCCAACAGGCTGCATACAGCCCATGGGACTTAGTTTGCCCATGCCTGGCCTAGATGAAATACTATTTGCCCAAATACCTTGAAAGTTAATCGGTAATAACATGTAGTACAAAGAATAACAAGTAACAACAACTTATACTTATTCAGCCATCAGACCTACATGACACAGTGGTTACATGTATGACTAGTATGTACACTTTACCATTGATTTTGTGTGAGCATCACATCTCTGCTGCTTCGTTACACCTAGCTAAAACCAATGCTGTCTAACCAAGTAAATCCTACTTCATGAAGCCTAATCTGCTCCATTTTTGATAAAACTGTGTCAAAAACATGTAGACTAAACTGTGTGGTCAATTTGGTGTCGGCAGTTTGTTTTGCTGTTGAATTGAATTGTGTCATTTTACGTCGACAGATGTCTCTATAATTGTCTCCACTCTGTTGCAATCAATGAAGGTAATTATCACCTTCTAACAATCATCAAACTTCCCATCAATATGGACAGGACAGATTTTCTAGTGGTGTAAGAAAGGTTGACTAATACATTACTGGAAAATCCTTTCAGTCTATATATGTGACATGTATTCAAAACTAGAAGAGGTAAATCAATGTAATGTATATGGAAGAATATGTCTCACTCTAAATACATCTACTTTTCCCACAATGCAACTTATCTTTATTGAGACCTTGTGTGCCTCTCAAATGCCTTGAGCTGTGCTACACACCAGCTATGTCTCAATTCAGAGGCTGTACTCTTCCTGGTATCCATGAAGGCTCAACCAAAATGAAACAGTGCGGTGTTGTATGGAGTATTTTCGGTTGAGTCTCTTACAGTTGCTTTGCAAAGCACCACTTCTATCTCCTAGCAAACTTGAGAACACAAAACTTGAAGTGTTATGTCCCTTGAATTCAATCGTTATGCCATTAGGTGTTGAATAGTACTTCTCATGTCAAGTAAATTCACCTTTATGTGTAACAGTTTGCACATAGCCTACTGTAGAAAAGGACAGAGATGACACCTGCAGCATCTGTCAGTCAACTCATGGCAAGAAGTCAACTTTAACTTAATCAAAAATGGTAATAGTCTCCTCGGGCTGAAGGAAATAACTGTGTTGGAAAAAGTAATGAAGAATCAACAGCTACATAACAAATCTAAACTCTATCCAAATTAAATCTGTGCTATCTCAGACAATGTAAAATAAGATGAGGATTGAAATGTGTGGTATCATATTTGAATCAAATTGTACGCCATGCCTGGTCTGGAACCACTCACTGTACACTATTAATTTGTACTACATCTTTTTTTTAGCATTTTATGAGTGTGAAATTTATACATCACATATCAATATCTACACTGAGATTAATCATGTGTTTTGTGGAGACTCCTCCTCCATTGTTTGTCTGCGTATCAGGTTGTTATGACTCTTGGTTCTGTTCTGTTGTTTAGCGACATCTGGTAATTAATTATGACAGGAGCAAAGGGAAAATGTCAGTG
Organism: Trachurus japonicus; assembly: GCF_045865225.1. Taxonomy (NCBI): domain Eukaryota; kingdom Metazoa; phylum Chordata; class Actinopteri; order Carangiformes; family Carangidae; genus Trachurus; species Trachurus japonicus. The sequence goes on from NC_140911.1 coordinate 18,000,373, forward strand.
ATGTATTAAGGGAGACTGAGTCAGGGCGTCATATAGCTCACTGAGTTGAGCAGGCGCCCCATACCCCGGTGTGCCCTTTACTGCGCGTCATACCCCCTCTCTCTGACTCCCCATTTCCTGACTATCTTTACTGTCCTGTCACTTAAAGGCAAAAAGCCCCAAAAAATACTTCAAAAAAAGGAGAGACTGAGTCCACATCAGGAGGAAGTGGTGGTGGATTGGTCAACAATAT